>NC_090923.1:690082823-690797134 GCF_040938575.1 Ambystoma mexicanum | reverse complement strand
CCCCATGGTGGCTGGGGGGTGGGGGTGGGTGGGAGACATGAGTGGGGGCCTGGTGGGGGAAGCCCATGGTGGCTGGGGGGGGGGGTGCTGGGAGACATGAGTGGGGGCCTGGTGGAGGTTGCCCCTGCACTGCTGGGGGGTGGGGGTGGTGGGAGACATGAGTGGGGGCCTGGTGGAGGGTGCCCCTGCACTGCTGGGGGGTGGGGGTGGTGGTGGTGGTAGACATGAGTGGGGGCCTGGTGGGGGGTGCCCATGGATGCTGGGGGATGGGGGTGATAGGGGCCATGAGTGGGGGCCTGGTGGAGGGTGCCCCACACTGCTGGGGGGTGGGGGTGGTGGGAGACATGGGTGGGGGCCTGGTGGAGGGTGCCCCTGGATGCTGGGGGGTGGGGGTGGGTGGGAGACATGAGTGGGGGCCTGGTGGGGGATGCCCATGGTGGCTGGGGGGTGGGGGTGGTGGGAGACATGGGTGGGGGCCTGGTGGAGGCTGCCCCTGCACTGCTGGGGGGTGGGGGTGGTGGGAGACATGAGTGGGGGCCTGGTGGAGGGTGCTCCACACTGCTTGGGGGTGGGGGTGGTGGGAGACATGAGTGGGGGCCTTGTGGAGGGTGCCCCACACTGCTGGGGGGTGGGGGTGCAGGGGGACATGAGTGGGGGCCTGGTGGTGCTGCCCCTGCACTGCTGGGGGTGGGGGTGGTGGGAGACATGAGTGGGGGCCTGGTGGGGGGTGCCCTGGATGCTGGGGGGTGGGGGTGTAGGGGCCATGAGTTGGGGCCTGGTGGAGGGTGCGCCACACTGCTGGGGGGTGGGGGTGGTGGGAGACATGGGTGGGGGCCTGGTGGAGGGTGCCCTGGATGCTGGGGGGTGGGGGTGGGTGGGAGACATGAGTGGGGGCCTGGTGGGGGATGCCCATGGTGGCTGGGGGGTGGGGGTGGTGGGAGACATGGGTGGGGGCCTGGTGGAGGCTGCCCCTGCACTGCTGGGGGGTGGGGTGGTGGGAGACATGAGTGGGGGCCTGGTGGAGGGTGCTCCACACTGCTTGGGGGTGGGGGTGGTGGGAGACATGAGTGGGGCCTGGTGGAGGGTGCCCCACACTGCTGGGGGGTGGGGTGCAGGGGGACATGAGTGGGGGCCTGGTGGTGCTGCCCCTGCACTGCTGGGGGGTGGGGGTGGCTGGGAGACATGAGTGGGGGCCTGGTGGAGGGTGCCCATGGTGGCTGGGGGTGGGGGTGGTGGGAGACATGAGTGGGGGCCTGGTGGGGGATGTCCATGGTGGCTGGGGGGTGGGGGTGGGTGGGAGACATGAGTTGGGGCCTGGTGGAGGGTGCCCATGGTGGCTGGGGGGTGGGGGTGGTGGGAGACATGAGTGGGGGCCTGGTGGGGGATGCCCATGGTGGCTGGGGGGTGGGGGTGGGTGGGAGACATGAGTTGGACATGAGTGGGGGCCTGGTGGAGGGTGCCCCACACTGCTGGGGGGGTGGGGGTGGTGGGAGACATGAGTGGGGGCCTGGTGGAGGGTGCCCATGGTGGCTGGGGGGTGGGGGTGGTGGGAGACATGAGTGGGGGCCTGGTGGGGGATGCCCATGGTGGCTGGGGGGTGGGGGTGGGTGGGAGACATGAGTTGGACATGAGTGGGGGCCTGGTGGAGGGTGCCCCACACTGCTGGGGGGGTGGGGGTGGTGGGAGACATGAGTGGGGGCCTGGTGGAGGGTGCCCATGGTGGCTGGGGGATGGGGGTGGGTGGGAGACATGAGTGGGGGCCTGGTGGAGGGTTCCCATGGTGGCTGGGGGGTGGGGTTGGTGGGAGACATGAGTGGGGGCCTGGTGGAGGATGCCCATGGTGGCTGGGGGTGGGGGTGGTGGGAGACATGAGTGGGGGCCTGGTGGAGGGTGCCCCTGCACTGCTGGGGGGTGGGGGTGGTGGGAGACATGAGTGGGGGCCTGGTGGGGGGTGCCCCTGGATGCTGGGGGGTGGGGGTGATAGGGGCCATGAGTGGGGGCCTGGTGGAGGGTGCCCCACACTGCTGGGGGGTGGGGGTGGTGAGAGACATGGGTGGGGGCCTGGTGGAGGGTGCCCCTAGATGCTGGGGGGTGGGGGTGGGTGGGAGACATGAGTGGGGGCCTGGTGGAGGATGCCCATGGTGGCTGGGGGTGGGGGTGGTGGGAGACATGGGTTAGGGCCTGGTGGAGGCTGCCCCTGCACTGCTGGGGGGTGGGGGTGGTGGGAGACATGAGTGGGGGCCTGGTGGGGGATGCCCATGGTGGCTGGGGGGTGGGGGTGGGTGGGAGACATGAGTGGGGGCCTGGTGGGGGATGCCCATGGTGGCTGGGGGTGGGGGTGATGGGAGACATGAGTGGGGGCCTGGTGGAGGCTGCCCCTGCACTGCTGGGGGGTGGGGGTTTTGGGAGACATGAGTGGGGGCCTGGTGGAGGGTGCCCCTGCACTGCTGGGGGGTGGGGGTGGTGGTGGTGGTAGACATGAGTGGGGCCTGGTGGGGGGTGCCCCTGGATGCTGGGGGGATGGGGGTGATAGGGGCCATGAGTGGGGGCCTGGTGGAGGGTGCCCCACACTGCTGGGGGGTGGGGGTGGTGGGAGACATGGGTGGGGGCCTGGTGGAGGGTGCCCCTGGATGCTGGGGGGTGGGGTGGGTGGGAGACATGAGTGGGGGCCTGGTGGGGGGATGCCCATGGTGGCTGGGGGGTGGGGGTGGTGGGGAGACATGGGTGGAGGCATGGTGGAGGCTGCCACTGCACTGCTGGGGGGTGGGGTGGTGGGAGACATGAGTGGGGGCCTGGTGGAGGGTGCTCCACACTGCTTGGGGGTGGGGGTGGTGGGAGACATGAGTGGGGGCCATGTGGAGGGTGCCCCACACTGCTGGGGGGTGGGGGTGTAGGGGGACATGAGTGGGGGCCTGGTGGTGCTGCCCCTGCACTGCTGGGGGGTGGGGGTGCTGGGAGACATGAGTGGGGGCCTGGTGGAGGGTGCCCATGGTGGCTGGGGGGTGGGGGTGGTGGGAGACATGAGTGGGGGCCTGGTGGGGGATGTCCATGGTGGCTGGGGGGTGGGGGTGGGTGGGAGACATGAGTGGGGGCCTGGTGGAGGGTGCCCATGGTGGCTGGGGGGTGGGGGTGGTGGGAGACATGAGTGGGGGCCTGGTGGGGGATGCCCATGGTGGCTGGGGGGTGGGGGTTGGTGTTTGACATGAGTTGGACATGAGTGGGGGCCTGGTGGAGGGTGCCCCACACTGCTGGGGGGGTGGGGGTGGTGGGAGACATGAGTGGGGGCCTGGTGGAGGGTGCCCATGGTGGCTGGGGGGTGGGGGGTGGTGGGAGACATGAGTGGGGGCCTGGTGGGGGATGCCCATGGTGGCTGGGGGGTGGGGGTGGGTGGGAGACATGAGTTGGACATGGGTGGGGGCCTGGTGGAGGGTGCCCATGGTGGCTGGGGGGTGGGGGTGGTGGGAGACATGAGTGGGGGCCTGGTGGAGGGTGCCCATGGTGGCTGGGGGGTGGGGGTGGTGGGAGACATGAGTGGGGGCCTGGTGGGGGATGCCCATGGTGGCTGGGGGGTGGGGTGGGTGGGAGACATGAGTGGGGGCATGGTGGAGGGTGCCCCTGGTGGCTGGGGGGTGGGGTGGTGGAAGACATGAGTGGGGGCCTGGTGGAGGGTGCCCCTGCACTTCTGGGGGGTGGGGGGGGGGAGACATGAGTGGGGGCCTGGTGGGGGGTGCCCCTGGATGCTGGGGGGTGGGGGTGATAGGGGCCATGAGTGGGGGCCTGGTGGAGGGTGCCCCACACTGCTGGGGGGTGGGGGTGGTGGGAGACATGGGTGGGGGCTGGTGGAGGGTGCCCCTGGATGCTGGGGTATGAGGGTGCAGGGGGACATGAGTGGGGGCCTGGTGGTGCTGCCCCTGCACTGCTGGGGGGTGGGGCTGCTGGGAGACATGAGTGGGGGCCTGGTGGAGGGTGCCCATGGTGGCTGGGGGTGGGGGTGGTGGGAGACATGAGTGGGGGCCTGGTGGGGGATGCCAATGGTGGCTGGGGGTGGGGGTGGGTGGGAGATATGAGTGGGGGCCTGGTGGGGGATGCCCATGGTGGCTGGGGGGTGGGGTTGGTGGGAGACATGGGTGGGGGCCTGGTGGAGGGTGTCCCTGGATGCTGGGGGGTGGGGGTGGGTGGGAGACATGAGTGGGGGCCTGGTGGGGGCTGCCCATGGTGGCTGGGGGGTGGGGGTGGTGGGAGACATGGGTGGGGGCCTGGTGGAGGCTGCCCCTGCACTGCTGGGGGGTGGGGGTGGTGGGAGACATGAGTGGGGGCCTGGTGGAGGGTGCTCCACACTGCTGGGGGGTGGGGGTGGTGGGAGACATGAGTGGGGGCCTGGTGGAGGGTGCCCCACACTGCTGGGGGGTGGGGGTGCTGGGAGACATGAGTGGGGGCCTGGTGGAGGGTGCCCATGGTGGCTGGGGGGTGGGGGGTGGTGGGAGACATGAGTGGGGGCCTGGTGGGGGATGCCCATGGTGGCTGGGGGGTGGAGGTGGGTGGGAGACATGAGTGGGGGCCTGGTGGAGGGTGCCCATGGTGGCTGGGGGGTGGGGGTGGTGGGAGACATGAGTGGGGGCCTGGTGGGGGATGCCCATGGTGGCTGGGAGTGGGGGTGGGTGGGAGACATGAGTTGGACATGAGTGGGGGCCTGGTGGAGGGTGCCCCACACTGCTGGGGGGGTGGGGTGGTGGGAGACATGAGTGGGGGCCTGGTGGAGGGTGCCCATTGTGGCTGGGGGGTGGGGGTGGGTGGGAGACATGAGTGGGGGCCTGGTGGAGGGTGCCCATGGTGGCTGGGGGGTGGGGGTGGTGGGAGACATGAGTGGGGGCCTGGTGGGGGATGCCCATGGTGGCTGGGAGTGGGGGTGGGTGGGAGACATGAGTTGGACATGAGTGGGGGCCTGGTGGAGGGTGCCCCACACTGCTGGGGGGGTGGGGTGGTGGGAGACATGAGTGGGGGCCTGGTGGAGGGTGCCCATTGTGGCTGGGGGGTGGGGGTGGGTGGGAGACATGAGTGGGGGCCTGGTGGAGGGTGCCCATGGTGGCTGGGGGGTGGGGTGGTGGGAGACATGAGTGGGGGCCTGGTGGGGGATGCCCATGGTGGCTGGGGGGTGGGGGTGGGTGGGAGACATGAGTGGGGGCCTGGTGGAGGGTGCCCATGGTGGCTGGGGGGTGGGGGTGGTGGGAGACATGAGTGGGGGCCTGGTGGAGGGTGCCCATGGTGGCTGGGGGTGGGAGACATGAGTGGGGCCTGGTGGGGGATGCCCATGGTGGCTGGGGGGTGGGGGTGGGTGGGAGACATGAGTGGGGCCTGGTGGAGGGTGCCCCTGCACTGCTGGGGGGGTGGGAGTGGTGGGAGACATGAGTGGGGGCCTGGTGGGGGGTGCCCCTGGATGCTGGGGGGTGGGGGGTGATAGGGGCCATGAGTGGGGGCCTGGTGGAGGGTGCCCCACACTGCTGGGGGGTGGGGGTGCAGGGGGACATGAGTGGGGGCCTGGTGGTGCTGCCCCTGCACTGCTGGGGGGTGGGGCTGCTGGAGACATGAGTGGGGGCCTAGTGGAGGGTGCCCATGGTGGCTGGGGGGTGGGGGTGGTGGGAGACATGAGTGGGGGCCTGGTGGGGGATGCCCATGGTGGCTGGGGGGTGGGGGTGGGTGGGAGATATGAGTGGGGGCCTGGTGGGGGATGCCCATGGTGGCTGGGGGGTGGGGGTGGTGGGAGACATGAGTGGGGGCCTGGTGGAGGGTGCCCCTGCACTGCTGGGGGGTGGGGGTGGTGGGAGACATGAGTGGGGGCCTGGTGGGGGGTGCCCCTGGATGCTGGGGGGTGGGGGTGATAGGGGCCATGAGTGGGGGCCTGGTGGAGGGTGCCCACACTGCTGGGGGGTGGGGGTGGTGGGAGACATGGGTGGGGGCCTGGTGGAGGGTGCCCCTGGATGCTGGGGGGTGGGGGTGAAGGGGGACATGAGTGGGGGCCTGGTTGTGCTGCCCCTGCACTGCTGGGGGGTGGGGCTGCTGGGAGACATGAGTGAGGGCCTGGTGGAGGGTGCCCATGGTGGCTGGGGGTGGGGGTGGTGGGAGACATGAGTGGGGGCCTGGTGGGGGATGCCCATGGTGGCGTGGGGGTGGGTGGGAGACATGAGTGGGGGCCTGGTGGGGGATGCCCATGGTGGGCTGGGGGTGGGGTTTGCGGCGGGAGACATGGGTGGGGGCCTGGTGGAGGGTGCCCCTGGATGCTGGGGGTTGGGGGTGGGTGGGAGACATGAGTGGGGGTCTGGTGGGGGCTGCCCATGGTGGCTGGGGGGTGGGGGTGGTGGGAGACATGGGTGTGGGCCTGGTGGAGGCGTCCCCTGCACTGCTGGGGGGTGGGGTGGTGGGAGACATGAGTGGGGGCCTGGTGGAGGGGCGCTCCACACTGCTGGGGGGTGGGGGTGGTGGGAGACATGAGTGGGGGCCTGGTAGGGGGTGCCCCTGGATGCTGGGGGGTGGGGGTGATAGGGGCCATGAGTGGGGGCCTGGTGGAGGGTGCCCACACTGCTGGGGGGTGGGGTGGTGGGAGACATGGGTGGGGGCCTGGTGGAGGGTGCCCCTGGATGCTGGGGGGTGGGGGTGAAGGGGGACATGAGTGGGGGCCTGGTGGTGCTGCCCCTGCACTGCTGGGGGGTGGGGCTGCTGGAGACATGAGTGAGGGCCTGGTGGAGGGTGCCCATGGTGGCTGGGGGGTGGGGTGGTGGGAGACATGAGTGGGGGCCTGGTGGGGGATGCCCATGGTGGCTGGGGGGTGGGGGTGGGTGGGAGACATGAGTGGGGGCCTGGTGGGGGATGCCCATGGTGGCTGGGGGGTGGGGGTGGCGGGAGACATGGGTGGGGGCCTGGTGGAGGGTGCCCCTGGATGCTGGGGGGTGGGGGTGGGTGGGAGACATGAGTGGGGGTCTGGTGGGGGCTGCCCATGGTGGCTGGGGGGTGGTGGGAGACATGGGTGTGGGCCTGGTGGAGGCGTCCCCTGCACTGCTGGGGGGTGGGGGTGGTGGGAGACATGAGTGGGGGCCTGGTGGAGGGCGCTCCACACTGCTGGGGGTGGGGGTGATGGGAGACATGAGTGGGGGCCTGGTGGAGCGTGCCCCACACTGCTGGGGGGTTGGGGTGCAGGGGGGACATGAGTGGGGGCCTGGTGGTGCTGCCCCTGCACTCCTGGGGGTGGGGGTGCTGGGAGACATGAGTGGGGGTCTGGTGGAGGGTGCCCATGGTGGCTGGGGGGTGGGGGTGGTGGGAGACATGAGTGGGGCCTGGTGGGGGATGCCCATGGTGGCTGGGGGTGGGGGGTGGGTGGGAGACATGAGTGGGGCCTGGTGGAGGGTGCCCATGGTGGCTGGGGGGTGGGGGTGGTGGGAGACATGAGTGGGGGCCTGGTGGGGGATGCCCATGGTGGCTGAGGGGTGGGGGTGGGTGGGAGACATGAGTTGGACATGAGTGGGGGCCTGGTGGAGGGTGCCCCACACTGCTGGGGGGGTGGGGGTGGTGGGAGACATGAGTGGGGGCCTGGTGGAGGGTTCCCATGGTGGCTGGGGGTGGGGGTGGTGGGAGACATGAGTGGGGGCCTGGTGGGGGATGCCCATGGTGGCTGGGGGGTGGGGTGGGTAGGAGACATGAGTGGGGGCCTGGTGGAGGGTGCCCATGGTGGCTGGGGGGTGGGGGTGGTGGGAGACATGAGTGGGGGCCTGGTGGAGGGTGCCCATGGTGGCTGGGGGGGGTGGTGGGAGACATGAGTGGGGGCCTGGTGGGGGATGCCCATGGTGGCTGGGGGGTGGGGGTGGGTGGGAGACATGAGTGGGGGCCTGGTGGAGGGTGCCCATGGTGGCTGGGGGGTGGGGTGGTGGGAGACTTGAGTGGGGCCTGGTGGAGGGTGCCCCTGCACTGCTGGGGGGTGGGGGTGGTGGGGAGACATGAGTGGGGGCCTGGTGGGGGGTGCCCCTGGATGCTGGGGGGTGGGGGTGATAGGGGCCATGAGTGGGGGCCTGGTGGATGGGGCCCCACACTGCTGGGGGGTGGGGGTGGTGGGAGACATGGGTGGGGGCCTGGTGGAGGGTGCCCCTGGATGCTGGGGGGTGGGGGTGCAGGGGGACATGAGTGGGGGCCTGGTGGTGCTGCCCCTGCACTGCTGGGGGGTGGGGCTGCTGGGAGACATGAGTGGGGGCCTGGTGGAGGGTGCCCATGGTGGCTGGGGGGGTGGGGGTGGTGGGAGGCATGAGTGGGGGCCTGGTGGGGGATGCCCATGGTGGCTGTTGGGTGGGGGTGGGTGGGAGACATGAGTGGGGGCCTGGTGGGGGATGCCCATGGTGGCTGGGGGGTGGGGGTGGTGGGAGACATGGGTGGGGTCCTGGTGGAGGGTGCCCCTGGATGCTGGGGGGTGGGGGTGGTGGGAGACATGGGTGGGGGCCTGGTGGAGGCTGCCCCTGCACTGCTGGGGGGTGGGGGTGGTGGGAGACATGAGTGGGGGCCTGGTGGAGGGTGCTCCACACTGCTGGGGGGTGGGGGTGGTGGGAGACATGAGTGGGGGCCTGGTGGAGGGTGCCCCACACTGGCTGGGGGGTGGGGGTGCAGGGGGACATGAGTGGGGGCCTGGTGGTGCTGCCCCTGCACTACTGGGGGGTGGGGGTGGTGGGAGACATGAGTGGGGGCCTGGTGGAGGGTGCCCTTGCACTGCTGGGGGTGGGGGTGGTGGGAGACATGAGTGGGGGCCTGGTGGGGGGTGCCCCTGGATGCTGGGGGGTGGGGGTGATAGGGGCCATGAGTGGGGGCCTGGTGGAGGGTGCCCCACACTGCTGGGGGGTGGGGGTGGTGGGAGACATGGGTGGGGGCCTGGTGGAGGGTGCCCCTGGATGCTGGGGGGTGGGGGGTGGGTGGGAGACATGAGTGGGGGCCTGGTGGGGGATGCCCATGGTGGCTGGGGGGTGGGGGTGGTGGGAGACATGGGTGGGGGCCTGGTGGAGGCTGCCCCTGCACTGCTGGGGGGTGGGGGTGGTGGGAGACATGAGTGGGGGCCTGGTGGGGGATGCCCCTGGATGCTGGGGGGTGGGGGTGGGTGGGAGACATAAGTGGGGGCCTGGTGGGGATGCCCATGGTGGCTGGGGGGTGGGGGTGGTGGGAGACATGGGTGGGGGCCTGGTGGAGGCTGCCCCTGCACTCCTGGGGGGTGGGGGTGGTGGGAGACATGAGTGGGGGCCTGGTGGGGGATGCCCATGGTGGCTTGGGGTGGGTGGGTGTAAGACATGAGTGGGGGCCTGGTGGGGGATGCCCATGGTGGCTGGGGGGTGGGGGTGCTGGGAGACATGAGTGGGGCCTGGTGGAGGCTGCCCCTGCACTGCTGGGGGGTGGGGGTGGTGGGAGACATGAGTGGGGGCATGGTGGAGGGTGCCCCACACTGCTGGGGGGTGGGGGTGGTGGGAGACATGAGTGGGGGCCTGGTGGGGGATGCCCATGGTGGCTGGGGGGTGGGGGTGGTGGGAGACATGAGTGGGGGCCTGGTGGAGGCTGCCCCTGCACTGCTGGGGGTGGGGTGGTGGGAGACATGCATTGTTGATCAGTAGTGCAAGGTGACATGTGGGTTGGCTGCGGGGCATGCCCATGGTGGATGGGCTGCCTGCGGGACATGAGCAGGGGTGCAGGGTAGTCCCCCGTGGTGTGGGCTGCCTGCAGGGGCCGTGGAGGTTGTCGAGCGTACTCCTGGGAGGACCCACACGGCCAATTCACGTGTAGTACTCCCCAGAACCCCTGGAATTCACATACCCTGCTGAAATCGCGTGTGGAACTTCCAGCGCATCCCTGGAATACACGTACCCTGCTCGCACGGGGCCAATCGCGTGTGGAACTTCCCGCGCACCCCTGGAATACACGTACCCTGCTCGCACTGGGCCAATCGTGTGTGGAACTTCCCGCGCACCCCTGAAATACACGTACCCTGATGAAATCGCGTGTGGAACTTCCCACGCACCCCTGGAACACACGTACCCTGCTCACACGGGGCCAATCACGTGTGGAACTTCCCGCGCACCCCTGAAATACACGTACCCTGCTCGCACTGGCCCAATCGCGTGTGGAACTTCCCGCGCACCCCTGAAATACACGTACCCTGATGAAATCGCGTGTGGAACTTCCCGCGCACCCCTGCAATACACGTACCCTGCTCGCACGGGCCCAATCGCCTGTGGAACTTCCAGCGCACCCCTGAAATACACGTACCCTGATGAAATCGCGTGAGGAACTTCCCGCGCACCCCTGGAATACACGTACCCTGCTCGCACGGGGCCAATCGCGTGTGGAACTTCCCGCGCACCCCTGAAATACACGTACCCTGCTCGCACTGGCCCAATCGCGTGTGGAACTTCCCGCGCACCCCTGAAATACACGTACCCTGATGAAATCGCATGTGGAACTTCCCGCGCACCCCTGCAATACACGTACCCTGCTCGCACGGGCCCAATCGCGTGTGGAACTTCCAGCGCACCCCTGAAATACACGTACCCTGCTGATTTTGGTGTGGAACTTCCTGCGCACCCCTGATGCACACGTACACAGGACAATCGCGTGTGGAACTTCCCGCGAACCACTGAAATACACGTTCCCCGCTTGGCGTTTGCTGTTTGCCAGCCCGGTGAACTGGTCCAGGGTTAGCGCAGCCCTTTGCGATTATTTGGCGATTTTGAAGGCTTTTCCTTGCGCGAGGGCGTTCTTGGGGGCGTAACTGGCGCTGCTGCAGGGTCGCTGCGCCACGCTGCGCCACGGCTGGTTTTGGATGCGAAAATCTATGAATGCGCTGTGCGCGGAAATTGATTTTCGCGCACGCGGCTGGCGCAGACAATCGCACGCGGACACTCTGCGCCAGCCGCTTGCGACACTTTTGTGCGAATTTCTATGAATTACCCTGTCTATCGGGTCGATCCTATTGGCGCGAGGGGTGATGAGTGGAAGACAGGCTCTACAGCCAACAAAATTAAATCTGTAGGGTTTGATGGACACTGCAAATATGAAGGTTGCCATGGCAAGGCGCATTTGTGTGGGTAGCCATGATAAGCTGTGTTATCGACGACCTGCAGGACTGGACTCAAGAGGAGACTTACTAGGGAGGTTTCATGAGGATTTAGGCCTGCACTTAAGTACTATGAAGGTTTGTAGGTAGGTGAATTGAAAATACCATAGATGATAGTACTGGTAGTGAGATGACCTACAATGTAGGAGGAGAGGGAAAAAGGGAAGTAAGATGAGGGATTCGGAAGCAGGAGAACGGGGATACAAAGTAGGAAATTAAGAAATGGAGAGCACAGACAAAGGCGCAAGTGTCCTTATGGTAAGGCAAATTGGGCATGTGTCCCGGGCCTCCACCTTGTGAAGGGCTCCTATCTGGCTGCTTGAAGGAAAGATGCTTTTGAGGAAAAAAAGTCAGTACTTTTTCCAAAATATCAATAGCGTATGCTATAATATTGTCTGGTGCACTGCTTATCACCCTAGCCTGCTGGCTGCTTTTTACAACTGAGGACAGATCTGATAAATGAATGCTGTAATGTGTTATGTGTTTACCAAAGTGAACACTTTGTGTTCACGGTAGCACAACTGGTGTAGCCTTTTCACCTTTCTTCGGGGAATATATTGATCACGTGCAATGGCCACAGTTGAATATATTTTTGATTTAATGTTTGATTGTCAGAATGGCACAGAAGATAGTTCAGTATTGTAACACTTGTTACAGACATCTGTGTTCACATGCCAGGTCACAGTGCCAAATCCCGACAGGGCTGCTCCCCTTTTCCTGTTTTAGCAGGTGATGCATTTAAGTATAGGAACTTTGTTGATAGTAACACCTGCTGTGTTTCAAAACAACGTGCCTGCACCAGAAACTGCTAATAAGTAAAGCAACGCAGGGTCCTTATGTTACTGGTATAGTGGGCTGTAAAAACTTGAACCGCCCCCCCCCCACACCATCCCCAATGTAGAGCAAGAAGTACTGTTAGGGAGAGATCATTCAGCAACCAAATTAAAGACTTAAGCACTAAATGTTCTGCAAAAATGCAGTTAAGGTGACTTTGGTGCATTCCTTTTTACCGACTCCCATTATTGCGCCCAAGCATAGCAGGGGTTGTGCGGGGTCCCCCGCTCTCTTTAGGAGCAGTAACAGGAGTCAGGGATTGCGGGGGTGTCCCAAGCTTACCATTATGGTAAGCGGCGGACAGGAAAGTAAAAAATAAAAAAAGCACCCTGCCCTGCCGGTTGGGAGAAACTGACACTGCAGGAATTGCGGGGAGTCAGCGGCGCACACAGATGTGTGCAGCCGTAAAGGAAAGTGGGGTGGGGGTCAGGTAGGGGAATGCGGACCAGGGACACGGGCAAAGTGATCTATCTGATCACTACGCTGTGCCGTAATTGGCATCAACATTTTAGTCGGTGCAGTTACGGGTGGTGCATGGATCACATAGATTCTGTTCTGCCACATATGCCAGCTTTGTTACAGGACAATACTATGATCTAGGACAAATTATGTTATCTCACTTTATGGTACTGTGTGGTCTTCTGTGAAAAGTGTGTGCTGTTACATTCGGGTTGCTAGAGCCTATCTCATTGCCTGCATTTTCTTTTTAAATAGGCCAGACCAGGGGAGAGAGTCCTACAATGAATCCAAATAAATATCACAGGCCTCTTGTGACTTAACTTTCAATTGTGCTCATAAAGAAAAAAAACAACTGTTTGCTTTTTTGTACAATTTGTAATGTGGGGTTCATTTAAAGGCCCCAAACAGAAGTCCCTTTCACATGAATAGCAAGATTGTTAACACTGAAACAAAAACGTCCTGGCATTTGTTTTTTGTTTTTCAAATTAAATCAAAGAGCCACATGGACAGGGGCCAACCTGTCATTACCAATGGATAAGCAGCAATTTAATTGACAAAAGAAGGAGGAATCAAAGATCCCTGTCGCATGCAAAAAAGAATGCTTAAACCGTGAAAACAAAAATGGCCTGTACATGTGTGTGCAAATAAAAACGTTTTTAAATAAAAGTGAAATAAATATCACAGAAAAATGTCAGGAAAACAAAACATGATGCGTGGGTTGACAAAGAGCAATGTATATTGTGTTTCACCCACAAAACTCCAGTGACATTTGAAGGGCCACTTTGTCTTCATGAAAAAAATGTCAGCCCAAGGCAGACCCTTTTGCTGGCTGTGGGCACAATATCACAAGGCCATCTCCATGTCACATCTCCCATCTAATGGCCAACTGCAATAAAAATGTCCTGCTAAAGGTGACAAAATTCAGTGTTCTCCAGTCCTGCTGGCTTTGAAAGCAAGGACATCAAGAAAAGTCATCCTTGGCAGGAGCACAACTGATATGTGTGAAAATGGGGGCACCCACTTCAAAGAGCAAGCTTCCAAAACAAGGGAGACTGATAAAGGTACAGGCTGATGCAGTGAAAACAAATGGCCAGGAGCAGGATCATTTGTCCCACATGAACATTCAAAATTTATTTAAAAGGACTATTATCATTTAGGCCTTTTTCTCAGCCATCATTAAGTGGATGGATTTCATCCATGTACCATTTTTTATGCAATTCTCAGGCGATTTGGGGGATATAGACTTAATCTTCCTGTGACTCTGAGAACTGTAAGGGCCAGTTAAACTATGTATCCAGCTGATCTGAACATGTTCCAAATGTGAGAGTTGGTCAGTGGGTGGAAATTGAAATTAGGGATATGCTTAATAACTTACATATTCATAACTGTTGTGCTTTTTTATGGAACAGCAGAAAGGTGCCATATGGCCATGCTACATGATACAGATTTGGTGGTCGGCTCATCGAATTCCCCATGATTAGGGGAAACAGAAAATATGTGTAGTTTGGCAGTTGCTAGTAAAATTATGAAGTTGTGATACATAACTAGTTTTTGCCAAACAGTTGAAAGGAGAACAATGCATGATGACAAATGGGAATTGCTATATGTTGCTCCAAACCCCTAAACCAATCCTGACTTGGAGGCTGGGTTTGGGGGGAGATAGAAGGATAACTAGCCAATCCTAGTCGCAGAATTATTTCAGGGTACTTCCCCAAGATTGTGAAACTGGTGGTGTCATCTCTGCTATATAGTGGGGACTGCACAGACAGAGAGACAAGGAAAAAGGAGAAAGACAGGACGACAGAGAGAAGAAACATACCATCCGGCAGGCTGCTGAAACGTACCATCTGACAGCTGTAAGGAGACACCAGAGGAGACTGCTGAGAGTGCATCTTGGTGGAGCTGTCTATGTCTAGGAAGGCCTCAAAGCAGACCGGGTGGTATGGTGGATAGTGGGATGCCATATTTGAGAGTGGAGTGACCAGACCCCTTCCCTATCTTTCCAGAGTGTCCTGTGATGCAGCTGACTTTCCTGCACCTTAAACAGAGGCTTGCTATTTAAGTAGAGCTGATCCCTGGGAAACCAGAATGTCTGCTTGCCTTGAATCCATTCCCTTTATAGTGGGTGGAATGGGGTAAAACTGTGTAGATGCTTAGCCTATGTAACCAAAAATATTAATTTAATTAATTCCCCATTTGGCAGAACACTATGGGTGAATTTTGTTAAAATTTAAAATTAACAAGGTTCACTTCCAAGTGTGTGGTGAAAACTTTAGCCTATAAATTAATTGTGGAATCCTTGTTGTCCAGCTGACCCCGACTTCTTTAAGGAAGAACAGTGATGTTGTTCTTAAATCAATTCAACCTGTTTATCCCGCTTCCCCAACACAGGCCTTGAGTAAGGGAGATGGGGAGGGGGTTGAAATTCAAAATTCCCCAAATCATTTCATTTCTTATGTCTGCCTTCCCAACATACACTAATGCAAGGGGATCTGAAAAACAAACTGCTAAATCACCTTGTGTTTATTTGAAACAAAAAGTGTTGGCGAAATCATAACTGCCATATGCATTTGAAACAATCTTGATATCCTACTGCTAGCCTTTTAAGCCTGCAGGAATATCAAAATTACACAACATTACATAAGTGTCTTGTTTATTGATCAGTGTAATTATTTTGTGCAGTGAAAGGGATGAAATGGCTGTAAGTGGCGTTCTTTTTAACTCACTTTTGTGATTTGTTTGCGCCGAGAGAAGTTGATTTTGTTGTGCCACGGATAAAGTAGTGTTTGACCTTTTCGTACTAATTTCTATTACTTTTAATAAAATAAATACCAATATATTTCCTGTACACCGGCCTGGTTCTTGGATCATTGTTAGCTTAGGGGAGAGGGATCCAAGGGGCATGATAGGTGTCTGAGATAGGGTTAAAAAAAAGAAATCTGTTAAACAGTTTGTTGCATAATCACTTAAGTGGGACGGGGAGGATCTCCCCGTGTTGAGGGTGGCTTCTCAATAAACTGTTACAGTAATGTTCTTCTTCCCAACATGAACACACATCAGAAATGCTTTGTCTAACAATGACTATATGCAGGTGAACTTATCACACAATTACTTGTGTTGGATGAATTTACACCCTTTAAATGCAGTCATAACATCTGGATGGGATTTTGTAGACTTGCATCAGGGCCCTGGTACCTGTACAGTACCCTTCGTCAAAGAGAACATTAAGCTAAAATGGATTCATTATACTTTTGCATAATACAATTTTATAAGGATTTTTGTAAAGTCATGTAATGTTGCCTTATTGTGTTAGTTATGTACTTTCAAAGTCAGCTCTTGAAAACAGTGTGGTCTAGTAGTTCATGAAAGGAAAACATTCCCACATAATTTGCATTTCATACATGGACATATCTGAGAAAACATGTTGACACATGACAAATTTGCAGATTTAGGTTCAATTCCAGCTTCACCATTTAACCAAAGTGTGTGATCCT
Source organism: Ambystoma mexicanum (assembly GCF_040938575.1). Taxonomy (NCBI): domain Eukaryota; kingdom Metazoa; phylum Chordata; class Amphibia; order Caudata; family Ambystomatidae; genus Ambystoma; species Ambystoma mexicanum. The sequence goes on along the minus strand of NC_090923.1, from coordinate 690,781,222 downwards.
AGGCAATTAATTTAAGCTAACCTGTCAGATTTCCTGTTATTACATTTTTCAAAATTCTCAGACCAGAGAGAGAGATGTACTTGCCAGGGCACACTTCGAAAAAGAGTAAGTGATTGTTTAGCTGTCTATGGCACAAAACAAAGTTTCTGTGCTCACTCATGGTAGCACCACTTGAAAACAATCGGCCACGTCTATTCTCTGACTATGTTTGGATGTGTGCACCTTCCTGGTAACATCTAAATTATATTGGCCCTCATTACAACACCGGCGCTAAACCATGGCGCTATTAGCACCATGGTTGGTGCCGGTTTTGTAACGGGTCCGCCATGGTTCAATGGGGAATTACCACCCCATTCCAAGGTTGGCGGGGCGGTAATTCCCCATTGAACCATGGCCCTTCCCCATTCCCATTTTCGCCCCATAGGGCTCTATGGGAATGGGGAAGGCGCTAAGTACGGTACCGCAAATTGCGGTACCGTACTTAGCACCAAGGTCCCTTTGTGGGTCCCTACTTTAACGGATGGTCTAGACCAGCCGTTCAGGTCGGGTCCCACAAAGGGACCTCGTAGTAAGGCGCTAATGGGTTAACGGAGCCACAGCCTTTTACGGCACCGTTATCCCATTGCGCCAGGGTCGTAATGAGGCCCAGTGTCTGTTTATTCTATAGTATGTATACCATTCTCTTTGCGTTCCATCAGCCTCCTGTATCCATGCTTGAGCACTTGCATATTTCTTGAGGTTAGTCATTTGAGTTCTGTTTCTAAGTTGGGGTATGTGTGCACACTTTTTTTCATAATGCCATGTGTGCACACCTTTTTCATACTGCTATGGATCTGCTTCTTGCATGCTGATTGTGCTTGTTAATATGTGTCCTCTTCCAATGCGAGAACACAACTGCCCTCAAAGTTTACTGCTAATGTTGCTTTGGAATGAATACACATTTATTAACGTGGTTCCAAAACACACGAAGGGATTGTCATACACGAAGGGAGTGCCGGCGCAAAATGATGTGCGCCGGCAGGCGGTAGCCCGCCCACACTCAAAGGCCCGCCCTAAGGCCCTTGTCTGCTCCCCCCTTACTCCCATTCCCATCACCCTTAATGAAGAAGAGCAGCAAAATCACTGTATCCGACATCGTTCCCCTTCATCCCCAGTGCTACAGGAGGAATACTGGCCTACAAGCAGAAAGGTCAGCCCTGCCGGGCTTTTCATCTGAGTCATCTGCAATTACTTTTAAGTGCACTGTGATCGTCCGTCGTAGCTTCAAAGAATCGTGCAGCGACCTAACGGCTGCCTGCTGTTTGGTTGTGAGTCTCTATAAATGTGTAATTCTGTTGCTGTGTGCGGCCCTGTTGGTCTAAACATATTCTGCAATATCAGCCAATCATGTGCGCCGGCAGGCGGTAGCCGGGACACACACAAAGGGCCGCCCTAAGACCCTTGTCTGCTGACTGTCCACTGCCGGTTCATTTTGTGAGGACTTCCTGCACCCCTTACTGTACAATGACTCTGGCGCGTCTTCGCTTCTACGCTGTTTTCTCTGGTGAGCTTTCACCAACTTGACTCCACACATCTCCATGGATTTGTTCTTCCACCTTCACCAGCCTTCCACCCTTCTGACTGTCCCACCTTCAACCTGTCTCACCTGGCCTCCCTTTCTCACTACCCACAGCAATCCCCTGTAGCTGCAACTGTTTTACCTAGATTTTCTAAATTCAAGCGTTGTTTTGCCCTGTGGCTGCAACTGTGTTAACTAGCTTGCCTGAATTAAAAACTTTTTTTTGCTCTGTGGCTGCAAATGTGTTATGTAGCTTGCCTTATTTCAAACTTTGTTTTGCCCTGTGACTGCAACTCTGCTACCTAGCTTGCCTAAATTCAAACTTTGTGTTGCCCTTTTGGTTGCAACTGTGTTACCTAGCTTGCCTAAATTCAAACTTTGTTTTGCCCTGTGGCTGCAACAGTGTTACCTAGTTGCACATTCTTGCTCCACTTGCCCATTGACTGTATTGTGATATCCTGTCTTGCTGTCTGACCCATTCCACCTCCCCTGCCGTCACCATCAGCCCCCCTTATTTCTCTCCCTCACCTCGTCTTCCTCTGCCACATCACCTATGGCACTCTCTATTTCACCTATAGTTTGCAACTGCTTCTCCATTGACTTTCCTCCCCTTCTCACTAAGTCTGGCATGAAGAAGTTCAAAACAGACAACTTGGTCTCTCACCCTGGTCTCCCTATTGCTGATACCTACACCTGCGCTTCCTCCAGACAGACACTCACTGACATCCTCTTTGTCGATCCTTCGCCAGACCTATACTTCACATGGTCTCTGTGCTTTCCCCTTTCTCTTCTTCTCCCGTTAATGGTGACACCAGATGGGAGGCCCTCCTGGTCTCCTTCCACTCCTCTAAGGTCATCATTAATGTCTACCTGAATGGCACAGTCTTGGTCCAAGGCCCACAGGCCAACCTCCACCTCTTCGATAGATGCCTCCCTGCACCTCAACAACTTCATTCCTTCCGCTGCTGTTCCTTCTCTCCCATCTTGACCTTCCATACCTCCCACCTCTGCCTCCTCCCTGGCTACCATGCGCTCTCCTCTCTCCTTCCCTGGCCCCCCTTGGGCTCCTCTACAACTCCACAGGGTGTACTTCTGATTTGTACCCCTCCCCGGAAGTCTTTCAAGGTTGGCAACCTTCTCCATCTTTCCACTCTCAACTCTCGCTCAGCCGTCAAACACTCCTCTGACATCTGCCGCCTCCTTGAAGAACTCGGCCTCGATGTCCTCGGTCTCACTGAGACATGGTCCACGGCCAGCACTGTCAAGAGTTTTGACACGCTCCTCCCTGATGGCTATAAGATACTCTCTGCGTACAGATCCAACCATCCAGTGGGGGTGTAGCCTTGATCTTCCCGGAGTGGATTCCTGCCTCTGTGATCCCCACGCAGATCTAATCCTCCTTCAAATGCCTTGTCTGCAGGCTTTCTCTCTCTCCTGGCCACTCTCTCATAATTTCTACTATATATCAGCTACCTGGTCCGACTACTACCTCTTTCCTCTCCGAGTGGGCTGACCTCGCCTCCTCCCTCCTGGCGTTGACCGCTCAACTCCTCCTCCTTGGAGACCTCATCATCCACCTGGATGCTTCCTGTCCTTCATCTGGACTCTTTCGTGACCTCTACGACTCTCTCTCCCTTTCTATCGTTCCCTCTGGCCAGACTCAAACTGCAGGACACACCCTTAATGTTCTCATCTCCTCTGACCTCCCCCTCTGTAACCCTCATCACTCCTCTCTCCTGAGCAATCACTTTCTCCTCTCCTCCCATCTCTCCCTCCCTACCCTGCAGGCGAAGCCAACTCCAGCACTGCCACCTACCTTCTCGGTCATCAGGTTTATAAAGCGTGTGTCAGTTGAGGCTTTCGCTGCCACCTTCTGTCCCTCTTCTCCACCGCTGGCTGATCCCCATCCTGACTCTGCCCTTTCCAAAGTCCACTCTGCTATCTCAGATACTCTTGATGTTCTTGCCCCTGTCATGAGGATCTGCTTGAAGCCCAAAGCCAAGTGCAACTCTTGGTACGACTCAGAACTTGTCACCCTTAAACACAAGTGTGGGGTGGCTGAGATGAAATGGCAGGCTTCTAGTGCATCCTCTGACAAACTGGCCTGCCTCCTGCTTCAAAGGCAAAACCGGCTATCTGACCACACTAAGAAGAGAGCTCACATCCAAGCCTCTGTCTCTGTGGCATCTAACAACTCGACTGACCTTTTTAAAATCTGCAAGGAGCTGGCCAATCCTGCTGTAGTCTCTACTTCTCCTGTCCCTTCACAGGCCCTCTGCATGGCTCTGTCCTCTCATTTAATCTCTAAAACCCAGGACATCCTGTCCGCGCTCTCATCGTCCCCTCATCTTCCAGCATTTCTCGCTACCTCCGGTCCCCGTGTAGCCGCCTCTCCTCCCTCTTTCTCTTCCTTTCCTCTGTTCTTCCCTGACAAGATTACTGGACAAGTCTGATCTATGAAAGTCTTGTCAAAACAGGTTCTTCCCTGTTCATTCAAAACCATCAAGGACCATATTGACACACGCGCTCCTGCCCTGGCTGAGTTGTGCAACCACTCCTTCACCCGTGGAGCCTTCCCCTCCCCTATAAAGCACTCCCTTCTGCGCCCTCTTCTCAAGAAACCCAAAGCCGAGCCCTCCTGCCTGGCTAATTAGCGCCTGATCTCTATCACTCCTTTCCTGGGCAAACTCCTGGAAAAGCTGGCCATCTCCCAGCTTACCCTCCACACTGATTCTGTCGGCTGCCTCTATGACCATCAGTCTGGCTTCAAAGTTGCTAGAAGCACGGAAACTGCTCTCCTGAAAATCTGTGAAGACCTGCTCTCTAATCTTGGGTGTAATCTCCCCTCTGTCCTCATCCTACTCGATCACTCTTCAGCCTTTGATACGGTTAACAATGTCATCCTGCTCAACCGACTCCGTGATAGCCTGGGTATAACTGACCAGGCCCTGGCCAAGCTGACTTCTTTCCTTTCTGATTGACCCTCCCAGGTCCAACTCAGATCCTTCCTTCCCTCTATTTCCCTCTTTACTTGTGGGGCTCCCAAGGGGTCTAACCTTTCTCCCTGGCTCTTCAACAAATACATGGCACCCTTTGTCCACTGCATTTCTGTTCTGTGCTCCAACTTTTAGTGATATGCAGATGACACTCAGCTTGTTTTCAGGCTCCCAGCTGCCACCTCTGCTCCCTCTCTCATCATTGACTGTCTGCAATCTAGGAGTGCTGTGCCACCAACAATCTCTGCCTTAATGTCAGTAAGACAGAGATCCTCCTCATCTGCACTCCTGCACCTTACTTTCCTGTCATTCTCTGGCTGGCCTCACTTGGCCCTCTTCCTGCTCCCACATGTGAGGCTAAGAACCTCAGAGTCATCTTCCACTCCACACTCTCCTTCTCTCCTCACATCTCTGACGTCTCTAAGAAGTCAAACTTCCAACTGCAACTCCTCAGGGATATTCTTCCTTTCTTCTCTTTTCCCCAGAAGCTCACTGTCTCTAGAGCTCGGGTTCACTCTAGGCTGGACTACTGCAACAGCCTCTTTCTACTCTTTCTAAATATGCCTGTTACCACTCTTTGCCCTCTGCAGCTCATCCAGAACAGGACTGCAAGACTTGTCCTTGGCCTCAAGCCCTGGGATCGCATCTCTGCAGCCCTGAAATCCCTCCATTGGCTCCTAGTGGCTGCAATGATTATGTTCAAGACCCTCTGCATTGTCCACATGGTTCTGGGGCCTGAGGCCAAAATACCTTCAACTCTTCCTTCAGAAATACCTTCCTATCGAGCTCTTCGCTCCTCTCCCTCCAACTCCCTCAGGGTCTGTCGCTTCTCCAAGCAACACGTTGGTGGTATATCTGTTTCTTCAGCTGGGGCCTCCCTCTGGAACAGCCTCCCTGCCTCTCTGAAACTTGAGGAGAACCATCTTCGGTTCCGGAAGCACCTCAAGACCTTCCTCATTGCCTCTGCCGTCTCTCTTCCTCTCCTCTGCCGATCTCTTCTGTTTCTGCACCTGGAACCTGGTCTACCTTCTGAATTTGGGCCCAGATCCCTGCCCATTCATTTGCATAACCGCACTGCCTCCTGGCTACCCTCTGCACTTGGGTCTGTATTTGCAACCCTACAGTTCCCTTACCCACACTTATTTGAAACCCTTTGTCTTTGCTTAATTCTGCACTTGCTTCCTGCTGTCCACACTGCCTGTTTTGTTAGAGCTCGTGTTCAGCACATCCCACTCCTCCCCTACCCCTTGCACTTCCCCCCTTCCCTCTCCCCTGAACTTGTGCATTCTCAATGTCACTGGGCCAGGTAAGATTGTTGTTTTTGTCCTCCCTTGTACCCCTCCCTTGCCTCGTCGTGCCCTGAAACACTTGTGTATGGGTGCGATATAAATAAAATATCATATCATCTCATATCTTAGGGGAGCAAGGGCAGGGACGATGTTTCACAAAAATAACAGGGGTAGTGGAATTGACATCACACGACTCTTGACCTCTGGTGACATCACATGAAGTGATGTCATCTGACCCCACCCCAACGTGACATCACCGGAAGGGATGGAACACAACCTTTCACAGCTTGAAAAACAGGAAATGGCATCACATAGCATTGTTTCTAAGTACACTATGAAATATATGGTTACGGTATCACTGTCCATGGCCAAACGATAATGATGTGTTATGTGATCTGTAACTATGTTTTGCTGTCCTGTTTTTTTCCTTATTTCCTGTCTATCTGTTTGTATATAAATAAACAAATACATTAAATATAATATAGCACTTACTTGTATGCACTTCATATACAACACATATACACACAACATCACCCAACCTGAGTTGATACTCGTTTATCAACCTCAGCAGAAAGAAAGGCTGAGTTAACTTTGCCAGGAGTCGAACCTGCAACCTGAAGATCACACACACATTGCAGCAGCGAGCACTCTACCCACTGAGCTATCTTACCGGCTATAGCTACCAAAAAACCAGCCACTCCAGAAATGAAGAGCCACATGCGGCTGGACACAGCCCAGCAACCTCAATTAAAAAATTTAAAATAAAACGTTTTTTTTCTTTTTTAGGGGTAGCAAGGAAGACCACAGGGTAGCAAGGGAGACTTCGGGGGTCGCAGTTGTGACCCCTGGCTACCCCTAAATGAAGTCCCCGAGCAAGAGGGCTTGCAGTGAGCATCCATTTTTATTTTGATTGCTTCTAGGGCAGCATGACAGGTTATGGGTGGCACTCATGGCAAGGGGTTTCGGTGCAGTCGGCACAATCAGAGATTATTGGATCCTTTAATGTCTTCGTTTTGTTTATTTGGGGCCCCAAATGTGTATGTGAACCCGGACCTAAAATCTCTTAAAATGGCGGCGGATGAAAGACTGCCGCTGGTGCCATAAATGGCCAGTGTGTGGTGAGATCTCACAAGCAAGAAAGACTAGCCAGGACAGGAAGGATGGGATTACAGGGCAGCCCGAGCTCTGACATGCTGCAATGTCCACCTACCTGGGTTCAAGACTGCACCCGCATCTCACTCTGCAGATAATTGCACAGTAGCAAACAGTCAAGTATTTATTATTTCTGCCCTGCTGACGGGGATCCAGTATTTCAAAACAGCAGAAAGTGGCTGCGATATGTTAAACGTGCCATCAAAATGCAGTCTGGAGCAGAGCTTTATCAGCGAGATTGCTTTCAATTGCATGAAATTGATGCTTAAAGAGAAAGTGAGTGACAGCGCTGCAGGTGAGCAGCAATCTAGACAGGCTGAGAGCAAGCATCTGAGAGCCTGGGGGAGGGGCAGGGCCTTGAGGAGGCAGGGGGAATGGGATGCACGCATTCTAGGGCGTGGGGTGGAGGTAAGGTACGGAATTCAAATCGCGTAAAGCCATGAACCATTCAGGGATGTTGATAATCTTTACACATGTTCGAACACCATATACAGAAATAATGCATGCTCCCTATTGAGATGCGCACATTGTGTATATGCTGGATAGTGTGATGATTGAGTTCAATATAGAACTGCAGAAATGTCATGCTGAAGTGCATACATGTTGTGAAGATGCACAATGCTGACACGGAAAATTGGGTATGCTGATAACTGATAGGATAGGCTGGCATGACATAATCATGCATTTACCATATTGAAATAGATAGCCACTGTATACAGACACTCCACATCTACAGATGTGGCCTGCAGAACTGGACACAGTAATACACAGTCGGTCTCCAGAGAATCCTGGTGTGGTCACGGCAAACTGACATATCGTGCGAGGTGTGGCCTCCAGAACTGCAAACTGAACCCCAAAAGTGGCATCAATCGTTGCTTATCCTCGGCCCAGACAATTAGAAGCGTATGTGTGACTACAGGTCTCTAGAAATTCTTCCCTGCGCGTGGGAGGGACACACTGACCATTATATAAAATGTGTCTCTATATTTGTAAAACGTCTCACTTTTTTTTTTACCTTGCAATTTTCCCTTGGCCTCTCCTACCTGCTTTTTTTTTTACACCTGTACTCTCTCTCAATCGTCCCTCCTTCTTTCGTCTCTTGTTCCCTCTATCCTTTTCCTTAATAGAGTTTCACCCGCTCACTATCTACTTTCTCATGCTTTCCCATCCTTCCTTACGCCCTCGTCAGTCCTTCACATTGGTTCTGTTCCTCTATGTTCTCCTAGCTGTCTTCCCCTTTGTCTTAAACAATAGTATGCGCTGTATGCAGGGTCAGATCTTGGGGGGTTCGTGAAAAGGATGGCAAGGTGCATCAATAATGACAGGCACTGAATATGAGGTGGCTGCCCTGTCGGGAGTCTCCTGCGCAAGCGCAGGGGCAGACTCTCGTTTTCTGGGGTAGTGCATTACACACCTGAATGTTCACCAAGTCTGTGCACGTTACAATAAGTGCCTCAGTTGCTCCTAACATATTTGCACCGGGCCAAGTGCAGTGTCGGAGCAGATTATGCTGCCGAAATCATAACCGAAGAACTCGAACGCAATGTTCAGTTGGACAGGGCACCTTTCATCTTGAGGGTATTAACATCTATCTGCTCAGATCAGAAACATTTGTTTTTTCTGGAGCACATTGGCGGCCTTGAAGGTTGCATCCTGTTTCTTCCCTGCTTGCTTCTTGAGCAGGAGCTGGATTGTCAGTTGTCTCAGATTCTGTCCCTGCCACTTCAAGGTCTGTTTTGGTGTCTAAAGTCGTAGGGTTGATCTACAGGCTGGCCTTCGGCCTCCCAGTTTATTTTGTCAAGTGTGTCAGACCTCTTCTCTTCCCATGACCTTCCTTGGAGCTGTTTAAAATGGGTGGTGTTTCGGGTTACTGGACATTCTAGTCCATATACTGGCACAATAGTGTCTTGTATGAGGATGATAGTAAGGGGTTTAGCTTCAAAAGATAGGCTTGATTTCGCTCAGTTGTGCCTGAGTTCTCGGGAGGATAGCTCAGGGGCAGCACACTCGACCTTGCAAGCAAGAAGACGACGAGCAGCACAGTTTCGATCCCCGAGTCTGCGCTTAGAAACCTCTCGGTATCAAGCAAGTTATAAATAACCAATTACAAAATTATAACGTTTTATTCTTGATCAGCATAATCTCATGACTTTGTTTTCTAGATGTCGTGCTCACCTTTTGGTGATCATGAGGCTGCTGCGGTCCCACTTCCAGCGTCTACGTGCTCCCTGTCATTGTTTCTGGGCGACCATAATGAATGAGTAGGGGATGGTCTCAGGGACATGACAGACTGCTTGAAGCACCACAAGGAAGGACCCAGAGAAGGTGTGTGGGTGTTTTGATGAATCTTTCTTGTTCTTCATTACCTTACATTTCTGTAGCAATCTGGATCACCTCATTGAGGACGCGCGTTTTCGTTGGCCTAGGCCAGCATGGTGTGTTTCTTATGTAACACATCCCAAGATGCTCAGTCTACTTGCAGAACTGTCTGTCCTTAAAATTCGACCGTTCTCCATCTAGCTCGGGTGACCTGTTCTAGCATGACAAATACACATGTAGAGTGCATGAACTAAATCTGGATTTCATGAGAAATTATCAAACATGGCTAGTAGATATTTTCGTTTCGGCAACAAACAGAAGTCTTTTCTCACCTTGTCCCATGTTCTGCTGCTAGGGTTTGAACAGTGTAGGGGGGCGAAGGGCCCCTGATATTGGTTGCCTGGCATATGGTGTTTTGGGTCTATGGGCCTCATTCCGAGTACGGCGCTAACCAATGGCGCTATTAACGCCTTGGTTGACGCCGTACCCGGACCGGCAGCGCCTTGGTGGATGGCGGAATCACCGCCCCATTCCAAGGTTAGCGGGGCGGTAATTCCCCATTCACCAAGGCTCTTCCCCATTCCCAAATGAGCCCCCATAGGGCTCAATGGGAATGGGGAAGATGCAAATAACGGTGACCGTTCATTACGGTCATCGTTATTGGCTTGGAGGCCCCTTTGCGCCCTCGACTTTAACACCTGCTCAAAGCAGGCGTTAAGGTCGAGGGCGCAGAGGGAACTCGGAGTATGGCGGTAAGGGATTACCGCCACCGGTCTCGTTACCGGTGGCCGCTATCCCTTACCGCCATACTCGGAATGAGGCCCTATGACAGCCTATGCCCTTTAGTGTTTAAGTATTAAGTATTAAACATGTTCTCTTAGCTTAGTTTAGTTTTAACTATGCTAATTGTGTGCTAGCAAGAGCACTCTTCCTTTATGTACTGTGCAATTACAATTATGAAGACTCATCAGAGGAATCCTTCCATTGCCTTAGTTTTTTTCTGTACCATTGTTCGGGCCTCTGTCATCTGATGTCTATTAGCGTGAATACCGTGCCTCTGTTGTCCCACTTCACTGCTTGCAGGATCAATCACAGGCACTCATCCTTGTCAGTCTCCTCAATCAGATGTCAGAATGGTTTTGGCATGGCAAGCTCGCTGACTTTATGGGCCAAGATGTCTCCTAGGAGTCTGAAAAAGAAGTCTTCAGGGTTGACCACACTTTAAAGCGTGTATGTGATAAAAGCGTACACTTGTGGGTGTAGCATCGAGATTTCATTATGAGAGCTTGGACTCACGTCAGAGCCTTGACGTAATGCAAGTTGCGGCTTGTGATTCATTATAGCCATAAAATAATGATATTTGGTATATAAATGGAAGTGCCTCACTCCCCATTGAATTGTGACTTCTCCTTCTCTTTTTGGGAATAGCGTTCTTTCATTGTGGCCAGGGCACTGCTGGTGTATGCCACTTTGTGGCAGTATCCTTTTTGTCCTTTGGCCTCAAATTGTGATAGCTGTCAATTTGTGCATGTCCGACAATATGCCATGATTGTATCGCAGATAAGTGTGCCTTTGGTTCCATGGAATGCATATTGCTGGAATTCACGCCATTCCCAAATTATTTTCAGTTGCTCAGGCGATCAGTGATTGTGGCTAGACATATAAAGAAACAGGCAGAATAATATGGCCATGGCAATAATTGTTCATATTTCTGGGAGAGACTTGGGTGGTGGAACTGTCTTGTAGTCTTTGACCTTCTTGGGGTCTTATTTCACACCTTTAGAGTCAACAACAAACCCAAAAGACTCGAGGATCAATTTGAAGTATTCACATCTCTCTTTGTGGGGTGCAAGGCTGCATGGCTGGACATTTTGGAACCTGTCCCACACCTTGTTGAAGAGCACATCTTGTGGTTTCAAGCAGAACGGCCTGCAGTCTTGTCAAGACCACGCTGAGTTCCTATGCCGGGGCAGGCGTCTTCACCGAAAGGAAAGATCAAAACAGCCTCTTGAGAAACTCCTTGACAAGCCTGTTGGACCACAGCAAGGATCCTCCTGAGGATCTTATGTAGTGTGAGATGGCCGCCAGGTGTACCTTGATGGATGCGTTAGCCAGTTCAGCTTTTGCTAAGGAAAGGAAGTATGAAGGAATTTGTGGGGCCGTGACCCTCAGAGGGGTAATCTTATGTGACTGGCAACACGTAGCAAAATGTTTCTGCCATTGTGAATGAACTTGTTTCGTTTACCCTGAAAGACTTTGCCTTAAACCGGCACTGCGAGCTGCTACTGTGCTCTTGCCGGCATCTCTGCGCTTCCTGGAGACGGCGGGGCCACTATTGCCACGTGAACCATCATGTGACCTAGGACGCAGATAAAACGCTGAGGCTGCCACCTTTGCGGTGTTAAGCCGTCGGGGGTAAAGGGCGCTGACTGTTGTGCGGCTGTTTGGCGCTGTAAGAGTCTGAGGCGTCCTGGGCTTTCATTTGCCTCACTTCAGCCCAGTCGCTCTCGGCATCTTGCTCAAGCCGCATAAATTATGCGTGCCACTACGAAAGTGAAGGCAAGCTGGGTAATGACACTTTAAGCCCAGGCATGGAATCCTCTTCGCCGACAACTGAGTTCCCCACACTGGTCGCTTCAAGACCTAGATCTGTGTCACCGTCAACACCAGTGTCTCCCTGTCAGTTGATTGGACTGCGGACTGCCGAGAGTAGACACCGATTAAGTGTTTTCATTCCCAACACCCCTAATGTGCCTACTGAGGTTAATCCTCTCCATGCATCACATATCTTCTTTACAATGGGGGAAGTAACTCCAAGTGACGAAACACTAACCATGAATACCAAAAATAGCAATGTCGACTATAACGTCTTGTCTGATCAATCGTCTGTCCAATTGTTACAACACAAACCTTGCTGTGAAACAAGTGTTATCGCGGTTACAACCAATGAAACGCATATACCCAACTGCAAATTACTTGATGCGGACAACGGCCCAAGCTCCTGCACTGTGCGAGCGATACCCTTGGTAACACTGGACAATGTGGAACTTGCAGAACCCGTGGAGAGTGTGGATCTTCTGACAAATTGCGACGACACTGACGCCGGTCTCTTGGCCACTATTCCACACCAACACATTCATTACACGGGGGAACGTAATGGCCCAAGTACTGGGTCCCCGCGACCCAGATTTTACAGTGCATATGAAAAACTGATGTCGTCGCCCTTGAATCCCTGTGAACTGGCTCATGATAACGTTGACAATGATAATGTATTCATGATACCTCAGGTGGGCACAAACTCAGGCTGTGTCCCAACTAAAGATGTGCTTCTTAATCACTCATTACTTACTACAGCCCTTAGGAGTGAGTTTAAGAGCGTTGAATCCAAACAAAATGGAAATCCTAGAAACTCCTTGGACGTCGTTAATAAATTATTAACCGATCTCACTAGGATGAATAATGACAGATGTCACAAACTAACGTCAAGTGAAAGGTCTAACAGGTCTGAGGTCTCTGCTAAGCTCCCTGTAACTCAGAGTCCAACTCTGAGTCCATCGGCTTTAGTGAAAGACAATGAACTGAGGACGCCTCATGCAAACAGCCTATCTAAAAGACGAAGAGCTGACTCAAGCATTTCACCCTACCTGCAATACTCACAAATGAAAAAACCCAAAATGGGTACTGTTCTATTTGAAAGTTCGCAACATTTTCCATTAAATGAGCAACTTCTGGGTGAGGAAAGGCTAATTGCTAATCACGAGCAAGCTGTCTCCTCATCTGACTCATCATCCTCTGACTCCTCTATAATGGAGCGTCCGTTCCCGAAAATCAGACGTCTTCCACTTAAGAGAAAGCGTTGTGCACGAGTGGAAGCGGACAAAGCTGCTAACGTGGAACAAGATCTCCCAATGAGAGACCTTCAAGCCATTATAATATCGTCAATGACTCTAACAACTGCTCCGTTTCTCAAAATGTATGAACATCTTAACGACAACATAAAAGAACTTGTAACTTTAGTATCGACGATGAACACTAAGCTTTTGACCATCAAAAACACAACCAATGCACATAAAGACTCTCTGGTACGAAGGCAAAAAAAGACTGAGCTGGCTATGGCATCATCAGTGGAGATCGCCAAAAATGCAAACTTGGACAAAAAACTTCTAGCCGAAGTGGCGAAACAAGCACTGAACTTATTCCAACAAAAGGCCAAAACACTTTATGAATGGGAAAATAAGCGTGAAAGACACGTCGAGGAAAACATATGTACTGACACAACTCCTATTCACAATCTTAGAGGCCTTTCCTCCATTACAACTGTTTTGTCCGTGGCGAATGAAGCTGTAACTAAATTATTTCCCACAACAGACCTAACACTTGAGAGCCCAACTTCAAATACTACTCGAGGGAACGAGGTCATAACGGATGTAACAGCTTCAACTCTAGAGGGAGTCACCCCGTCACACGAGTTTCCTCCCCCTGCTATTCCTGAAGGTGAAGTAAGTGCTCTAAAGATGGCTGGAGCTCTCTCATTGCCTGAAAAAGAAAAGGTGAAAGTCACGCTATTCCACGACATTCTTTTGGCGAGTCAATCTCCAAGTAATTTTGCCCTTCTAGACCCTCAAACAGCGTCCTCCTCTGACCTGCTTCCTCAGCCTTCCCTGGTTGGCAAGGACTCTGTATCGACAAACAAAGATGCCAACGCCAATTCCCTCGATCTTTTTGACATATTTAAAACTTCTAAGAACATTATTAAAACCAGTGGGACTTCAGAAAACCCCAGAGACACTTGTGCAAAAAAATCAAAAAATCAACGCCTGAAGAAAACAAAGTGTGGAAACGACTCACGGAAATTCTTAAGAAATATCAAAACTGTTAACGTCACAGTTAACAGCACAATCATGAAAGGAACACGGGGGGTACTCAAAGGCCCTACTAACGAAGCTGCAATTGTGCCTGACCAAGTTGTTGAGCCAACAAATGATTCTTGTAATATCTCTGAGGAGCTAATGAACATGTCAACCTACATCGACAATGACGGGATGGAGCCGTGTCAGACTGAGGGAATCAAAGAAGTGTCCGGTACATCTAACAATGACCAAATGATTGGCAACGCTGACGGAGCGTTGTACGCTGCCCAAATGCCACAACTGCCTGCACTACCACAATCAGAGGCTAAAGCACAGAAGGAAATCAAAGAAGTGGCCGGCCCATCTAACAATGACCAAACGATTGGCAACATTGATGGAGTGTTGAACGGCTCCCGAATGCCACAACTGTCTGCCCTACCACAATTAGAGGCCAAAGCTCCTCCTGTGCCTGCTCTGCCCTGTAAAGAGAATGCGTACGGCATAACATTGCCCCCACAACACAGTAAAGAAGTAAGATGGTGTGAAGTGATTCAGCAAATCACAACATTGCAGGATCTCCTTGACAAATCTGAGTCCATGTTTATGACACTCGACGAAAAACGTCGTAAAATAGTAGCAAAAACTAACAAAATGGATGGTAATTTGAGAGCAACTGAATCTCAAACAACTTTCGACAGTTGTTGTAAGCCGGAGTCAGTATGGTCTAATACATTCCACAACCAAAAAGACCACAAAAAGGCTTGCACACTTGATATACAACCAGAGTCGAGCATCAATCCTACAACTGAACTGAGATGAACTGGGAGAGATAGCTCTAAAAATACTCCTCCAACCCTAAAAGACCCAAAGAAGCGAGGTAACACACTGAATACACCATTGGCTCACCAAATACTTCTGGAACGCATAGAGTCCTCGGACGATTTAATCTTAAATCACCACCACGTATTGGAGTTGTGTCATCTTGTTCCGAGCCTCAGAGCTATTGAATCTGGTGATCTGAATATTGTAGAATTTTACAGTGAATCTAAAAACGACGCGGTCTTACTACACCTGCATTCCAAACCTATACCTGACGCACTGGTAGAAGCAGGCCCTGTGTTAATGTCATTGGGCTTCGACATCTCCACAGCACCAATGAGACCTGCATCCAGAGAAATGGACAAAGATTTTTGTAGAACACTCAATAGTAGAGCGCATCAGTTGGATGTGTCTGCAACTAATCGAACTTCTCTGGTGACACGCCCAGCGACTTCCTCAAAAACTGCACTTTCAGACTCTGAGAACCTCCTTAAAACGTCACAGAATGACTGCATAAGGATAACTATCCAAGGATTGAACAGCGCCACCCACAATGCAGACAATTTACAAGAACTTGCTTCTCAGGCGGTTAATGAAAACGACTGGCCTTGGGTTGATGGTACACTGAACACTGATCATTCCAAGTAACGCCAGGCCCTAAACCGCTGCCCTAACTACACCTTGGGATCTTGGAACACTAGGGGCTTTACGCATTTGTTCAATACTAGCTGGGCTGTCGATCTGGATCTCATTTGCTTGCAAGAAACATGCCTAAACAAGACTCCAATTTTTGAAGGTTTTGAAATAGCGCACAACCCAGCTATTAAACAGAAGAAGGGGAGACCTATGGCTGGGCTCTTGGTGGCAGCAAAGACAGATTCCGGCCTAAGGATTGAAAATTGTTTTAACCTTTCTCCCTTCATTCAGGTGGTGATGATCAGTTGTACTGAGTCATTACAGGCGCAGGTTCCGAAACTCTTCATCATCAATCTCTATTGGAATCATTATGCTGAAGGTGTCAAATCCTTTATCGACCAAGTGACAACTATGATTGATGACTTAATGGAAACGGGCAAATCTAATGACTTGATCATTTGCGGTGATCTCAATATTGACTGTGTCACCCACCTGAACTTAATCCCCGGGAAAAAGAAACTGTCCAATCGAGAAGAACTTTTGACTAACCAATGGTGTATAGAAATGGAACTTCGGGGACTAACGATGCTAAACGGCCAAACACCGGGTGACATTCCGGCTGCACCGACGTGGAGAAGAAGCGACCAAAGTTCAATTCTTGACTACATATTTGTAGGTGGAAACATCCATATGAGATCAAACACTTTTGAAGTCATAAAAATGACTCATAGTGACCATGACATGGTGACCCTGAAATTTAACTCCTCTACTTATCACAAACAACAAAAAGCAAATGCCGAGAGCTGGCATGTCAGGCGTCATTGATTAACAATAAATTTGGCTAATTCTCCCTAAAACCGACTGTGATTTTCTTCAAACAAAAAGTGGTACCAGCCTTGATATATGGTGGTGAAAATGTTTTTGGCTGCGGGTACGATGTATGGAACTCGCTAGAAAACATCTTCTGGTCCAAAGTTCTACACTTGCCTAGAGGAATTGCAACGGCCTGCATAACATACGAACTTGGATACATCTCAATCCAAGCCAGAGTCGCTTGGAACCACCTAAGTTTATTTAGGAAAACAGTGCAAATGAATCCACCACAGCAAATTGAAATACTTCACAACCCAGAGACTGAAAAGACACAGACAATTTTGCACCAATGGAATGTGCTGTGCCTAGAAGTGTTGGACACATATGACATCTCAGTGCAAACTCTGATTGAAAACCCAGATTCGGCGAAACTGAAGATGTGGAGAACCGACTGGATTAATACATGCAAACTGAGATCTGATTCACGGACGATGAGAGACGCTCCCGGAGAAGCAAGAGCTTATGGCCAGTTACCGGAATACCTAGCGCGCTTCCCGGACCAACGCTCGAGAACCTTATACATGCAGTTTAGGCTTAATGCATTGCCTACTAAGGAGCGTGTAAACTTTTGGTCCCAGTCTGATGATTCGGACCTATCGTGTTGACTTTGTGGTGCAAAAAATGAAACCCTTAAACACTTGACAATGTCATGTCCTGGACTGGAGCAGCAAAGAACCACCATTTTTGGGCCAGTCAAAAACAAATTCCAGTTCCTTGCTAAAGAGGACTGGTGGAGAGCGCTGTTTGATGGCTCCAACAGATCGGTTTTATGCACACTGACCACCTTCTTGCGTACTTTAAAAGAGACTTTAGATGCTAAGCCTGTGACTAACCTGTAGTTACACTATTATCCACACTTTCACAATGAAGGCTGTGAACCAGACGATGAACTGGGAAAGAGGTGGCGGACTCCTAAACTGTTTTTCTTCTGTATGCTGTTTTCTTTTTTTTTCTCTTTTTTAAAGGTTTGTAAAAACTGAATAAAAAAAAATAATCAAATAAAAAAATTAAAAAAAAAATGTTTCCACTTAAGGCCGTGGCACTTTAGAGTCAACGACACCCTTGGTTTGGCGAGGACCTACCTGAGATCCGCTGGCATCTTATAACCTCCAAACTCTAAGGCTGCAGGAGCCATGCTTTCAGGTTCAGAGATCCTGCATCATGATTAGGGATTGGGCCTCTCTCCCTGTCGAGCAGATCTGGATTTACCGTCAACTTGGCTGAGTAAGCCCGGATAGCAAATCTGTGTCAGCCACGCCGGGGCAATGAGTATCATCTTGCACCAACACTGTCTGAGCGTGTTGATCGTATGTAGCAAAATAGAAACTGGGGATAAGGCGTACAGAAACAGACCTTCCCATTGGAAGGAGAATAAGTCCCCCACACTCCTCAGTTGGTGGAATCTGCTGGCAAACATCTGATATTTAAGTTTGCCGGCATTGCCAAAAATATCGATCAGAGGTCTGCCCCATTTGATGAACAGACAGTCCACCTGATCCTGACAAAGTTCCCACTTATGCCAGAAGCACCGCTCCCTGCTGAGGGAGTCGGCGATGGTGTTCTTGATGACTGCCAAGTGGAACGGGACACGGAACATACCCTGTCTGAGGCCCCAGTGCCACAAAGCCCAAGCTTCCATGGTGAGCACTGGGGATTGAGTCCCCCTTTGCTTTCTGATTGTAAAGACTGGAGGGGGGTGTCTGACTTCTGCTCTCTATATGGTAGAGGAGAGGCACAGAAGACCCCAGCCAAGATTTTCTCTTACGGTAGCAATGGACAAGCAATCAAGGCCTAGCTTCTCAGGAGGTGATGCAGGCTGGTTCTTAAGTACAGTGTAGTCCCCAAGCCCCCACAAAGGAATGTCCACACACTGTATTACTGAAAACACAGTCTTTATATAATTAATATTCAAAGGTATTTTCACAATCACAATAACGCACTTTGTACTCGGAAATCAACAATGATAAATATATACAATTCTAAAGTGGTAGCACTAATGTTATCGAATCTCATTAAAGTGCATCAACTGGAAGGTTAAAATGTCACACAGATCAATAACGAGGAAACCAGCAATAGAGATAGGAAGGAAAGCAAGATGGTTGACACAATTGGCAGAATACTGGCCCCGTTACCTAGACACAGTTCTGTGTGGAGATCCCCTACATGGGCAACCTGTAAAATAAAAATATATAGCACAAGCCCAGTCCATATATTGTTCACTAGTCTTATTTCCTCCTATTAAGGTTTTACCCCCCCAATGTACCTGGTGGAGTAGAGTTCTTCGAAGACGTGTCGAAGGATCCTTCTTGAGTGACTCCCTTTAAAGCAGGAGGCACGGATCGTCGAGCGGCATCGAAGATGGTGAACTTGGCGTTGACGGCGGCGATGAGAAGTTCAAGGGTGCCGAGACCCCGATGTCGATCCAGGCGGTGCTCGCCAGCGACGTCCTGCGAGGATGAGGTGTGCGGGGCACCTCGGCGATGGATTGTTCAGGACTGCAAAGAGTTTCCGAAGAACTGTGGCCCAGCAAGGGCATTGAGTCGTCGAAGTCTTTGTGGCCTGCAGGTGGTGGGAAACCCACCGGCGGATTCTCCTCTGCGCATTGCTCATCCTTGACTTTCTCCGGCGGGACAAAGCGGTCGACGTTGCAGACAAGGGAGTCCTTGGATTCAAATGTTCTTAGACAAAGGAGTGGGCAGCTCCGGTCGTCGGCGGCACGGCGTCAAGTGTACCCCACGGCTGGGCAACACAACTTCGACAGGCCTCCAGCGGTTACACAAGCCTGCGAACCCTGGTCGACGGCAATAGACTTCAACAGCGGCGAAGTCTGGGTGCTTTGCTTCGTTCTCCTCAGCGGTCCCGTCTCGAGTCGGCAGCCTTTCGAGGGTCTGACTTCCAGGGAGCTTCGGCGAAGCTTAGCGGTGCTCGATGGTCCCTCGGAGCACGCGAAGAGGGCGCCTTACCAGGCCCTCTCTCGGATCAGTCTTCGACGAGTTCGGCAGCTTTCAGATCAGGTAGAAGCAAATGCAACAGCAAGTCTTCATCTTCCAGCTGGGCGTCGAGGATCAGCAGTTCCGTTACTCTTAAAGTGTAGACACAGCTTCTGAACGCTTCTGAACAATTTCCAGTGGTGAGAGGTCCCCAGATATACTAACTTGTCTCTCATCCATACTGCTGGGTCACACTCAGCGGCCAATCATACAGAAGGGCATTAATGCAGTCAGTCAGCCACACAGTGCATTCAGGCCATCCTCCTCCCTCTCAGACACTCACAACAAGGAATGTGGATTGGGACAAGTACCCAGCCATTCAACACTACACACTGCATTCAGGCCAGTTTCGGGCAGGGCTGTCTCAGTCTTTCGCCTCATTACACGGACGGCGGTGGACCAAGGTGCTATTAGCACCTTGCTCCATGCCGGTAAAATACCGGCACCGCCTTGGTGGAAAGGGGAATTACCCCCCTATTCCAAGGTTGGTGGGGCGGTAATTCCCCCTTCCCCCATTGCCCTTCCCCATTCCCATTTTTGCCCCATAGGGCATTATGGGAATGGGGAAGGTGCTAATTATAGCACCGCAAATTGCGGTACCGTAATTAGCTCCCTGGTCCCTTTGCGGGTTGGTTTTTAACGCCTGCAAAAAGCAGGCGTTAAATTCTCCAACCCGCAAAGGGACCTCGTGGTAAGGTTTTACCGGTACCGGTAAAATACCGGTACCGGTAAACCCTTACTGCCGTCCGTGTAATGAGGCCCTTTGTCTCTCATACCAGAAACCAGGGAGCCACAACAAGAAGTGCATATTGGTCACACACTCCATTCACCCAGGTCCCACCCACAGGGCGTACCCACAACATACAGTCACTGGGAAGGCTACAGTCAGTCTGCACTGGACTTCACAACAACACCATATATGGAACTTCCACCCAACAGCCAGTCAGGGGGAAGGGACAGAGTCAGGGCTTCCCAGGACTTTGGGAAAACAAGGTAATAGGTAATAGAAAGCAAGAGGCCACAGGGGCCATCTTGTTTTCCATCCGGAATCAACTGATTCCAATGGCAGGGCCTGGGGATCCCAAAATGGAGGATACTCAGCGCACCTGTCAAATTCAGCATGGAGCTGCCACCAGCCCATACCCTGCTCTGCGGGCCACCCACAGGTGCCCAAAAACATACACTAGGGGCACAGGGTTGTACCCCCATCCATGGGTGCCGTTAGGGTATCCCATGTGTCTGTTCACCAAACCAAAAGAGAGAGAGCTGCACCGCCAGGAGTCCCACATGAACTCCTGCGTGGAAAATATGACAGAACACACAATAAAAAGGCAGTAAAGGACAAGGATACGGAGGCCCTGTCCCTCTTATGCATTTCCAGCATCACACTGATGTAGAACATAGTGGTGGTGTTGTCCGCGAAGATCCTCGCCATCTTGCCTCTCAGAGATGCAAGGAAAGACTTGAGGGCCCAGAATACTGCCCGTAACTCCAGAATGTTGACGTGCAGATACTTGTCTTCCGGAAATTACAGACCTCTGGCGTGTAGACGTCCGATGTGAGCTCCCTAACCTTCCAGAGAGGTGTCTGTGGTGACCGCCTCCTGATATGGCAGGGTTTGAAATCCCATCCCTTGTCCGATGTGGGAGAGTACCCCCCACCACTCTATCGCCCGCCAAAACTCCTCGTTCAGGGGGAACCTGTTCGTAAAATTCCCGGACACTTGTTGTTAAGCTCACCTGGTCTCTGCGGGTACGTTAGGGCACGGTTGCAGCCCTCCTGGGAACTGACTCCCCTTGGTCAGGCTTCTTCCCCTGCTCTCGTGTTGTGGGCTGCGCTGGTTGTTGGTACTGTCCCTGCGAGAATACGAGAGTCAGCGAGAATGCTGTGATATGACTGTGGTCTCCCTCAAACCTTTCTTCCCAGAATGTTGTGATCATGCGTCTACCCATAGAGTCTCACCTGTTTAATTATGATGGCGAGCTCCATGTCCTGCTTCTCACTGTAGGGGTGCTTTTAAATAGACTGAGTGTCTTCACTGGTCCATGTGCGTGGCAGCCCAGACCGGCTGTGGCTGAACCACTTCAAAGGTAAGTATCCTTCAACAATGATTATTGTCTGTGTTCTTTTGTAATGTCTTTTCCCTTGATTATTGTCTGTATTTGTGGCGGAATTGCGGTGCAAGAAGCGAGCCCCAATGAAGAAAAAGAGAGGTCACAATGTCCCAATAGGTGGTCAGTTTGGTTCTTAGTTCAAGCGCGGGGATTGGTCTGAGTGCAACCTTAGCGTAATGTCTTTATAGTTTTTTTTAACCTTGTTTGTCCTTTTCTCTTGCAGGGATGGGCTGGCGAATTCTGACCGGGATCCTGTTATCTGAAGATCTGCCGGCGGAGAATCCACGATGATGCTGGCCGAAGATGAATTCCCGAGTAAGTGTTGAGGCTGGAAGTCGGGATCAGGTAAGGATGCGCTCCGACTGCGGTTGCTGCTGGAATCAGGTAAGGATGCTCTCCGACTGCCATTGCTGCTGGAATCAGGTCAGGATGCACTCCAACTGTGGTTGCAGCTGGAATCAGGTAAGGATGTGCTCCGACTGTGGTTGCTGCTGGAATCAGGTAAGGATGCGCTTCAGGCGATGGATATTGCTGAAATCAGGTAAGATGTGCTTCAGGCGATGGTTATTGCTGGAGTCAGGTAAAATGTGCTTGAGGCAATGGTTATTGCTGGAATCAGGTAAGATGCGCTTCAGGCGGAGGTGAGCGTTATGCTGCTATAAGCAGACTAACACGAAGCAATTGCATGCGGGTGTGGGCGGGCTTAAATAGCCTGATCCCGGCCATGCTCATTTGTTCTGACTTGTGGCCCCACCCTGCCACTCCCAGAAGATGCTGCATGTGCAGCCCAATGCACCCCTATGGCCACGTCCGACCTGGAGGTACGTGGAGGCCCTGCAGGGGAGAAAATAGCACGTGCACCAGAATAAAAGTGTGCAGAGCTGGACCCTTTATGCAGTGGAACTTGAGGTTCTTGCCCTCTGGCCGTGACACTTGTATCCAACATGCAGCCAAGAATTCCTGTAGGGGTCACATCTGCAACATGCAGGGACGAACGAGGTAGATGCAGGACAACGTCAAGCCCAGCAAAGACTTGATTGCCCAAACTGTGGCCGTCTTCGCAGATGACTGCCGTTGTACCTTTCCTTGAATGGCCGCTAGACTCTCCTCCAATGTAGATGCCAGGCAAGCCACTGTGTTGAGACTAGCGCTGAGGAACAGCATGTTCTGCGATGGAGTTAAGCAGAATTCTAATAGTTCACGGAGAACCCCAGCTCCATCAGCAGCCGGATGGTCTCCTTAGTGTGCTTGTCAGCCAGTTTCTGGGAGCGGGTACATATCAACCAATTGACCAAGTACCGGTATACATGCACTCCCTGCAGACGCAAGTGAGCCACCAATGGTGCCAAGCATTTTGGGAACATCCTTGGGTCCGACTTTAAGCTGAAAGGTAGGGCCTTGAACTGGTAGTGTTGGGCTTGTACGACAAACCATAGGAACTTCCAATGTTTCCTGTGTATGTGGACATGGAAGTATGCATCCTCTAGGTCCAATGACATCAAGAAATCCCCTTCTTCTAGTTGGCCGAGCAATTGTTGCAACGTGACCATCCTTAATTTGGGGGATTTCAAGTAATTGTTTAGACAGTGCAGGCCCAGGATGTGTTTCCAACCCCCTGTCTCCTTTCTGAACAGAAAGTATCTGGAATAGACTCCAGAGCCTTTGGGGAACAAGCTCTATCGTCCTTTCAGTGACACGGCTCACACTTCTTCCAGGAGCTGAGGGATGTGCTGCTCCTGATGTTGAACCAGTGGAATATGAGGGCACCTGCGTTGGAACTCCAAGGTGTGTCCCCAGGCGAGAGCATCCAGCACCCACCAGTTGGTGGTGATGTTCTTCCACTCACTGACAAACCTCCACAGCCAGCCTCCCTCCAGGGTGCATGAGTGGGGGCTCAATGTGTTTGTGCAACGTGGACGCTGACCTCTGCTAATATTGGCCTGGGAGTGACCAATGTAGGCTTCCTGCTTGGAGGATCAGGGAGGTTGCCTTTAGGACATGAAGTATCCCTTCAAAGATTTGCTCGATTGTCCACTGGATGAGCGAAAGGACGAAAAGCGATGCTGCTGCAGAATGCTAAGGGAACATGCCATCTCCATGTCTGTCTTTATGACTTGAAGTGATTTGTCAACCGCCTTCCCAGACAGATTTTTGTTGCTGAAAGGCAAGTCCAATACCTTCACATGAACGTCCTTGTGAAAGTTAGTGGCCTACAACCATCACTTCCAACAAAGGCAAACTCTGTTTCCCTTCTGTTGGAAGCCTGTGTCAGCGAAGTCCACTGCCACCCTAATGGCATGGTCCGACACCATCTTCCCTTCTTGAAACAGGGTGAGAGGCTCAGTTTTCTTGTCATGAGGGAGGAATGTCAGGATTGGGCTCAGCTTGTACCAAAGCTCCCCGTCGTATCGGAACAAGATAGCCAGAGCATTAGCCACCTTGCTAGTAAATGCTGCCGTGTAGATGACTGTTTTCCCCATGGCATCCATCTTCTTCCTCTCGTTGTCCGGGGGGACTGATAATGTGGAGGCTGGGTTGGCTGAATGCTTTCTTGCAGTTACCGACACCACCAAGTCCAGCGACGGCTGTGACCCCCAAGCACTTGCGTGCAGAGTCCGGGACTCTGTATTTCTTCTGCAAACTGTCTCGTTTGGTTGGAGCCATGCATGGGTTTTTCATGAGGGCTAGACCATCCTCCCAAATGTCATCCAAAAAGGGTACAGCCATGATCATCTTCCTCTTGGACTCCCATCGCTGATATAGGAAGCCCTCCTTCTTGGTTTCCTCGGGCACCAGCTGGAACAGCTCAGAGGCCCTGGAGATCATTGAGTGGAATGATCCCACCTCGTCTGGTGGAGAGCCTCTATGAGGGGTGTCCAGGTGCGGTGATTCATCGTTTGCTGGGATGAAGCCCTCATCTTCATCGGTTTATTTGGTTGTCTCGGTACCAGTGTTGGTGTATGTATCAAGGTCCGCTGGTGGAGTCGGGTCCTGACGTGGTGGAGGAGGCTGATGCGGCAACGTTGGATGGCGGTTCCTCTTCTCACATGGAGGCTGGTCAGGGGCCTGTTGTACCACAGGGTGCCGGAGCTCGTGGCAACCTTTGCTGGATCTCCATCACTAGGGTGTGGGGAGTTGACAGGATGTCCATGGATATGTCCCTCGGCTATGGAGGGAGTGATGGTGTACTAAGCCCTGTGCCACCATTCTTCTTGCAGACTTTATGGATAGATGCTTGGTCATCATCGTCCATGGATGTGATGTCCATTGGCTGAACGTAAACCTTGGAGGGCTTCTTTGGGGCCCCCTCAAGCTCCCATCCATTTTCTCTCCTGATGGCCTTGTACCGGGACCTGAACCAGTGCCCTCTCTCCCAACGGGTGCCCACAGCCTTTGCCGCTGCCTCAGCAGCCGTGTCACACCTGGGAGGCAGGGATACTCTCTTCACTGTAGGGACCATCCTTGTTGGGTCGGTACCACCCGCTGTCACGGTTGCCCCAGAAGATATCAATGAAGTGGTCGACGGAGTCTTTGGCTGTGCCCGATGAGCCTGCTGTGAGGCCTTCTTCTCTTCCTCCGGCTTTTGTTTCTTCAATTTGTCCCGTAACTTTGCCGGGGTGGAAGACTTCCTCTTTGAGAAGGAACGCAATGGCAGGCTGGCTGACCAGGTGGACGGTGATGGTGATTTTGGTCTATCCGACCTGGGATGCGCATCAGCAACGAACCCGGCGGAATATGCCTTGTGGCTCTTGGCCTTCTCTTGGACCCCCATGGATGGGATATCCTCATAGGACTTCGAACTCCTCCCGGAGAGAGACCGCTCCTCATACCGACCGGTGCTGGGTGAGGCATGACCCTTCTTGGAGCACGGGTCAGAGGTCTTGGGTGATTTCAGCCATGCCGCCAGCCCGCTATACCTGTCTTTCTTTGTTTTCTTTAAGAAGCCTGTGCACATCTCGCACCCATCCTCATTGTGGTCCGGTGTAGGGAGTACAGACACTTCTGATGTTTGTCCTCCATGAAGACATTCCTTAGTCCACATTTTGTGCAGGACCTTAAAAGTGTCCTTCTCTCCTTTTTCTTCTCCGTCATGGTGGGAGGGCACGAAGTAGGCCCAAGACAGCCTTCACAAAGGAACAACCGCCCTTGAGAAGCGCGCAACTTCACCGACAACGGATCCCCCTTGCCAGCCGGTGAAGATAGGAGCAAACAGACTCCGATGGAACAAAAATAGAAGCTTTTGCAGTAAACCTGGAAAAAAGTACAACATAGCTTGGAGAGCAACTCGATGACTCCCAACACGTGTGCAGTAAACATTTGAAGATTGCTGCCAGAGGTTGGGATTAGGGAGAGGACTTTCATTGGATGGGGGCATTATGACATAGAGGACAGTGATTGGTTTAGAGGAGACATAGGGCCTCATTACAAGTTTGGTGGTAGCCATGGAGCTATTAGCTCCATGGCTGCTGCCAAACCGGGCTCCTTTATCGGGTTCCCAGAATGGGGATTACCGGGCCATTGCGAGTACAGAGGGACCGGTAATTCCTCCCTCTGGGAACCCGGGCCCGGGCCTTCCCCATTCCCATCTGAACCCCCACAGAGCTCAATGGGAATGGGAGAGGGAGCTAACATCAGGCCGATTACGAGCGGTCCATTGTTTGTTCCCTCTTCCCCTCGCGGGACCCGGTAACGATGCCTGGTTTTGCCAGGCGTCCTTACCGGGTCCCGCGAGGGGACCTCGTAATTTCATGGGATGGGTTTAATCGGTCTGCCTCCATTAGCTGATGAAAGTGAAACAGTTTTTTCTATTACCAAGTATTCCCAGCCTGATTACAGGGAATATTCATGAGCATGTGAATCCATGCCGGACCCCATGCTGGAGAACCACAATTCTCAAATCGTCCCAATGTTACTGTCCAACTTTCCCAACATTGACCTTTCATTGACAGGGTCAGAAAATTAATATATAAACTGAACAGCTCGCCTTTTGAGAGTGCAGGAAAATCAAAATGACACAGTTTTAAACATGTAAATGACTTTTGTTCATTGACCAGTTTGATTATTTCTTGTAGTGTAATCTGTACAAAAAGAAAAGTATTGTAATTGGTGTGATTTATTTATGTAACAAGAAGTTAATTGTGAGCCACAAAGAAGGTGGTGTGTGTAGGTTATTGTGATTGCTATTACTTCTAATTTAAATAAATGCAAATATATTTCCTGTACACCGGCCTGATTCTTGGCTCATTGGTAGATCAGGGGGAGGGATTCAAGGGGTATTAGATGAATTGGAGACAAGGTGGAATGAAAGAACTAACATTAAACTGTTTATTGTGTGACACCTAGATTAGGAAGGGAAGGTAGTCCCTGTGTTGAGGGTTGCCTCTTGATAAACTGTTACAAGTGGCCACAGCTAATCTACTCCATCATCCCACCAAGTGGTTTTTTGACCCCACCACCTTCAGTCCTGAATACATGATTGGCGGGCCTGTGGGAATGTTGCCCACCCCATGCATCGAATCATGTGATGTGCACCTAGCTTCTGACATGAGCTCAGTGGATACTGTCAAGGCCGAATTAACCCTCTGGAACAACAGGCGGCTTCTTGTGATCCCAGACACGCAGGCGACAGCCATGCCTCCCCAGGACCGAACTGGATTTATAGGCCTAACCCCTGGCACCCCATAGTACAAATCAAAGGGCATCGGGCTCTTCGCTCCCCTCTTGTTAGCTGCCCCTCCCTGGGACATTACTTTGGACTCTCCAGGATCACACTAATCAGCAAACTTGTGATGTTTTAGGAGTTCTGGTTATGGGCATCTGGCAGTTCAAATACGATGACCATTCTACTGGGGTGGAGGGGGGCTAATTCTCTAATAATTGGGAGTCAGGGCATCCCTAAATCTGGGATGCCCTGACTCCCAATGCTCACCATTCACATTCCTTTCTTGTTTTGCAGACTAATAATATGATGCATTTAAGGTTTATATATCAGGCCTGAAGGCGTCCTCTTATAATTATCTTGCGGGAAAAACGGCATGGGAGAAATGTCTCAGGACTCACTGCCGGAATGTGCTGCTGTTTCTACCACAACCTGTGGCAAACTAGGACTCATGCTTAATATGGCGGCACATCAGTATTTCACATTGTGAGACTGGGGGCTAGCTACTACCTAGGTCATTCCCATTGCTACATAGCTATATTCTAATAATGGGCATATGCATCCTCTACATCTGAGTTTAATAAGACTTTACAAAGCCCTGCCCCTTGGTGCTCTGTGTTAACCCTAGTCCACCTATTCCACACACTCCCCTCCATGTATGGCCACGCACACCAATCCTTACGTGTCTTAATATATTTTTCTCAATCTAAAGTGCTCAGGGGGACATGGGAGCTGGAAATGCATTCCAACACCTCCAAAGCGCCCTGAAGCCGACTCAACCCTGAGGAGCACCGAGAACACATACAGCACTGTGTGTAACGCTCACCTTGTATCCACGGGGACGTCACTCAGCCTGTTCTGACCTCTTACATTCTCAAACCCTTCCCTGGAGGCTATTCGACTGGAGACCGGGCCTGAAATACAGGATTGGCAGAGTTTAACTCCCTATTGTCTCTGTATGCTCGAACCCCTTCTTCCCCGGGGTCCAACCCTTCCCTTTGATCCACAGCTCACCTTGTTTTCTTGGAAAGTGTGCTCTCCGTCCTGTTTTTTGCAGGGGCGCGTTGATTGATGCGGGCTCGTTCCTGACTAGTTCCTTCACTGGCAAGAGTCCAACAGGTAAGCATAATGAGTCTTTTGAACAGTTCTCTAACTTCGTTCCTTTCCTTCCTTAGAGGATGGCCGGTGTCCGGGGATGGCGGCGTGCTGCAGAGATGAGTAGCGCTGAAGGTGAGTGAGAGCGTGATGCGCGATGCACCCCTTTCGTATTTGCATTGAACTGAGTTCTTTTTATGTGTCTTTTAGGTGCCGCAACGTTTTCAGCGTGGATGCTGGTTATGAAGAACAAATGCGGTGGGTAAGCGCGGTATGCAGCGCCTCTAGATGTTTCCACACTAACCTGGAGTGTCTTTTCCCTCTTGCAGATGGATGAGAAGTTCCAGAGACAGAGTTCCCCCAGAGCAGCTGGGATTCAGGTAAGCGTTTGAAGCTCGTACATAATTTAAAAATAAGCGAAGATTTGCAGAATGCTTACTAATGCCTTTTTTCTGTTATTTTCCCTTTTCCTTGGGAAGCGGCGTGCCGGGATGGGAATGACACCGCCGAAGATACCTGCAGAACAGAAGGAGCGATGAATGATGGGCAGAAGCGCTGCAAGGTAAGGCTGTTCCAAACGGTGTTCTTGTTCTTGTAGGAGTAGAGCACAGAAGAAAGATGCAGGCCTACTGGAGACCGATCCGAACATGTGAGTGTCACGCTGCAGGTGCAGAAAATGCAAAGCATGTTTCTCAGCCTGGGTGTGGCTTAAATAGTCTTTGGGTATCCCAGGTGTCTCTGGGCTGAACCACACCCAAAGGACTAGACCGCACATGCAGTTCTGGGAAACGAAATATGTGGGGGCATCCATCTTGTCCCCATCAATGCACTACAAGTCCAATCCCCAATGTTATCCTATGGGAGTGAGTGAGTCTGGTGCTACAAGCCCCAAGTCTGACTCCAAGTGGGTCTTTGTAGGGATGGAGAGGCCCTTGAGGGCCATGTAGGTGATTGTGGCCTGGCTCCAGCCTGACATCTTGGAGGGCTGGGGACATGAGGGGCAGGAATCATGACAACGTGAAAGGCATGAGCAAGGATGTCCTGCATGTCCAATCATAAGAGAGAGGACATCCCCACAGCACAAGAAATAATGAACCTGATTTGCTGACAAGCCTCCAAGCTTGGTAGATGCAAGGGCAGTTGAAGAAGAGACCCCAGGGGACGGGCTAACACCTGTGTACCTGCATGAAGAAAGCCTTCCCGAAGGGATGGTGAAAAGTGATGAGGATGACAGCCTGACTGGTGTTTCTTGCTAACCATCCCTCAGGGGGGCAAGTGTGGTTTCTCAACACTCCACAGTGTCAGGGAGGTCAGGGGCAAGTGCAGCATGCCCCAGGTCCCAGGCCTGGTCACAGCCTCTAAGTGGCCCAGCAATTGTTCCAGTGGTAAATTATGTAGTGGCTATAAATGTAGGAGAAGAGACTAGCACTGGAGAAACAAAAAGAGCAGAAACAAGGTCAGCATAAAGCTGCGCAAGCTGGGACTTAAATAGAAGGAGGCCAACAGATCCACATCTCCTAAGATTTAGAACAGATTCATGAAGTGGAGAAGGATAGTTTTGAATGGTTTGAAGCACTCAGGCTTTCTTTTCAGCTGCAGGAGGTGGATGAGGTACTGTGGGGTGCAGCCCAGATAAGTCACTTACCGTTCCAGGGGACTGATGCAATTCTTCAGTTAACTCCTGAGGAAATTCCTATTTATGATAGCATGAAGGCGGCCCTCCTCAGGTAGTTCTGTTAGATCCCAGACAGTATCTCAAGAGCTTCAGAAAGCTTGCAAAGAAAAAACGGGCAAACATATGAAGTGTTCACACACTTGTGGTTGAAATATCTGAGTGGGTGGGTGTCTGGTAACAAAGTTGGCACATTTAAAGTGATGTACAATTTGTTTACGTGTGAGCATGTCTTAAAGAATTGTGAGGTTGACCTATACCAGCATCTTGTGGACACTACTATTACAGACCCTAAGGAGCTTGCAAAGGCTGCCGACAGATTTGTAAGTACACAAGTTCAGAAAAGGCTTAGGTGAACACACCCAAACCAGGCGAGATATCCTCAGACAAGAAAAGTAACACAGATGTCAAGGAAAAAGGTCCAACACACTCCTCTTCTAATTCAGGTCCCCAAAAGCATGATGGGAAATCCCACAACTCTAGTTCATCCGTTCACTCTAAAAGACAGAGGTGAAATAGCCCAGATCAGCGTAGCAGTGGGAGACTCAATCCTTGTCACATGTCTGTTGGGTAATGATCTTCTTGACCACAAGATAGTGGCAGTGGATAACAGCTTGAAGGCCAAAGAGGGTGCCAGATTGAAGGATTTCAGCACCTTAAGGCCTGGAGTGCTTCCAGAGGGCTTGTTGGAGGGACTGCATGGCCAGTAGCCCCTGGTCCAATTCCACAGACTGCTCAGTTGCATTTTCCTGCGCAGCCACTGAGGACCCTACATTGGTATCAGGGGACTCAGTTAATTCATAGTAGCACAGGAACCTGAGGTGGATGACCAGGTAAGTTCAGATCTGAAGGGCTGCCCAAGCGGGATGAGTTTGCATCAGCTGAGGGCCTAGATCAGACTAACTTCTTCAAAGCCCAGAAAGAGTGACCCATTCTGGCAGGTCTGTGGAAACAGGTGGATGAGCACGGGATGGGTGAGGCCCCTGGGCTGTTAAAAGTGTACTCGGAGGATGATCTCCTGTACAGTGAGCCAAAAGACTCAGAGGGTGAGCGCACAAGAAGGTTGGTGATTCCCCAATGCCACAGAAAGTTCCTTTTGGATTTGTCTCACCAAATTCCTTTAGTGAGTCTCATGGGAGTGACCGGTTTGGTGTAAAAGTCAAGGAATTTGTCTGGTTCTGCCTGACCTGTTAGGATTCTTGCAAGTCTGGCAGTGACACAAAGCCCCCCTTACGTCCACTATCCTTGGTTGCGCAGCCTTTCAAGAGAAAAGGCATGGACATTGTGGGCCCTTTGAATCCCCAAACTTCAGCATCAAAACAGACCACCAGCCTCTTAGATGGTTAATAGCCATACAAGGTAGAACCCGGATCTTTTGTGTTGGGCCATATCCCTAAACGGATCAGATATGGACATCAAGCACAAGACAGGCTCTCAGCATGGAAATACAGATGGCCTAAACTGGTACTTTTTCCTAGATGATGAACCAGATCCTCAGTAGTGTGGTGGTTCACATGTTGAGGCTCGGGGACATGTGAGGAATTCAACAATTCGCATGGTGGGCATATGCTCACATGGGCATTTTGATTTTTTTTATACAAAGCCTACAGGCACCGACCGCACCTGTTATCGCCGGGAAGTCGGAGCACCAACCTTCCACCTGCCATGGTCAGCCTGATTAACTTACAAAGGCTCCATGAATCCACCCCCCTGCTCTCTTGTTAGGCCCTGCAGCCTGCAGGGGTATTTCAAACAGGCTGACATGGGGCCTTGTTGCAGAGGATAATAAAGGAGGCAGGCAACCCAACAACGTTTTATAAGAAACTGTTTCAAGCTAAACCCAGCTCTCAGCTCCCACCTGATAGTAGCAATGGCAGTGAACTGTCATGTCTGGGTCGGTTGTTTACAGTAGGCCACCCCGCTAGGGGGACCCCGTTCATAAGGTACAGGAATGTGGTTTGCAGGAGCCAGAGAGTCTGTTCTTGATGTAACTTCAAGGGAGACCTGCCGCTTTAACAGGGACCAGACAGGAAACACCATTAACCAGAGAGGCTGTGTGAACACAACAGACAGGAAGATGGGTGGGGCCTAGTTACACAAGGGAGTGAGCCCAGAGTTGTTTCTATTGAGAGAAGGGTTCAGTCATTTTAGTTCTGGGACACACCTTGTTTCTGTTTTGACCTTTTTACCTTTCCTGTTGCAAAGCACTCTGGTTATGACCTTACACAAACAGGAAATTGTTGGTACGGACCCCAGGATTGGTTCATTAACGTATGCTTAGCCTACACCTATCATTGTGTCCCTTTAAAAGAGGTCAGAGCACCTCTTTGGTAGATCATCCGAAGGCTTCACATGAAGCATACAGAATAATACATCCTTGTACCCTGGCATGAAGGTCCAGTCGGCCTTACATGTTCCACCAGCAAAGAAATGCCAGGATATCCAAAGAGGGAAGAACGATCATTCTCCTAAAAATCTCCCAGGGAACAGAGGGAGCTACAGAACTCAAAGGAACTTTTCAGCTGCACCAGAACCAGTACTCAGCAAGCACATGGCGTACGCTGCTGGGCTCTGCAGCAAGCTACTTGATAGGAAGTGCCAGAACATCTCTGAACCTACAACCAAGGACAAGGCAGCTGCCTGCAAATCACTCTACAGATGTGGGCTGTCCGCCTTAAAGGATGACAGGAGCTCATTGAAGAAGCTGGGAAAAGTGCTTCGATGTGCTTCTCCCGTGATCCGCCTTAAACAAAATTTCTTTGGAGACAGTCCAGTTCCTCGATCCATCCGCAACCAACAAACGCTGACTGTTATCAAGCCCCTGTTACTTGAAGACGTCAGGACCAGTGCTTCCGAACTGCCGATCAGCACTGAGACAATGATTCTTTTCCCCGAGACATCATGTAGGCCAGCCTGCAGCCGTTCCTCCAGCTTCGCTAGCCAAACAGACTTGCTGCCTGATACTCGCAGCTGACACCCGTCTCAAACTCTGTCACAGAACCCTGCAAAGTGCCCTGAAGCCGACTCGACCCTGTGGATCACCAAGAACACCTACAGCGCACAGTACATTGGGGTTCTATTCCCCTTATCTTCCCAGAAGGCCCCTAGACATATTAATACCCATTGCTCCCTTTGTGCTGAAGCCAAGAAACCTTAAACTGTTGTGTTTATTAGCCATACCTACTACCCTCCTGTCAGTATCTAAAGTGCATCCCTTTTCCTTCTTTGACACTGTCTGTCCTCTGCATTTCTTTAAAGAGTGGGTTGTATTTCATAGTTTTGTTAGACTGTTGTGATTAATAAAGTAGATATTTTTAATACAACCTTCACTGGACACTCCTTTTTTATTTTATTTTTTATTAAATGATTTATGGTTTAAAACAAACCTTAATCAAAACCTAAAACCGTGCATTTCATTCATCTCTTGGTCCGACAATCAATAATTCACAATCTAAAAGTCAAGGCCAACTCCAAAACTTCCTTCAGAAAATGTGGGAGGGAAATGGTTGCAGATAAGCTCTCTCCTCTCAGCAACAAGGACCACATCTCCCTCAATTCCAATCTGTCTTCTT
Source organism: Ambystoma mexicanum (assembly GCF_040938575.1). Classification (NCBI taxonomy): domain Eukaryota; kingdom Metazoa; phylum Chordata; class Amphibia; order Caudata; family Ambystomatidae; genus Ambystoma; species Ambystoma mexicanum. Next base: position 690,747,628 of record NC_090923.1, on the reverse strand, counting down.
TCCGATAAAATCTGCATCCCTTTACAGCGGCTTTCCCATAGATGGTTAGCAGTTGGTTGGTGGGGTACAAGTCAAATCTAAAGTGAAGGAACTGATCTCTATACCATCCATTCAGAGCTTTGACTAGATATTTTGGAAGGGTGCTGCAGCATTTAGATTCTTCCCTAGGGGAGTCCATCACTCGGTGCAAGTTTTGCTCCTCCATTGTCTTAATCCAATTGCGATGCCAACGTTTTATTTGTTCACCTTTTCCAGAAAATTACAAAGTTCCTCTCCATCTGCACGCACGTTTTTCAAAAGTAGTTGACAGACGATCAACCATTGCGCCATTAAGACCTTGTCTGATATCTCTGGTTTACCTTTCAAGAATTCATAAGGGGCTGCTGGCGCATGTAGCAATATTTTCTGGTAAAGTGAAAAGGACTGCCATGCCACTCGCCCATTTAATGACATCAGCACTAGCTCATATCTAATCGGGGCTGTTGACACAATGCTGGACAGCCTCAGGATTTTCCTCCCGAAGGTGCCCTCCACAGTAGCTCACATTTCCCAGGCTCCACAGTAGCCCACATTTCCCAGGGATTAAGAAAGAATGCCTCAGCTCCAAAGGTCAAAGAAGGAACTACCTTTAGGCTGTAGAAGGACATAATGGGTTGAATCAAAAACTTTCTGTACGTTTTATGGACTACAAAAGTGATGGGTGGAAGGTTTTGAACAAATCTGTACCACTGGCAATGCTCTGGGCAACCTTCCACACCACTGTTTTTTAGCCCGTCTTCGCCATTGCAAAAGGGGTCCAGCCATATGCAAATCAGTCAGGTACTGCCACCAATGGTAACAGCCCAGCCCGAACTGCTAGGCCAGGTCCCCTCTGCACAGAAACACAAGCAACCCCAGACAGGTTACGGCCTTGTTGGGCCTCCTCAGTGAGGTGCAGCTTGGTTCCTATGGCGCAGCGATCAAGGGACCCACGTCTGGGCATACCCTCTCTCACATAGTGAGACAAACTGTGACTACAAAAGTGATGGGTGGAAGGTTTTGAACGAATCTGTACCACTGGCAATGCTCTGGGCAACCTTCCACACCACCGTTTTATCGTCTGTCTGCACCATTGCAAAAGGGGTCCAGCCATATGCAAATTAGTCAGGTACTGCCACCAATGGTAGAAGACCAGCTCGAACTGCTAGGCCAGGTTCCCTCTGCATGGAAACACAAGCAACCCCAGACAACCCCTTGAGGGAATAATCCTGTGTTGTGTTTCGCCAAAATATCAGTGCTAGAGGTCTTCATTTGTTTAGATGATAGCAGCGATTTTCCCATTAACACATGGTGACAGGGCGACTCTCGGAGGAGAGCCTAATAGGAAATCTCACCTGAGGTGTCCACCAAGTTGTATCCCATGGGCAGCAGCAGATGTGCCGCCTCAAGTAGTACTGATTTCAAGCTATTTGTTTTTAACTGGAGAATCATTCTAAACAGCCTTTCTTGGGGAATTCCACAATCTAGATATCCTCAGATTTCAAAGAGTGAAGGATGGGTATCTGCTTTATCACCCTCATCACATTTGCCCAGTTTAAAATAAATCCATCGTCTGTCGACCATAATCTAATCAAGTGCACCATGTACAAGGCTATTTGGAGATTGAAGAGATTAACTATCTTCGGTAGCAAGGTCCCTTCTTACCACGTCCCCCCTCCACTAACTCTGTACTTCGTGTCCCAGCTTCTCGGTTCTTGTTCCTGTTGGTCAAGCATCAGAGCGGGTCCATTGTGGAATGTTGGGTTCCAAGTGGTAAACAGCACTGTCCATCTTTACTCAAATGTCAAGAACTGCAGCTCAGTGGCCCCAGCCTGAGAGGAGTTTTTTAGATAGACATTTGATGGGTCGAAGGATGAATAAGATACTCAAACTACACTCTTTGACTGGTTGAAGACAGAGTTCTCATGACCATCCTCCCTGGTCAATACATCAAGACCACAGTCTAAAATGGCCTGTTTTTCCATGTTGTAATTTTCATCTTCCGTGGAGTAAGTAGAGAGTTAAAAACATTCAGTCATCGACTCACTCAGTGGAAAGTTCTCTCTTTGGAACCCGTTCATCTTTGGGTCCTTGTCCTAAGAAGGAGGGATCCCCTGTGACTTGCATATAAGGGGCTGTATCAAGGTTGCGATGTCGGCCCTTGTAAGGTGAGAATAGGAAGATTTCTCAAGAAGGCATGGCTGTTGTTCCTATTTCGATTTGGAAGAAGAGGGAGGTTATTTGTTTTATTGGCTCTGGGTGCTGGTTTCGGAGGACCACCGGCTTCTTTTTTCTTTCTGTCTTTATAGAACATCTGGAAAGGTTCACCCATGATATCCGAGGACAACTGGGGGCCGCCATCAATTTATGTTGTAGAGGGGGCTGTTCTGCCACCTCAGAGGTATTGTTCCTTGACGTCCGATTTGGTACAGTGATCCCCACTTCTTCACATTCTTTGTTCCTTTCTGAATTAGGTACTTGAAGCATCTTTAAAGCTGAAACCTGGCTTACCGCCAAATCTGGGCAGTGATTGCAGGAGCCTTTCAAATCTTCTTTGGGAAGGTGAATTTCCACCCAATCAGAATTGTCTAGCAGGGTGTCTTATTTCATTTCAGCCGGAACACCCACTTATTTTCTTTTACCGACTAGGGATTTGAAATGAAAGAGTTCTAATACAGATTTTAAGAAAAAAATCATTATCAGCTCTTTCGAGGTGTAAGAGGATTCAATTCAACACTACAGCTAAGTCAACGCCTAGTCTATAATACTGAATGAAAACCCTTATTGATATATCTTTATGTCCAGTTCCTGCGTTCTGGATGACTACCCCTATATAACACCCCTCTCTTGGAACCCTCCTGACCCCACTGAGCCAAGAAGTAGTTCTGTTTTGCAAGTTAAAAGGTTTATTTGAAACTTTAAACAATATAGATATATATATCACACTTTATAATAAATTAATAATTGAATATCACACTTAATCTGATATGATAAAGATTAACAACGGAGAATCTGGCACTAGCACACTTCTTTATAATCAATGATGAGTGGTTATAGGATGGATAAGATAGCAACAATACTTTTATGGTTTCCAATGGATGCAAGGTGGAATGAAATGCAGTACATAAAATACTCAATATGATTTCAACAAAACAATGTAATCACTTTTCTCTGGCTATTCACTCCCCCCCTCTTTATGCAATGCAAGGAAATGGGAGGAAAGCACACAGTTCTCAGAAATGCAATCAATGTAATTCAGTTCAATCCCCAGCAAGCTTAAAGAAAACAGATAGGAGTTTTGAAAACACAGGCCCAAATGCTTTTATATGTGCTAGCAATGGATGAGAAATATGCTGGAAATGCTTTTAATTCCCTTTCAGAGGTTCAGGGTGAGTGATAGCTACTCTCTATGAATTCAGGATCACCTTAACAATGCTTTAGTAGTAACTAGCAGGTAAACGAAGTTTTTGGCAAGGAAAAACAAAACTGCTGTCTTTTTACACGTGGAGAAATTTGCAAATCGTGGCAAAATTCGCGCGTGTGTTTTCCGCGATTGCGGTAAAACTATAAGGGGTAGGAATGTGGTTCTTGGTGCGATTCAAAGCTAAGATTCTAAGCTTTCAAATGAAAGTTACTGCAAGTCTCTAGCACAAACGGTCGCGGAGATATGAGCGATTAAATAAAGGTCGTTTTTCAGATTTGAAATTTTAAAGTTCAAAAAGACACGTGCAGCTTGCAACTAGAAAATGACAAGTGACAGCTTTGCAAATGGCAGGTGACAGTTAGGAGACAGTTCTACTTAGATTAAACTAGATTTAATTATATTATTTAACTAGGAGATTGGTGCTGCACAGTTTTCTAGGTACTCACACTCACACTATATTCTTGAGTGAAATGGGCCTCGCCATGGATCTGGTCAGGTCTTAGACGGGACTCTGGTCTCTGCACTTCACAGTGATCTGGGTCTGCTCTCTCTCTGGATTCTGAAGATTGAAGTCTCTAGTTTGGCTAGATTGAAGTCTCTGGAGGTTTGATGGAGGTAAATATGGATTTTCCCGGCAGAGCTTCCAGCGGCAGATGGATTTGAAAACCCCTATCTGTCCTGTCTGTCTGCTTTTATGTGTTTAGAATGTGGGTGTGTTCTAGCATCACTGACCCTACCTCTCTCTCAGCTTCTAATTGGTCAAACTTCCATTTCTCATTTGATTGGGGAAGGAAGTGTGTGTCAGCGTGATGTCATTTTATGGCTTGCAGAGAGTCCACTCCTCCTGTCAACTTACACACAAATCTAGATTTGAAACAAATACATATTTGCAGAGGTACATATTGTTTTAAAATCATATGCACCCATCATGCATTACAGGAGGTATACCCTGTTCAAACTCTGCTCTTCCTGGGAGCTTGCATTCAGAAATGGCAATATTTTGCACTTTTTAACTGGTTTGCAATTCCGGACATTACCCCAAATTTACACACATGTGCGCAAGGAGTATGGACATTAGTAGATGAAGTGTCAGATTTTTCACATGCACACATTTTGAGTAATATCCTCTTTTCCGCTAAAACCCCCCTGAACATGCCACCGGGTCGAAAAACCTCTTAAAATGTGGGCAGAAAAATCACAAGAATTATGGTGTCATTTATAAAATTTTCACATGTCCGTACTATGAGTGATCCATCTTTTTAAAGTTATGTTCTGGCTCCAAAGGGGTGTGGTTTACTCTCAGCACAAGGTAGAAATACTGGTTTATCCAGTTCTGCCAAGCCAGCTTGCTCTCACAGGCAGTGCCCCTCCCAGCTTCTGCCAAGAGGAAGCTACATTTTACGACCGCTGTAATAAAACCTTTGCCTGAGTCAAGACAGGCTTTGTTCAGAGCTCCTGTAGAGCACAGGTAATTCAATCAGGGAAGTGTCATATCCCTTTTGGTGTGAGCAGCAAAAGGGCAGCTAGGCCTGGGAACACAGCTGTGACTCAAGTTTCACTCCTGATGGGGGTAGTTGCCAGGCAGAATTCAGTTCCTTAAGCCAGGTTTCAGATAAAATGTCACTTTTTGTTCCCCAGTTTCTGCATTTAAATAAAACTAAACATTTTCACATATGCAGCTAGAAGGCTGATTCTAAGTGCAAAACTATGACATTTCAACAGTTACAAAGGCATGTGACACCAAACATAGGTCACTCATTTAATCTAAACATTTAGATTTTAGTGTCTTTAAATCCAGTGCAACTTAAACCGCTGACTCCATAGCAGTTTTGTTATAAGCATTGTTTTGGGCTCTTCATTTCCCAAATTTTGTAAGCACACAAAACTTCATTCTGCCAAATGTCTGCTGGTGTTCAGTGAATATTTTGCACATATTGTAATGTTTGAAAATAGGCATTTTGAGCCTGCCTTCAGAGAAACACAGGGTGGTTTTAAAACGCCGGCTTTTGGATAGTGGTGAGTACTGGTACTGCACCCATTTTTGGGATTTAAGAAATGAATTCCCCACAATTCTAGGTTGCATTTGGCAATCAGCATTGCCATTCCCAATGGTTTCAGACTACTGTGCAGGTAGTCCAATGGTGATTTTAAAGTGCTTTGAAGCTAACCGGCGCTACTGTTTTTCCTTTGGCAACCCATTTCCCTCATGGCAACCCGGCCTTTCATTCTCGCACTGGTGGGTGGCAAGTGAGGCAACCATTTTGGTGTGCGCACAAACTGCGCAGCTTTCCTGGATTTCGGCACACATGTGGGTTTTCCGCCATCTTGAATTTTCTAAGCCCACAGCACCAAATGTTGTAGCATGATAGCTTAAACGTGGGTCAGGACACCCAACAAGCCCCCCCACGCGACTGCACTTTGAATTTGAGTCGATGGGGAGTCGCGTGCCCAAGGGTTTTGACCCACGCACCGGTCTGTCCGCATAATCTTCTTCCTACTCTGTAGATGGCACAGTTCAGCATCTTTTCCTCCATCCGGTCGGATCGATCGGTTCTCCTCGCCAGTCCTGATGGGAATATTGGGCGGTACCCCGGGCCCGTTGCGTCTCTGCTCCCGGTCTCCGGATCGTCGTCCTTGGCCCGTCTCCTGGTTTTCTTTCTCCTAGGACGACAAAGGAAGAGCGGCAATACCTACTCATAGACGTTTTTCCACCACTGTTGAGATAGTGGGGCAGCATATGCATTTCATCATAACGAAACATTACATTCTTATTTTGAAAAAAAAACAGTATAACTAAGAGACAGTTTCATGCAAATCACAATATTTTAGAGACTAGATGTGGTATGTTTTATGATTGGAACAGAATTAGTCTGAGGCAGTACCCGCTAGGATTCCAGAGGATTCCTCCAGTTGTTGCAGAGCGTGCCTGGGATGGCAACACTTCAACTGGTTTATGTGGACCCACTTGTCTTCCCCCGCTGCCAAAGGACCTTTGGGGATGTGGATTTTGTAGGCCACAGGGGAGATTTTGTCGATGATCTCAAAGGGTCCCTTCCATGTAGGCAAAAATTTGCGCTGCTTGGCCTGGTTCCTTTGGAAGTTGTATAGATAGACCCGGTCCCCCACCTGTTATTCCTTCCTGGAAGTTTTCAGGTCATAGTGGGTCTTCATGCTATCAGCTGATCTTTCTAGATTCCGCTGAGCATAAGCAAAAGCATGTTGGAGGTGTTTCCTTAAATTCTCCACATACTCATGAGTAGTGGAGGCATTTATCAGTGTCTGCTCTTGGGTCCTGTAGAGCAAATGCTGAGGAAGCACCATCTTGCGCCCAGTCATCAACTCAAATGGTGACATTTTGGTTGCAGATGAAGGGGTAGATCTGATGGCCATTAGGACCAGAGGTAATCGGATATCCCAACTTGGCCCAGAATCTGCCACAAACTTTTTTAAGATGCTCACAATTGTCCGGTTATATCTCTCTACTGCCCCAGAAGAAGCTGGTCTATAAGCAATATGCAGCTTTCTGTATACCCCCAGTATCTCCCACATCTTTGTCATTACTTCACTGACCAAAACGGGAAAAGATGTGGTTAATCATCAAGGCAGCTGCAGTTTCTGCCTTGCAATTTGGGGCTGGGAGACATTCCACCCACTTGGTAAACAAGCATGTCACGGTCAACATGTACGTATTCCCCCTAGCCGAGCGAATCACAGGGCCTACAAAGTCGATTTGTAAATCTGACCATGGCAGGGTCATCCCCCTCTTTTGTAAAGGCGCCCGGTGTGTGAGGGATGTCGACTGAAATTGTGCACACACAAGACAACCCTTCAAATATTGGTTGAGGTCCTGGCCCATGTGTGGTCAGTATGCAACCTCTCTTAAGATTTCCAGTGTTGTGTGAAACCCCCTATGACCGGCGGTGGCCGCATCATGGGCGTGACTTAACATCAGGCTTCGGAATGAGGTAGGAACCACCCACTGATCGTGGCCAGCTTTGGATTTCCTTACCAACAAACCGTCTTGGATCCGGAACATTTTTGGACATTTCATCAACACTCTTAGGTCCTCTTTCCCAATGTAATCGGTATCCGTCAGGGGAAAGTTCTCAGGGTCCTCAAGGTGCTGGTAAAATTTACCAATTATTGGATCCCCCTTCTGAGCGGTAATCAAATCAGCATCAGGGGTCTCCTTACTCCATTGTACAATTGAAAGGTCGTTGTGAGCATTTGTCTGGGACCTAGTGATAGCTGTGACCTGGATTTCCCCCAACAGGGACTCAATCTCAATTAGATCCCCTTGGATGGCCCCGGTTTTGGCCAGCTGATCAGCTAAGTCATTTCCAGTTTTGTCTGGTCCCTCTACTTTGGAATGACCCTTGATCTTTTTCCAATAGATGGTCATCTCATTCGAGGTGACCAGATCATCAATGTTTTGGATCAACTTCCCATGTTTCAAGGGTTTGTTGTTAGCACATAACATGCCTCTGGTTTTCCAATTAACCAGGTGCTCCACGAACCCGTTCCGTACATAATCCGAATCTGTGATTATGACCAGTTCGTGGAGTTGATGCTGGACAGCAGTGAGGATGGCCTGATGCACAGCCATCAATTCTGCCACCTGACTACTTCGGGGACCAATTTTGTATCCAGCGGAGGGTTCTGGGGACTCATTCACCCATGCATTCCCTACGCCGGCCACCAGTTCTTTCTCCCCGTCGTTGTCAACATGGTAAGAGCATCCATCCACATACACAGTGGGCATTCCCTCACACTTGTCTTCTTCAAAGACTTTGTGGGGGTTATTAAGGTATGCCTCCATGTTGTCCTTTATTTTTAGACTTTTGTTCTCAAGACAGTTTTCTCTGGCACAATCATGCAAGTCAGCCAGACCTTGCGCGAGGGGACTCTTCTTGTTTTGGCCATATCGGACCTCCACAGGAAAGCCTTGCATTGACAGAATCCAGGAAGTAATTCGGGAGTTACTCACATTTCCGGCCCGGATTCTGTCACTTTGGAGATATTGCAGAGGCTGGTGTGGAGTCTCCACTATGATGTGTTCCCCCTGGATAAACGGGCGGTAATTCTTCAATGCCCACACCGTTGCCAGGAGTGCCTTCTCACAATCGTTGAATTTTTCCTCCACAGAGGATAAAGTTTTGCTCGCATAGGAGATTACTTTATTGACCTTGTCATGCTTTTGGTATAATACGGCCGTCAAGCACGTGTTAGAGAACCCTGTCTCCAGGAAGAACTCCTTGTTTCTGACAGGGTAAGCTAGGCAAGGCGCTTGTGAGAGGCTTCTTTTGAGTTGTTTTACTGCCTCGGCTTGTTCTGGACCCCATTCCCACTTGACCCCCCCCTTCAGGAGATGAATCAGGGGTCTGGTGATCTCTGCGTATCCCTCAATGAACTTTCTGCTGTAATTAGTCAGTCCAAGGAGGCTCCTTAGTTCCCGCAGAGTTGTGGGGTCTTTCAGTTTCTGAAGTGCTTCCACTTTCTTTTCCTGGGGACAGAGACCCTGAGGAGTAATCTCATGCCCCAAGAAATTAACACGGGTTCTACACCACTGTGCTTTCTGAAAGGAAAGTTTTGCTCCGGCGGCCCTCAACTGTGTCAGAACATAACGGATCTCCGCTATGTGTTCCTCCACAGATGAACTTTTGATGAGGACATCATCTACATAAGCCAGGTTACCCCTTGCACCCAAGTCGGGCATGGCCTTGTGTAGAAAAATGTTGAATTCATTGCCGGAGTTGAGGTATCCGAAGGGAGTCCGGGTCCATGTGTACTGCTGGCCCCCAAAGGTAAAAGCCAGTTTGTATTGGTCCTCCCTGCTGACAGGCACGGTCCAGTATCCATTGGTCAGGTCTATAGCAGTGAATACCTGTGACCCCTGAATCTGGGCCAGCCCTTGGTCAATGTAGGGCAGAGGCCATCGGGAAGTATGGACCCGTTTGTTGAGCTCCCTAAGGTCGGCGCAGAGTCTCCACTGGCCGTTTGGCTTCAATATTCCCAGCAGCGGATTATTGAAGGTGCTGTGGACGGGACGGATTATTCCCCGGGACTCAAGGTTCTTAATCATTTCAGTAAGGGACTCCATTGATGCGAGAGGCAAGCGATATTGCTTCACAAACACAGGAGTCATGCCAGGGTCCGTGGGGATTGTTGTTGTGTGGATGTCAGTGCGACCACAGTCATATGAGTCTACCGCAAAGAGATCTTGGAAATCCAAGAAAACTTGTTTCAACTTTTGCTTTTGTTCCAGAGTCACACAGGCATCAGCTAGGTTGACTCTCTCTTCCACCATCTGCCTGAAGCCTGGAAAGACTTCTGGTTTGGCTATCTCCGCGGCCTCCTCCAGCTGGGTGGAGAAGTCCCTGGTCAGAGTGCTGATTTGGACCGGAGGCTTCAGGTGGGCAAGGCAGCCTTCATGAACCTGGAAAATCACCTCATCCCTCCTGAATTCACAAGTCACATCTTCCTTACCATAAGGGCAGGAAGTGTACACCAGGAAGTTCCCCCCATGCCGGGTAAAAATCCTGTCTGGTGTTGTATTGTCCTCACTGTCACTGTCAAAACAGTCCTTGGGGATTGGTCCTAACAGTTCATTTCTAAGATCAATGGAGAAATGTCGGTCATCAACCGCCATTCCAATAATGGTGCCTGCGGCTAGAGTAATACTCTTTAAGTCGCTGTTATCCACCTCTATTGGAATGGTGTCATGTTCTATGTTGACTAAAGGTGTTGGGTTTACCCCCAACCCTTGCTGTTGGAGAGAAGCATTTAGATGTATGTAAGCATCAGAGTTTTTCAACTCTTGTCCCCTTTTAACTTTCACTTCCAGGGAGAATTGTCGGGTCCTTTCTGGGATGGTGACTTCCTCTTTAACCTGAATTTCAACTGCATAAGGTAGCAATTGAGCTGACCTAAATGCTTTTTCTGGATCATCAAAGCCCATGGGATTATCCACTAATCGGGACCAAGCTTTGAAGTTTATTAGGTCCAAACTAATGGCAAAGCGATTGAGAATGTCACTGCCTAAGTAAAAGGCGGCAGGGACGTCTCGCACGACCCAACAATTGTGGACTATGCTCTTGTTGCCAATGGAGATTTTGAGCATACACCTGCTTGGCAGGAGATGTTTGGAATTAGGTGCTTCCAGGTCCATTTCCCATTTGTCTATCAGTTTGAAGGTGGGAATGGCTGGATCTTTTGGGAGTTGGCGAAACATGGCTTCGCTGATGAAGCTCTTACCGGTGTTCACACACACTCGAGCGAGAACAGAGTCCTTCCCATCATTTAACTGAACAGGGATGAACAACTGCTCTCCAATTTGCTGAATATCAGCCAGGCTCTGAGCTGATTTCACATCTTTCTGGACTATAGGAGTGGGAGTTTCAGATTGTGGATTGGTATAGAATTTCAGAGTGTTTCCTTCCAGCGTGGAATACCACCTTAAACTGGAAGGAAGGTTGATTTTCAGAAATAGAGAGGACCCCCCATCACCAGTCTGTTGTCCTACTGCTATTACTGTCACGTCTGGAATCTGGTTGTTCTGGAAGTGAAATTCTACTTGGTCAGATTTTTGTTCAACCATGTGGCAGGTGCCGTTTAAACTAACATGGTTGACACTCTGTTTTAATTTTATTGGTCGGCTAGTCTGGGTCCAGAGGACCTTGTTTACACAATCTATTAGGGGTGACAACCTTCTCAGGAGGTCATTCCCTAGTAAACAAGGGGTGCCCTCTGGGGTCACAACTATGACCGGGTGTTTCAACTTATGTCGCCCAATTTTAATGTCCAAATCTGCCGTCCCCTCGACGGGAATTTCCTTCCCGTCAAAGTTCTGCAGTTGTCCAGGAAGAGAGGTGAGAGGAATTTGGTAATTCTCTCCCCTTCCTGCATTCAGTTCATCAAAGGCCCTTCTGGACAGAAGGGTAGCTTGAGATCCAGTGTCCACCAGTGCCAAAATTGTACCCTGTCCCTGTACTTGTACCGGGGCATAATATCTTCCCTCCTTCTCCTCAAGGGGGCACAGATAATGTACATTTTTGGACAACTGGTGGGCTAATTTTCTGGTTTTGGACATCGCTAGCGAAGAGATTTGGGCAGAATTCTGTGGAGAGCCTTGGGAATCTGAAAGAAAAAGTTGGCAACTGGAGATCAGAGCCATTGTGGGTTCCCCTGGCTCCGGTTCTGGGCCGCCCCCCCCTTTTTGGAGGCAGTCACCAGGATGGGTTTGAACCAGGGGATTTTCTTGCGGCTGGTTCTGGGATGAGATGGTGGGCGGCGGTAGCTCAGTCTCCACATCTCCCCAGTCTGGATTTGCATCCCTAGGGACCCATTTTTCTTTGGGAGGAGTTCCCCCCTCTCTGAAGGAGAAGATCCTTTTCCCAGGATCCTCTGAGGATCCCTCTCCCTCAAATTGGAAGATCTGTACCTCCTCCTCAAACTGAGTCTGTTTGGGTCTTTTGTTTCTCCTACCCCCCCTCTGCTCCTTAGGAGGCAGACTTTCAGGGGCAAGAGATTTTGTTTCCGGTTCCTGGGTTTCCAGGGGCTGTTTACAAGTGAGGAAGGAAGCTTCCTCCAAGGCTTTACACCCCCCTTCCCTTTGTGCCTCCTCCCTGGGAACCGGTGAGTTATCGGGGTGCTGCCCCCGTCATTGTTCTGGAGCACCAGGTCCAGAGTTGGGTGCGTTCTGCGCCGGCACGCCCATCTGAGGGTTCTGCTGAGCCCTCAGTATGTGACCCAGATCCCGCGCCATGTTTTGAACCTGGCGCTCTAACTGGGAAACCCGCTCAGGCTGATACGGGGCCCTGTTTTCTCCCCTGGGCTGATCCCGGGAAGGGTAGCTGTCCCTCCTCTGGTAGTAACCCGGGTTGGGAAGATTTGGGTACCCCTCCACCCTTGGCCTCCCCTCTCCCTGATTCAGTGGTCTGGGCTCAGGGAATTGGGGAAAGAAGGATGGATGGTTTTGGGGCTGAAAGTCGGGTGGATATCTGGGGAAAAAGTTCTGCCCAGGGTTTGGTAAATTTCTGCCCTCCGGTGGGAAGTTAGGAGGGAAGTTCCCTGGGTTAGGTACTTGGCTGGATCCCCCCCCTTGGGCTGGAGGAGTCCACACATAACCCAGGATGGGTCTGTTTCCCTTGTAACGGGGACTTACATAATCAGGAGAGCGAGGGACCCCATTTGTGGGGATGCCTCCTTGGCTCCCTGCCTGTGACTGACCCGAGGACCTCCTGGGCCTAGCATTATTAGGTGCAGGTAGGTTTTTAGGCCCCCCCATCTCCAAATCCAAAACGGGGGTGACCTTTACCTCTGCCACCTTTGCAGCAGCAGGGGTGCTGTTGGCTTTGGGGTTTTTCTGGGCATTACTTTTGCTATCTACCGGTTTCTGCACCTCATAGATCCGGGTAGCCTGTTCAATGACCCAGTCTAAAGATCTTTTCTCGTGAAAATCCCTCACGAGCTGGGTCATGATATATTTGGGCAAGGCATGGAAAAACGTATTTATAAATTCTCTGCTATCCGTGCGCACCCTTCTTGTGGTCTGTGCAAAAGCACGCTTTAACTCCTGCACAAATTCTTGTGGGGCCTGATCCTCCCCACATTGCAAATTGTAGGCTGCCTTGCGAGCCTCTTGAGGATTTCTGTGAACAGAAAAATGTTTCAAGATGGCCGCCTTATAGGTGGACCATCTTAAATGATTTTGGTCCTCCAGCCCCGCAAAGAAACTGGAGTTTTCCGGGGAGAAGGTCCACTTTACATATTGAATACAGCTTTGGCTGTCCTTCAAATGGAAAGTCTCCATCATTTGCTCAAACAGCTCTAAGTGCTCCCAAACTGAATACTTAGCGTTCTTATGGTAAGGCGTGATGACGCTCCTGATTGCCTTAATCTGTTTTAAGGGGTCCTTTAGCAAGGCCCTTTTTGCCTTATTGGCCTTTTTAGTTCGGGTAACCCTTGTCCATTTGTCCTCGGACTCAGAGGCACTGCTCCCTGAGGTTCCTGTCTGATCTTCCAGGTTTTCCCGGATTCTGCGAGCCTGGGAATGGCTGGCAGAATGTGGGGACATGGTCTCCTGTGTCCTGCGCAGTTCAGAGGAGTCTTCAGATTCCTCCTTGCTGCCAGGATTTGCTGGGTACCCCCCCCACTGACCTAACTGGGCAGAGGTTTTCAGGATGCCCTTAATGGGCCTATTCTCCCGGGGTTCCCCACTGAATTGCACCATGCTTGGGTGCCCATGCCCAGATGCCCGCCCATCCATTCCTGGGAGGTACTGGCCTATGAGCCCCATGCTTCTGGCTGGATAGTAATCTGCCATCCCTGTGGCCCGGTGCTCATGTGCGCCAGGGGACATGGGGGTGGCAGAGTCCAGGGACTGAGAGGTATGAGGGCCTCTGGTACTAGGGCTCCTGAGGTTATGCTCCGGAGTTTCCATTTCCCAGCGAACCTCATCTCTATCCGCCCCTGCTCCCTGTTGCAATGCAAGAGCCTGCATTTGTGCCTTCAGTTCCTCAGTTTAGGCCTTACTAGACTCTATCAGTCTCTCCTGCATCGCTACCTGTTGTCGGAGCCTATCATTGTGTTGACAGAGGGCCTCATTTTCCCTCTGTGCTTCCTGGTTGGTCCTGGAGAACTGGGCCAGTCTTTGCTGCAGGAGGTTTACCTCCTGAGCTGTGTCCCTATTGGCCTGCTCCTTTCTTGCTAGAGCATCTTCCACCCTTCTGGTGTGCTCTACCAAGTTCTGGTTTTCTTTTTGGAGATCACCCAACCCCTGGAGGGCCAGGTGATTTTCTTCAATTTCCTTTTTTAAGTGGCAGACTTCCTGGCCTAAAGTGTCTCTTTCCTGACTAAGAGCCTGCATCTGTGCTGCCTGGTCGTCCCTCTGCCTTTGGAAGGCACCAGCTTTCTGGCGCTCCTGATCAAACTCTGCCTGGGTATCCAGGTCTTTCAGAATCAGTTTATTGCTCTCCTCCTTCTCTCTATCTAGCTGGCTTTGCAGGGTGACTACCTGCTCCGCGCATGCCCTGTTGAAATTGATATGTTGCTCCAACTTTTTCTGGTTCTGCAGTAAGGAGTCCAAACTGTCTTGGTGCTCCTTCTGCAGGGCCAGAAATCTGGTATCCTGGTCTGTCTTTTCCTGTTGTAGGATGCCCATATCCTCTTTTATTTTAATGATGTACTGCCTGCTGTCATTTTCTGACTCCTGGCTCCCCTGCAGCCTCTGCTCAGAAGAGACCAGGTCAGATTGGACCTTCTCTAACACCACCTGTTGCCTATTTGCCAGATTTTGGCTTTCAGCACATCTATCCTGCATGTCTCCCATATATAGGTACAGGTATGCCGCTATCCTAACAATCTTGTCGTGTTCATCTTTGGCCTTAGGGGCCATGTATAGTTCACTCAGGGCCACATGTAATGGACCCTGATCTCTATATATATCTGACCCTGTTTCAGTGACCTGTTGCGTGATGGCCTGCAACCAGGCATCCTGGCCCTGCTCAGCCCATTCACCTCTCACAAATAGTTTATGTAAGAAGTGCTCTCTGGCTATTTTCATGTCTACTAAGGTCGTCATTCTAGAGATTGGTCTCTGTCCTGACTTACAGAAGTTTGTATTTCGTTCTTGCAAAACAGACCGTTTCCTAGAGCGTTCCTTTGAGGAGTGCTTTACAGCGTAACACAGCGTGGTGATCCGACCGTATATGTGTATCTGGTCAGCTGGCACGCTGTATTAATCTGCACAAATGGTAAATCTAACCCAACGTCTCGGCTCGAGCCCCCAATTTGTAAGAGGATTCAATTCAACACTACAGCTAAGTCAACGCCTAGTCTATAATACTGAATGAAAACCCTTATTGATATATCTTTATGTCCAGTTCCTGCATTCTGGATGACTACCCCTATATAACACCCCTCTCTTGGAACCCTCCTGACCCCACTGAGCCAAGAAGTAGTTCTGTTTTGCAAGTTAAAAGGTTTATTTGAAACTTTAAACAATATAGATATATATATCACACTTTATAATAAATTAATAATTGAATATCACACTTAATCTGATATGATAAAGATTAACAACGGAGAATCTGGCACTAGCACACTTCTTTATAATCAATGATGAGTGGTTATAGGATGGATAAGATAGCAACAATACTTTTATGGTTTCCAATGGATGCAAGGTGGAATGAAATGCAGTACATAAAATACTCAATATGATTTCAACAAAACAATGTAATCACTTTTCTCTGGCTATTCACTCCCCCCCCTCTTTATGCAATGCAAGGAAATGGGAGGAAAGCACACAGTTCTCAGAAATGCAATCAATGTAATTCAGTTCAATCCCCAGCAAGCTTAAAGAAAACAGATAGGAGTTTTGAAAACACAGGCCCAAATGCTTTTATATGTGCTAGCAATGGATGAGAAATATGCTGGAAATGCTTTTAATTCCCTTTCAGAGGTTCAGGGTGAGTGATAGCTACTCTCTATGAATTCAGGATCACCTTAACAATGCTTTAGTAGTAACTAGCAGGTAAACGAAGTTTTTGGCAAGGAAAAACAAAACTGCTGTCTTTTTACACGTGGAGAAATTTGCAAATCGCGGCAAAATTCGCGCGTGCGTTTTCCGCGATTGCGGTAAAACTATAAGGGGTAGGAATGTGGTTCTTGGTGCGATTCAAAGCTAAGATTCTAAGCTTTCAAATGAAAGTTACTGCAAGTCTCTAGCACAAACGGTCGCGGAGATATGAGCGATTAAATAAAGGTTGTTTTTCAGATTTGAAATTTTAAAGTTCAAAAAGACACGTGCAGCTTGCAACTAGAAAATGACAAGTGACAGCTTTGCAAATGGCAGGTGACAGTTAGGAGACAGTTCTACTTAGATTAAACTAGATTTAATTATATTATTTAACTAGGAGATTGGTTCTGCACAGTTTTCTAGGTACTCACACTATATTCTTGAGTGAAATGGGCCTCGCCATGGATCTGGTCAGGTCTTAGACGGGACTCTGGTCTCTGCACTTCACAGTGATCTGGGTCTGCTCTCTCTCTGGATTCTGAAGATTGAAGTCTCTAGTTTGGCTAGATTGAAGTCTCTGGAGGTTTGATGGAGGTAAATATGGATTTTCCCGGCAGAGCTTCCAGCGGCAGATGGATTTGAAAACCCCTATCTGTCCTGTCTGTCTGCTTTTATGTGTTTAGAATGTGGGTGTGTTCTAGCATCACTGACCCTACCTCTCTCTCAGCTTCTAATTGGTCAAACTTCCATTTCTCATTTGATTGGGGAAGGAAGTGTGTGTCAGCGTGATGTCATTTTATGGCTTGCAGAGAGTCCACTCCTCCTGTCAACTTACACACAAATCTAGATTTGAAACAAATACATATTTGCAGAGGTACATATTGTTTTAAAATCATATGCACCCATCATGCATTACAGGAGGTATACCCTGTTCAAACTCTGCTCTTCCTGGGAGCTTGCATTCAGAAATGGCAATATTTTGCACTTTTTAACTGGTTTGCAATTCCGGACATTACCCCAAATTTACACACATGTGCGCAAGGAGTATGGACATTAGTTGATGAAGTGTCAGATTTTTCACATGCACACATTTTGAGTAATATCCTCTTTTCCGCTAAAACCCCCCTGAACATGCCACCGGGTCGAAAAACCTCTTAAAATGTGGGCAGAAAAATCACAAGAATTATGGTGTCATTTATAAAATTTTCACATGTCCGTACTATGAGTGATCCATCTTTTTAAAGTTATGTTCTGGCTCCAAAGGGGTGTGGTTTACTCTCAGCACAAGGTAGAAATACTGGTTTATCCAGTTCTGCCAAGCCAGCTTGCTCTCACAGGCAGTGCCCCTCCCAGCTTCTGCCAAGAGGAAGCTACATTTTACGACCGCTGTAATAAAACCTTTGCCTGAGTCAAGACAGGCTTTGTTCAGAGCTCCTGTAGAGCACAGGTAATTCAATCAGGGAAGTGTCATATCCCTTTTGGTGTGAGCAGCAAAAGGGCAGCTAGGCCTGGGAACACAGCTGTGACTCAAGTTTCACTCCTGATGGGGGTAGTTGCCAGGCAGAATTCAGTTCCTTAAGCCAGGTTTCAGATAAAATGTCACTTTTTGTTCCCCAGTTTCTGCATTCAAATAAAACTAAACATTTTCACATATGCAGCTAGAAGGCTGATTCTAAGTGCAAAACTATGACATTTCAACAGTTACAAAGGCATGTGACACCAAACATAGGTCACTCATTTAATCTAAACATTTAGATTTTAGTGTCTTTAAATCCAGTGCAACTTAAACCGCTGACTCCATAGCAGTTTTGTTATAAGCATTGTTTTGGGCTCTTCATTTCCCAGATTTTGTAAGCACACAAAACTTCATTCTGCCAAATGTCTGCTGGTGTTCAGTGAATATTTTGCACATATTGTAATGTTTGAAAATAGGCATTTTGAGCCTGCCTTCAGAGAAACACAGGGTGGTTTTAAAACGCCGGCTTTTGGATAGTGGTGAGTACTGGTACTGCACCCATTTTTGGGATTTAAGAAATTAATTCCCCACAATTCTAGGTTGGATTTGGCAATCAGCATTGCCATTCCCAATGGTTTCAGACTACTGTGCAGGTAGTCCAATGGTGATTTTAAAGTGCTTTGAAGCTAACCGGCGCTACTGTTTTTCCTTTGGCAACCCATTTCCCTCATGGCAACCCGGCCTTTCATTCTCGCACTGGTGGGTGGCAAGTGAGGCAACCATTTTGGTGTGCGCACAAACTGCGCAGCTTTCCTGGATTTCGGCGCACATGTGGGTTTTCCGCCATCTTGAATTTTCTAAGCCCACAGCACCAAATGTTGTAGCATGATAGCTTAAACGTGGGTCAGGACACCCAACAGAGGTCCAAAGCATCCTGCAATTATTTTGGGATCATTTTGTCACACTCCGCTTCGTGGTCCACCCTCGACTGCAGGGAAGTCATAAAGGATTTAATAAAAATTACGTTAGTGTGGAGCATTGCCAAGAGAGTGACCTGGTCTTTCAAGATATTGTTCATGGTCTTCTGCAACTTCATATAGGTTGCCAAAACCATGGAAAGAGTCGACATAAGCATGGGTTGCTAATTCTGGGAAGCCAGACGACCTTCAAGGTCTGTTTCTTCTTTCTTGGGAATCTCCACTGTCTTAAATGTTTGATTTTGAGTCTCTGAGATGGACACTCTGGGCTGATCCCCAATCAAATGAGACAAGGTCCATGGGAGTATGGGGAGACCGACTGGGAGAGCTTCCCCAATGCCTCTTCTCTGAGGCGCCTAGGCAACCCCTCTGGGGGGCCTCCATCGGGAACCTTGGGCGTCTGAGGAGGAAAGATGTCTTCCACTATCTGATAAGGGTTCGCAGAGCAACTAAGAAATTCCGGCTGAATGTTCATTGCCCCTGCGGCCCAGTGTGGAAATGCTGAATCTTCCTCTGTCTTTAGACCCTTTTTGTCTTCGCCACCCAGCGCCAACTGTAGACACGGTGTTGTCGGCTTGGTCAGAGGGACGCAGCGGTTAGCCACAGACCTCCCTTCTAAGGGCTCCAACCACTGCCTTATGATGTGGCCATCCAAAACGAAACCAGATGAAGAAGACAGCCTGGACGTTCCAGATGGAACTGAGGGGTATATCCCCGGTTGTGAGTCCCCCTTCGCCTCACCTATCCCCACAGGGATTCTCCCTCTGTAATATTTCCGAATCAGTGAGGAACACAAAGACCTCACAGACTGGGGACAAGGAGAAGACAGAGAAATGTTCATAGGGGCTTCGTTGAAGGATAAACTTACATCATTAGAAGACAGGGGCACAGACACTACATGTTTTTTGTGGACAGTTTATTTTCTCCCTTTTAGGGCGTGGATCAGTCACCCACATTTAAGGCACCCCTTCGACTCCTGCAGCCAAGTCTTTGTGTCATTCATCGATGCGATATGCACTAGAGTAGATCTATTCGATGAGGGTCGACTATGGAGTACAGCGTTCAAGTGTAGAGTGTTCTCCCGAATTGCCATCTTTGTTTTAAGCCTAGTCTGAGCCACAGGAAAGAACTACAGCTTTACCATTTCCCTAGCTGAAGGCAGATTCAGGTGACAATGTAGATTACACCCCCCAGACCACAGTACCACCCAAGAGGGGAGGAGCACTGATCAATTAGGCTGTCCTAGACAAGAGCAGCTAACCAGTGGACTCTTGATTAAGGAAAACAGCCACTGTGTGTTTCAGAATTTTGGGAGCAAGCCTTTACAAAAAAGTGAGTTGGCCACCAGTTAATAAAAAAATAAAACAGATTGCCCGGGCCACAGAGCACTGCTGTGTAGGAGATCAAATCGGTCTGACTCCCAAATGACTCCCAAATGATAGAGGTCATGACTCCCAAATGATAGAGGTCATGGGCAGTCAGACCCCAATTATCAGTTGAATCAGGAACAAGTCAAGTTGGAGCCAACGTCGCTACAACTCGGAGGTCTGAGAGGCCTCCAACCCCAGGGCTCACCTTCAAAACCGTTCCCGGAAGGTGTGCTGGCATCTGCAGCGTCCTAGGAACTTCCCCCGAGATACCAGTGAATGGGCCACCAGTCGGGAGTCGGGAGAGCTTCCTCCTTCTCATTCCTTGTTCCTTGTTTGTACTAGAGGAAAGGACCTAAGATCATCAAGCATGAAGTCACGGTGCGCAATGTGTCTCAATGGAAAACAGAAACACACAGCCAACAGCCGCTTCCGACACTGACTCTAAAACTGGGATATTGTAAAGCGGACCCTCTTTTTTGTATTTTTGTAATTGTATTTGTTCGCTCTGTTGCAACTAACCAACGATCCACGATCTTTCAGAGAAAAATCTTCTGTTCCATCCACGTTAACAACATTGGACACAAAGGTTTATAATTAGCTTGTTATTCCAATCTTTTCGGATCACTTCTGGTGTATTAGCAGTGTGGGGTTGATTGATGGTTTGGAAACCGATGTTCACCCCTGCACCACTGGTACCCCAGAAGTTTATTCACAGCATCTATAGCTTTGTAGATCAATGGCATGCCAGTACCTAACTCAGAAACACAACTCTCTTGGAAATGCTGGTAGAGCCATTTGTGTTTGTATGTTTGACAGTACAACGTGGCTTGTAAAATGGCCAGGCTTCTTATTTCCACGAACCAAGATTCTCATGTTGGTTTCATGAAGCCTCGGGCTTGGTCGATTTACTTGCACCACATTGCTGTATTGCAGGTATCCCTGTGGCAAAATGAAAGGAACCCTGACGATGTTGATGTACACCTTGTTTTTGGGTGGTTTCATTCTTTCGGCTACTTCATTTATTTATGCTTTTGGGCACAGCCCCATTGTGCGTAGGCTCTATTCTTTACACTGTAGTATTTCTGCTCACTGTCCTTTAAGCCTCAGATTTGAAGCAATAAATCTTGAAGACTCAGTTTAGTTTTTTCCACTTGTGGTAAGTGTGTTCACAAGTTGGGCATTCCTTGACATCTTGTGCATTTGCTTCCACAATTAAAAGCGCACGTGTTTCTTATTCAGCTGATATTTCTCAGTCTCGCTTCCCTGCTAGGTGTGCATGTTTGGCAGGGCCTTGCATTGACGGAGGCAAGGAGGTGGTGTTGGCACCGCAGGAGAAGGATTTCCTTGCTCTCCATTGGTGGCCACGCGCCCTGACTTTAAATCATTCACACCAACCCCAGAGCCGTGAAAGACAGCCGCAAGCAAGGGAGCGGTGTTGGCACCACAGGTGTTCGAGCCACAGGTGTTCAAAGCGACTTGTCCCACGGAAGACAGCCTAACGGGAACCCACGAGTATCAGTAAGAGCAGTGATACTGGAGGGAGTCGGACACAGCGAGAGGCAGCCGGCAATGTCTTTCAGTCGAGGTGGATGTGGAGGGGGAGGCGTCAATGCTTGTAAGTTTTCCAAGTTCTTCAGATTGCTTGTGAAGTTGGGGCGCAGTAACACAAGTAACATTGCGAGAGTGGAAGGGGCCCAGAACCGGTATTGGTGAGACTCCCTTTTACTCCCTGCCCAGTCGCTGAAGTGTTGTGTGTGTGTGTGTGTGTGTGTGGGTGAGTGGAGCAGCCTCAGCCACAGTCTAGTCCCAGGGAGAAAAGGGGGGGAGTCAGACTCTGGGTGACCCTGAAGCCACTCAGATGTTCTTCACTCCTGGGACTAGTAATGATTGATCCTTCGCCCGTGTTTCCCTTAGATCTGTGGTTATCTGGAGACTTTGGTGAACACGTTCTATTTCCTTTTCCCTTTTTTCAACGTCCACAGACTTTAAGAACTGCTCCCAGGAGACTATTTCACCTGAGCACGAGCTGCCATTAAGCCCCTGTAAACTTCTCCATTAAGGGGGCATTATTAATTAGTTGGCCAGCTAGTGAGTTGGCCAGCTAATTTGTCTTGCTGAGAAGCCATATTATATTTTAAAAATGTTATTATCAATTTTTTGTCTTTTTTTAATTGTTTAAGGGTCTGTTTAACTGTCTAAGTGTCTAACACTGTATTGTATTGCACAAAGTACCATTGCCAATTGATTTATAGCCATTTTGCACAATACCCTTCAAACATGTTGTTTGCATAGAACCTGCTCATGTTTTGTCTACCGTTCTTGTTTAGTGTCTGCATAGTTTGTACAGCTATTCCCAGCAACAGTCTTGTATAGTCTTGCATAGTAGTTTGTTACAGTAGCATAGCTTTAAAGTCATCCCTGACTGACTATGAGTGCATATTACCTTGGCGGAATGGCGAAGAAGAAAGCAGATGGGTCTTACCACCAAGGAGTACTATAAACATAATTTCAAAACTGTTACAACCAATTAACGAGGTTAATCACTTGATTTCTGAGAGTAAGGTTTTTATTTGCACAGCATAGAAGATGTACATATCGTAGAATGTGTGAAAAGGAAAAAGAAAATAAAGCTAAAGTGGATGGGGTGAACCGAGCATCGCAGGTTCCCAAAGAGGTCCCTAAAACTGCAAACTCGAATTGTGTGGTTTTGCCTGAAAACACAAACCTGATAGATTTCTGTGAACAAGCCCCAATTCCAAAATCGAAACCTGGGGGTAATACAAGGCGGTCTGTGGCAAAGGAGAACTTGTTAGCCCCCTTAAAAGTCTCACAACTGCCAGGGCAAGAAGGGGGTTAAAATTATTCTTTCCCTGTCAAAATCAATAATTTAGCTATGGGTGTAGGGAGAGCCGATATTATTGAAATCTACAAAGACATAATTGACCTGATGGAGGCTGGTTCCAAATCAAAAGATGGTTCCCCTGGCAAATTAGCTAACATCCGAGGTGATAGTTCCAATGCTCATTTAGGAAAGAATCAAGAGGAGCTTGGGAGAAACGACCAGAGTTTATCCGCAATCCCATTATCAAATCGCTTTGAGCCCCTCTCTAGTTTAGCCTCTCCACTTGTAAAATTCCTCCCCCCTCCGGAAAGTATCTTCGGGTAAAATAAAGGAGTAAATGGGGCCTTAGAACATAAGCAAGAGGATAATGGCAAAGAAAGGATCCACCTAAAGGGGAACAGAAGACGCCCCCCCCTGGTAGGCACTTTCTGACGGGAAACAAGCTGTGCTCATTGGGTATCCGGACTGAGTTGCCCCGGGATGCGGAAATATGTAATATGACACAAGGGGTTTGAAATTTTAACGCTGCAATTGAGGAGATGACAGCCGATTTGAAGGAGACCATAGTCGTAAAGATGTAAAAACTGCTGAATGAACTAAGTGGGGACATTAGGGACATCAAACTGGCAGAATTGGGAACTGCGAAGGGACCCAGGATGGGTTGAATTTGCGGGCAGGGGGTATAACGGGGACACAAAGTGGCAACTTAATAAACAACAGGCCTTGCCCATGAGCAAAATGCCCTGCAAGGAAAGGGATCCGACCAACACATTGGGTGGAAACTTATAAACGGGTTGGGGAGTACAAGAGCTTTGGTAACACAAACAGGCACCTGCATGACAAGGTATTAACCCTGCCCCTAATGGGTCCAAACCTACCCTGCCCCTAATGGGTCCGAACCTAATTGCATCAAGATAGTCACCATCACACACACCAAATATTGTTGGGGCAAATAACTCGGAAAGGGCTAACCGCCCCTCTGTTGTGATGTTTAATGTACCTCGATAAGCCCCCAGACCCTTTGAGGATCCAGAGAGAGTGAAAAATAAATGTGCACACTGGATGCCACACACAAAAAGATGTTTATCTGTTATCCAAGACAATATAACATCATATTGCAGGGGTGGCATCCCGAATAACCACTGGGACTACATACAGATTATCTACGGTCTTTTGATCGATGGAATTCTTGCACCATACAGGGGCGAGCAAAAACCTTCCCAACAGGGCCATCACTCAACTTGGTAGAGGGCCAAATTGCACAATGATGGATCTCATTATGCCCCAGTTTAACCACATTGGTGATCTGGAAGACATTGATTGACTGGGCAAGGGGAATCACGGTCACAAGTAAGAGGGTGAATTAGGATATTGTCATGGAATATAGCTGACATGACTAGACTGATGGTTGACACAACTTGGAGCTCTTTTGTGAGAGGATTTAATGTTTTAGTGCTCCAGGAGACTTGGGCCACTGAACCTGTTTTTCTGCAAGGGTTTCAATCATCCTCTGTACCTGCATCAAAATATTCAAAGGGCAGACCCATTGGCAGGTTGCTAGTTTGGCTGGATGTAAAGCTAGCATGGAGAGTAGTTGAGTGCACAACAGGTTCTCAAGACCTACCATTTTTATCTATCGTAACTGGAGAAAGTGAAGTAATTAATCTAGTTAATATATATAATAGGCCCTCAAATACACAGGGCATCGAGACTCCTACTTGCCTCAAAGACTCCTTAGATTCCAAGTATGTGAGTGGAAGAACAGATAAGGTGACCTTGGTGGTTGGTGATCTAAATCTTCAGATTGAATCTCTGGGCACACTAGAGGGTACTTTGGAGGACCAGAACATGGCCTGGGACATCCCAGATGTAGTGTACGAATTCACCAACATGCAATTGAATCTGCCTGTATACTATTTAACTAAAATCTAAGAGCATGCAATGGCCATGTCAAAAAAGAGAAGCCGGCTAAAAAAGGTTTATTGGCCATAATGGGTAATCACTCATATATTGCATTTTGATTTCAGCTGCAGACTGGGCAAGGGTTGCCGATTTCGAAGTACGGGCCAGAATAGAGAGTGATCATTACAGCTTCAAGAATCGTAGGGGCTCTCTTCAGGGATGACAAGGGCCAAAACATAGTCAAGAAGGGAATATAGATAGTCATGCCCATAAATCAGTGAAGTGGGTCAAAGTGCTAGAAAATAAGACCAAACCAGCAATATATGTGTTGACTATCAGCAATATTGAGGCCATTTGTGACAATGAAATAAATAAAAATACATAAATAAATATCATTTCATTTCAATGAGGTCAATGACCTGGCCATTTTGGAGTCCTATAGAAAGCTAAATGAAAGCATACTCCCCCTTATCTCCATCACTGTGGGGAAGGTAAAGGAGAAAGCAATTCGTAAACATGAGTGGTACAATGAGGAATGCTGCGTGGCCAAAAGGAAGACAGTAGCCTGAGTGGAAGCTAAGGAGGGGGTTGATAAATTGAATTTATGACAGAATCGCTGCAAATAAAAAGGCAGTCTTGGAGAAAATCAAATAATTTGTGCTTGACAAATGGAGGTCCTTGGCCGATGCCTTACAAACCGAAAACAACATGTTATTTTGGCAACTGGTTACTGATAAGAAACTGAAAGGTGACCAAACATGTGATTGCTGCATTAATGCAGAAGACTAGGGGAAGCACTTTTCAAATCTATATGGTAACCAGGACCCTCTAGCCCAGTGTCCCACCCATTGTATGTTAGGCCTCCCTCAATCCTCTGACCAATTCTGTATTACCATAGGTGAGGTTGAACGTGCCATAAACCGCCAGAGACACAGCAAAGCGGAAGGTCTAGATTTGATCCCAGCTGATTTGTTTAGGGATGAGGCGGGTATCTGGGAACCGGTCTTGTGCTAGTTTTTTAATGCCATTATTAGGCAGTATTTAATTCCAGATTCATGGCGCAAGGCCGTGATAATTCCTCTGTACAAGAATGGTGGGAGGAACCTCCCGGCTAACTACCGTCCGATATCCCTATTGGATAGTGCAGGGAAACTCTTTGGGAATGTTATTCTTGCACACCTCCAAGATTGGGCAGACAGCAATAACGTAATCAGAGACTTACAGGCGTACTTCAGTAGGAATAAAGGCACTGATCAATGCTTCAGGCTGTATATCCTAATTCAGAAATAGACAGTTATAAAAAAAATCCAATTGTATGCCGCGTTCTTTGACTTAAGGAACGCATTTGATTCAGTCTCCAGAGAAAGACTGTGGAGTCTTTTAATAGCACGCTAAGCCCCAACTAATCTTATCAGGGTATTAGTTTGTAATACTCCGGAAATAGTGCTTCAGTCCGCTATGGCCTAGGGAGTGAAAATACAACATCCTTCGAGTTATGGGGTCACACCCATTTACCACAAGCCAGAATATGTTCCTAAAATAGTTGGTGTTACTACCAAAGAGTGCTTCCTCCATCTTGGTACATTCCTGTGGCCGCCCAATTTTAAATTAGACCTGCTCTTTTTTTGGCTAAAGCTTTGGAAACAGGAAGGGCTGGAAAAGACAAGGGACACACTGAGTCATTTTATGGCGTTAGATGATGGTAAATCAATACGCTGGCTTTGCCATATTAAAACATCTCTTTATGACGTGCAGGGTGGCAATGTGTGGGTTAATCCTGAACACCATCCTATTGGTACAAAGGAAAGAATTCAAGATGCACTAGCTAAAGCAGCCCGTGGTCAACTGGTTCTTGGTGTTCCATGCAACTAAAATTGGGCCTGGTATGTCTGGAGCTTAGCCAGGCCGGCCATAAGACCTATTTGGACTACATCTCGCCTTCATATGAAGGGTCTTTAAATGTACGAGTAAAATTAGGTATCCTACCAGTGGCTGCCTTGACACAGTCGTGGAAAAACACAAGGGTAGACCAGTGCCCAATGTGTGGGCTGGCAAGAAAGACTGCATTACATTTTATGTTACCATTTAGCAAATCAAAGTCCCTGAGGCGCATGTTCTGAGACCACCGTTGAGAGTGGCTGGGATTAGAGATACAAAAGCAGCAATGATGTGCAGATCCATTTGTGGTGTTTGGGTATGCCTGTCATATTCATAGGACTGGGCTGCTAAGGAAGAAGTCATTGAACCCAAGCCCTAAATAAGCACTGCAGACATAAGGGCCTCATTACACAGTAGGTGGTAAGGGTTAACGGTCACCGGTAAGGGTACCGGTGACCGTTAACCCTTACCGCCTTATTACAAGATCCCTTTGCGGTTTGGTACTTTAACGCCTGCTTTTAGCAGGCGTTAAAAACGAACCCGCAAAGGGACGTTGGTGCTAATTACGGTACCGCAATTTGCGGTACCGTAATTAGTGCCTTCCCCATTCCCATTATACCCTATGGGGGCAAAAATGGGAATGGGGAAGGGCCTTGGTGAATGGGGAATTATCGCCCCCGCTAACCTTGGAGTAGGGCGGTAATTCCGCCATCCACCAAGGCAGACACGGTGAAATACCGGCGACAACCATGGCGCTAATAGCGCCATGGTTACCGCCTACCGTGTAATGAGGCCCATAGTCATTGGGCCTCATTACGACCCAGGCGGAGGACCATGGTGCTATTAGCACCATGGTCCATGCCGGTGTCCGCCATGGCAGAATGGGGAATTACCACCCCATTCCAAGGTTGGCGGGGCCGTAATTCCCCATGCCTACATGGCCCTTCCCCATTCCCATTTTTGCCCCATAGGGCTCAATGGGAATGGGGAAGGCACTAAGTACGGTGCCGCAAATTGCGGCACCGTACTTAGCACCAAGGTCCCTTTGCGGGTCCCTACTTTAATGGCTGGTAAAACCAACCGTTAAGGTCGGGTCCCGCAAAGGGACCTCGTAATTAGGCGCTAATAGGTTAACGGCGCTGCAGCCTTTTACGGCGCCGTTAACCCATTAGCGCCTGGCTCGTAATGAAGCCCATTGTCCTATTGAAGCTGCAAGCAGCTCTCTCCTCTGCGTCACTAAATGTATATCAAGGAAGTAGTCACAGAATCACACCCCTATCTGACCCGCAAATGTTTAACAACTTTGGCATTGAGGTTGTGAGAAGGGCTCCCCTCTATGTTACCTAGGTATATTCTTTGTATTTTGGTATTATTTATGTGTTTATTCCATGTTTGTAACCTTTGTTTTAGCTTGAAGGCGCAATGCCGAATAAAAGTGTGTTGACTGACTGACTGAGCTTGTGTGTGCACTGCATTGGCTCTGTACTCCCAGGACTCTCTATTGCACTTTCCCTGATGGATGCCTTGAGATCAGCCAGGTTGTAGCTGCATGCCATTTTAGTATTGTCATCATTCGTGTGTCAGCATGGATCATTGTATGACTGGAGCTATGATTTTGTCCTTTGCATAAGCACGTTTTTATGATTTGACGAGATTACAAACCATGGCATGGAATGTATCTAAAGAATGGCCTCAGTGTTGCCTCACTTGCCTCAGGTTAAATGTTTTGAATTTGGCATCACCTGTGGCTGGAGGTGAGCTGTCAGAGCAGCTGTACAGTAGCATATTTATTGTCTACCCCTGTACTAGGAATGGACTTGAATAGGTCATGCACGATCACGCCAACGGGATGGAGGAGAATTGAGTATTTCATTTCATGGTCAGACTTTCTTGAAGCCTTTAAATAGTTGAAAAGATGTTGTAGCCATAGCACCTACCACCTTGAAATCAAGTGACAGTCACAATGTCAACTAGGGGTAGTAGGGGAAGGCTGGAGTTGGAGGGCCCTGTAGCAGATGTCAGAGGGATCAAAGGAATTCCTTTTAGTTCAGGAATCTTGTCAGTTCATAGTTATCTTATATCCCCTCCGGCTTCATGAACCTGATTAAAGAATGGTGTTTACCTTTTGGGGACTTTCCTCTCAATAGTTCCATGGCCATCCCAATGTTACAAATGCAAACACTAATGTAAGTTAGCATCTATACAGTTCCTCAAGAAGTTGAAGTCATGTTGGAAGCAGCATTTTTTGAAGATGGTGGACGATCTGTGCTGACCTGGAATAACAACTAGAATATACCGTTTTGTATTATGGCCATCTTGGAAGTTGGACATATTCATGATAGTGGGCACTAAACACGTTCCAATTATCCAACACAGGTTCACTGCATTTTTACACTTTCAAGCTATTGTTCAATGGCATGCAATACCCTTTTATTGTTATTGTTATTGTTTGATAGTTTAAGAAGCACAATGGGCCTCATTACGAGGAAGGCGGTAGGGGGTTAACGGGGCTGGTAGAGCTGCCGGCCCCGTTAACCCCCTACCGCCTCATTACGAGGTCCGCTCGTGGGACCTGCTAAGGACGCCTGGTTTTACCAGACGTCCTTAGCGGGTCCCGTGAGCAGTCCAGCATGCTAACAACGGGGCCGTCATTAACGGGCCCATTGTTAATATGCTCCCCTCTACCATTGAGCCCTATGGGGGCTCAAATGGGAATGGGGATGTACTGGGTCCCGGTTCCCTGAATGGGGAAATATCGGGCCCTCCAAGGTCAGAATGACCCGGTATTTCCCCATTCAGGGAACCCGGACCTGGTACCCGGATGGGGGTAGCCATGCCGCAAATTGTGGCATGGCTACCTCCTTCCTAGTAATGATGTGTCCATCGCCACTGGCATTTCAATTCAAATGTAAATTCTGTGAAAGATGTAATAGTGAATTAAAAAAGCCCACTCCATCTGTTCATTTACCTCGTTGTTTTGTATTTTTAATATGAATATCCACATGCGTTCCTTCTTAAGATATACTATGTTATAAGCCTCAATACCAGATTTCAAGGGCAAAGCCGTTCTGTCTTTGAAAATAAACATGTCTCACTGATCCAGGAGCCAGGCTCTTCTAGCTGTCACATTTAGTTGCAGATATGGTGTGGGCTTGTCTTACTCTTCTGTGCACAGCAATGGTGGTTTTGACATTGAGAACGTACATGTTGCTCCATTCATTTCATAACATGATCCAGTTACTGCCTATGTGAGTAATGAATTTTTCTAGGTCTGATTTGCTCATGAATGTATACATTCATTTTCATCTTTCACATAATTCATAAGTAGTGGGCAAATGTGCACACACATTTTGTAATTATTATTTCCGGAACATGTACGGTGCAAAACAGAGTCACTCCTCCCTGAGGTGCACTGTGCCACCAATGCCCTATAGGGCACATTTTCAGTGGCCATATCAAAGTGCAGAATGCCACTTGGAACGAAAATGGGGGAGGGGCAGAGGAGGGTGAAGAGTGGGTGGCAAGCAGGGAGGTGCCCCCTCAAAAGTAGATGGACACACAACCGATGTGGCACATTGTGTCTGCAGTGGCAGTGTGTGGTAAGTGCCAAAGGAGCTCGTGTGATCATGTGTGGGAATCGGACGAGTGGGGCATTGTGAGGTGGGGCAAGGACAGGACAGAAAACCTTTTAATTCAGCTCAAAGTTGTCTCTTCTTTACATTCATGTTTTGTCATCATGGTGCATTTTGCTTTACTATGACCAAGTGTGAGTCCTGCTGTGAAACCCAGTAGGCAATCTCCTACCAGTGTCGAACCTACGTGGCACACCCAATGACAGCCACTATGTTGCTTATGGAACTTGCTTGCCTACGCCATGAGATAAGCCACTATTCTCGATATAAACAACTCTCTCTGCAACATATAACAGAACATGTTAACAGCATGCTAATGGTGATGTATAATTGTGTTTTATGCAAGGGCTCTAATACTTGGATTTGGGGGATGGTGGAATGGCTTCAGTGCATTAAAATATGAGAGCAATAGTGGTCGTCAGGGTGGCTGTGGTGATTTGCCTGCTGCGTCCAATTGTGTGTAGAATAGTTATGGTGCTTTAACTGCTTAGACAGCATTAAGAATAATGTCTGGGAGCAATAGTGGTTACTAGGATGCGTTTGGTGCATTACACCCTGGGAGCAGCAGTGGTTATTGAGATGTCTATACTGGGAGCAAATGCAGATGGTGGGTGGCAATGGTGCTTTGTGGCTGGGTGCAATGCTGGCTATTATGGCGCTATACATGCTGGGAGAAACTGTGGTTAGTGGAATGGCTATGATGCTTAGCATGTGTTCGGGAAGTTGCGGATGGTGGCATTTCAGTGCTTCTTCATACAATGGGACCAACAGTGGTTGCACGGATGGATGTGATGTTTAACACTCATGGGGCAATTGTGTTTACTGGAATGTGTAGTGTGTGTTCACTGCTGGGAGGAAATGCGATTACTGGAATCAGGGCAGTACTTGTAACATGATGGAAAACTATTCCCGAAATCCTGATTCTGTAAACTGAGTAACCTGAGGCTGATAGGTAACCTTAAAATGCCCTCACATCCTGAGCAGGCTCCACCCACAGTGAGCAGATCTGTCCTATTTAAAGCATGAGATCAGTCTTGTAAGGGCAACCTATTTAGCATATTTAACAGAACTATCCCATAATTGAGCAGCTGCACTTGCTGGCTGGCAGATTAAATGTCATGAACTATAATATCAGCACCCTGGAGTATCTAAGAAATATCCAGGCCTATAATGGCATTAATTATGATGCTATGTGTTTTCTGCCACATATGAACAGACACAGTAGCTGTGACAGCTAGTATATATCAAGGTATATTAAAACCTGCTCTTATTTCTGCTGAAATATCATTTTCAGAGGCCATTGTTTCCTTTGGAGCACACTCTACAGAAGATCTGGGTTTCCTGTATTAAACAGACAAAAATGCATGCCTCATGTCCATCCAGTGTTGAGAACTGGGTCACAGTTCATTCATCTCTTTCTCTCGTTGAATGTGATGGGTGGCGGATGGCGCCTTTAGGATTGTGTGAGTGCAGAGGCACACGTTCTGTGGTTGTGTATGTTCTATCTCTCGGGGAATGAGAGCAGTGCATCCATTTAGTCGATCAGGTCCGATGTGAGACGAGGTGGTTAGGATCCATATGACGGTCTAGCTGAGGTTTCCAGTTGTCTTTTCCTTTTGCACAGTCCAGGGATGGCTCTGTTGCTTTATAAGATCACTGAATGAATTTTCTTGTAGTGTGCATCACAGGGGGAGGCCAATAATGGGGCTGTTTACAGGTCGAGTTCATAGCTCATTTTGTTATGATTGGAGGTCGCAAAAGCTTATCTGTGTCATGATCCTTTAAGTGTTTGTCTGTTTTGTGCTGATTGGATTTGGTTAGTTGAGCCTCCTGCCGTATTGTCAGATTGGAGGAACATATACGTCCAACTTGAGTTCCCCGACCTGGTCTTCCTTGGGTTGGGTGCCTACACATCCTACCCTATGTGTGAGAGAAGTTCAATTATTATGTTCTCAGGCTATCATTTCCCAGCCCTCCTTTTTTCAAAATAGTTGCTTATCCATCCTGTGGAGGTCTCTGTGTAGGGCGTTTGTTCTGCCTGTAAAGAATGAGATTTGATGACGAGTATCCTGCTTGAAGCCCTCGAAGCCGGTTTGAGTATTAATTAATTACTGGGACAGTGTCATTCTGATTGGCCACCCATGACAAACCATATCAAGGAGGGTCCTAGCACAATTGTTGGTGATGAAGTGTTGCAAAGGTGGAAGTTGTGTTTGAAGTATGCAGGCGATGGTGACCCCTGCTGTTTTGTGATCTCTGTATGCTTCCGAGATTCTTTACAAGAAAATGACTGATCTGAGGATGACGACTCCTTGTATAGTATGCAATAAGAATAGTTCCAACGCTGCTATAATATTAATTTAGGATCTAATCCTCTACTTACATGATTGTATCCGGAATAGCCAATATCACTTTATACTTTTTCCCTTAAGAATCCCAGTGTAAACATTAACTTTGTCAAAAAAATGGATTTTTTATTTTTAAGGTTGAATTTTAAAGCATAACAAATGTAATAAGTTCAGAAACAGGAACACAATTATTGTCTAAATACATATACATGAAAATAAGAAAAAAAAAGGAAAAACAAAAGCAAGTTTAGAAAAGACACGTACAAAATGTGCTCAAAACCTAAATGACAAGTCTAACTTGTACACATAGTTTGTTAATTTCTTTTCTCTAAGCAGATCTGCCTCCTTGTATAGTGTGGCCTGTCATCCTACACTGGCATTTAGTGGAATGTTTCACATGCTGCTGGAACCCGTTTGCAGCTGTGTGGCTGAAGTTGTCGACCATCCAGGTGGCTAACTCCGTGTCCCTCTGGTCAGCGTGACACCTCTAGAATTAAGTGCCCTTCAATGTTTGTGGGAAGGCCAAGGATCCATTATGTCCTATCGCCCTGTGACGGTGTTGACGGGGACCCAACAGTTTGGATTGCCTAATAGTGACATGATGTGTTGGATTTTAATTCAGATTTTTTTCCCCTGGTTGTGGGTGAGGGTGTGGTCACCTGTCCTGGAGGCCAACCAGCAAGAACAGTGGGCTGGTACACAGGGTTGCCCATGGGGGCGGGGGTAGGTTCCTGGCTACTGGCAACCACCCTCATATGTCCGATACAGTTTCTGGGGTCTGATATATGATCAATATGATATCTGTCATGGTTAGATCTGCAGGTTTTTTGAGGCTTGGTAAATCTGTCATGGTCATGGCAAGTACACCCGGGTCATGGGGAATGTCTGAGGATGACCTCTGAGGTGGTCCTTGTCAATACTACAAAAATTGTGGATTGTGATGAAAAGATAATATATGCATCTGTTTAACAGCCAGATTGTGTTGCATCAAGTTCTTATGTGGAGGTGTTGGAGCCAAGGGATACGCAGGTGTGTCACATATGGAGGTGACACTGCAGACTACGTGGTGGTGACCATTAGGTGTCACCAAGGGTCCCTGTGGCTTCACATTTTGGTGGTCAGGTGGGTTATGGGGGCTGTCCTTATCCCAGGAAATAACATCATGAGCGGTAGTGGGTACATCATTTTGGGCACACTTTTATAAGGGATGTAAGGTCCTGGAACTTCCTCTCTTGCTGCCTTACCCTGGCTTACAACAACGAATTTTTCCCACCCACCCATCCCTTAGCAGCTGCTATGTTGTTGTAATGAATATTTCTGAAATGTATTTTCAATATGTAATATTTATTTTATTATGATATTTGATGTGTAGTGTGATTGTAAACTGATAGTAATGATTATATGTTTACCAGTTTATTCATCCATTGAATTATGGGGAATATTGTGATGTGTAGTATGATAATTCACACGTATATTTAACACAAATACTTGTTCAGCCAATGGAAGTATTGTAATTTTCGCGTTTATGGTCTGTTTTGCAAGTGTGCAGGCAGTGTTGACGAGTCCCAAACAGTTTGTATTACATCATAGTGTCATACGATGTTGGATTTTGAATCCTGATCTTATCCCCTGGTTGTGGGTGAGTGTGTGGTCACATGTCTTGGAGTCCAACCTGCAGGGACAGTGGGCTGGTACTCCTGGTTGACCATGGGGATGTGGTCAGGTTCTGGGGCACTGGGAACCACCCTCATATGTCTCATATGCTTTCTGGGATCTTATATATGGACAATATAATATCTGTGCTAATTAGACCTGTAGATTTTCAGGGACATGGGAGGTCTGTCCAGGTCATGGAAAGTACGTCTGAGTCATGGACAATATTTGAAGATGACTTCGAAGGTGGTCTCCGTCAATACTGCAAAAACTGTTGATTGTGATGAAAATGTAATTCAAATAAAGGGTTACATGTGATTATGTGGAATCTCAAAATAACTAATCCAATTACAACTAATACCCAAATAACTAATTCACAAATAATTAATTATTTTTCGTTGTTTTGGGGGGTGTCCTTCCAAAGCCCACCTGCTCCTAATACTTATACCTTATCCCCCACCCCAAAAACCAATATTCCCACTCCCAACTCCATTTTTAGATTTTTCTCAAATTCGTTATTTCGGAATTAGTTATATTGGATTTGTTGTAATTGGATTACTTATGCTGGGATCCCACATAATCACTGCATACCAAATAAATATGGCCGTTTAACAGCCAGACCAAGTGTTTCATCAAGTTCTTTTGTGCAGGTGCTGCAGCCAAGGGCCACGCGTGTGTGCCCCATATCCAAACAGTGAGCTGATCTGGCCTATTTAAAGCATGAGATCTGTCCTGAATGCTTACATATTTAGGAGAACTCTTGCATAATTGAGCAGCTTCACTTGCTGGCTGGCAAATTGAATGTCATAATATCAGCACCCTGGAGCATCTGAGAAATATCCAAGCATACAATAAGATTAATTATGGTGCTATGTTTTTTCTGACACATGCTGTTTGATGGGATATTAACAGACACAGTAACTGCGACAGCTAGTATGTGTCACGGTAATTTAAACCCTGCTTTTATTTCTGCTGAAATATCATCTTCATAGGCCATTGTTTCTTTTGGGGCACATTATGTAGACAACCTGGGTGTCCTCTATTAAATAGGGAAACATGTATGCCTCATGTCCATCCAGTGTTGAGAATTGGGTTCACAGTTGCCTTTTATGTATGAACACTTTCTGCAACAAATAAATATTGCTCTTTGCTACTGAGTAAACAATGCAGCATTTGAACATTGAGTCTGCCTTTCAAATGGTTTATACATTCTGTGGCTTTTTAGCCAACATTTTTTGGAAAGATTGGCTATAGAAAGTGCAGAGGAGCAGCCAAACACCTCTGCAGGAAGTCCGACCCCCCTCCTGTCTGTATGTTGGAAGACTGAAAATGCACCATGTTTGACACCAGTAGTTGTGACCATATCGTGGCAAGCGTTCGAGAAAAGGTATCCATTAAGAAAGCCGTACCAGATGTATTAACAAAGAGATGACAGTCTCTTGGAAGAGGTCCCCGAAGGAATATGAAAAAAGGAGAAAGGGAAGCTGGTGACGTCACAAGAGGTGAGGGTGACGCACTAAGAATATAAGAAGATGAAGATGTATGGACCTTATATAAACTGATGGTGAAATAAGGAATTAAGTGAACGTTCCTATGTGAAAAAGAAGATTGCATGGGTATGAGCATACATGCTCCTAGTGAGCTGAATGTTCCAGATATAGCATGGGCGTGCCAATCAATTATGAGGGCCACATAACAAAGGGCCTTATAGTTTAATAACCAATAGTATTCTGTGTACTTAATAACTGTTGAGGAGAACTTGCACGAGAGGCAGGCTTAAGTTGTCCACCTGACCATAGAGACCCAACCACAACCCAATCCCGCATAGAAAGTATTCTTACATGGACCCCTTGAGCCAACCACAATCCCCTGTAGATTCTTCTTATTTGCCACATAGTAGTAGTATAAAAGACTCTTTTTATGTGATTTATGCTGAGAGCACGATCAAACGTCTGTTGATGTCCGCTGTCATATTAGACAATTGATATTAAACAGTAGAATGAGACTTTGCCAACTTCCTGAGTCGGTCTGATTATTTGGTGTAAGAGTTACTCTGCATCCCATCCTTTGCATTACATGTTACTGATTAAGGACTTTATGTTCAAATGCACCGATTGAACAACTTTTCACTAACATACTTTTGAGCGAAGAAAAATATCAAACCCACTTTGGATAGATCAGGCTCAATCCTTACTCTCATCCTCTCAATGCAGTATCACATTTGTTTTCCGACATGATTTTATTCAAAGTCATTTTTACTGACAAAATGACTTTGAAAAAACGAATTTAAATATATAGGGGGGTAGGTAAGGAGCTAGAAACGGTTCGGGAGGGGATTGGGGTAATTGCATAAGGAAAGGGGGGTGGTAATTGTATGGGTAAAAATGATTTCGAAAAAAATCATGACTGCAAAGGAACTTAGAACCCTCAATGAAATGTGGGGCTTGAAATAAAAAGATGTCCAGGCCTGTTGCTGTTTCCAAGACCTGTTTGCACAGGCGTGTGAGAGGATGAGAGCACATTTCCATCATCTCGACTAGAAGATGGTACCAGTAAGGCGGCAGCTGTGTCCAGTCTTAAAGCCTGTGAGCTCCTCCACACGGTCACCAGTTAGGGTTTAATTCTTATGCATTTCATTTTTGGAAAGCAAATCCGTATTGGTATCAGTCAACCTACAAACGCAGTGCATACATGTTTGTAAAGAGAGATGAACATAAAACAAGGCGCACTTTTTGGAAGTTCTGACTTTGGCACGTCAAAAGGATCACTGCTGATATTGTATTACTTATCGTACATGGTGGGCCTGATTCACAAGGCGTTTTATAATGGTGTAATCCCATAGGAAAACGCTCTGTGAATCAGGCCCAACGAGTTTGTTAGATCTGCTTTGACAAGGAGGATGCCGGCTCAGACATGCTTGAAAAATAATCTTAAATTTGCTTAATTATTTTGTATAACCCCACCATTACGGAGCCTTGACACGAAACCAGTAGAACAACTATGGTATGACTAGGCACAGTGGGGTCAGGCCCCCATCTTACATTTCTAGCTCTGGACCTGCCGTTCCTCACATTCACATTCAAATGCAGTAATAATTACGTGCATCACTCTTCAAAGCAAAGGCTGCCTCTAGCTTACCCCAGCGGGAAACCTGTACATAAAATAAGCACGAGTATTAGAAAGAACGTAGCCATATTTTTGATCTAAAGCAGGGGTCTGCAGCCTTTGGCTCGCCAGATGTTTCAGACTACAAGTCCCATGATATCTGGCTATTTATTATGCTGGTTAGGTATGATGGAAGTTGTAGTCCAAAACATCTGGAGATCCAAAGGTTGCAGACCCCTGTTCTAAAGAATGTATAAAGTCCATCTTTTTTTGTTAACTCATTACATTACAAACTCCCCCGTTTTACACTACACGGAAGTTAGGGTGTGCATTTATATTTTTGGGGGGTTTATTTGGGCACTTGACAACTACCAAATATCTCTAGTTGTTCTCAGCAAACAACTATATAGTTCCTTAAGGACGAGTATGCTCGTCCTTTTTGCATAGACGTGTATAATAGCCTGGCAGTTAAGGGGTTAATACGTGATAATCCCTGCTGTAACAGTTACATGCAATGATGTCTCCCCTGTCATTAAGCTTTTCCCTTTTCTGGACTGTGTAACATCGCTCTGTCATATCCCAGTTAGAGTATTGCTTTTGTTATTCTGTGTCAATAGTAAGGCTTGTTGGGTGTTCTGACCCACGTTTGGACTATTATGCTACAACATTTGGTGCTGTGGGCTTAGGAAATCCAAGATGGCTGAAAAAGCCCACATGTGCGCCAGAATCTATGAAAACCGTGCAGTTGTGCACACTAAAATGGTTGCCTAACTTGCCACCCACCAATGCAAGCAGGATGGGCCGGGGTGCCATGAGTGAAATGTGTGCCAAAGGAAAAACCGCACTTTAAAATCACCTTTTGTTTCTCTGAATGCCAGCTCAAAATGCCTATTTACAACACATCCAAAAATCTCACTGAACACCAGCGGACATCTGGCAGAATAAAGTCTTGTGGGCATACAAAATCTGGAAAGAGGATGAGCCTAAAACAATGTTCATCACAAGACTGGCTGAGCTGTGGATTTCAGCAGTTTAAGTAAATTTGGACTGAAAGACACTAAAAATCTAAATGTTTAAAAGAAATGAGTGACCTACTTTTGAGTGTCACATAGGCTGCAATTGTTTAAATGTCATAGTTTTAAACTTAGAATCAGCATTCTAGCTGCATATGTAAAAAATTGTTAGTTATTTGAATGCAGAAAACTGGGGAACAGAAATGACATGTGGCTAAAAACTGGCTTAAAGAGATTCCAATTTTGCCTGGCAACTACCCCCATCAGGAGTGAAACTTGATTCACAAGTAACTTCCCAGGCCTGGCTGTTTCCTGCTGGCCACACTAAGGATATGCCATCTCTCTGATAATTGAATTAAGGGGAGCCCCCACAGAATACAGGAGCTCTGAACAATGCAACCCCCTTCACCCAGGCAGATGGTTTATTGCAGATGTCGTAAAACAGCTTCCTCTTGGCAGAAGCTGGGAGGGGCAGGGTCTCTGAGCTTGGCAGAAACTGGAAAGACTGGTTTCTGTACCATGTGACCTGAAAAGACACAACCCTGTAGCCAGAATATGGTTTTAGAAAAAGATGAATAAATCATAGTACGGACTTGTCATAATTATTTAAATGATGCCATAATTCTTGTGATTTTTCGGTGCACATTTGAAGACGTGTTAGGACCCGGTGGTATGTTCAGGGGGGTTTTAGCGGAAAAGAGGATATTACTCAAAATGTGTGCATGTGAAAAATCTGACACTTCATCAACTAATGTCCATACTCCTTGCGCACATGTGTGTAAATTTGGGTTAATGTCCGAAATTGCAAAATCAGTTAAAAAGTGCAAATGTTGCCATTTCTGAATGCAAGCCCCCAGGAAGAGCAGATTTGGACAGGGTATACCTCCTGTGATATGTGATGGGTGCGTGTAATTTTAAACAAATGTGTACCTGTGCAAATATGTTTTTTTTTATCAAATATAGATTGTGTGCAATTTGACAGGGGTGGGTTCTCTGTACCATAAACAGACCTCATCATGATGACACTTCATTTCATTCCCCCAATCAAGTGGAATAGGATGAAGTGGCCAATGACAAGTGGAGAGGGGTAGAGCCTAGTGATGCTGCACACACACCCATTTTCAAAACACATAAAAGCAGACAGTCAGGACAGATAGAGACATTCATTTCCATCTGCTGCGGGACGCTCTGCCGGGAAAATCCATACTTTACCTCCATCAATCTCTAGAGAAAGCTGTGCAGAAAGATCCAGACTTTAAATACATCAATCTCCAGAATCCAGAGAGAGAGCAGACCCAGTCCAGACCGCTGTTAGCAGAACCAGAGAGAGCTGACCCAGATCACTGTCAAGTGCAGAGACCAGACCAGAGTCCAGTCTAAAACCTGACCAGATTCGTGGCGAGGCCCATTTAATTCAAGAATATAGTGTGAGTACCTAGTAGAACTGTGCAGAACCAATCTCTTAGTTAAAATAATATAATTCAATCTATTTAATCTAAGTAGAACTGCCTCCTAACTGTCACCTGTCATTTTCTAGTTGCTAGCTGTCACTTGTCTTTTTGAACTTTAAAATTTCAAATCTGAAAAACAACCTTTATTTAATCGCTCATATCTCCTTGACCATTTGTGCTAGAGACTTGCAGTAACTTTCCTCTGAAAGCTGAGAATCGTGGCTTTCCTAAGAACCTAGAACCGCATTCCTACCCCCGATAGTTTTGCTGTAATCGCGAAAAACGCACTCGCGAATTTGCCGCGATTTGCAAAATTTCTTCACGTGTGAAAACAGCAGTTTTCTTGCTTTCATTTGCCAAAAATTCGTTTACCTTGCCAATTACTCCTAGATCCTTGCTAAAGTGAGCCTGAACTCATCCCAAGTATATTTCACTCACCCTGAACCTCCTAGAGGGAATTAAAAGCATTTTAGCATATTTTTCACTTCATTGCCAGCACATATAAAAAGCGTTTTGGGCCTGTGTTTCCAACTTCTGTAGTCTAAGCTTGCTGGGGTGAACTGAATTACATTTGATTGCATTTCTGAGAACTGTGTGCTTTCCTTCCATTTCCTTGCATTGCATAAAGGGGGGAGGGGATTGCCAGAGAAAAGTGATTACATTGTTTTGTTGAAATCATATTGAGTATTTTCTGTATTGCAACTTCATTCAACATTACATCCATCTGAATTTATATAAAGTATTCTCTACCACCTTATTCTTCTGTTCCTATTCACCAGTGTGCTAGTGCCAGACTATCCATTATTGATTACTGATCAGATTAAGTGTGATATCCAATTATTAACTTATTATAAAGTGTGATATATATATATATATATATATATTGTTTAAATTATCAAATAAACCTTTTAACTTGCAAAACAGAACTACTTCTTGGCTCAGTGGGGTCAGGGGGATTCCAAGGGAGGGGTGTTATATAGGGGTAGTCATCCAGAACGCATGAACTGGACATAAAGATATATCAATAAGGGTTTCCATTCAGTATCCCAGACTAGGCATTGACTTAGCTGTAGTGATGAATTGAATCCTCTTACAGGCTGGAGGGAGCCACATGACCTTTGAATTAAATATCGCAGCATGTTATGTTTACATTGTGTCCCGAAAATGGCAGAAGATAGCACTTGTTAATTTTCCACTACATCGGTTCTCAATGGAGCGCTTTTGTGTCAATGAACACATGAGGGTTTTCGGCACAAAAGCTCAGGCACAGCACTCAGTGTAGATGGAAGACGGATGCAATCGCGTGAAAAAAATGTAGGGCTCAGCAGCAGATTTATCTCAAATAGAGAGCAGGCAGTGGAACCACACAGCAGTGAGACACACACAGGACAAGCAGCGCACAGGCAGCTTGAGACAAATCAACTTCCAAGGCACCAGTGGTCTGGGGCGGAGCCAGACTCAACATTTTGGCGAGTGGGGGGCTGCATGGCAGTTTTGAAAGTGGGGTCATCAAACCAATCCACTATGTTGACCCCTACTTCCTTTGAGCTCAAAAGGTTGGATAGCTATTTCAACTTCCTTTGGCCCATTAGATGCATCTTTCACCACAATTCAGAAGCTATGTATTTTAACAAAGAGGCTAATCATTGGAGGTGTGGGCCTTCTAAAAGTTGAGCCCAGCAGTTAAGCCTTCAGATTAATCATAGGGCAGTGATATGCAAAGGTTTTATGCCAACTCCACTTGCAGAAACATTTTTTATGGGTGACCTGCCCCACCCGCCTATTCCTGGGGTTAGCTGGCATGTGCAAAGAGAGGCAGGTGGTCTTCCGAGGAACCGCATACCCAGGGGCTGGCTGTGGGTGACGGCTTGCCAAGATGCCACCTTCACCCACTCTAATGCATACTACTTAACCTATTTAGACTTTATGAAGAAACCAACTTCGGATGCATTTGAGGGGCGCTCTATTGAGGTTAACATAACATTTGGTTGGCTAGGAGGGTGAAAATGAGTACCAAGGAGGACAACACCACAAGAATTAAATAGTATGCTTTTTCAGCAGGAGGACTGAAGAGGGATCGAAGCCAGCTGATCAAACTAATTGTCTCAGATTGTTTCATTGCAGGTGGATGGGTGGTCCTGGTGCAAGCTTCAAATTTAAAAAATCCAAAGCCTGATCACCGAGGATGGAATTTACATAGCATGGGACAGGCTCACTCAGAACATATGTCTTTTTAGTTTGGGATTTTTTTAAAAATTTGCACTGCCTTTGGTTTTTCCTCATCACACACCTTTCCTTCCTCTCTCTCCACTATCTCTAAATTCCTCACACTCCCTCCTCTGTTCTTTCTATCAGAGGACACTTGTGTATAGGCACGTTATAAATGCCATATCATATCATATCATATCCCTCCCCTGTTCTGTCACCCTTCCCTCTCTCCCTCCTTTGGATGTCCTTTTTGTACCCTTACTCTTTCACACTAGCATGTGTGTTCTCATATTCCCTATTGCACACTTGATACATGTTCCCCTCAATTCCCTTTCTATTTAGTGTCCTTTGTCTTTGTCACTCATCCCTGTTCCTTCTTTATCACTTCTTTCCTCCCATCCTGACAATACATTTTGTTTAGTTTCTTTCCTTTAATCCTACTATTCTCTTTGCTCTCCCTCTCATGCAGTCTCCTGATTCTCTCTCACGTCCATTTTGTCATTTCATTCACTCTTTCTTTGGCTCTGTCACTTGGATGGTCCTCCCTCACATTCTCTTTCTTACCCTCTTTTGTGTTCTCTTCTCTTCCGCGCCATGTAATCTGTCCTTTCAGTACCTCCTTTCTCCTCCTTTTGCTTTTCTATATTTTCACCTCCAATTTTGTATGTGTCTCACGTACTCCCCGTCTCCAGAGCACTGAAGTTGCCCCATGCCATCCACGAGTAGGTCATCCAGTCCTGGTGTTTTCTTCTCAGCAAGAGAAACTTCCAGTATGCAAAAGCCTGGACTGGATGACCCAGTTATATACCACATGGGCAAATTCTATAGCTCTGTGTCTGTCTCTCGCTCCCTCTTACTCTCTCACTCCCTCTCTAGCTATCCATCCTGCTATACGCCTTTTCCTCTCTAGCTTTCCTTTCCCCTTCTCCTCTCTCTCCTTCTTTGCCTATCCTTCCCTCTTCAGCTCTGAATGTGCTACTGATTCATATACAGCGTGTGCCCCTTCACTTTTATCCTAAT
Organism: Ambystoma mexicanum; assembly: GCF_040938575.1. NCBI lineage: Eukaryota > Metazoa > Chordata > Amphibia > Caudata > Ambystomatidae > Ambystoma > Ambystoma mexicanum. The sequence goes on along the minus strand of NC_090923.1, from coordinate 690,704,814 downwards.
CTGTTCTTTCAACTCCTGCCACCCCATTTCCAGTTTGTTTTTTCTCCCTTTCAGGCTCGGACTGGCCTATAGGGCAATAGGGCAATGGCTGATCCAAAATGCAAAATGCTAGTGTGCTAGTGTGCGCCAGTTTTTTTGGTCCAAGTGTGTCTCTTTTTGGGCCAATGTGGGTCGGTTTGATGAGTTACTTCACAAGGCAGCTAGTAGTTTTGACCAGTGTTACTGAATACATATTCTATAAAATGCCCAATTTGCATCACATTTCATCACAAAAACTCCCCCTTGGGTACTATTCAAACAGTCTGTCACAAAAGAAATGAATTGACATTTTCAACTGTGGGCCACTTTAGCATTGGTGCCTGAGACAACTGTATGCCCCACTCGGACCTTTCTCCCTTCCTTTTTTTTGGTTTTCTCTCTAACAGTCACAGTTGTCCCAGCCACCGTTCTCCTTTCAGGGGACTCTGCTGTCGACTTCAGAGAAATAAACACAGCCTGAAACGTTCCTTCAGGCTGTGCTTATTTCCATTATTATGCTGGAGGTAACGTGCATGGAATTTCACTTGAAATGCAAATACACCTAAATGGTTTAGGTGGTTCTTCACACTCTGGGATTTGTGCCCCTTTGAGCAGGTGCCAGCCTGCCCACCCCCTAGGAAAGCAAGCCTATACTTTTAAAACCACTGAGGGGTCTATTGATGCCTCGGCAGCCTCCTGTCCGCTGACACTGTGTTTGCTTATGCTGCCTGGCCGTCACGTAAAAGTATGCAGAGATGAAAAATGTGCCAATCTCTTGCTGTCCGGTGTGGGATGGGCATCAGATCAGAGAGACGCCTTCTGCTTCAAAGTGGGAGGGCTTCAACCCTCCCTAGCCCAATGGTGGTGCTGTCCATGCCAGAGGTCCAAGCATGAATATTGGTTTGTAAACCATCAATCATCCTCACACCTCTAGTACAACACAAGGGATCCGAACAGATCGGAAACTCAAGCAAATTAAAAAACCTTCTTCACGAAGTTTGGTAATGTGGATGGAAAGGCAGACTTATCTCCTCAAGGTCGTGGGTCATTGGTTAGTTGCAACACAGTGAAAATACAATTATTACCATTGATAAAAAGGGACTGTCCAGTCAAGGTTTTATAAAAATATCGACTTTATTATTATTCAACAGACAGTTCTAGCACATACAAAAATGCAACCCATCCTGTAAAGGAATGCAGAGGACAGACAGTTTCAAGAAGGAAAAGGGATGCACTCTGGATACTGATAGGAGGGTAGTTGGTGAAGTAATTAATCGCAATAGTTCAAAGATGTTTGGTTTCAGCACAAAGGGAGCATGGGTCGTAAAATGTCACTGGGGCCGTCAGAGAAGGATCAGGGGGACAGAACCACAATGTACCTTGTGCTTGTAAAAGTTCTTGGTGCTCAACAAGGTCGAGTTGGTTTCAGGGCACTTTGCAGCATCTGCAAAACAGTTCAAGACTGGAGACAGGTGCAGGTATCAGGCGGTAGACAGTTTGGCAGTGAGGCTGGATGGACGGCTAAAGGCTGCACTACACTGCAGCTCAGGGTCAGGAATTGTCTCAGTGCTGATTGGCAGTTTAGAAACACTGGCGGAGATGTCTCAGACGGTGTGAGTGACTGCGGAATAACAACAGGCAACAGTGCAGTCGTGTGCAGCTTGAGGGGCTCGACCGGCTCGAAAACATCCTTTGAGGTAGGATGCTGGTTGATGCTTGTCGAAGCACTCCTCCTCTCTTCTTCATTGGGCTTGTGTCGTCCTTTAAGGAGGACAGCCCAAAGCTGAGGAGAGTGTTGCAGGCAACAGTCTTGTCCTTGGTTTGGTTCAGAGACTCTCTGGCACTTTTCCCACCTAGGAAGTTTGCTGCAGAGCCCAGCAGGGCATGCTGTGTTCTGGCTGAGTACTGGTTCTGGAGCTGCTCTAGGTCATTTGGTCGAAAAAAAATGGTTGACAGGACAAATGCTCCACACCAAAAGGTCGACAGGTCAAATGGTCTAAAAAAAATGTTTGGGTTTTTTCACAATTTTTTTTTTGGGGGGTCCCCCCAACCCCCTTTTTTTGCTAAAAAAACCCTTTTTTTACCTAAACGAAAACCAAAAAATATATATATAAATAAAAAAAAAATTTAACCATTTGACCTGTCGACCAAATGGTGTCGACCAATTGTCCTGTCGACCATTTGTCTGTCGACCATTTGACCGGACACTGCATTTAGCAGCTCCCTCTGTTCCCTGGGAGTTGTTTAGGGGATGGATATTGCTTCCTTCTTTGGAAATCCTGGCCTTCCTTCACTGGCAGAAGCTGTATGGCAGACTATACTTTCAGCCAGGTTCCAATGCTGAGTTCTTCTTGTTGCTCCTTGCAAAGTCTAGAGATGATCTGACCAAAAGAGGGGCTCAGCCCTCTTTTAAAGCCAGATGGGACGCATTGACTGGTGTAGGCTACGCCTACCCTAATGAACCAATCTCAGGTCCCCACCAACAATCTCCTGTATGCATGATGTCATAACCAGAGTGCTTTGCAACAGAAAAGTTTAAGGGGTGAACACATCTGCTACTAAGTCCGATCCATCTTCCTGTCTGTTGTGGATCAAAGGGTCCGTCTGGTTAATTGAGCTCTTTGTGGTTCTTGATTAAAGCGGCAGGTCTCCCTTGAAGCTGGAGCGAGACCAGACTTTCGGTCACCACCAAACCACATACTCATACCTTCTGAATTGGGTCCCCCTGCGGGGATGACTACTGTAGACAGCTGTCCGAGACATGACAGGGCACTGCCCTTGATACTAAGTGGCAGAAGGTGGCTTTAGGTTGACACAGATGCATATCAAAGGTTGCTGGGGTTTTCCTGTCCTTTGTTAGTCCTGTGACCAGGCCTTCCGTGGGCCTGCTTGAATTAACTCTGTTTAGTGCGCGCGGCTGTCATCAGCAGCTAACAAAGGACAGGGCGGATCCATGGAGCCTTTGTTAGTTAATCAGGCTGTCCATGACAGGTGGAAGGTTTTGCCCTCGCCCTTCTAAGATGCCTTCATGTACTCTTGTCTGTCATATTCCAACTAAATATGACAGGGGTAAAGCACCTATGGGCTGTGTCCACCCAGTACACCTGAGTACACAGGTCTATGTGTATGTTGTGCTGTGAGTATAGGAACAAGTGTATGGATTAGCCCCACACATGATCCGGAGGTTGATCTACAATCATTCAATTTAATTTAAAATAAAAAAAGCCCAGACGAGCGCACACCCACCGTGTGGATGGTCGAATTCCTCACACGGCTACAGTGACATCTTCACTCATATCTGTGACAGCTAATCTACTATGGTTAGCAGCAATGTACACTCCCCTCACGCCCACAACAGCACATGCATCAGCAGTGTGTGAATTGGACACATTTACCACAGTGGAAAGAGTACTTTTGCAGTGCAAAGTGATGTTGCTCCGTCAAAATACATGTTTGCACTGCTCTGTGAATTAGATCAGCTTCAGCGTGTTTGGTGGAGGTGCAGTCACTTTGTAATGAAGTCACTTTGCACAGGGTCTTGCACTCCCATCCCGACACTGTTTGGCCCAGGAGGGCTTCCATTGATGTTCGCCAAGCCACGCCCCCAACAGCTTTTAGCCAGCACTGCAGCTTGTTAGGGCTGAATCCCGCGAGGGACCAAGGCGCAGGTTGTTGCAATCCCGCAGGATTAACGGAGACCCAGGAAGATCCAGGAAGGCTAAAGTATTACATCTCAGAGTCCAGAGCACTGGGCATCGTAACTGTAACTTCACTGGAAGTACTCCATGTAATGAGGTGAGAGCAAAGAAGGGCCGGGCTGGGTGGCCATATGGCTATTGTGTGGGCTTGTAATGAGGCGACTATGGTATCCGTCCGATACTACTCAAATCTGTGGATCACACTGAAACTTTCCAGCAAAGACAATTGGCGCACCCTTTACACTTCTGTTTTTTTTACATATCCCACTTCTTTGTTCATCTTTGCATTAATTATGCAAGTTTGCCAAGAGCCGAAATGCAAGATCCTGGCTGTTAGGTGAAAAGTGGGAACCAATCCTACCCAATATTACGTGGAGCATAAGAATGACGCTGCCTATTCAGAAAAATACTTAGCCCTATTAGGTTCACGGGTGAGGCCTGTTCTTTGAAACAAGAAACTACTCAATTCCTCAGATCCAATTAGGATGGTTGCACAGCATATAAAAAAGGATACCCATCAAAAAGGAGCGGCCGATGTTGGTCTGGAGGGCCTGACCGGCATGTGCCCTGTAGACAATCCCCTTGTTGAAACTCACACAGACCTATTTAAGATCACAAATGAAGATCTGCTGCCATTTCAGGTCCCTACACTTTCCCTGATGAAGATATGAGTAACGCACAAGGGCATAGTCAAGTGTAATGGGAGTGGTCTTCTGTCAACAATTTTGTCTGAAATCCCCTTGCCATGTAAACTCTGCTACCTTTCCTGTAGCAATCAAAGTGGCCATATCTGCTGAGAAAATTAGTCCCTTGGAATTCATGGCTCAAATGGAATTGGGGGTTGATGACGTGTCCGAAGGCAGGCCCCCTCTCACTAGCAGTGCCTGGAGTGGAAATACACTGGATATGGGTTCTGGGAATAGCTCCTTCCTTTGTCTCACCCCACTAAGAGGCCTTATACAAACTAGCCAATCTACTCTGTCTAATGCTGACCTGTCTGCAAAGGAGGTATGCCCACCAAAGGGTGCAACTGCCAGAGAGTGCTCTCTGAACTCGCAGACATTAAAAGGCTGTTGTTAGTCCCTCTAGAAGTACAAGGGAGTTGAGGAGGGGGGTTTACAGGGGAAACCGAAATTAGTCCATTGAATACAATGGAGTCGTTTAACCCATCAGGAGCTACCGTCGGGGCTAGATACATATGGTGCCCTGTCTCGTGATGATAAGGCTGACCCCCACCAAAGCAATGCTATTAAACTACCCCGGGTCGTTCACCACAGTGAGTCTAATGTGCTCACTCCTGTGATGTCAGCTCAAGATGAACAACCTCCCCAGCATTTTATGCTGGGGGAGCTAATAATGCTCCCACTGCCAATACTATGCATGTAATAAGGGAGGACTGGGGCACAACCCAAGTGGACCTCAAAGCTGTTGAACATAGATCATGCTGATCTTGCACTGGGGAAGGCACGACCAGCTTTAAAGATTATGGGGGGGGGGCAAAGGTAGGGCTCATTATTTGTGCACGGGGTACCCAAAATCCACAAAACAAGCATGAACTAAGGCATGCACTTCTGAACAAATGTTTGCACTGGCTACGCATTGGAAGGAGTTGTGCTTTCATGACCGGGGAAGCCATTGCGAGCTGCCATAGAGTATGATACAACGCTGAAAGTCCCTGTGACTCTGTCAAACTGAAATTTTGGGTTCCAAGAGTGGCTAAAGGTGTTTTTGATCGTACTATAAATCATGGCCGGAGTGCAAATAGCACAACTGTAATCAGCCCCTATTCTTGCTTTAGTACCCCCTATCCTTGTGGCAACCCCTCCTTTAATTCTGCCTTATCTGGTGCCAACACAATACCTCTGGGGATCAGGATAATTGGCAATATTTGTGCCCCTATGCCTGAGAGGCTTAGAAATGTGACAAAAAAAGGGTTCTCCTTCTATTTTGAACTCTTGGACCCATTTGTGACCAGCAGGGCTTGGGGTTTTAATCAACGCCATCTGCTTCCCTTGGTAGCAATCACTTGTGTACAGGCGCGTTATAAATGCCAGATCATATCATATGATGCAGTGTTAATCAATGTTACTGTTTTCTTATGTTAGGATGTACGCTGATGGCCTGACAGTTATTTGATGATAATGATGATGATTTAAAGGACGGGAGTAAACCCCACTCACCCACAAAAAGCAAGCAACTCGATCCCTTCCCAGGTGGAAAGGGCACCTTTGGGAGCACGTTTTACAGAAGTAATTTGAAAAAACCCAAAAGAAGTTGAACTCAGCATAAAATATCTCAGCAACAGCCACCAAATCTGCTCTGCTGCCTTACAGCTTTCTGCTTTGGGGAATGTCACTCAACGTTGAAATAGAATTCTTCTTGCAAGTGGCTCCCTGATACTGTTCATAGTCACTGCATTTAGCAGTGCATTTCCTGCACATGAGGGCCTAAAAGCCATTCGTGTGTTATCTCCTGCAGCACATCACTTGGGATGTACCGTTGGCAGCTTAAACGTGTAACCATGTCTAAGGGGTCAAAGTGTGCTTCCCGCCACCGTTCCTACAGAAGTAAGGGCACAGTTGTCAACTTTGCCTCTCCTCTCCCCCACTCCCAGCAGACGTCAGGCTCCCGAGCTATTCAGCTTTTTCTCGTGTATCACTCATACCCGTCTCCGAGTTTCTTTCCCAACCTCGATTCTTCTCACTTGAATTGCAAACCTCGTGAATGGCTCATATCGCTGCTAAACCAACCCTTGAATTCCCCATCGGATTGAACTTTGCAGAATCTATTTCTTTTTTCTTTTCTCTTTCGCTGTTCCGACTGCTGGGAAATCCGCTTGAGAGAGACCAGTGCTGAACAGCGAGCGTAATATGATTAAACAGCATAAGAAATTAATCTCCTGAATAGGCTCAGCCTTCCAGATTTCAAAGAGTCAGACTTCGTATTATTTTGTTGCCAAAACCTTTATTGAATGAGTGAGGGAAGCAGGATATTAGAAATGCAAACTAGGGGCAGGGAAAAGGTGGCTGGGGTAGAAGTGAGGCAAGGAGGAGAAAAGGGTATGGGAAAAAAATGAACAAAAAATTAAACAAAGGGTAGAAGGTTCAGGCATGGAGGGCGAGGGATAATGGAAGGGCGAAAATAAATAATAACTGCACTGGTAGCAGGAAGGCAACAAAGGAGAAAACAGGAGGTTTGAAGTGGGAAATGAGAGGGGCCCATATAATAAGAATAATGTACCATGTATATAGCGCTACAAACCCTCAGAGATCTGAGCGCTGCTTATTATTACCCACGGTGTGTGGTGCTCATTCATGGACCTCAGAAGGATGAAAGGCAGAGGTTGGCCCTGCCAGGATTCGAACCTGCATCAGCAGGCTCTGCACAGATGTCAAAGTGAGCTCTCAACTCGCTGTGCTATGGAACCGGCATGTTTTATTTGTAGACATTTTGTATAGCTGATAACCAGATGAGTGTCATGACAGGCGGGCAGACATGCCCTGGAGGGGTGCATGTCATGGGGGGACTGCTATGCATGACATTGCAGACCTGTGATGGGGGATTCTTGTATCTTTTTTTCTACACCACTAGTACTCTTAGGGCCTGATTCATAGAAAAAGCGCAATGATCCTGCAAAAAATTGTGCACGTAAAACAACTTTGCGTCTATTTGTATGCAAATATTCTTTGTGTGCTCCACGTATTCATGCAATAATAACCGCAAAGTAACCCCGAGGCACAAGCAGCGGCCAGAACTCCCACGACATGCCACCACGCAAAAAAAAACCTTTGCACCTACCTTATCCACACCATTAAGCACCCCGGCAATACGTCAAGCTGTCTACCTGCAACCAAGGCAGGACCCCAGTGACTGTGTGTGCGAACCCCTGTAACACAAAACTGCAGCTCCATAATCTGCATACCATTTTGCGTAACTCAAGGCAGTGGCTGGTAAACCTGTGTGCAAACACCTGCAATTCAATGCTGCACCACCCTAAACTGCATACTATCACCCCTTACTCCAAGCGGCACCTCAACTATGTGCCATCACCCCTAAATTGCTATGAAAACATTACCTTTGCATACTGGATCCTATGCTCACAGTGCTCTGCACCTTCTATCATGTGGTGGTAAGTCACTTTTCCCGACGCAAAGATGAGCATGGATCCCATGATTTCAGTTAGGTTTGTGCTTGCAATGGGCGTGCAATTCCTCAGCATGCCCACGTTCTTAATTTTGCCAGGAGAAAGGCAAATATGCATGTTCTGCTGCCTATTCATTTATTTGCGTAGGCCTGTGCCACACTTTGCGTGGAGCATAGCGCAAAGCACTCGACTGCACGCAAAGAATTGATGGACCCACGCATAGTCCCAGAAAAACAGCAAATTCTGATCCATGAATCGGGAAAAAGGAGTTTTGCATGCAAACCATTCCAGAAATCAGGACATTAGTGGCCTAATGACATCCCCTTGAGCTCTCTTTTTCCACTTTCTCTTCCTTTTTCTGTTTTGACTTTTTCTGTTGTTCCTGTCATTCATGTTTGTGCAATGAAAAGGATTTGGCCTTGGTAAATAAGGTTTACCTCATCATCCAGGCATGGATGGCCTCCCATGGACTATGTCTGAATGATGACAAGACAGAGATCATCATCCTGGGTACACAACTATCACTAAAGAAACTAAGCCCTAATTATTCTGCCTTTAGCGTCGATAACAACATTATTACAACTGCCAAGGATGTAAAAACACTAGGATTTTACCTGGATTCTGCCCTATCGTTTAACAAACAGGTAAACACGCTGTCCTCGGCTACAGCCTATACCTGTAAATTAATCAGAGCTGGTAGAACCTTCCTTTCCAATGCCAGCTGCATCACCCTTGCTAGAGCTCTTATACTATCAAGACTCGACTACTGTAATGCCATGTACATTGGGGCGAGTAAACAAACCACTAAGAAAATCCAACTCCTGCAAAACAACGCCCTTAGAGCTGCGCTGGGAATTGCGAGGAGAGGCCATATCTCGGACACTAGAAGAGCTCACAACTGGCTCTCTACGATTGACAAAATAAAACTTAAAGTTGCCTCCCTGACTCATAAATGTGTAAACAAAGCAGCCCCTCGCTATCTTATGGACAGAATCATCACTATCCCTAAGACAAGACTAACTAGACATTCAAATACTAACTGTCTCCTGACCCCCAGATTCAAACTAGCCAGAGTGGGAGGCAACAGCTTCCAGGTCAAGGCCACCCAATTATGGAACTCACTCCCCACCTCACTCAGACTAGAACCATCCTACACAAAATTTCGCCACACCCTTATAAAAAAGCTCAAAGTCTCTGATGACTAAGTGGTCCTTGGCGTTTACCCTCGTCACCTAGATCCTATCCTCTTTTACTTCAGACTCCAACTGGTATGCCGTCTATAAAGACTGGGCATAATCTTTTCTTATACATATTGTACATATATTCCCTGCGCTATTTTTATGTAAAATGTAAATAATTGTAAAAATGTTATCCTTACTATGTTTGTTGACTATACTGTAATTTCTATCTATGTACAACTAAGCTGTGAGTAATCTTATGCGATGCGCCCGACTACCTGTGGGTTTGGTGCGCAATACAAGTAATAAACTAAACTAAACTAAACTATGTGCGAGCAGGGGGCAGGGAGGGGGTTGTGTGGGATCACAAAATGCTTGCTGTCTGATTTCCAGAGCCAGTGGATGGTGAGAGTTGTCCTTGAAGACAGTGATTGATACTGTTGAGAGTAATGGGAGGAAATGGTTTGCATGAACTTTACACACTAGACATAACGCCTACACATGCACTAAACCAGTGATATTCACATTTTTAAACTGAGCCCTGCTTGATTAAAAATGCTTTTGACGATCTCCCATAGGGTGCACATATTGTTGTTGGAACCCCCCCCCATATGATTTTCATTTCCATTAAAAGCAGTCAATGTACTATCTTTCTATTAAAAGCAGTCCCCGCATTATCTTCTGGAAGATTCTGGTGGCCCCCCAGACAAAATTCGAGCACCCTCAGGAGGGCCAGCCCTACAGTTTGAAGACCACTGCTCTAAACCATTCCTTTTGATGTATCACTGCCTGAGTCAACGGTCTTGCAACTTCTGCCCTGGAATAGCAGTTTTGTGTCTTTTCCTTTGATTTGTGTGTTTGTCACTAAGATGGAGGTGCAAACCACCTTAAGTGCTGGGTTATCCAAATTGATGTCTGGCCAGAGGAGGCTACTGTCAAGTGGAAGTCTATCCTGAATCCGCCCATAGTGGTCAGAAATGTACAGACAAGTCAAGCAGACGGGAAGCAAATGTCCTGTCTCATGACCCTTAGCTCCTCCCAGAGCGCCATAAGGCACCTTAAGTAAGAGCCCTGGTCACTCATCTGGGTGAGTTTCCCTAAAGGTGGAAACATGGGTTGCTCTGTGTCATATCTACCCTGGCATACCTAACACTGATAAGGAAGCGTGTGTTCCTATTACACTGCTCTTATGTTATCTAGTCACATCACTTGGGACTCCAGCATGGACAGCTATTAGCTTAGCTCTGTGTGACCGTAACCTTGCCCGGACGTACAGAGGGTGATTGGATTCCATTTGCTTTGTTAGGTTGTGTGTCTTCAAATGCTTGGCAACTCTAATCTGTGATAGTAACCATATATTTTTATTTTTTATTTTATTTGTATTTGGTTATACAACAACATTTTTACAAAATAAAGAACAGAACAAAAGAAAATCACAACTAATATTTCTAATCACAAAACAAGTATAAAACTCCCTTATTCTTACAAATAATATCAAACATATGCAGCCAAATAAGAGGGAATTTTTACTCAAAAGAAACAAAAAGAATGTTTTCATATTCTTATGTGACTTCTTTCCAGAACCTGACAGCCTTTGTTAAAGCTGTATTATGGCCAGAAATCAGTCTATCCCAAATCATTTCAGAAACAAATCCTTCTCCACAACCATGAATCTGGCAAAAAGGGCCGATCTTAGTGGCCAGGTACCTTCACATTCTAACAGAAGATGTTTCAAGGATTGATTTTCCAGATGTGTACATATGTCACATAATGTACTGGTGGCCTCCCCTTGGCCCCTTTTCACAAGAACTTCTCGTGTGTATGAGATTCAGCTGAGTTTTAAGAAAATTTTTCCTGATTTTCCAATCAGGGAACTTTACAAGATATCTCGGCAAAGTCCCTAGTTTCTTCTCAACCGACAAAAATTGATTTGGAGGGATTATATATCGCGTCTTATCAAATGTTGAAATCCAGTCCATTAATTCTAGCTCTTTTTTGGCTTTTACCGGGTTGATAATGAATGTTTCGAAAATCAGCATGAGCCATGGTAAAAATCTCCTTTACTTTCAATACTAATTGGGACAATATTTTTTATTCAAAATGTTCCAAGTGAGCTTTAATGTCTACGTATTTATATATGCCTGTTCAGTGACAGTCATTGTTTGTGAATACAGAAGATGCATTTTTATTTTTTTTATATAGACCTGCATCCTTGTTTCCTCTTTGGCATGCCGGATAGTTTGTCAGCCAAGGTTGTTGGGTACTCTGTGGAATGGCCTGATCTTTAATGCCAGAAAGGATTTTGTACAAGCAAAGACCTATCACATAAGGGTCATATGTCACAATGACTATGTTACTACAACTGGTGGAGCTGAAATTGAGGGCGATGACAGGAAGAGGAAATGTTTTGAAGACATCAGGGGAGATGAAAGAGAAGGGAAGAAATGATAAGTATGTGGAGCATACAGGAAGAAAACATAAAATCCTAATGAAAAAAAGGCCCTCAATGTAGAGAGCCAATCACGGTGCAGCATTTAATGTGTGCTCTGGAAAGTTACAGTTGAGATGTGCATATCCTTCTTTGCAGAGGTTTGATTGATACTGTAAGTGATTTCAACGCAGCACTTCACCTAAGTCAATGCCTAGCGTGTAATGCACGACTGAAATCCTTATTTATTTATTTGTGTCTAAAAGTTATTTTATTCTGAACGATGTACCACTTATATCACGCCCCTCTCTTGGAAACCGCCCAGTTACACTGAACAAGGAATCAGGCTGGTTTGCAAAGTTAAATATTTATTTATATATTCACAATATAATCACACTATTCTTAATGGGGATACAATAATCACCAATGGGGTGATGTCACACTAAGCAATCTCTTTAATCACAAGGAGTAATAATGATCAAAAACAATGCAGCACAGCAACACTACTTTTGTGGGTGTGGGTTCAAATCAAATAGCAATGTGGTTTCTATTTCCTCCTGCACGCCCCTCAACCTCCCCAATATGCAATGTAGAGAGATAGGAGGAGAGAGAACAGATTTCAGGAATGCAGAATTCAAATACAATGTCAATCCCAATTTCCCCCAGCAAACACAAGAGAGAAACAGAATTGATTGGCAAACTCTCAAAATGGGTTTTAAAGTTGTCTGAGAATGGATTGGGTAACACACTAAATATGGGCTGAATGACTGGAATTGTTTAAATTCTAATGGGAGCCACTTTATATGGTTGCAGACAAACACTAGCAATGATTTGACACCAATAAGCAATGTGCAAACTGAAATTTGCAGTCGGGTGCAATTAAAAGCTATTTTACACGTATAATATTTTGCCAAAATGAAAATTCACGGCAAACGTTTCCGTGTGCGGTAATCGCGATTTCGGGAAAACTCTAGGGGGTTTGAGATGCAGTGGTTCTATGGAAATCTGTGGATGTTAGCTACAAGCAGACTTTTACATTTTGTTTCTAGCATAGAATTTGAAGAAGCTATGGACATTTTCGTGGAGGTAGTTTTTCTGAGATAGGTGCAACGATGAGAAAACAGGGATGCGCTTTTAAAAGACAAACAGGATTTCTTTACACTAGGGTCAGACTATGAAGAAGCAAATACTACTCGGGAGCACAGCCACTGGACCAGGACGCCTCTGGATTAAGTTTTGCCTGCCGAGGAGCTTGCCTTCTTCAGATGAAATATATCAGCGCAAAGATATGTTTAACAATACTGTTACAGAAGGAAGATAGTAGAGATGAGATAGAGAGTTCAGGCAATTCAAGATAATTCTAACAATGCAGTTCTGGATATAGGAGAGGATGGATTTGAGATAGGGATTGACTATGGATAGTACATAGGCTAGTGACAGTCCTATACTATGGATACTCACTATATATGTTTGAACAGAACCGTCAGGAATTCTGGTCAGTCAAGATTTCTAGACAGGAATTCTGCTGGGCACACCTGACTGGACAGGGTCTGCAATCAGCAAGGCACTCTGGTCACCGCATGACAGGACTGGCCAGGATTGGCATAGCACGGCACAGCACGGCACAGGATTGTGTTTAATCTGCCCTGGTTCTGCAGATAAACATTTGACAGGCAAGCAGTTACAGCACAGCCCGGCTGTTTTCTTTGATGTTCCCCATTGGTGGTGGGATTCTAGTTCTGGAAATTCAAGGCCTAGTTGAAAATGGATCAACTAATGGAATGGGCCTTTCTGCTTGCAAAGTTTCTGGAGTCTGGAGCAAGGAATATTGATGGATCTCCCTCAGGGTTCTTCGCCAGGAATCGGTTAGTGGGGGAATCTGTGTGTCTTTCTAAGTCCTCAGCTTTCTCTGTTTATGCATTTGGTAAAGGGGTGTGTATGCTGGATTATCCTAAGAGCACCCCCTAGGCTGACTATAGGTTAGAATCTCCCCTCTGCCTTGATTGGAGGAGAAAACAGAGTGTCACCATGATGATGTGGGAGTCAGAGAATCCTCCCCTTGGCTTTTGAACATAAAATCTACTTTTAGTATAATACATATTTACAATTTTACAAACTTTATAACAATAACATATCTAGATCACATATTTTGTGTAGCAAATGCTCTTCCAAGCCCCGTCGCTGTAGGATCTTGTGTCAGCTTTTGACAGAATTCTGCCCTTTTGGGCCAGAACACGATATCTAGTTTGTCCAAAAATGTGTACAACTGTGCGCATTGTATCTGGGCATAAGTGTGTGAAGTTTCATGCTTTTGACATAATTACATTTGGTATAAAACCACAATTTCTACAGTTACTTCCCAGAACAGAGCACATAGTTCTGGCTCCTCTTAAAATGTGCAGCCAAATATTAGGTTCAGAAGTCTGGGGTTTTCCATATTTTTTACAATTGTACACACTAAATGATCAGTCTTTTTAGAATAATGCTTTTTGTCCATTGTGAATCAACAAAGTTGTCTGTCCCAGCCTCCTCTCCTTCTTGCAGCTCAGGCGCAATCTCCACCTCCTTCCTTCTGGCAGAGGCCATTTACGCTCCTTCCTGATTTGCATCTCCTTGCCTTGGGGGAAGTCCATTGTGCTCTTCCCCCAAGCATCCCAAGATCTCCTCCCCTCTTAACCAACACAAGGGTGTGAATTCCTGGTCTAGAGAGCAGAAGGGAGGTGCCTGGCCCTGTGGGGGAAGTGGTTCTACTGGTTTTGGCTTGGATTCAGGCTTAATTTAAATGTCATTTTGTTACATTTTTCTTTGTTTAAAATAAACTTGCAATTTTCAAACAAGCAGCTAGAACACTGATTCCAGACTCTAAACCATGAAGTTTAAATAGTTACAACCTAGGTTACTCTTGATAACAGGTCACTTAGATTTCAAACGTTAGATCTTAATGGTACAAGTTTACAGTTTTAATGCAGGCTTTTGAAACAGTCATTCAGGCGACCGCTGGTACTGCGCCCAGATTTTGACAGATCCCACAGGCAGGCAAACTTGTGTTGTGTGTGTTTTGATGACCAATTCAGCTTTCCAGGATATTGCAATTTCACAATGATTTCTTGAATTCAGTAAAATGTGACACCCAGCAAGAAGATTGGATGTTTGTGGGTGTTTTGGACCAGCATTCTGTATCTTCAGCAACCAAGAAAGATTTTAAAAACAAGATTCCGGCTTTCTTTCAGCAAGCAATGCTTTTCATGCAGGCTCCTTTTTTACTGGTTGGGCAGCCCAATGACAGGAGTGAGGTCTCCGTTCCACCACTGACAACATGCATGGTAGATTTGTCAGCCATCTTTTTGTGCTTTGTAGAGCGCAATTTCCATAGGTTTTGGCATGCAAAGGGGTTTTGCGGCCATTTTGATGATTCTGGTACCACCAGGACACAGTGATGCCGCAGCGCAGAGAATAAGTGGGTTAATACATCCCACAATACTTTCTGCTGTGGGGTGAGGATTTTCATCTTTGGAGTTGGCTAACTAGATTTTAAGGCCTACATGTACTGCATGCTCAGTTTAGTGTAAAGGGCTACTGCATTAATTATTACAGTTAATACTTTATGCTGGCATTTATGCTGTTTGCTCATTTTTATAAAGACGTTTGCTGCTTTGATTTCTGTTCCCATTTAGGGCACTGGATGTACTCTCCAATTCTATTGTAGAGGAGCAGCTGAATGCCTCTGCAGGAAGTCCCGCCCCCATTCTTCCTATATGTTGGAAGCCAGAAATCACGACTTGCACAACGTCAGTGATGGTGCCTATCCCACAGAGAGTCTTCAAGAAAAGGTATCCATTGAGAAGACCCTATATGATGTTTCATATGCGAAGTGAAAATTGCATGTGTGAAAAGCACTGCAGAAAATGCAAGCCGTTTTATAACTGTACAGATGCAGCAACGCAGGTAGACTAAGTAATCTTAAAGGCTAGCTATGCGTATTGAATAGACTGCAGGTGGTGCCGCCATTATATAGAATCTGGACATCGGTTTCACATATTTAGTAAGCTCAGACTCGTGGAGAAAGAAGGATAAGAAAGTTGTGTCGCAACAAGAAAACATCTGAAGATCGAGGAAGGGCCTGGAATAGCTGTCAGCCAAGAACTCATTATCTATCCTTGAAGAACAGTGAACGTGAGAAGCTGAATCAGCCCTTGTTAAGGTGCAAATAAAGAAAACCGTGAGTGGCAAATTTATTAATTCAAGACAATTAAAAGCTGCAAAACAGGCCGAAATACAGTCTCCTGTCACGTGAGGCAAGGATGGAAATAGGAATTGGGCGTGCAGATCTGAACTGTGATAAGAGTTTACCTATACTCCCTTTTATTCTCAGGAGCAAGGGTACTTTGCAAGGTAAAGTTCAAAGACAATCTGAATGGCAGAAGGCATGAGCGATGAGACATGTTGGGCTAATTGGGTGGGGAGACACAGTCAAGTCCACCCACTGACACCTGGGGTACCAGCTAACGTGCTGCTAGTGAGCCGAATGTTCCAGAAGGGCACAAGCATGCCAACCAATTGTAGAAGGCCATATACTGAAGTGCCTCATAGTTTGAGAGCCAATGACGTACTGTGTACTTAATAACTGTTGAAGATGACTTGCACTTGGGGAGTGCATAAATTGTCCACCTGACTGTAGAGACCCAATCACAAGGCGATCCCTTATAGAAAGTATACTTAGATCTTCCTCTTGAGCGTATCACAACACTACATAGGTTTTTCTTAGTTTTCCACGTAGTATGACGTCACATATGACAAGGTTTTGCTAAAAAAGTATAATTGTTTTTGAAATGCTTTGAGAGAATGCTGTGTGATGTTCTTTGATGTCCGTTCTTACTCCCTGTTTTAGATGATTGAAAATAAAACAGTCGGATGAGACTTTTTACCAACTTCCTGAGTCGGTCTTATTATTTGGTGCAAGAGTTATTTGCATCCGATCCATGCATGACGTGTTATTGATTTAAGGACCCACCGGGTAATCCCCCATTTTCTCATACAACTCACCATGGTCAACACTGATCTAAGAAGCATGCTGGCTCACGTTGTTTCCCATGTATCTGTCAAAGTAAGTATACGATTGACCTGGGCACCAAGCATGCATCACTTTATACCTTGGTCCACATGTAACCTGGCATCACTAGGTATGTCTGTGCACAGATGCAATTAGGCAGAACTCTCAAATTCTAAGACATCTCACAGTAATCTTCCTCACATCAATCACAAATTGACCCTTTCATTACTAATTGGGAGTGTTGTTCTAAGAATTACAATTCGTAATGGCTGTGAAAATGGCCGTGTTTTACAGTCACAACTATGGAACTGCTTATAGGAGGTTCCATAGATCCATACAATTTTAGTATGGCACTATACTGTATTCTACACTTCTCTGCCTGAGTAAGCAGTCTGATGACATCATGGAACTTTCATGTGCTGACTGGATGAGTGTTTCTTGGGAGCATTTCAGAGGGAGCCCTGACAAGGAAAGGGATGGTTGCCCGTTGGCTTTGACCACTGTTACATATGTACATGTTTAGATTACCTCTGTTGCTTGCTTTAACCAATAAACTAAAGCTACAGCTACAGCTGTGAACGATGCAGAGGTGCACAGGAGTTGAAGGTATCCATAAAGTAATTTAATAGAGAAGCTACCCGTGGGCATCAGCTATACATAAGAAGCAATGTCAACCCTTGAGTTAATGTTCAGTTTTCCTCAATGATGAGACATTAAAACATACCATACTGTGCACTAGCAAATACAATGCGTCCATAGGAGAGGTAGGATTTTCCGACCCTAAAACAATATAAAAAAACTAAATTAAAGAGATAACCCCATATTTTGGGTCTCCCGGCTTCACCTTCGAATCAGTCACGGGACAAAACTTTATCTTCAAGAAGGGATAGCCGCAAAGAGGGAGCTTGATTAATCTCTGACCAAATTGCTCATTCTGTTGAAGTTTTACGCAATGCATTCTTGGATCCATCAGTCACATTCACTCCAATCAATTGGACAAAGGACAGGGTATTTGCTATCTATTATTTGGAACAATTGCGTGTCTTCCCCTCAGAGGTATTGGGCCACATTGGCTATGGTGCTTTTGATGGTAAGCACATCATGACCTCACATTCTGAGGTGAGGCACAGAACCCCTGGCAAGATAGGCCTGTCAGTAAGAGGGAGTGGCCCCAAAAGATCACAGGGAGAAGAAATACAGAGGGGTACATTCCACAAGTTTTTTTTTTAAACTATATTTTTGCATTTTTGTGAAACATGCATATAAACAAGCCCAAACAGTGGGCTGCAAACTTGCTGCCTCTGCCCCCCCGCGCCCGTCCTCTCCCACCCCCCACACCTGCAGAGTGTACATTTCTCTCTGTTGGTCCCATTATGCAGCAAGCTTCTATTGCGTTTTAGTCCTCTAGGGTGCAGTTTATGGCAACTGGGCTGGTGACTCAGTGGTAACGGCGTTGGAGAGGAGGTATGAGATATATGGGCCCCAAATGTCCGGAGGCCTCGCGTGGAGAGGCAGTGACTTTATGAATTCCGTTTCGGTTTCTTGGCAATAGAGAATGTCTGCTCCATCTCCTTGCCGATTACTGCTTTCGTTTCACCAAGAACATCCGACCAGAATTTGGCCACCAGCGGGCAGCTCCACGCCAGGTGCAGAAAGTCAGCGTCAGGTGTCCCACATCTGTCGCATGATGTGTTTGACTCAGGGTAATGTCTGTTTCTCTTTTTGGGAGTGTAATATGTTTGGTGCAGAAAATTGAAGTGAATTTGTTAGAAGCATGAGTTAAGTGCCACTTTTTGAGTCTGTTGTAGTATGTAATGCCAGTCTTTGTCTGGGATGGGCGTTTATAGTGAAGTTTCCCATTTTGATTTTGTTTTGGGATTTGCTGGCAGTGTGTCCATGAGCAGGGTTTTGTAGATAGATGAGACCAATTTGCCCTCTCCTTGTGCCTGAATTACTCCCTGCAGTAGCTGTCAAGTGGGTGGTTGTTGTGGGAATGATGGGATGAGGTCTTGTAGGGTATAACGGACTCTAAAGTATATGAAAGTATCTAGGGAGGTGGTGCTACCTTTCTCCTTCGCTTGCTGGGGTGTTATGAAAGTTTCTTGTATGAAAAAGTCACCTAGTGTACTTATTTTGCATTTGTCTTTTAGGAACACTTTCTCAGCAGTAAGTGGAACCCCGGGGATGAATTTGACGGGGAGTATCTAAACTGTATCTTATACTTTTGGGCCATTTTCCGCCATATTGTGTTTGTGGATTGCACTATGTTCAGTGTCGAGTGTGGCACAGCCTGTTTACTGATGATCATGGCCCTCAGCAAGTTGGGTGAGGCCAATGCCCGTTCCACCTGTACATGTGGTCTTATGAACTGGGGCTCATACCAGTGACTGAGGAACTGGGCTTGAGCCGCCCAGTAGTACCGTTCCAAATCGGGTAGCGCTAGGCCGCCCTTGGTGACAGGGAGAACAAGGGACATGTATGCCACCCTTGCAGGTTTGCCCGCCCAATTGAGGTCTAGAACCAGACTTCTCAGATTTCCCAGGAAGCGACGTGCCAACAAGATAGGGATGTTGGAAAATAGATACAGAAGTTTGGGGAGAATCACCATCTTTACCAACGAGGCTCTTCCCCAGAGGGTGAGCGTGAGAGCTTTCCACCTGTTCACCTGTGCTTTCATAGTTGTCTTTGAATATGTCATGGTGGTTCAGGGACATCAGGATTCCCAGGTATCAGACGTGAGCTTTTTCCCAATGAAAGTTGAAATCATCTTTAAATGTTCTGGTCTTAGTATTTAAGGGGAATACGATTGATTTGGTTTGATTAATTTTCAACCCTGATACCGACGCAAGCTTTATTATTTCATGCATGATCGGGTTGAGGTTTTCGCTGGGATTTTGCATGTACAGGACTATGTCGTCGGCATAGGGTTATATTATCAAACGGTGAGGTCCTATTTTGAGCCCTCTCTGAATTTGGCTTTCTCTGAGGCCAGCAGCTAGGGGCTCCATCACGAGGGCGAATATTATGGCAGATAATGGGCATCCCTGCCTGGTGCCGCGTTGGAGATTTATATATGCCGACCAAGTCGACCCGAGGGTGATTGCTGATTGGGGCTGATTATAGAGAAGCGAGACCAGCTTGACATATTGTTTCGCAAGACCGAGCTGCTGCAGCACAGCAAACAAGAACGGCCATTCCAAGGAATCGAATGCCTTTTCGGCATCCAGCAGCACCGCTACTGCCTGCTGATCGGGGTCCAGTGCTGCCAGAACCCTGAACATTCTACGTATCCCAAATGTTGTGTTTCGGCCAGGCACGCCTGATCTGCAAGTACCAAAGCGGGCATTAGCGGGAGTAGTCTGTTTGCGAGAATCTTTGCCAGGATTTTATTATCGAGATTGATAAGTGATATTGGGCGATAGGATTTACATTCTTCGGGAGGTTTGTCTTTTTTGTGCAGGAGAATCACGTTGGCTTCCCTTAGTGTTTGTGAGAGGATGCCGGATTCAATCACTTCTTCGAAGACCTTTAGGAGAAGGGGGGCTATGACTAGGGCGAAAAATGTATAGAACTCGCCGGTTAACCCGTCGGGTCCTGGGGCTTTGGATGGCGGTAGACTTTTTATTGCTTCTTGGATCTCATCTAGTGTAATGGGGTTGGTCAGTGGCTCACAGAGTTCCCCCTCCACCCAGTACAGTTCTGTGTCGTTGAGATAGTTCCGAATCGCCTCTGTGTCTGTTGGATGCCTGGCACTGTATAGCTCTTGGTAGAATTCTCTGAACACTTCGACTATGTCTTCTTCTTTGCGCAGCATATTTCCCTGCGGTGAGCGGATACTATCCACCCTTGTTGGTCTCCTATCTGAAGCTATGAGATGTGCAAGGAGGGATCCAGGTTTCTGGCCTTCTCCATGTTGTCTAATTCTGTGATAGTGGCCCAGAAATTTTAACTCTCGTTCCGCTAGGTTACTGAAGTTGAGAAGTTCTTCTTTTAACATTGCCTGGATGTGGTCTGAATTATTGATGGCTTGCTGATTTTCCAGATCTTTCAGGTGAGTTTCGCTGGCTCCTAGTTCTCGTCGGATAAGTTTCAGAATTTCGTTTTCTTTAGCCAGACAGACACCCCTTACATAGCATTTGAGTGATTCCCACAGCACCCCTGCGGAGTTGACAGTTCCCTGGTTAATTTCAAGAAAGATGATGATTTCCTCGCGTAGTTCTGTAGCAAAAACTTGATCTGCAAGAGATCTGGGTTTAAAGCTCCATTGGGGAGGCCATGGTCTAGTAGCCGGTAAGCAGCATTCGAGTATTACAGTGGCGTGATCCGAGAATGTTTTGGGGAGTATTTGGCAGCTGCCCCATTGCCAATTGCTGTGTGCGGAGACGAGCAGGTAATCGATACGAGAGCTTGTATTATGGACGCTTGAGTGATATGTGTAGTCTCTGATTACCCAGTTCTGGTTTCTCCATATATCAGATAGGTCGAATGCTTTGCAGATCTCTTGCATTTGTAGGCTGGCCTTGGTGGGTTCGCTGTTGTTGGCTGTGACTTGTCTTTCTGTGGGTCGAGATGTGTATTCAGGTCGCCTCCCCAGATTATGGTTGCGTTGTGCACTTGCACTAGGCGGGACAGCACCCCGTCAAAGTTGTTTGCGCCGTCTGTGTTAGGGGCATAGGAATTGACAAATACCACCTCCTCTCCCTCCACAACCCCCTGTACCAGGAGTGCTCTTCCATCTTTGTCCCTTTCCGTTTTGATCAAGCAAAAACACAACGAAGCGTGAATGAGGATTGCGACTCCCCTGGAGTAGGATGAGTAAGAAGAGAAGTAACGGTGGCATCCCCAATTGCGGGCCCACAGGTGTTCATTTTGATGCAGAAGGTGGGTCTCTTGAATCATTGCCATGTCTATCTTGTGCCGTCTGAGCAGTTGCAATATCTTACGTGTCTTGGCTGGAATATTGCCCCTCTAATGTTCCAGGTTGCTACTTTGAATTGGCCCGATGATGTTTTATATAGAACCAGTTTGAGGGAGCAGCGGTAGACTTCTCCTCGGTGATGTCCTGGTACTCTGGCCAAATGGGTAGTATGGGAATTTCTTCAGACCTGATGGCGTGCGGGGGGCGGCTGTGGTCCCGGGGGCGAGGCCTGTGGCTGGGGGTTGGTGCATGGCGTGCACTTTGAACAACAACAACATTATAACAACTTTCCTTACATGGACAACCCCAAACTTGTCCGTTTGGAACCCCCCAACTAGAAGACAAAACGTGCTGTGGACGAGGTGGAGGTGGCCTTCCAAGAATTAGGCCCCAACCTCCCGATAGTGAAGATTGACCTGATGGCTTGTTTCATCTTGCTTTGGATCAGTGTCACGGGTGTTCATCACGGCAGGATTCTCCCCGCCCTTTCTCTTGCAGATCCAACCTTTTGGTTTGCGGGTTTGCATCCCTGCCTGTCGAGGAACAGTGTGGCTTCCTCGGGGGAGTTGAAAAAATGAGTGTTTCTCTCATGTTGAATGCATAGTCTCGCCGGGCAGAGCATCGAATACGTGATTTGGTTGTCGCGCAGCCTGTGTTTAACATTTGTGAACAACCTCCTTTGGGCTTGGACTGATGGAGAAAAGTCCGGATAAAACTGAATGTCGTCCCCGTCATAGTAGAGTTTGCCCTTCTCTCTTGCCATTCTTAAAATTGCGTCTCTGTCCTTATAGCTTAAGAGCTTGGCGATGATCGGGTGGGGGGGTGTCCCCGGGATGGGTCTGGTTGCAGGCATCCTGTGGGCTCTTTCCACCATGAATAATGGCGACAAAACAGTGGGGCCAAATAGCTGGGTGCATAGTTTCTCGATGTGTTCCTCCATTTTGTTTGGTAGCTATTTCTCCTTGACTCCGACTATCCTTATATTATTTCATCTGGAGCGACCTTCCAAGTCCTCATTTTTAGCAAGAACAGTTTTCATTTGGCCCTCAAGCATGGAGACTCCGGTGGTGAGTGCTGATGCACCGCCGTCCAGATTAGAGACCCTTTGTTCGACGGAGTCTAACCTGTCGCTGTGTTTATCGAGGCGGTGTTGCAGCAGGTCCACCTTGGACGAGAGCGAGTCTATCTTGCAGTCCAAGCCACCTATCCCTGCTTTTAGTTCTAATAAGATCTCCCTAATGTCTGGTTGTTGCAGGTGTTCTTCCTCTGATGGATTAGTTGCGGATTTTGGGCGGTTATCTGATCTGGACGTTTTGGGTGCTGGGCCCGCATCAAAGGTGAGTTTTCTCTGGGACTTGTCCGACTTCCCCATCTTGGCCTTGGCAGATATGTGGGTGCTGTTCAGCTGTTTGTCCTGTGCTGTCGGAGGCAGGGTCGGGGCGCCCAGTTTTTGCGTTTTAAGCCTTGCACGTGGGGCAGGACAGATTAGATGTGCCAGCACTTGTGGATGTGTCCATTTGCTGCGTGTGCCCTGTGGGGCGCTGGCAAAAAGTGCATGGATGAACAGTTGTGCCGCGATAACCTCACATGGGGGACTGGTGGTAATTAGTAGCTGTCCGTCTCTAGACCAAGTTATTTTCCCTGCGAGGGTGTCGCTGGTTTCTGGTGTTAAACAAGCAGATTTTTGCTGCTGCCTGTCGTGCTAGGAGGGACCTGGACCTGGTTTCGTGAAGTGTCGTTGTGGCCTGTCGCTTAGCTGAAACGGCGGGAGTGCCTCGGGGAGCTGGGACCTTCCCAGGGTATCCCCTTTCTTGCCAGCCCTGCTTAGTGTTATTGGCTTATTGTCCTGCTTGCCTTGCGTGCCTCTGTGTGCCTTTGCGCACATCCCATCTCTCACCTGCCGGTGTCCGCTCCGACACCGTCCCACTGCTGAGTGTGGGCCTTGTAGCTGCTCCGCAGGGTCAGGGAAGCGCCACGGCTGTCCCGCGAGTCTCCTCTGCGTGCTCAGGAAGGCAGGCTGTGTGCGGCTTGGTGTGGGTGTGGGCCGGGGAACCGCTCTGCGCCACGAGGCACCGCAGGTCGTGGAGGGTTGCACACAGCGGGCCAACTTCAGCAGTGTTGCCCACCGGTACCTCCTCCCTGCTGCTGCTGGACCCGGCAGGTCTCACGGGTGAGTCCGCGGCTCCTCCTACTAATCCCCAGAGGTTTGATGCTGGCTGGCCCGGTGTTCCAGGGACCCACGCGGTTCGCGATTGTGCGGCCTGTACCACGCTGCAGATATCTCGCCGAAGGTGAGTCCGATTTTCTCCGGATTTTCGGCAGGGATGAAGTGCCGCGCTGGAATAGTGTAATTCTTGCGTATTTGATGATTTCGCCTCAGGATTGCCGCGATTAAACAGGATTCATGTGGGAGGTAGCCGAGAGCTTACAAAGAGCCGCCATCTTGGTTGGCCCTCTAGCGCCCTCTCCACATTCTCTCCACATTCCACAAGGTTTACTTGAAACTGTAATGGATGCAAACCTAGGGAAAATGTCTCAGTGTGGAGCAGTAGTCTAATGCTACACTATTTGAGGAGTGAATTTACAGTGGGGAGAAACCCAGGAGCAACATTATTATTATTATTATTATTATTATTATTATTATTATTATTATTATTATTATTATTATTATTACATAAATATAATCGGATTAATCTGTGAATGAATGCTGTTTAGGGTGATGTCCCGAATGGACGTTGTACACAATGTTGTGGCGAACAGACATGCAATACTCATGCAAACCGAACATTCTGAGCTCTGCGAGTGAAAAGTCCTTGCCATCGCAAGCAAAACATCGTTATAGAAATGTATATGAGATAAACATATGAAAGTCTTACCAGTTTCCAGTAGCACAGGGACGGTCCATTCCAGAAACA
Source organism: Ambystoma mexicanum (assembly GCF_040938575.1). Taxonomy (NCBI): domain Eukaryota; kingdom Metazoa; phylum Chordata; class Amphibia; order Caudata; family Ambystomatidae; genus Ambystoma; species Ambystoma mexicanum. The sequence continues at coordinate 690,680,465 of NC_090923.1, read as the reverse complement.
AGCAAGGAAGGGGATGCCAGACAAAATAAGGTATAATGGGAACAGCAGGAGCAGGGAATGTTTTTGGAAGAGGGGGACAAATGCATGTTTTGTAAATGCCTTTATTTCTTTTGGTATTATATGAACATCAATAATATTTCACGGTATTCGACAACATGTTCAACATTAGGACGAGAAAATGTTTAATGAGCTAATTGGGGTGGCCCGCTAAATTACAGCAGCAGTAAGCCGAACGCGCAGACACAAGAGAAGGAGAGATCAAGACATTGGCAAACTGGTGCTGGCATCCGCCTGAAAAGGTGTCATGCTTAGCCTAGGGCCATGTGGGACAACATCTACCAAAGGAGAAAGATGAACGTGTTCACTTGACTTATGGAAAGGAGCCTCTCCCAGTTGCTAATTACACATTAGCTGCAAATCAGGACGTGGAAAACGTAAAGGATAAGTTGGTCGATGCAGCTGATGCAGAGATCAGGTAGTAACTCAGAGAATTGCATAGGATTGGTGAAATCAGAATGTAATTCTCTCAAGATTGTTAAAAAGAATGCTGTTAACTTGGACAATAATAATGCTGAACATGTGCATTCCCATTCACTGGCGAAATGGCGGCCCACCACCACAGGTCCTGGGGGAGCGCTGGGCCAGCCCTCCCCTTGACATTCAGCCAGGGGGAGGGCTAGGGCCAAATTCAGCTGGCACGGGAAGGAGACACCCCTCTCCCTCTGGCTTGTTGCGCACATCAGACATGAAGTAGGGTCCCTGCTTCCTGTCTGCGTGCTGCGCATGAGCCGCAGGCCTGGAAGGAAAGAAATATCACTCAGGTGGAACAGCTATGGAAACCTTTTTTTTTTAAATGGGTATGTTTGAGAGTGTGGGTGAGTGTGTGCCTGTAGTGATTGTGTCTGTAACTATGTAAGGTTATACATGTATGTATTCATTTGATTTATTTTGTTAATTTATTGTCTAAAGCATGGAGCTAGCTCGAGAGCAGCGGATCGATGTAAAGAGTGTGGGTAGCCGGCATTTGGGATGGCATCTTTTAACAGTACCACAGTATTGTGAGGTCTGTGCATTGGTATTTGCATCCATTAAAATAAGTCCTTGGTCAGGTGTTATCAAAAGAGCTACATTTTGAGAGATTTGCAAAATTGGAGGATTGAGGGGGCATTCCCGAGCTGACACAGGAATTGAATTCCAGAGGGTGGGTGCATGAGAAGAGACGGAATGTTTGCGGGTCCTCTCTTTGTGGATGAGTTGTGATTCAAGCTGGTTGGTCAATTTTCTGCATGAGGTGTGTGTGACACCGGATATGTGGAGCTTAGCCACCAGGTATGCTGATGGGCTACTCATCACTGTTTTGTAGATTATACATGCAGTCTTGAACAGTATCCTGGCCTCGAGTCTAGCCAATGTAGTACGTGTAGGGTGGGGGTAATTCGATCCAATTTACATGCTCCCGTAATAAGACATGGTGCAGTGTGATGGACCGATTTTAGGGGAGCCAAGTTAGCAGCTGGGAGCCTTGTCAGGAGAGCCTTTCTGACATTGATGTGCGAGACCACAAGGGCCTGGACTACAGTCCGTAATTCCTGCATTGGCATGAAGGGTTTGATTTTTCAAAGGGTACAGGTTCTGAGCCAGGCTTTTTAGGCTTTCTTGGCTATGTGTTTATGGAAGGACAGATTACTGTCTATGGTGAAGCCTAAGGATTTTGCTGAGTGTGAGTTGTGGATCAAATCCTTCTAGGCGCATATTATTGAGCCATTGTTGGACTACATGTTTTTTAGGGAGTGGACCTATATAAGGACAAAATCATTCTTGGATGGATTAGTTTGAGGTAGGCATCTGGGACTGGATGATGGCTGGTAATGAAGGAGACAAATTATGTCCTGTGAGCTATTCACTCATGTACAACTGAGAATCATCTGCGTATTGATGGATGGCTATATCGGGATCTTTGAAGAGAGTGCCCAGAGGCTCCATGTAAAGGTTAAAAGGGATTGATGAGAGGATGGAGCTTTGGGCGACTCTGCAGAAGACCTGGAGTCGGTTAGAAAGCAATGAGTACATTTGGACAGCCTGGTGTCTGTCGATGAGGTAGGAGGTAAAGCAATTCAGGACAGTGCCTGAGAATACCATCCTGTCAGCAAGGAGGGAGAGAATGATGTGGTGGTTAACAGTGTTGAATGCAGCTGAGAGGTCAAGAAGGATGAGGAGGCATGAGTAGCCCTCATTCATGATTTTCAGAGCATCATCAACCACCCGGATGGTGGCTGTCTCAATGCTAACCTTTGGGCAGAATCCTGACTGATGGTCATATAAGTGGTGGAGTTGTTTGATTATGGTGAGCAGTTGTGTAGCAACTACTTTTTCCAAGATGTTGCCAATAAACGGGAAGGTTCATAATGAGCCTGTAGTTGAATGGGTCAATCTCGAAATATGCGGTTGTTTATTTCAAAAGAGGTTGTACGAGACTAGTCTTGAGGGTGTCCAGGAAGGATCCTTCTCCGAGGGAGGGATTGATGATGCTGGGATTGATGATGCTGAGGAGCGCATTATATTGTCAGAGTAAGAAGTAGGTTTGAGGGGGGCAATTATTTTTAGGAGATCTGGGGGGAGAGAGGAGAGAATTCAGCCCGAAGGGGCAGTGTACATGCCAGGGTGCAGGGGATGCTAATGCTGTGGGAGATTGCTATTATGGTCTCTCAAGTGAGTGATTCACATTAGCTTTTTCTGGGAGAGGGGATGATGGAGCATGACCAATTACTCCCGTGGATGATTGCCACTCCACCGTGTTAAGTGACTTCAATTCAGCAATCCCACTAAGTCAGTGCCTCGTCTGGGACGCCCAAGGGAAGCCCTTATTTATATATTTTTATGACAAGTTATACTCTGGATGATAAACCCTTATATAATGCCCCTCTCTTTGAATCCCCCTGATCCCACTGAGCCAAGAAGTAGGTTTGTTTTGCAATTGAAAAGATTTATTGGAAAAATTAAACAATATATATATATATATCACACTTTTATAATAAATTAATATTTGATATCACACTTAAGAATATGACAGTGATCAACAATGGATGATGTTACACTAGCACAAACTTAAGAGTTAGTATAGGGAGGATAAGGTAACTGAGAATGCTTTTATGGTTACAAGGAAAAACAATGATGGAAAGAATGCAGTACAGAAATAACTGATAGGGTTTCACAAGAGATAATATGTTCACTTTTCCCCTGGTGGCAATTCACTCCCCCCCTATGCAATTGAAGGAGATGGAATGAGAGCACACAATTTTCAGGAATACAAACAAAATGCAGTTCAGTTCCCCCCTAGCAAGCTTAGATCACAGGGATGATTTTAAAACATAGGCAAAGTACTTTAAATGTGGTTTGCAAAGAAGTGAAAATATGCTAAAAATGATTTTAATTCCCTATAGGAGATTCAGGGTAGGTGATAGCTACTTAAGGTTAGTTCAAGCCACACTGGCAATGATTCAGGGATGGTTATCAGGTTGAAAACGGAATTCAATAACGGAAGCAAAAGACAGATATTTTTACACGTGGTTGAAATGAAGCAAACTGTCAATTCGCTGCAATTTTTACGAATGCGGCGAGCGCGATTATGGAATAACTATAAGGAATAGAGAGTCAGTTTTAGGAAAACTTAGGATCTTAGCTTTAAAATGAAAGTTAAATCTCGTTCCTAGCCCACACGGTTCCAAAGATACGGACGATTTTGTGGAGATAGATTTTCAGAAATGAAATTAAAGTTTCAGAATGACAGATGCGCTGTGGAAGGTTTTGAATCAACAGGATGGACACACAATTTCTTATGATGCAGTTCTAATAGATTAACATAGTTTTAATTAGATTATTTTAAACTAAGAGATTGGTTTTACACAGTTCTGGCTGAGTACTCACACTATAAATTTGACATAGGCCGTCAGGGTCTGGTCAGGTTTTGACTGGACTCCGGGCGGTTGGTTCTGAAGTCACAGCTATCTGGGTCAGCTCTGCTCTGCTGGTCTGGTCTGGATCTCTGGTTCTGCTCACATCACTGCTTTCTGGGTACTGGCACAGGGTTCTAGCCAGGATCAAACAGCTCAGCCCGGCTGTTTGAATAATTTGCAAAAGAATTTGAGGCCTGCTAAAAAAGGATTTAGCTGGTGGTTCAGGCCTCTCTGCTACAAGTTCTGAAGTCTGGATTCTAAGTTCTGGAGATGGTCCTTCTGGATATTTTCTGGTCCGGCAAAACGCTGCGCAAGAAAGTGGAAAGTGAATGTCTTGCCTCTCCAAAGCAGTCTCTTTTTATGTGTTTTGAAAGTGGGTGGGTCGGCTGATTCTGCATGCCCAACCCTCTCATGATTTGATAGGTCAAGGATTCTCTGTGACCTGATTTGAGAAGGGATAGTGTGTCAGAGTGAGTCAGAGTCTTACAGTCTAGTGAAAAAACACCCCTTTGCTTTTACTTAGAAAATTAATTTTTCATAACTAACAGGTTTCCCAGATACACATGTCGTTGAAATTACATACACATTTCACATATTAATTTAAGATACACTCTCGCCCAACTCTGATCCCCCTCAGAGCCTGGGTTCAAAAATGGCAACATTTTGTGCTTTTTAGTGACTTTCGCCATATTGGTTTTTCCTCAAAATTTACACAGACCTGCACCCCTTCCCTGAGCATATTACTGGAATTTACTAGGTCTCTATCCTAAACACAGTGTCTGCAATATTAATAAATAGCGGGGTTCGGTCCCAGAACACTGCACAAAGTGGAGTTTGGTCTCAGATCGTAAGGGCATTCTCCATATTAAGGACCCCCAAATTGTACATTTCTGTAAGCTTAATACCGGATTTTATAAGCAATTTAACTTAAACATATATTTGCTGCAATATGAATCCACAATCCAGTCTGGCCCGCCCCCAGAAGCTTGGTGAGTCAGAGATCACAGGCCTCTCCTTCTTCCAGAAGACTTCTTTACAGTCCACACCCAAAATCAGCATACCCCATTCAATTGAAAGGGTCTATTGTGTTGTGACCTGCAGGCTGCAAGGGAAACTCCTCCATCTTAATCAACAGGGCCATGTGATATCCTGGGCTGTTGTGTGTGTCTCTGAGGTGTTAATGGTTCTCAGGAAAAGCAAGTCTTTTGAACTTTTAATTACATAAGACCCCTTTCTGTTCACTGCACAGTTCTGCAAGACAGCTCTCCTGTCAGGATTTATAGAGCGCCAGCGCCGGTCAGTGTCCAATGCCAGTACTGCACCTATTTTTGACAGCTGTCTTGAATTAATACATTTCAAAAAGAAAGGATTTTACTTGATAGTATATGATCCTTGCTTGACATGGCATTGATGTGGATCTGCAGTAGAGTAAAGTAAAACACTCAACCATAGTTGGATTTTTGTTTGGTGGTTTCGGGCCCATGATCTTAGCAATTCTTGACATTAATAAAATGGATTTTGAACAGAACCATCTTTCTTTGCACTGGTGGGTGGCAGGTCAGGGCACCATTTTGGTGTGTGCAAAACTGCGCAGTTCTCCAGGATTCTGGTGCAAATGTGGGCTTTTCCGCCATCTTGGATTTCCTAAGCTCACAGCACCAAATGTTGCAGCATAATAACTTAAACATGGGTCAAGACACCCAACAAGCCCCCCCCCGCCTGACTGCGCTTTGATTTCGAGTCGAGGGGGAGTCGGGTGCAAAGGATGTTTTGATCCACGCGCTGGGATGTCCGCATCATCTTCTTCCGATTCCTCAGATGACAAAGTTCAGCATCTTTTCCTCCATCAGGGTGGATCGAATTGTTCTCCTCGCCGGATTTGATGGGAGTATTGGGCGGTACCCCGGGCCCCTCGGATCTTTGTTCCCGGTCCCCAGGTCGTCTTCCTTGTTCAGTCTCCAGGTTTGCTTTCTCCTAGGATGACAAAGCAAAGCGGCAATACCTATTCGTAGACATTTCTCCCCCACTATTGATATAGTGGGGCGGCATATACATTTTATAAATCAATAGACATTTACATTCTTATTTTTTTTTAAAAACAAGATATAATCAGAAGACATTTTCATTCAAGAATCATAATATTTTAGAGACTATATGTGGGATATTTTAGGGTTGGAACTGAATTACTCTGGAGCGGCCCCCTCTGGTATTGCAGAGGACTCCTCCAGTTGCTGCAGAGTGTGCCTGGGATGGCAACACTTTAACTGATTTATATGGACCCACTTGTCTTCCCCTTCTGCCAAACTACCTTTGGGAATGCAGATCTTGTAGGCAACTGGGGATATCTTGTCTGTAATCTCAAAAGGTGCCTTCCATGTAGGCAAACATTTTCGCTGTTTGGCCTGGTTTCTTTGGAAATTGTATAGATAAATCCGGTCTCCTACATTGTACTCTTTCATGGTGGTTTTCACATCGTAATGGGTCTTCATGCTATCAGCTGATCTTTCTAGATTCCACTGAGCATAGGCAAAAGCATGTTGAAGGTGTTTCCTTAAATTCTCCACATACTCATGAGTTGTGGAGGCATTTATCAATGTCTGCTCTTGGGTCCTGTAGAGCAAATGCTGGGGAAGCACCATCTTGCATCCAGTCATCAGCTCAAACGGTGACATTTTAGTTGCAGATGAAGGGGTATATCTGATGGCCATTAGGACCAGAGGTAATCATATATCCCAACTTGGCCCAGAATCTGTCACAAACTTCTTTAAGATGCTCACTATGGTTCTGTTGTATCTCTCCACTGCACCAAAAGAGGCTGGCCGGTAAGCAATATGTAGCTTCCTTTTAACCCCCAGTATCTCCCACATCTTAGTCATTACTTCGCTGGTGAAGTGGCTACCTCTGTCTGACTCAATCCTTTGGGGTAGACCAAAACGTGAAAAGATTTGGTTGATCATCAGGGCAGCTGCTGTTTCTGCCTTGCAGTTTGGGGCCTAGAGACATTCCACCCATTTCGTAAATAAGCATGTCACCATCAACATGTATTTATTTCCCCTAGAGGAGCGAATCACGGGGCCTATGAAGTCGATTTGCAAATCTGACCATGGCAGTGTCATCCCCCTCTTTTGGAGAGGTGCACGGTGTGTGAGGGATGTTGGCTGAAATTGTGCACACACAAGACACCCCTTCAAGTATTAGTCGAGGTCCTGCCCCATGTGTGGCCAGTATGCAACCTCTCTTAAGATCTCAAGTGTTGTATGAAACCCTCTATGACCGGCTGCGGCCGCATCAAGGGCGTGACTTAACATCAGGCTTTGGAATGCGGTGGGGACCACCCACTGATCATGGCCAGCTTGGGATTTCCTTACCAACAAACCGTCTTGGATTCAGAACATTTTTGGACATTTCATCAACACTCTAAGGTCCTCTTTCCCAATGTAATCGGTATCCGTCAGGGGAAAGTTCTCAGGGTCCTCAATGTGTTGGTAAAACTTACCAATTATTGGATCCCTCTTCTGAGCCGTAATCAAATCAGCATCGGGGGTCTCCTTACTCCATTGTGCAGTTGAAATATCATTGTGAGAATTTGTCTGGGACCTAGTGATAGCAGTGACCTCGATTTCCCCCAACAGGGACTCAATCTCTATTAGATTCCCTTGGATTGCCCTGGTTTTGGCCATCTGATCAGCTAAGTCATTTCCAGTTTTGTCTGGTCCCTCTACTTTGAAATGACCATTGATCTTTTTCCAGTAGATGGTCATCCCGTTCGGGGTGACCAGATCATCAATTTTTTGAATTAACTTCCCATGTTTCAAGGGTTTGTTATTAGCACATAACATGCCTCTGGTTTTCCAATTAACCAGGTGCTCCACGAACCCGTTCGGAACATAATCTGAATCTGGAATTATGACCAGTTCGTGGAGTTGATGTTGGACATCAGTGAGGATGGCTTGATACACAGCCATCAATTCTGCCACCTGACTACTTCGGGGACCAATTCTGTATCCAGCGGAGGGTTCTGGGGACTCATTCACCCATGCATTCTCTACGCCGGCCACGTTCTTTTTCCCCATTGTTGTCAACATGGTAAGAGCATCCATCCACATAGACAGTGGGCATTCCCTCACACTTGTCTTCTTCAAAGACTTTGTGTGGGGAATTAAGGTATGCCTCCATGTTGTCCTTGATTTTTCGACTTTCGTCCTCGAGACAGATTTCTCTGGCACAATCATGCAAGTCAGCCAGACCTTGCGTGAGTGGACTCTTCTTTTTTTGGCCATATCTGACCTCCATAGGAAAGCCTTGCATTGACAGAATCCAGGAAGTAATTTGGGAATTACTCACATTTCCCGCCCGGATTCTGTCACTTTGGAGATATTGCAGAGACTGGTGTGGAGTCTCCACTATGATGTGTTCCCCCTGGATAAACGGGCGGTAATTCTTCCAATGCCCAAACAGTTGCCAGGAGTGCCTTCTCACAATCGTTGAATTTTTCCTCCACAGAGGATACAGTTTTACTCGCATAGGAGATTACTTTATTGACCTTGTCATGCTTTTGATATAATACTGCAGTCAAGTATGTATTAGAGAACCCTGTCTCCAAGAAAAACGCCTTGTTTCTGACAGGATAAGCTAGGCAGGGCGCTTGTGAGAGGCTTCTTTTGAGCTGTCTTACAGCCTCAGATTGTTCTGGACCCCATTCCCACTTGACCCCCCCTTCAAGAGATGAATCAGGGGTCTGGTGATCTCTGCGTAGCCCTCAATGAACTTTCTGCAGTTATTAGTCAGTGCAAGGAGGCTCCTTAGTTCCCGCAGAGTTGTGGGGTCTTTCAGTTTCTGAAGTGCTTCCACTTTCTTTTCCTGGGGACAGAGACCCTGAGGAGTAATCTCATGCCCCAAAAATGAACACGGGTTCTACACGACTGTGCTTTCTGAAAGGAAAGTTTTGCTCCGGTGGCCCTCAACTGTGTCAGAACATAACGGATCTCCGTTATGTGTTCCTCCACAAATGAACTTTTGATGAGGATATCATCTACATAAGCCAGGTTACCCCTTGCACCCAGGTCGGGCATGGCCTTGTGTAGGAAAATGTTGAACTCATTGCCGGAGTTGAGGTATCCGAATGGAGTCCGGGTCCATGTATACTGCTGGCCCCCAAAGGTAAAAGCCAGTTTGTATTGGTCCTCCCTACTGACAGGCACGGTCCAGTATCCATTGGTCAGGTCTATTGCAGTGAATACCTGTGACCCCTGAATCTGGGCCAGCCCTTGGTCCATGTAGGGCAGAGGCCACCGGAAAGTATGGACCATTTGTTGAGCTCCCTAAGGTCGATGCAGAGTCTCCACTGGTCGTTTGGCTTCAATATTCCCAGCACAGGATTATTGAAGGTGCTGTGTACTGGACGGATTATTCCCCGGGACTCAAGGTTCTTAATTATTTCAGTAAGGGACTCCATTGATGTGAGAGGCAAGCGATATTGTTTCACAAACACTGGAGTCATGCCAGGGTCCGTGGGAATTGTTGTTGTGTGGATGTCGGTTCGACCACAGTCATATGAGTCTGCCGCAAAGAGATCTTGGAAATCCAAGAAAACTTGTTTCAAATTTTGCTTCTGTTCCAGAGTCACACAGGCATCAGCTAGGTTGACTCTCTCTTCCACCATCTGTCTGAAGCCTGGAAAGACTTCTGGTTTTGCTATCTCAGCGGCCTCCTCCAGCTGGGTGGAGAGGTCCCTGCTCAGAGTGCTGATTTGGACTGGAGGCTTCAGGTGGCAAAGGCAGCCCTCATGGACCTGGAAAATCACCTCATCCCTCCTGAAGTCACAAGTCACATCTTCCTTACCATAAGGGCAGGAAGTGTACACCAGGAAGTTCCCCCCATGCCGGGTAAAGATCCTGTCTGGTGTTGTATTGTCATCACTGTCACTGTCAAAACAGTCCTTGGGGATTGGTCCTAACAGTTAATTTCCTAAATCAATGGAAAAATGTTGGTCATCAACCGCCATTCCAATAATGGTGCCTGCCGCTAGAGTAATACTCTTTAAGTCGCTGTTATCCACCTCTATTGGAATGGTGTCATGTTCTATGTTGACTAATGGTGTTGGGTTTACCCCTAACCCTTGCTGTTCGAGAGAAGCATTTAGATGAATATAAGCATCATGGTTTTTCAATTCTTGTTCTCTTGTAACTTTCACTTCCAGGGAGAATTGTCGGGTCCTTTCGGGATGGTGACTTCCTCTTTAACCTGAATTTCAACTGCATAAGGTAGCAACTAAACTGACCTAAATGCTTTTTCTGGATCATCAAAGCCCATGGGATTATCTGCTAATCGGGACCAAGCTTTGAAGTTTACTAGGTCCAAACTAATGGCAAAGTGATTGAGAATGTCACTGCCTAAGTAAAAGGCGGCAGTGACGTCTCGCACGACCCAACAATTATGGACTATGCTCTTGTTGCCAATGGAGATTTTGAGCATACACCTGCTTGGCAGGAGATGTTTGGAATTGGGAGTTTCCAGATCCATTTCCCATTTGTCTATCAGTTTGAATGTGGGAATGGCTGGATCTTTTGGGAGTTGACGGAACATGGCGTCGCTGCTGAAGCTCTTACCGTTGTTCACGCACACTCAGGGGAGAACAGAGTCCTTCCCATCATTTAACTGAACAGGGATGAACAACTGCTCTCCAATTTGCTGAATATCAGCCAGGCTCTGAGCTGATTTCACATCTTTCTGGACTATAGGAGTGGGAGTTTCTGATTGTGGATTATTAAAGAATTTCAGAGTATTTCCTTCCAGTGTGGAATACCACCTTAAACTGGAGGGATGGTTGATTTTCAGAAATAGAGAGGACCCCCCATCACCAGTCTGTTGTCCTACTGCTATTACTGTCACATCTGGAATTTGGTTGTTCTGGAAGTGAAATTCTACTTGGTCAGATTTTTGTTCAACCATGTGGCAGGTGCCGTTTAAACTAACATGGTTGACACTCTGCTTTAATTTTATTGGTCGGCTAGTCTGGGTCCAGAGGACCTTGTTTACGCAATCTATTAGGGGAGACAACCTTCTCAGGAGGTCATTCCTTAGTAAACAAGGGGTGCCCTCTGGAGTCACTACTATGACCGGGTGTTTCACCTTGTGTCGCCCAATTTTAATGTCCAAATCTGCAGTCCCCTCGATGGGAATTTCCTTCCCGTCAAAGTTCTGAAGTTGTCCAGGAAGCGAGGTGAGAGGAATTTGGTAATTCTCCCCCCTTCCTAAATTTAGCTCATCAAAGGCCCTTTTGGACAGAAGGGTAGCTTTGGATCCCGTGTCCACCAGTGCCAAAATTGTATCCTGCCCCTGTACTTGTACCAGGGCACAGTATCTTCCCTCCTTCTCCTCAAGGGGGCACAGATAATGCACATTTTTGGACAACTGGTGGTCTCATTTTTTGGTTTTAGACATTGAGAGAGAAGAGATTTGGGCAAGATTCTGTGGGAGGTCTCGGGAATCTGAAAGAAAAAGTTGGCAACTGGATATGGTTTTGGGTTCCCCTAGTTCCGGTTCTGGGCCGCCCCCCCCTTTTTGGAGGCAGTCACCAGGATGGGTTTGGACCAGGGGTTTTCGGTGTTGTTGGTTCTGGGATAGGATGATGGGCGGCGACAGCTCAATCCCCACATCTACCCAGTCTGGATTGGAATCCCTTGGGACCCATTTTTCCTTGGGAGGAGTTCCCCCATCTCTGAAGGAGAAGATCCTTTTCCCAGGATCTTCTGAGGATCCCTCTCCCTCAAATTGGAAGACCTGTACCTCCTCCAAAAAATGGGTCTGTTTGGGTCCTTTGTTTCTCCTACCTCCTCTCTGCTCCTTGGAAGGCTGACTTTCAGGGGTAGGAGATTTTGTTTCCGGTTCCTGGGTTTCCAGGGGCTGTTTACAAGTGGGGAAGGAAGCTTCCTCCAAGGCTTTACACCCCCCTTCCCCTTGTTCCTCCTCCCTGGGAACCGGTGGGTTATCGGGGTGCTTCCCCCGTCATTGTTCTGGAGCACCAGGCCCAGAGTGTGGGGCATTCTGCGGTGGCATGCTCATCTGAGGGTTCTGTTGGCTCCTCAGTATGTGACCCAGATCCTGTGCCATATTTTGGACCTGGCGCTCAAGAGTTGGGAAACCCGCTCAGGCTGATACAGGGTTCTGTTTTCCCCCTTGGGCTGATCCCGGGAAGGGTAGCTATTCCTTCTCTGGTAGTACCCCGGGTTGGGAAGATTTGGGTACCCCTCCACCCTTGGCCTCCCCTCTCCCGGATTAGGTGGTCTGGGATCAGGGAAGTGCGGAAAGAAGGATGGATGATTTTGGGGCTGGAAGTTGGGTGGATACCTGGTGAACAAGTTCTGCCCAGGATTTGGGGAGTTTCTGCCCTCCTGTGGGAAGATAGGAGGGAAGTTCCCTGGGTCAGGTGCTTGGCTGGACCCCCCCCTTTGGGCTGGAGGAGTCCACACATAACACAGGATGGGTCGGTTTCCCTTGTAACGGGGACTTACATAATCAAGGGAGCGAGGGACCCCATTTGTGGGATTACCTCCTTGACTCCCTGTCTGTGACTGGCCCGAGGGCCTTCTGGGCTGTGAATTATTCGGTGCAGGCAGGTTTTTAGGCGCCCCCATCTCCTAATCTAAAACGGGGTCAACCTTTACCTCTACCACATTGGCAGCAGCAGGGGTGCTGTTAGTTTTGGGGTTTTTGGGCTGATTCTTATTTTCCACCTGTTTCTGCACCTCATAGATGCGGGTGGCTTGCTCAATGACCCAGTCTAAAGATCTTTTCTCGTGAAAGTCTCTCACGAGCTGGGTCATTATGTATTTGGGTAAGGCATAGAAAAACGTATTAACAAATTCTTTACTGTCCGTGCGTACCCTTTTTGTACTCTGCGCAAAAGCACGCTTTAACTCCTGCACAAATTCTTGTGGGGCCTGATCCTCCACAAATTGCAAATTGTAGGCTGCCTTGCAAGCCTCTTGGGGATTTCTGTGAACAGAAAAATGTTTCAAGATGGCCACCCTGTAGGTGGACCATCTTGAATGATTTTGGCTCTCCAGCCCCGCAAAGAAACTGGAGTATTCTGGGGAGAATGTCCATTTGACATACTGGATGCAGCTACTGCTGTCCTTCAAATGGAAAGTCTCCATCATTTGCCCATAAAGCTCCAAGTGTTCCCAAACAGAATACTTGGCGTTCTTGTGATAAGGCGTGATGACATGCCTTATTGCCTTAATCTGTTTTAAGGGGTCCTTAAGCAAGGCCCTTTTTGCCTTATTGGCCTTTTTGGTTCGGGTAACCCTGCTCCATTCATCCTCTGACTCAGAAGCACTGCTCTCAGAGGTGCCTGTCTGATCTTCCAGGTTTTCCTGGATTCTGCGAGTCTGGGAATGGCTGGCAGAATGTGGGGACCTAGTCTCCTGTGTCAGGGGCCACTCAGAGGAGTCTTCAGATCCCTCCTTGCTGCCAGGATTTGATGGGTACCCCCCCCACTGACCTAACTGGGCAGAGGTTTTCAGGATGCCCTTAGTGGGCCTACTCTCCTGGGGTTCCCCACTAAATTGCACTGTACTTAGGTGCCCAAACCCGGATGCCCGCCCATCCATTCCTGGGTGGTACTGGCCTATGAGCCCCATACTTTTGGCTGGATAGTAATCTGCCATCCCTGTGGTCCTGTGCTCATGTGCGCCAGGGGACATGGGGGTGGCAGAGTCCAAGGACTGGGAGAGATAAAGTCCTCTGGTACTAGGGCTCCTGAGGTTATCCTCAGGTGTTTGCCTTTCCCAGCGTACTTCATCTCTGTCAGCCCCTGCTCCCTGTTGCAATGCAAGAGCCTGCGCTTTCAGTTCCTCACTTAAGACCTTACTAGACTCTATCAGTCTCTCCTGCATGGCTACCTGTTGCTGGAGCCTATCATTGTGCTGACAGAGAGCCTCATTTTCTCTCTGCGCTTCCTAGTTGGTCCTGGAATACTGGGCCAGTCTTTGCTGCAGGAGGGTTCCCTCCAGAGTCCCATCCCTACTGGCCTGTTCCTTTCTTGCCTGAGCATCTTCCACCCTCCTGGTGTGCTTTAACAAGTTCTGATGCTCTTTTTGGAGGCCACTCAGTCCCTGGAGGGCCAAGTGATTTTCTTCAATTTTTTATTTTTAATTGGCAGTTTCCTGGCCTAAGGTTTCCCTTTCCTGACTAAGAGCCTGCATCTGTGCCGCCAGGTCGTCCCTCTGCCTTTGAAAGGCACCAGCCTTCTGGCGTTCTTGATCAAACTCTGCCTGGGTATCCAGGTCTTTCAAAATCAGTTTATTGCACTCTGTCTTCTCCCTAGCTAGGTGGCTTTGCAGGGTGACTACCTTCTCTGCGCATGTCATATTGAAGTCCAGTTGTTGCTCCAGCTTTTTCTGGCTCTGCAGTAGGGCGTCCCAACCTTCTTGGTACTCCTTCTGCAAGGCCAGAAATCTGTATTCCTTGTTAGACTTTTCCTGTTGCAGGATACCCATATCCTCTTTTATTTTAATGATATACTGCCTACTATCATTTTCTGACTCCTGGCTCCTCTGCAGCCTCTGCTCGGAAGAGACCAGGTCAGATTGGGCCTTCTCTAATGCAATCAGTTGCCTATTTGCCAGATCCTGGCCTTCAGCACATTTGTCCTGTATGGCTCCCATATATAAATATAAATATGCCACTACCCTGGCAATCTTGTTGTGCTCATCCTTGGCCTTAGGGCCATATATAGTTCACTCAGGGCCACATGTAAGGGACGCTGATCTCTCCATATATCTGACCCAGTTTCAGTGATCTGGGGTGTGATTGCCTGCAACCAGACCGCCTGGTCCTGATGAGCCCACTCACCTCTCACAAATAGCTTATTTAAGAGGTGTTCTCTGGCTATTTTGATATCTACCAAGGTCGTCATTCTGGAAATTGATTTCCTTCCTGACTTACAGAAGTTTGTATTTTATTTTAGAAAACAGACTGTTTCCTTAGAGCGTTCCTTTGAGGGGTGTTTTTACAGTGTAACACGGCGTGGTGATCCAACAGAATTTATATATCCTGTCAGTTAGCACACTGTATTAATCTGCACAAGTGATAGATCTAATCCAGAATCCCCGGCTCGAGCCCCCAATCTGTTAAGTGACTTCAATTCAGCAATCCCACTAAATCAGTGCCTCGTCTGGGACGCCCAAGGGAAGCCCTTATTTATATATTTTTATAACAAGTTATACTCTGGATGATAAACCCTTATATAACGCCCCTCTCTTTGAATCCCCCTGACCTCACTGAGCCAAGAAGTAGGTTTGTTTTGCAATTTAAAAGATTTATTGGAAAAAAGTAAACAATATAGATAGATAGATAGATAGATAGATAGATAGATAGATAGATAGATAGATAGATAGATAGATAGATAGATAGATAGATATAGATAGATATATAGAAAAATAAGGAAAGGTGCACACTCCAATTCTCTGCATGACCTTCCAGGACACTGGTGTACTCCTCCGACCGGTTTCTGTGCCAATACACGTCATCAGGGAGGCTGGGTGGACTTGCAGCTCACCGCAGGTGCAGGTGATAAAAATCTGCTGCAAGGGTTACTGGTAGATGTAGTCATCTGGTCAGAAGAGAAAACGCTCACGCCCAATCCCACAGTGGAGAAAGGGGGGGAGTGTAGCCTCAAGTGAGGCACTCCAAAGCCGGGCATATATAACCCTGGTGCGGCACCTTGGCAGGTCTTGAGGATTCCACCCCTCAAGGTCGTGCGAAAAATGGAAAAATAAGGAAAGGTGCGCACTCCAATTCTCTGCATGACCTTCCAGGCCACTGGTGTACTCCTCCGACCGGTTTCTGTGCCAATACACGTCATCAGGAAGGCTGGGTGGACTTGCAGCTCACCGCAGGTGCAGGTGATAAAAATCTGCTGCAAGGGCTACTGGTAGATGTAGCATTTCGGCGCTGGACTGCCCCTGGGCAGGACAAAGGCTGATATGCGGGGAAATTTCTTCTCTGTGAAAGGGACAGTGAGCTAAAGACTTGGTAGAGTCTCTCCCAGGGGTTATTCACCCAAGAACAGGTCATTAGGCTGTGTTCATGCTGGTAGAGAGATTCCCAGACCCCCTTTTTGTTTTGCATGAATTAACTTTGGGTTTCACCCTAAGTTAACAGGGCGATCCAGACGTAGACCCCTTGCTCACTGTTCTTAGAGAGGCACCATTTTCACCTCACTGATGATGCCCAACAAGGCTGAAACACGTGTATGGGGTTACTGATGGTACTCTTGTTCAGAGGAGAATTGCCTAGCATTTCGGCGCTCGACTGCCCCTGGGCAGGACAAAGGCTGATATGCGGGGACATTTCTTCTCTGTGAAAGGGACAGTGAGCTAAAGACTTGGTAGAGTCTCTCCCAGGGGTTATTCACCCAAGAACAGGTCATTAGGCTGTGTTTGTGCTGGTAGAGAGATTCCTAGACCCCCCCTTTGTTTTGAATAAATTAACTTTGGGTTTCACCCTAAGTTAACAGGGCGATCCAGACGTGGACCCCTTGCTCACTGTTCTTAGAGAGGCACCAGTTTCACCTCACTGATGATGCCCAACAAGGCTGAAACACGTATATGGGGTTACTGATGGTACTCTTGTTCAGAGGGGAATTGCCTAGCATTTCGGCGCGGGACTGCCCCTGGGCAGGACAAAGGCTGATATGCGGGGAAATTTCTTCTCTGTGAAGGGACAGTGAGATAAAGACTTGGTAGAGTCTCTCCCAGGGGTTATTCACCCAAGAACAGGTCATTGGGCTGTGTTCGTGCTGGTAGAGAGATTCGCAGACCCCCTTTTTGTTTTGCATGAATTAACTTTGGGTTTCACCCTAAGTTAACAGGGCGATCCAGACGTGGACCCCTTGCTCACTGTTCTTAGAGAGGCACCAGTTTCACCTCACTGATGATGCCCAACAAGGCTGAAACACGTGTATGGGGTTACTGATGGTACTCTTGTTCAGAGGAGAATTGCCTAGCGTTTCGGCGCTGGACTGCCCCAGGGCAGGACAAAGGCTGATATGCAGGGAAATTTCTTCTCTGTGAAAGGGACAGTGAGCTAAAGACTTGGTAGAGTCTCTCCCAGGGGTTATTCACACAAGAACAGGTCATTGGGTTGTGTTCGTGCTGGTAGAGAGATTCCCAGACCCCCTTTTTGTTTTACTTGGATGTGTAACCTCATCCCTTGCTTCTTATTCTTTGTTCATATGTCACACAAGCACCTGTAGTGCCCCCATGCAAGTTAATGCAATACAAAATTCACATATTAATTTGCCCTGTAAATATTTTCAGTAGGCAAATGTCATGTCTAGTGTCTCCTAATTTAGCATTGCTAACATTACCCTATAAGTGGTGGAGAGGAACATTGCAATATTACCCATTTGGCCTGCAATGAATAATGGGTATGGACTATGCCTACCATTATTTTTACATTGTATTAGGGCAATAGATATTCAGATACCTAGAATGTTTTTTACACAATCTGCATCCTTTCTAAGTTTTCAGAGTTACATGGGGCATAGACCTTAACATTGTATATGGCAATTTGATGCGCTGTAAAAACGGTTTCACTGAGCACTTGTATAAACATTCGCAATAAATTAAAGGTGGCGTTTACTGCAAACACTCTTGTATTCACTCCATTGTAATTGTACACACACAGATTTGTGGCATTTTCTTAAACTGCAAATAATGTAATGGTCAGACTTTGATTATGGTTTGCTTGCAAAGTATTGTGTTTATGCAAATATCACAGTTAGTTTTTTACCACTACAATCCCTCCCTTCTTACAGGGCCCATCAACATATATTGGAGGCTAGCACGGGGGGCGTGGATTTGTTATGTGTGGAAGTACACAGGAGAACACTCCTTCGGAATGAAGAACAAAACAGCAACTTTCTAAAAGTAAATCAGATGTTTTGGCAGTACAGAACAGTGAAGGAAATGTGTTGTTTGTTTGCTAAAGGATAGGAAACTCTAGTAACAGTCTAGGAAACTGCACCATCCATTTCTTTCTATTTTCAGGTATTGATGACTTTTCAATAGAAGCATGTGTTTGAGTTTATTGCCTCTAGTATCCGCATGCATCTTGTTCAAATTATATCTGTGAATTTCAAAAGAGGGGTCCCTAGTTAAAAAAAAAGAAGACACTCAATCTGTTGTACCTGTGAGCATTGCTTCTAGTGACTTAAAATAGGAAGGGTGTCGTTAGGGAGGGTGGGCAAAACAATATGCTGCATTATGTGCCCTTTCATTTCACCCCTTTACAAGCAGCACTCAGATGTGATTTTACTCCATACTTGGAATCAAATGATTTTTCAGGGAGTAAGAAAATAATTAACTTTGACAGTATGGATATTTCAAGCTTAATAAAATATGTTCCCTTCCCTTAAAATTCCTCTTGACATCAGGCAGTAATATTAATAGAGCTCCTACCTATGCCACTGCTCTGCTGTTCACTGATTAGAAAATATATCAGTGTAACCTTGTGGGTAGAAGCCGGGGGAAGGCTCATGTTCATGGTTTCCCATTTTTGTTTGGCACGTTTTTCTGATTTTAAAAAGTAACAATCAATGGTTATATGCCTTTTGGCCGTAAGGCTTGCTTTGAATAAATGTTGTCACAATTCAGAGGAGAACGTAAAGTTGATAGCAAGCTGAGGCCCAGGAATTCTGATCATCATATTCGTGGTGCAGTTATTCTGATGTACCTATCACCCTTACACAAATAGATGAATGTTCTACTTGCCCTTGAAATACATTACTTTGTGAACGTGGCACATGAACTCCTATTGGCATGTTTTCTTACACATTCCTTTTACTTGCCATTATTCCATTTGCAAAAATTGTATCCTACCTGAATTGTGTGGCAACCACATCAGTGATAAGTGATATGTGTTTATTGTAATAAACATGAGTGTTTTATTTCAATGGCATGAAACACTTTCTCCCTTGTCTGTAAAGAGTGTCAACAAATGAGTAGCCACAATTTAAGCTATTGTTTATCCTGAACATGCAAAACTTTTTTTGTGTATACACATTTATTTCTCTGCACTGGAATACTTTTGGTAGGTACTATGGCATATCTTGAAATCCTGGACTGGTTGATCAGCTCTCTTTAGAATCACATATAATATATATATATATAGCATGTGAACAAGCAGTTTGTTTACCGTGAAACACATTGTTGCCTGCCACACTTGCTTTCCACTGCACAAAGAATAAAGGACATTACGTTGCTGTGGATACTTTGGCTGTTTTTCTTCTTGCAGTGCAGACATTTACATTGCGCTGCTGCTCCTGGAGTGCTGTCCATCCTTGTGCTTTCTTCGTACCAGTGTCTTTACTATATATATATATATATATATATATATATTCAATTAAAAAACATTGTTAAAGGGACGTTATAGTTACAAGTAAAACCGAAAACCTCCTGAAATTCGCCATTTATGGTAAGCTAAGCAACAATAATTCGCCCCACCACCGTGCACTGCTAAACTATCACCTAGGACATCTAAGATGACATCACAAATGCCCCCTAACTTAGAAATAACACAAGCGCAACATTTTCCCCTGTCCACCTACCCCTCCATATTAGTGTTTGGTGCCTCTTCCCTCATTTCCTCCCCACCTTTCTTTCGTAGTTCTCCTGCGAAAAAAAAATAAAATACATCCAAAAACAACAAAAGAAATGTTCCTTTAGGAACCACTTTTCACAGTTAAAAAATAGAATTAATCTATTTCAGATTTCTCAATAAAGTACATAGGGCCTCATTACGGCATGGCTGCCACCAAAACCGGGTCCGGGTTCCCTGAATGGGGAATTACCGGGCCATTCTGAGTTTGGAGGGCCCGGTAATTCCTTCTTCCAGGTACCCAGACTCGGACCTTCCCCATTCCAATTTCAGCCCCATAGGGCTCAATGGGAATGAGGGAGGGAGCTAACGACGGGCCGATTACGACCGGCCGTTGTTAGCTCCCTCTTCCCCTCGTGGGACCCGGTAACAACGCCTACCAGGCGTTCTTACCGGGTCCCACTAGGGGACCTCGTAATCAGGCGGAATGGTGTTAACGGGCCCGCCACTATTAGCGGAGACCGTTAACCCATTCCGCTTGACTTGTAATGAGGCCCATAGACTCAATAAGATTTTCCAACATTTCCATTTGCATTTTGTGTTATGCTAATGGGAATATTGTGGAGTTCATCCTCTGTTCCAGAGACTGGAATGGTGGATACCGGCCCGGCAGCCCAAGTTATCAACCCAAGCGAAGCAAGGGTGGATAACGAGGTCTCTGGACCATTATCCCCCCATTCCAGCCCCTGTAATGGGGGATGTGGCCATTAGCACCCTAGGTTCCCAAAGCGGGAACCCGAGGTGCTAAAAAAAGTCGTCCCGGTGTAGGAAGGAACATTCTTTTCAAAGATGGCCACCATGGAAAGGGAAGGGGGAGTTCTATACAGGGCCCCTCTTCGCTTTCCATGGATGCCTGTAGAAGGCGAAAAGAGAACCCTATGACCTTATTACCACAAGCACATTTTTCTTCCCTTTAAAATCTATCCCAATTTCGAATAACTTCACCACAAAGCCAGTCCCAGGTGGACATGGCCACTTTAACCCCAGGTGTTGTCCCTCGTGGTCATGGCCAGTAGCCAGATTGTCCGGATCAGGACCTTATTCCATGACCCGGACAATCTGCCCACTACCCAGAGCCCCAGGCTAGACCTCAGTCACCAAAGAAATATCGCTATTATTTGTACCTACATTATGACGCTTGTCAAAAAATCAAACACGGGCACATTTGCAAAACCATGCTTTCAGGTCCGTGCCAATGCTCCTTACACAAGTTTGCTGGAAAAACATCAATGTTTTATTTTTTCAAAAGTGTCAAATGTATGCACATAAAATTGTCATATAACCTAGCCCCCACTTGACAAAATCCATTCAGACTTTACGAAATCATTTATATCTAGATCAATAATCTTTTTGCAAACCTTTGTGCAGATTTGTCAAATGGCACCTCATTTATGAGCCTTTACATTATTTTGGGACCCCCCTTCTAATTTTGCCCCTTCTTGACAGCATCCCCCCAAACTTTTCAAACCCATTTGGAATCAGGTTGGGGATATAATGCAGAATTCCATGCAGTTTCATTGATTGGTGCCAAAGTTATATGCCATCCAAAAACTGCCCCCAAACATCTGAAGTGTCCCCGAACTTCACAGGACTGCCCGCGAACATCCAAACTGTTTGCAGACTTTTGCAGCAGAAAAACACCAGTTTTTTTTGCTTCTTGCAGCCATATTGCAGCCCTCACCTCCCCAGAGATTATTTGATAAATTTGACAAGTGCATTGTTGTGTTTTTTAATATATTTTTACCACGATGTCCGCGGACACCGGCCACTGTCGTGAATCCAAGATGGCGGGCGTTTCCAAAAATCTGACGCACTTCACGCTTTTCACCAACCAATCAGTGGGCATGTCTGATATCCGCGAACACCACGTTGCCCTCTAAGACAATCAGAGTCCTGTCCACAGACCGAACAGGGATGTGTGTCCGCGGAGCAGACATAGAGTCACTATTTTTTTGCCTTACGTTTTGGTCATTAAAAAAAACACTATTGGACGGACTTACACCAAATTAACAAAAGCATGCTTTCGGGACCAAGCCACCACTCTTGTCGCAAATTTGGTGAAAATCCGTCCAGCAGTTTGGGCTGTAGGCGTGACAAACGGTTTTTCCCATTATGTCTATGGGAAAAAAACATTTGTGACCCCCCTATAACTTTGCCCCCCCTTGACAAAACTCTGCATAAACATTTACAGGCTGATGCATGGAATTAATGTGCGCCGAAAAAACGGCACACGCGTGTGAAAACGTGCGATTCGCAGTGAAATAACGAAAATCGCAGTGCAAGTGCGATTATCGCACAGAAAACATCGCACATCAATTCATGGAAGTCCGTGCACGCGCAAAATGTGGGATGTGCGCTGAAAAAGTGCGCGGCGCATGCTGGCGCACGCTGGCGCACAGGTCATTGAATGCCGTGCGATAAGGCCACAGCGAATTCGCACATAGTGCGGCGCACATAACAAAAGTAGGCGTAACACGGGGCGTCACACGCAGAATGGGGAACAACTCGTGAAAATGTGGGCATCACGGGGGAAGTACAGGAGGCAAGTGCGCAGAACGCCCACACGCTCGCCTACAACACGTATTCATGGAATCGAATAGGGAAAAACAGCGCACGGCCAAAGACGCGCACAGGCCCATACATGTCCGCCACACGAAAGCAGGCGGTAGCATCCCTGTGCAGGAAAAAAATGTGCGCCAAAGTTCTACACGCGCGAGAAGGCCCACACGCGATCGGGCCTGGGGGAGCGTGTGCGTGTATCTCAGAGGTGCGCGAGAAGTTTCACACGCGATCGGCCTGGGGGAGCGTGTGCGTGTATTTCAGAGGTGTGCGAGAAGTTTCACACGCGATCGGGCCTGGGGGAGCGTGTGCGTGTATTTCAGAGGTGCGCGAGAAGTTTCACACGCGATCGGGCCTGGGGGAGTGTGTGCGTGTATTCCAGAGGTGCGCGAGAAGTTTCTCACACGCGATTGGCCTGGGCGCGTGTATTTCAGGGGTGCGCGAGAAGTTCCACACGCGATTGGCCTGGGCGCGTGTATTTCAGGGGTGCGCGAGAAGTTCCACACACGATTGGCCTGGGCGTGTGTATTTCAGAGGTGCGCGAGAATTTCCACATGCGATTGGCCTGGGCGCGTGTATTTCAGAGGTGCACGAGAAGTTCCACACGCGATTGGCCTGGGCGTGTGTATTTCAGGGGTGCGCGAGAAGTTTCACACGCGATTGGCCTGGGTGCGTGTATTTCAGAGGTGCGCGAGAAGTTCCACACGCGATTGGCCTGGGCGCGTGTATTTCAGAGGTGCACGAGAAGTTCCACACGCGATTGGCCTGGGCGTGTGTATTTCAGGGGTGCGCGAGAAGTTTCACACGCGATTGGCCTGGGCGTGTGTATTTCAGAGGTGCGCGAGAAGTTTCACACGCGATTGGCCTGGGCGTGTGTATTTCAGGGGCTCGCGGGTGTTTTCACACACGATCGGGCCTGGGGGAGCGGGGTACGTGTATGTCAGGGGCTCGCGGGTGTTTTTACACGCGATCGGGCCTGTGGGAGCGGGGTACGTGTATTTCAGGGGCTCGCGGGTGGTTTTACACGCGATCGGGCCTGGGGGAGCGGGGTACGTGTATTTCAGGGGCTCGCGGGTGGTTTTACACGCGATCGGGCCTGGGGGAGCAGGGTACCACTCACCGTCTGCCTTGCGTGTAGAAGAACGCGTAGCCAACACCCACCCGCTGTGAAGTAATAGCGTGTGAACCCCAACGCCTGCAAAACACACGCACCGCACCCCATGAAAAGCAACGCCCGTGTGCGATACGTCACAGACACGCATACGCGCTAAGGGCCTTTGGTCCAATGGAATCGCGTATGCGTGCTGACGCGCTTACGCGCTAAGGGCCTTACCTCGATTCACACGCTGACGTGCAGAATTTTCACGTGCCAAATCACTCCGTATCAAGCTGGCCACGCGTAAGCACGCGGAAGACCACGCTCCTGCCCAAAAGGCCTAATTACTGCCACCCAGAGCCCCGAGCAGCCTCCCACGAGCCATCTGCTGCTGCCTGCCTGCTGCCACCGTGCCCTGCCATTTGGTGCCTGCACATCAGCCATCTGCAGGGGTCCAGTTGCTGTGCCCACCCCTGCTGGAACAGAACACTCCCGACTGGGATACCATCGCTCCACAGCCCAGTCCCAGGACCCAGTTGCCCACCCACGCCTGCCTCGGGGGTCGCCATGTCGGAGCAAACACCATCCGAGACCACTGGTGACCCCCAGCCAGAGGGGCAGAGGGCCACCAGCTTCAGTCAGAAGGAAGTTGGTGTCCAGGTGGAGCTTGCCCTGGGGCATTATGATGCCCTCTTCAGATCACCACGCGCCGACAAGGAAGGACGGGACAGGATCTGGGACGACTTTGTGGTTGCCATCAACGCGGAGGGGGTGGCAACCCGCAACATCAAGCAAGTCAAGAAGTGCTGGGAGGACTTCAGGTCCAGGACCCTCATAAAGGCCCGGCGCCTCGTGGAGGGGGGCCGGGGCAACATGAGTACCATCCAGCTGAGGGTCCTGGAACGCGTACGCCCAGCGCTCCATGCCCAGATCCTTGAGAGGCAGACCCGCCTGGAGTCGAGCAGTAAGTGGCCAAGCATTGCTGTGTGAGACAGGGCATGTTGCAGCGTGCTGGTTGTCTGATACTTGCCTGTATGTGTGACATAGGCCATGTACGCGTTTGTGTGTGCAGGGACATCATGGTCTTGCATGTGAGACCAGTAATGTGTGAAGCACACGGTTGGTGTATGTGTTTAAATGTAACATGGGGAGCCCTATGCGGAATGGACACATGAGAGCATGCCAGTCTCTGTTCCTGGAAATGGGTTTGGGTGAGGGATGGGTGCTGATGCCATGTACATGTATGGTGTCCATGTCTGTGTTTCTGACCTGCGTGTCTGTGACTTGTGGATGCCATGGATGCATGACACATGTCTGTGACAATGTTCAGATTCACTGATGGAGCCTAGTTATCCTTGCATCCACTGTGTCTGGGGTGTACGAGTCCAGATGGATGAAAGTACGTTGAAGTTTGTGCATGTGATATGCATGACCCATGATGCATGTGAGTCCAAAAACAACATTGTATGCTTCAAGAGTCCCTTGGACATGTTTGCTTATGCCCATAGCATGCACCATGCCTGTTACTGCATGTGTTTTGCCTGCACTGACCCATGTGTTGTGGAGGGACATGATGGAAGTGATCTTTGACAGTGCCACTCATCTGCTATTGCTTCCTGTCTAGGGGACCATTGTACAGTACCCTGATGCTTGTGTTCTATGTCTCCCTCTACACAGCGCAAAGTGAAGAAGAGGGCGGAGACGGCGCGGTGGAGCTAAGCCGCGGGGATGCCCCCACGGCTGCAGCGGAAGGGGTGGGTGAGCCCCCACAGGGGCTTGCAATGGCGGAAGACGGTGTGGAGCCATCCAGGTTGGTGGTTTCCACAGAGGAGGAGGAGGCCGCTACTGAGCCGCACATGGGGCCTGGTGGGGGCATCCCTGCTGGTGCAAGTGGTGCAGTCCAGGGGCAGGGGCAGGAGGCAGCACAGGTCGCCGTGGAGGTGCCTGTGCATGTCACTGTCCCTGACACTGTGACTGCACCACCATGCACCAGCAGGGATGCCCCATCCCAGGCCCGTCCGCAGGTAGGGGGGATGTCCATGTCATCTGACTCCCCTCCACCTGCGGATGAGGGGACCCCTGGCCGTATGGAGAAGGTCCTGATTGGTGTTGCGTTGCACACGGCTGTCATTCGTGATGAGGTGCGTGCTTCCCAGGGGGAGCGGTCATGGTCGGGGGTCTCGTACATGTGTCGGGCACTCTGGCGACCCTCTCCTCCTCTGTGGAGGCTATGCGCCAGTCATACTCCATGCCGTCTTCCGGCCCAGATGCCACCAGGGCCCCCTGTGGACCTGCCCCGACCAATGCAGCCACGTCGGTGGGGATCCCATCCCTGCCACAGTCGGGAGTCGGAGGTCCAGCAGGGGTGGACACACCAGCAACTGGACCCCAGCAGATGGAGGATGTGACGGCATCATCGGGCAGGGCACGTGCACGACGGCGTCAGTGGTTTCCATCAGCCTGGATGCCTTCGTGCTGGCACAGGCAGTTGCGTCGGAGGCAGCGGCAGGCTCGACGTGGGAGGCATCATGGCTCGGGGCCATCAACATCAGGGGTGCAGGCATCGGCCGGAGGGCAGGAGAACCCTGGAATGGGAGTGGCTTCCGTGTGGGAGCAGTTGGGCCAGCAGATAGGTGTGGAGCGGCAGCGGGCAGAGGAGGAACGGCTCACAATGGTCAGGGCAGAGAACTCCATGCGGAGGGCGCTGAGGTGGGCTGAGTGCCTCGAGGGTCTTCGCAGGGAGTTGGAGCTGGACACTGCATTATCCCTGCGGGACCTCGGGGCCAGGGAACATGCCAGCCTCCAAGCCATTGAACAGGAGTTCGATGATGCCCTGGCCCATGACAACAACCAGTGAGCCGTCGGACCAGCCCGCTGCCCTTGTAAATAGTTATGTAGTTAGTGTTTGGTTTCCTTTGCTTTTTTATTTATTTTGGACCTTTTGGACAATGGGCCACATTTTTGTATATAGTTTTATTTTATTAGGTAGTATTTTTATGTAGGTTTCATTTCTTCAGTTGGGATCATGGACCCTGGTTTGTTTATCTGTATATAGTTGACTGTTGGATTTTTTAATTTTTTTTTGGATTTACCCATGGAGCAATGTTTTTTGGTTTTGTTTTTACCTTGGATTTACTTTCTTGAACTGTGACTTTGGACACCTTTCCTTTGGATTATGATTTGTCGTTTTTCATTATTTTACGGACATGCTGCTTTTGGTTTTTGATTCCCATTGTCATTTGTTTATTTTTAATTCCATTTATGCTGTTTTTAATACATTTTTTTTCATCAAACTTCAATGTGTAGTATCATCTCATTGGTATCATGCATATCATGATATGGGTTTTGAGATTCACTGACACCCATTGGGTGTATTTGAGGGCCATGTGTTCATTTCCAAACTTGCTATTGGGGTTCTATCATGTCATTGCCATTTCTAAGTGGGTGGATGCAATACTCGAGTGGGTGTTTTGCATTTGGAGGCTGACCATAAGGGCCAGGGATCTAGATTGTGATGACATGTTGGCTGGGGGACATGTGTGGGGGCCTGCTGGCAGGTGCCCCGCAATGCTGGGGGTTGGGGGTGCAGGGGGACATGAATGGGACATGAGTGGGGGCCTGCTGGCAGGTGCCCCGCAATGCTGGGGGGTGGGGGTGCAGGGGGACATGAGTGGGACATGAGTGGGGGCCTGCTGGCAGGTGCCCCGCAATGCTGGGGGTGGGGGTGCAAGGGGACATGAGTTGGTGATCAGTATTGCAAGGAGACATGTGCCTATGCTGGGGGGCATGCCCATGTTGGGTGGGCTGCCTGCGGGACATGACCAGGGATGCAGGGTAGTCCCCTGTGGTGTGGGCTGCCTGCAGGGGCCTTGGAGGGTGTACAGGGGACACCTGGGAGGACCCACACTGCCAAATCACATGTAGGACTCCCCGGCACCCCTGAAATACACGTACCCTGCTGAAATCGCATCTGAAAATTCTCGCGAACCCCTGAAATACACGTACCCTGCTGAAATCGCGTGTGAAAATTCTCGCGCACCACTGAAATACACGTACCCTGCTGAAATCGCGTGTGAAAATTCTCGCAAACCTCTGAAATACATGCGCCCAGGCCAATCGCGTGTGGAACTTCTTGCGCATCTCTGAAATACACGCGCCCAGGCCAATCGCGTGTGGAACTTCTCGTGCACCTCTGAAATACACGCACACGCTCCCCCAGGCCCGATCGCGTGTGGAACTTCTCGCGCACCCCTGAAATACACGCGCACAGGCCAATCGCGTGTGAAACTTCTCGCGCACCTCTAGAATACACACGCCCAGGCCAATCGCGTGTGGAACTTCTCGCGCACCTCTGAAATACACACGCCCAGGCCAATCGCGTGTGGAACTTCTCGCGCACCCCTGAAATACACGCGCCCAGGCCAATCGCGTGTGGAACTTCTCTCGCACCTCTGATATACACGCACACGCTCCCCCAGGCCAGATCGCGTGTGGAACTTCTCGCGCACCTCTAAAATACACGCACAAGCTCCCCCAGGCCAATCGCGTGTGGAACTTCTCGCGCACCTCGGAAATACACGCGCCAAGGCCAATCGCGTGTGGAACTTCTCGCGCACCCCTGAGATACACGCGCCCAGGCCAATCGCGTGTGGAACTTTTCGCGCACCCCTGAGATACACGCCCCCAGGCAAATCACGTGTGGAACTTCTCGCGCACCCCTGAGATACACGCGCCCAGGCCAATCGCGTGTGGAACTTCTCGCGCACCTCTGAAATACACACGCCCAGGCCAATCGCGTGTGGAACTTCTCGCGCACCTCTGAAATACACGCACCCATGCCAATCGCGTGTGGAACTTCTTGCGCACCCCTGAAATACACGTACCCAGGCAATTCGCGTGTAGAACTTCTCGTGCACCCCTGAAATACACGCACACGCTCCCCCAGGCCCGATCGCATGTGAGACTTCTCGCGCACCCCTGAAATACACGCAGACGCTCCCCCAGGCCAGATAGCATGTGGAACTTCACAATCGCGTGTAGTACTTCTCACGCACCCCTGAAATACACGCACCCAAGCCATTCGCATGTAATACTTCTCGCGCACCCCTGAAATACACGCACACGCTCCCCCAGGCCAGATCACGTGTGAAACTTCTCGCGCACGCGTGTTCCCGACACCCGTAATACTCGTTCCCCGCTTTGCTGTTTGCCAGTCCGGTAAACTGGTACAGGGTTGGCGCAGCCCTTTGCGATGGTTTTGCGATCTTGATGGCTTTTCCTTGCGCAAGGGCGTTCTTGGGGGCGTAACTGGCGCTGCTGCAGGGTCGCTGCGCCACTCTGCCCCACGTCTGTTTTGGGAGGCGAGAATCCATGAATACGCTGTGCGCAGAAATTGATTTTATCGCACGCGGCTGGCGCAGACATTCGCACGGGCACGCTGTGCGCCAGCCGCGTGCGACACTTTTGTGTGGAATTACATGAATCGGCCTGTTAGAGTGGACCATATACTTTTTTTGCCAATGCGGTATCATTGATGTTCAGTGCATGCAACGGAGTCTGTCAGAGGACTATAAAGTGCAAAGTGCCGAGCAGCTCAGCATACAATGTCACTTGGGTTAGTATGTTGGAATTGATGTTCATGCTGTGCAAATTAATTTTGTGCAAATAGACTTGCCTTATAAACTCAACGTAACAAGTAAACAACATGTACAGGTATATGGATGCAAGTTACAATAAAATCACAATGGGCCTCATTATGAGTATGCCGATCCGGTAGCAACAGTGCTGGTAAGCTACTGGCACTGTTGTTACTAGACCGGCACACTCTGAGTTCTGACGATGAAAGTTCTTTGACGAAAGCACCGGCACTGTTGCACACGGTGCAGGTGCTTCCGTCCTACCCATTCCCATTTAGTCCATTGGGACTCGAATGGGAATGGGGAAATAAAATACGAATCCGGCACGGCTACCGCCGGGGTCTTAGTGAGGCCCAATGTCTCTTAGACTAATATGATGTGATTGAGGGTCAGTGCCTTCAATGGAGTCTGGCAGATGTCTATGAAGTACAATGTGTTGGGCAGCATAACATACAATGTCACTTGGGCTAGTATGTTATAATTGATTAGTGCCTATAATTCTCAGTGCCTTCAATGTAGTCTGACAAGTGACTCAAAGTGCAAGGTGCCAAGCAGCATGTATTATGATGGAATAATGTGTTGCTAAAATCTAGTACATTGCAGAATGTTTTAAGGCAATATTCCTGGGACTTTCATGATATGACCTTAGTCATAAGCATTCCGTTTGAAACACTTGTCCTCCATATAGAGAAGGAGGACCAAGAAAAAGGCATCTATGAACTAGTGAGATGAGAAGAGAAGCTCAAACAGATGTAGTGGGCCTCCGGCAGCTCAAACAGACAGAGTGGGTCACAGACTATCAAACGACCCAGTGGCTGTTTAACGCTGGACCTAGCAGTCCATATTTTGAACAATTTGAAGATTTTAATGGAAGTCATTCAGAGCCACATCTTTAATCTCCACACATGGCAATTGAGGACAGTGAGGTAAGATATATAGCACTTGTCTAATACATTACAGATATTAATGAGTATTTCACATTTATTTTTGCCAAAAACTGTCCTGAAGAAAGTGGTTTAGCAACCTTACAACACTGAAACCAGTAGACAGTAGATACTGTAACAGGGGTATCATCACTCTTACCCAAGCACACAGTTTTGTTCTGATCTTCACACAGACCAACAAAGGCTATACGGGCCTGAAGAGAGATCAGACTTAGTTGTCTTTGTCAATACACAATGTAGTTGTTATATTAAACACTTTTTTATAGTTATTAGAGATTCTAGGGAGATGTTCATTCTGTCTATAGGTCATTGAAAATTGAATTATACCAGAAAAAGACAGTTGAACTATGTTACAATTGCCTTCTCTCCAGTTTTAAAGTATTAATGATAGAGAGTGGTTGAAGAAGCGGTAGAGAATACGATCATTAAGAAGTGGCCTTCAAAGTACATAGTAAGCAATACATCATCTATCTTCTTTTCTTATTCTATCCACTTTTAGAGAAGCGCCATACCAGAAGAGCCTACAATAAGCATTACAATAGGGAGCCGTAATGTGAGACAATCGCGCTATCCTTGTGTATCTTTCAGTGTTTGGACTCTTAGCTTCCTCCTCTTCAACACTTTGATGAGAGTGAAGCATGTTGCAATGCATTGTTGTGCAGATGTGTTAGCCCTTCCTTTGTGTTAACATTTGATTGTCAGTCCAAACCCTGTTTATTTGGATATAAGGTTCCCTATTGTATTATCATGACCTTAGCACCACCATATTGGCTTCATAGTAGCATGGTTTATGTCTATTAGTTTATGCACACTCACCTCTGTGGCTCAGTGTAAAGCAGCTCTATTGAATGTAAGCTGATCATTATTAAAATCAAATAAGTGGAGATGAGAAAGTGGGAAAAAGAAAATCCAACAGTACCAACATCCCAAATAGTGACAGCGTGAAAAAGTGTTACCAGTGTGTTTAGGGTCATACAAGTGTGATTCCTGTATTTTGGCTAAAGAGGTAGAGAAACGAGGAGAACTCATCCTGTGCAATATAGATGCATAGCGTTCACATCAACATGGTGTTCATTCGCCTGGAAGGTGTACAGATCTTCATCCACATTATGTCCAATTGGGTTCTTAGTTTCAAAATAAATTATATATCTTGTCTCCTGTTGGCGTAACAGCCAATCCCCATTGCCTCCTCTAGGTCCAATGATGACACTATGTATACCAAAAAATGAGAATCCATCTGGTTTACCATTATGCTTCTCTTCGAAATGTTTTGCCATTGGGTATGCTGCGTCATGATTCTTGATGGCTCTGACATGCTGTAAAATGCGTACCTTCGTATATACATATACATTTAGCCTATCTATGTTTGGATAAAATGTTGTAAAATGCACATTTTACACTGATTTGTAAATAATTGCAGTGGTTTAGAAGGGGTAATATCCTTCCAAACTCTTCGGAGATGGTAGCTCACTAGGTATGTATGCTCACAAAGTGGCTTACCTCGTAGTATCTTGTGCACATGGAGAATAATGTTTGTATGAAAGCCAACCATTCCCACACTTAGGGAAACATATTTAGAGGGATCATTGGTCAATTATCTTCTATGTTGCCACTCACCAAAATGTCATCAACATTTTGTATTACTTGTATTACTTCTCTCTGTGTCTGTATGTTCCTTAGGTCCATTAGTATCACTCCATTAAACACAATGGGTGATTCACAGCACCCCTGAGGTAAACAGGTATTTTGGAGTCATTGGCTGCGGAAAGTAAATACGGTCAATCATTGTGAGTCTCAGTGAAATGGTCTGGAAAAGTTAGCATTTTTGAGATCTATTACTGTAGAATGCATTGCACCCGTGGGTATGTTGGATACAATTATTTCTGGATTTTGAACTATTGGGAATTCTGCTTGCACTATGTTATTTAGAGGGTGCAGGTCTTGTATATATCTCTCAGCCCTTACATTTGCTTTTTTCATAGGGTACACAGATATGTTACATGGGGATTCTGATGGTACTAATATAATACTTTGCTGCAATAATGCTGCAATTGTTTCACATCTTCCCTCAACTGCTTATCTGTACATTGGGTATTGTCTCACTTGAGGAAACTGAGCTCCTTGTTTTAGTTGTATTCTTACTGCCTCTACCCCTTTTAAAAGGCCCACATCATGGGTGTTACTGGTCCATAATTCATTAGGCACTGAGTCCAAATCTGTCTGAAAATGTGGTGAATTTTATTTTGCTAAAAGTTCTGTCTGGTGTATTTCCCTATGCTCCACTATTAGCTGGTATGGTATATATACTTCACATATTCACATATTGCCTATCTGTTCTTGTTCTTGAGAACATCTTCTTCCTCTGGGGTAGTACACTTCCTCTCCCCTTCCATCTATGTAACCTGCAGACGCTGCTTGTGACCAGTTCTGTTCAGAGTGACCTTCCACAGGTTTATTAATTACTGATGCTTCAATTGTAACCTTTGCTAATTCCTTTTCTACCAATTTTGCCTCATCCCTCTTTGTTCCACTTTTTTCTTTATTGCTTTTATTTTTGCCCATCGTTTCATTTCTAGACCTATCATTTTCCTCCATTCGAATTGGACCGCATTCTGTAAGCCTGTAATCAAAATGTGATAAAACGTTTTTATACTAAGGTTCCCTTGTTTCTAAATGCCATTTCTATTGTAATTCTTATATGTATTTTGCAGCATCTTCACCCGCTTTCATTTTTAGTGTCATGATAGTGCTCATATTCGATGTGTCTGGGTATTGTACCTTTAATGCTTTCCGAATCATGTTTGCCAATTTTTAAAAGGTGCTCTGACATGTGCATTGCTGGTCGATGCCACTCCTGGACACCCTGCCTTCTTCCAAAGATTGTCTGCTTGTTCTACCAATAGTGAGGCAAATAAACTTTTCAAGTCGCCCACAGCTAAAGCAACCCCTGTGGTCCATTTTTTAAAATTCATATATCTTGTACCCACTCCTGCTGTGAGTGATGGTAAACTATTCATTCAGTTGTCCATATCAATGTGTGGCCATGGAACATACTGCGATACTCCTGGACCCTTCTGCAAGAAAGGACATTTTGTACCTCTTTTCATGGAACCCATAAGTCTGTCCGTATGAATAAACTCCCTATATTCTGCCCTCTGCGTTCCTCAAGTTCAACCTCATCCATTGCATTGTCATCACCCACATCTACATCCTCCCAACTTTCTCTAACATCCCATGCACTAAATCATAGTCAATGCTCTCACTGCGCAATTGGTCCTTTGATCACTCGCTCCGTTCCTTTACCGTTTGTTAATTATTTACAGAAGGATCCCTAATTAATTTGCTGTCTATTTTAAACAAAATTGTTCCTGCTCTCCATTTGTCTGTAATTACCGCCACCCATTTCCACCTCCTTGTCCCTATCTTGCTATTGACAATTCTGCCTGTGTTTCTTTTAATTAATTGCCCTTCTAGATTTTATCATGAATCATTTTCTACCTACAAAATAAGCAACATAATGTGGTTTCTTGTCCCATCTTTCAGTGGGTCTTGTTCAATTCGATTTCCTCCCCTGATGGTACATATTTGTGATTCATATAGCCTGTTGTAGGCTGCAATGCATAGCATCTATATACTGTCTGTGGGTGCTGGGGCCCATATAGAGGTGGGCTATGTGCCTATTTGTATTTCCAGCTCCTTTTCGTTTTTACTTTTATCACCCTCCTCATCCTCAAATATTTTCAACAATTTTATAATACTTCATCTACTTTGTAGTTTGTTCCCTCTGTATTTAGCTGTTAGATGTGAATACATTACATGTTTTGTAGTGGCCATGTAGTTACGGTTAAGTTGCTGTTTCCATAGGAAGAGCACTTTTTGGGTGGCTTATAACTTCGCTCTCACCAAACTTTGCAAAAAAAGTATATGGCTTACTCCGATTTTTTCTACAAAGTTTGGTGAGGATTCGTCCAGGGGGGGCAAAGCTATAAGGGGGGTCCCAAAACCTTTTTTTTTTCCCATAGACTGAATGGGGAAAAAACTTTGCTCATGTCTACAGCCAAACCGCTGGACGGATTTTCACCAAATTTGGACCAGGAGTAGCGGCTAGGTCCCGAAAGCGTGCTTTTGCAAATTTGGTGAAAATCCGGCCAGTAGTTTTTTTAAAAATGGCCAAAAAGTAGGTCACAAAAAATTAGTGATATCTGTGTTCGGTCCGCGGACACACTTCCCTGTTCGCTCCGCGGACAGTGTCCTGATTGGTCAACCAGCCTGCGTCATGTCCGCGGACATGCAACGTGTTCGCTGATTGGACGGCGCAGAGCGTGGAGCGCGTCAGATTTTCGGTAGCGCCCGCCATCTTGGATTCGCGGATGTCTGCGGACAGCACGGTGAAACTTGGTTGAAAAATTGTATTAAGTCGAGTGTGTTGGTGTGTAAGAGTGTTTGGGGAGGGTGGGAGAGTATGAGATGGGTTAAATGTTGTACTTATTTATGTGGTAGACCTTCATGTTGTGTTCGATTTGTCTGCGGACAACACGGCTGTTCTGAAATGTTCTAAATAAACTAAATGGGGGTGTTCTGATGACTCAATATGTGTCCGTGTTGTTCGCAATCAAGCTGAAACTGTTCTAAGAACACTCGCGGTGTCCTGAAATGTCCGTAAATAAACAAGATGGGGGTGTTGTATTGTTCGCTGGCAAGGTGAAAGTGTTCTAAGAACACTCGCAGTGTTCTGAAATGTTTGTAAACAAAGAAAATGGGGGTGTCCTGAGAACGCGGTGTTCTGAAATGTACGTAAATAAATAAAATAGGGGTGTCCTGAGAACGGTATGCCTGTCCGTTTTGTTTGCAGGCAAGTTGCAACTGTTCTAAGAATATATCATGTGTTCTGGGATGTTCGTCAATAAACAAAATGGGGGTGTCCTGAGGACGCTGTCGAACACTCGCGGTGTCCTGAAATGTCTGTAAATAAACAAAATGGGGGTGTCCAGAGGACGCTGTCTGTATTGTTCGCTGGTAAGTTGAAAGTGTTCTAAGAACTCTTGCGGTGTCCTGAAATGTTGTTAAATAAATACAATGGGGATGTCCTGAGAATGTGGTGTCCTGAAATGTTCATAAATAAATAAAATGGGGGTATCCTGAGAACGGTATGCCTGTCCGTTTTGTTCGCAGGTAAGATGAAACTGTTCTAAGAATATATCATGTGTTCTGGGATGTTCGTCAATAAACAAAATGGGGGTGTCCTGAGGACGCTGTCCGTATTGTTCATTGGCAAGTTGAAAGTGTTCTAAGAACACTCATCATGTCCGCGGACATTAAAAGTTCCCATAAGGCATAGTTAAAATGTTTGACTCTATGGGTGTGATGTGCTGCGGTGGTTGTGGCCAGGGCATAGAGTCTTGGGAGCATGGCTATATGGCTATACACCCAAGACTCTATGCCCTGGCCACAACCACTGCAGCATATCACACTCATAGTGGCTTATAAGTTTGGGATCCAAGAATAAATTTATAAGGAACAAATTTAAAAGCCACTATGGGTGTGATAGGTTGCAATGGTTGTACTTATTATAATATACTTACTGTTTGGTTTAGTAACTGGAGTACATGTATTTCTTGTTAATTTCTGTGATAAAAGAAAAGATCATGTTAGTATTGGTATTTTGTAACGACTTATAACATTGAATAATCAACATTTTTTTTTACCTTCATATTTAGTAGATTACAAACCAGTGTACTGTGCAATTTGCTCAGTTTCTGTGTTTGTTGCTAAAATCTTTGGATCTGTGGGAGAAAAAACAAATCCATGTTGGATTAAAAAAAACCTTTTTTGTTATGCCACAGTCTATTTGTTTGTTTGTTTTCAGTTGTCTGCATACTGTAAACGTTAGATACCAGTTGGCGTATTCTAACTGTCTAATTTGTGATGTAATTTAGTGGTATTGATTTATCTGTTTGGATATTGTAAAAGTTTGGAGCAGTTAGATATCAGTTGGCGTATTCTAACTGTCTAATTTTTGATGGAATTTAGTGGTATTGATTTATCTGTTTGGATATTGTAAAATTTTGGAGTAGTTAGATACCAGTTGGCATATTCTAACTGTCTATTTTTTTTAATATAATTTAGTGGTATTGATTTATCAGTTTTGATATTGTACAATTTTGGGACAGTTAGATACCAGTTGGCGTATTCTAACTGTGTATTTTTTTTATATATTTTGGTGGTATTCATTTATCTGATTAGTTGTTGTAGAATCTTCGGGAAGTTAGATACCTGTTGGAATATTCTAACAGTTTATATTTTTTTACTACAAGTTTAGTTAAGGTTTAAGTACAGTTTAGTTAATACATTTTGGTTTTAAGAACATTAAATAAGTGTTTGAAAGATTTGTTGGTAATCTCTGCTTTAGAGTAATGGTACTATCATTACATTCAAACCATCCACATTTCTTTTTTATATATGCAGTGTAGTGACCTGAATTGGTTGTGGCTCCTGCATGTTAGATTATACCTATTGTTGTGAAGGTTTTCCTACCAGGTGATACTTGACCATGTGTGAATCCAGTCAGCTTGCAGTTGATTTTGGTACCATCTGCATTGTAACGTAGAAGCATTAGTATTACGTATTTACTATGTGTTTGTATAAGTAAGGTCGAGCGATTATCCGAATTGCAGGTAGAACATAAACTACCATGGTTTGCATTTTGTACAAGTTGCTGAAATGGAATGGATTCACAATTAGGTATTGATATATATACGAAGCATTCATTGGGGGTTTGTTCTTGTATCACATTGTTGCAGAGAGTGCATGTATGTTTCCACATGTATGAAATCTGGAAGATTTCATTTCTAGGTATGCTTTTGTTTTGTTTTGTTTTCCAGTACTTGTAGTAAGTACATTAGAAATTCTTGTGGATCTTCCTGTGAGTTTATAGTGAATTTCACCATTCCAGCACAGTAGTCCTATTTTTGTCTTATTCCATAAACACTATACGTGTTGTCAGGATTGTTTGTTGCGTTTCTATGAAGTACTAACATTTGCAAACACAATTGGTCTGTACTGTGTAAGTAAATGTTGTCAACAATTGGTGGTAATTGAAATAGACTATTCATTGCTACATTTGCATAGCAACTTACACCAACTATATTTGAGAGTTTAAATGGACCAGGTAGTTCTGTATCTGAGTAATTATTTTTTAGTTTGTCTTCCTTCTTTGATGAAGTACCTGGTTTACTTTCCCTAATTTGTTCTTTTATGCGTGTGGTACTTGATGAAGTTTTAGTTTCTTTTACTCTCTTTGGAGGATTTTCAGTGACATCCTGTTGCATTTATGTTTGTTTTAGTTTTCTTTTACAACATTTTACTTTTGGTGGAACAGAATATGTGTTTAAATGGGGGGTGTATAGTGAACGAAGTCTATTGTATTCTAAAATGCAAGGAATATCAGCGTTTACTTTACTTGCATCAAAGTTGATTAGAAATAGACTGTCAAGTGTATGTAAGCGTGATAGTGCTACGTAGCTCATGCCTTCTTTAAAGACTGTGTTACCAATGTCTATCATTGCTTTGTCTAGGGTAAGACCTTGTGATTTATGAATGGTGACTGCATATGCAAGAGTTAGAGAAAATTGTTCTCTGCGTACATACATGTCTTTGAAGAGAAGGAATCGAGCTGTTGAGCGTCCTATCCTTTTTACTTCTGAAAGTTTGTCAAAGAGAATATTGACAAACTGAATTTTATTGTCACATGGGTATGTTTGAAAGCCAACAACTGTACCCAGTGCTCCATTAACTAGTCCTTGGTCCACGTCAAGGTTACGTTTAAGCATTACTCTGCAATTTAAGGATAATTTGAATATCTTTTCCAACCCAGCTGTGTTGGAGATTGAATTTTCTAAACTGTTAAGTCTTGTTGTGGCTTGCTCACACATTGGTAGTGTCATACCATGTACATCTAGTTTGTCTGTGGCGCTAATTTCCATTATTGGTTGCATTTCTTTATTTAACATTATTTCATTGAATTTGAACCAGCTTGCAAGAGTTGGCATTAAGGCCATACAATTGACATTTTTGTGGGCTAATTGTTCCATAACATCTGTAGCACATGCATTATCGCCATAAAGTGCATGGATGTGTCGGGTTTTCAATATTGCTTGTGCTTTTTTAGATAATATACCAAATCTAATACTTTTTAAGATGTTGGCATAAGTGAGATCTGCAGATTGCCGCATGTTTTCTGTTAATTCTCTGTATTGGACATTTTGCCAAAGGTTGACATTTCCAATGCTGCCAACAGTTTTACGGCAGAGTTTGTGTCCTAATGTTTTAAAAATAGGCTCACTTTTTACTGGTGTCAATTGAAGAAGATCTCCAAAAACAATAATGTGTTTTCCTGCAAAGAACTCTTCGTAGTTTGTTTTGAGTACTTCTTGTAATCTGAGGTGAATCAAAGCCAACATTAGGTTGGACACCATGCTCACGTCATCTATTAGTAGCATTTTCATTTGTTTTAATACTCTGCGTAGTTCCATTGCAGCTTCTGTAGAAAGTTTGTAATAGTCTAATTTGTTTTGGTGTTCTACTGGCAGGAGTAGTAATCGGTGTAAAGTGACACCGCCTATGTTGTAGGCAGCTAAACCTGTGGGGGCAGTGACAACAGTTTACAGTTTGTTGTTTGTCAATTGTTGAAGGAACTTACTGATGATTTTGATTAGGAATGTTTTGCCAGAACCAGCTTCACCACTGACGTAGAGTAGTATAGGTTTGTAATTTTTGCAGGTGCATTCTTTGTTTTCATGTTGTACACCATGTGCAATTTATTTTGTTACTTCTTGAAAAATGCTACATTGCTCATGTTTAGTTTTGATTGTAGTATAGTTAAGTCTTCTTTATCTTCATACTGACACATGGTGTTTTCTACTTCTGCCCTAGCTAATTCTTCCTCATTTGTTATGAGTGGTTCTCCCAGTGGTTCTTGACTTCCTGTTACAGAAGGTTGACTACTGTCAGGAGTGTCCTTATCTAGTTGGGCCTGGAGTTCTTCTTCATGTTGCTGTTCATTGTGCAACATTGTTTTGTACTGTGTAAAGTTTACATCAGTTATAGTGCTTTCATTTGCTTTGAAAGCGTCTTCATATGAGTCATAGTTATCTAGTATTTCTTCTTCTTTTCTCCATGGTTTAAAGAGTTGTAGCAGGGACGTGTAATATAGTTCTTTAAGTTGAGGAGTCTTTAATGACAATTTGATATGATTAATTAAATTTGGTTTGGTGAGTTTTACTAAGCTGCCTTCACAGTTTGTCACTCTGTATTTACCTTTTTTTTTCATTGGGTTTTATATTATTTTTGTATGTGAAGTTTTGGGCTAGGTGGTATAGACACATGGTTTCCAAAGTATTACTTCTGTTTGGGTAGTATGTGTCCAATACATTGTTTTTTTAAAATGTCTTGGCTGTTGGGATCATATTTGGCTATTGTTTCTAAATCTTCGTATGATTTTAGAACTCTTTTCCTAGATTTAGCAAGACCAAGACTTAGCCATACTATATTTTCAGATTTACCATACAATGTAGTACCAGTTAAACAATCTGCTGCTTCATAGGATCCACATTCTCTATGGGAGAGCATTTTATACAAGCTGTATAATTTCTGAGACACTGTTTTGTCTGATGACAGGTCATTCCAGAGGTCTTGGAACTCTGTTTTTTTCTGTTTTGGTTAAGTATGCTGTACCATATCGTGCAACTGGAGTGGAATTGTCTGCAATGTACTGCACATCTATGTTTGCATTCCATAATTGGGCAAAGATTGCATTGTAATCATTGATATATTTTTCTTCTTCTGTTCTTTTTATGTAATATGTATTTTTTGGTGATTTACCTTTAACACTATGTCTAACTGAAGACATGAGGTTGTTCACTTGACCTGTATTTGTAACCGGTCTAGGGAAACCAAAGCAGCATTTGGTGTAGTATTTCCCTTTGTTTTTGTATTTGCGACGAAAATATTTGCCACATTTGTGTCTTTGAAATTGTAAAATGTGTGCATGAAGATCACTATTTGTGGCTTCTGATGGAATGTCACAAGTGACATATTTTTCAATAAACTGTAAAACAGTGGCATCACTGATTGGTGATATTTTTGTTTGATGCATTTGGTACGTTTCTAGTGCATTTTCTATGGTGTCATTAGAGTGCAATGGATGAATTGTATAATGGTCTAAAGTATTTGAAATTGTAGCAGGATCTAGGAGCTCAAATTGACCAACTTTCTTGTGTTTCTTGAATTATTTCAGTTGTATCCTTCAAGTTTTCTTCAATATTAATTTCTTTGTAGTATTCATTATTCTCTTTTAGATATTGCAAGGCTTGTCTAACTTTATGTAAATCTACCAGCTGTTGCCATTTTTTTTGTCTTTTGTAGGTACTCCATTTACTAAGATAATTAAAAGATTGCTCCATTGGACGTTGCACTCCTAGAGTGTGCACATTTTCTTTTAGCTCTAATGGTAAACACACTACTTTTCCACAAATACTTTTCACTAATACAGAGGGAGGTAATTTTGCTGTTTTTGGTTGAAGGCGTATTATTGCTTGAAATGGGTGCACTGTTTGAATTATGATGCTCTCATATAAATTAAGTTGTTGTAGGGGTTTTGGTAGTGGATATAATTTCAATTTTTTTGTGATAGCACGTGAAGGAGTTTGGTTGTTGTCAAGTTTTGTAGTGCAGTAACTGCAAAGTATTAAGGGGTCAGTTATTTTGTGTTTGTTTTCTGCTATACGGTAGAAAGCTAATTCAAACCATTTAGAATCTTCATTGTCTTCTATTTTGTATGATAGGCCTATAGTTTTTGTGTTACTTTTATACAAATTCTGCTGCAACATACACACACATGGTTTGGTACTTCAGCTGATGTACTTTTACATTTTAGTATTTCTTTTTTGTATGTGTGTAGTAAAAGGTTGCCATGCATAGAATTGTTGCTAATTTGCTTTAAAATAATTCATTCTGTAAGTGGCTTTCACTTCCAAAATATTCTTTCTGGATATAGTCAATTTCTTCAAGTAGGTCTTTTGCTGTACCATGTAGAAGAATGGTATATAAATTGGCTAGTGCTAAAGCAGGACTTTTAGCATAGTACAGTTTATAGACTAGATTTCTTATAGTTGAATGATGTGTTGATAGCCTTTTGATATCATGGAAGGTGGTTTTGCAAGTAGGTCCTGTAATGCATGCCAATGAATGTCCTTGTAGTCCTGTGTTCTTGCGCACTGGACAGGTATCCATATTTTGCAGTAGTTTAATTTTGATTTTGTCTTTGCCTTTCACATATTGATTGAGGAATTGGCGTAAAGGCTTGAACAATGTTTTGGGAATGTTACACATTGACGTGCATGGCCATTTGTATACTAGACTTTCTGATTCAGTTGAATGGAGAGGTAATTCTAAGTTTTCAGGTCATAATTATGTGCGCAGTATTTCTTGTTCCATTATGGTATTATTAACTTTTTCATAACCTCGACCACTGCTATGTATGGCAATTGTATTTGTTTGCTTTTGTTTGCACGCTTCTTCATTAAAGTATGGTTCTGTGCTTGTAGTGTGACTCCATTCACCTCCGCAGATATTTAAGAAGTTCTTTCTATTGACATTTCGTTTATTGAGAAGTCTTTTTTGTAATTTAGTCATTAGTTTTGCTAGTGGTTTCATTTTGTTAAACACTAAAATAAATAACTTTCTTTTGAGAAGAATTGCATTGTCTATCAACGCTTCTAAGATTAATTTCCTACAATAGGTTTTAAGGGATGAGCCTGGTTTCTCTCCTGTTTTTATAAGATTTTGAAGGACTCTGAGACGGAACATTTTGGCTAAAATACTTTTTTTGGTATGCTTAGTTCGCACTACATCAAGATTTATAGAAGCAGTTTTATCTGTAGTGATAGCTGATTATTTGTTAATTGTTTTCTGGTTCGTTTTACATTTTGATAGAGGAGGCAAAGTTTCCTTACTTGCAACTTCTTTTGTTTCACTAAATGACTGTATTAGCTGTTTTGTTTGAACTTTTTTTACAAATTCTGCTAGAGATGGATGCTTATGTTGGATACTTTTATTTTCATTTGCTCTACTTCTGCGTTGCTTTCTACGGACTTGACTTTTGGTAGGCATGCTTTAGGGTCTGTTGAAAAAAATAAAGAAGGTATGGGTTGGGGTGTTCTGCAATGTATGTGTGCTGAGTGTTTGAGTAAGATGATAAAGATGTATGTAATGGTGTGTGATTGTGCATTGGGCAACTACAACTAGAAGGGATGGGTATTCTTGAATTTATGTGCTACTAAACTGGGGTTCAGATGACAGAAAAAAGTAAGCTAGTGGTGTTGAGAAGTACAAATATTAAATCTAATGCTATACAATTAAAACAGTTGTTTTTTCTATAATATCAAAATTCTAGCGGCTGAGTTGGGTCATTTGTGTGTCGAAAAATAGAAATTTGTGGGCCATTCTGGCTGTAAATCGCTGTTTAAGAAATGGGGATTTTTGGACAGAATGGTGCACAATCTCTCTTTTTAGGTACAGAAATAGCATGAATTAACCTTACAGTGTGTTTGAGTAATAATACAAATATTATGGTGGTATTCGACTTACTTTTTTTCTAAAATGAGCAGGTTTCTTCTTAGTTGTTCTTTGTACTTCAAATTCGGCTGCTTGTTTTCATGAGAATGGTCTTCAGTGCAATTGTAAAAGAAACAAATGAGTAATTTTGTTTGTATATAGCACTGTTTTAAATTTAGACATTGTTTTTTTAATTGACATTCTCAGCGCCTTCCTCAAAACCATGAAAACGATCTTCTTCACATAAGATACGTCGCACCAGTTGAATACATATCATATGGTCTTAATGAATAAACTGTATTGTAATGACTAAATGTAGCAAACAAAATATCTTTACTATGCCTTGTGGACTTCATAATGTACCACTACCACTATTCCTGTAACTAAGCTCTTGCAAGTAACAGTTCCTCAATGTCATGGGCTGCTTGCGCTATATAAATATAAGTAAATAAATACATAAATACATGTTTATGTTATTGTACAAATATTGTTGTTTGATATTTGAACATAGTGTGTGCATGCAATTTTGTTTGACTATATGCACTCTATATATTTTATTTAAAATATGTTAGTTCAACATGATTTGAATATGTGTGTGTAAAAAGAAATTAAATAGTATAAAGGTTTGTAAGTGACAGTTGATTTTAGGAGATGGAATAAAAGACAGTTAGACTCATTACAACCCTGGCGGTAAGTATTCTACATTACCGGCATGGTGTAATTAATGTGTGCGTGCTGTGTCAAAGCCGTAAAAAGCGGGACATTATGACCCATGGGGCACGAGCATTGCGCCATGCCGGTAACGTAAACTGCGCCATGGCGTTAATGCCCCCAAAACGGCACCTACCAGCACCGTATGCCGCGCAAGGTGCACTACCGCCACCCCGGCCACCGATCTTAGCGTTCACCGCAATTAGCGGTCTCCACAATTAGCGGTGACAGTAAATAAGCGGAACCGGAAGTAGCGTCATTGCGGCGGAACGGGAAAGAGCGCGGTGGCCATCTTTAAAAACACAATCCATTGGCATCCTCCGCAACCAGTGGACATCCGACCCTGAGACCCGGCAAAAACCATTAGCTACCTATTTCCTGGCAGAAAATGCCAAAAGTTGTGAAGAAATCCTGTGACCGCCAGCGGCAAGACCGTTTCACCAGGGAGGAGCTGAATATGTTGGCTGGGACCCTCCAGGAGAATGCCGCTGTGGTCTTTTCAACACAAATGACCAGACCAGCAATTGCAAAGAAGAAGGCCATATGGGCCCTAGTTGCACAGCGGGTTAGTGCTGTGGGAA
Organism: Ambystoma mexicanum; assembly: GCF_040938575.1. Classification (NCBI taxonomy): domain Eukaryota; kingdom Metazoa; phylum Chordata; class Amphibia; order Caudata; family Ambystomatidae; genus Ambystoma; species Ambystoma mexicanum. The sequence continues at coordinate 690,636,707 of NC_090923.1, read as the reverse complement.
CGGTACCCCGCAATGCGAGACAGTGCCGTAAGCGGTGGGATGATTTCCGCCTCCGCGTCAGGAGCATCCTATCAGCAAACCGGAGCATGGGCATGGCAACCAAAGGGAGGATCGGAGTCCCCAATAAAACCCTGGGAGGAAATCTGCGCCTCTACAATCGGCATGTAGAGCATTGAAGGGGTAGGAGGAATGGAGAGAGGAGCACCGACTTCAGGCGATGTAGGTAGGTGCCTCAAATCAAGCCATGCAAAAGTCACAGAAGTCCATTCATGTGAATCACAATGTTGCCCCATAGTGTAAATGCAACACATCAGCAGAAGACTGCCTACAGCCACATCCGACCTCCACCCTGTACACATGCAGTATGCACACCCTAACTGCAGGCACCCACATACCTACATGCTACTTCCACACAAAAGGGAGACAACCTGTATTCCCCTGCCTCAAATGTGCCACATCTAGTAACCAAAATGCTGTCAGTCATCACGATGCCCGCTCAATGTCCGCAGACCCATCAATAACACTCTCCCTCCTTTGCTCCACCACAGGCTCAAATTCCGACCTCGACGACAAAGACACCCCTACCACCACACCTGCAAAGAGGGCCAGGACCACAGTGCCAGCACAACAACCCACCACCTCTGCTGTAGCGACCAAAACCCCACAGTTGACAAAATCCGTTGCAAAAACACAGGACAGGCCACTGACAGGCACCCCAGCAGGCAGCACGGTAGCAGCAGTAGCAGCAGACATCCCCCAAATGGTGCCCACAGAAGGGACAGGTTCTGCAGGAAGCAGCACTATGGGTGAAACTGCTGCCATTGCAGCTTGCTCCGACAGCGATGCAGGGAATGAAGAGGAGATAGATGTGGGACCCCCCACAGCCCACCCTCATTCCCACTACCTGTCCCAAAGCAGCCCGCATGAGGATGCCACACAGGGGCTATTAGATGATGAGGATTGGCCATCCCCCCATCCCCTGTTGAAAATCTGCAGGAGGGGAGCATCCCCATGGAAACAGCACTGGCAATATCCATGGCCCAGAAGAACCAACAGTCGTTGGAGGAGATAATTACACGCCAGCACTAACTCTCCACACTCCTGACTGACCATGTTGCAGAATGTGGGGGTGCAAGGGCAGCAATGGAGTAATGCACAGAGACCCTGAGGGCAGCAATGGAGCAAAGCACCAAGACCCTGAGGGCAGCAATGGAGCAAAGAACCGAGACCCTGAGGGCTGAAATGCAGTCCTCCACAAAGGGCATCTGTGGTGAACTTGCCGCCGTGCGGCACGTGCTCTCTGAGCTAGCTCACTCTATTCGGGACATGCGTCCCAATGATCAGCCAGGCACCTCCTCCGCTGCCAGTTCGACCCCAAGCAGCCCCGTCCGCCGATTGGGCAGGAACCTGCGTAGCACAGGCAGGGGTGCCCCGAGGGCCGGGAGAGGGGGATACCAATAGTGGCTGCCCAGTGTAAAGATACATTAGCCACTTAATCACAGGGTGTGTTGGGGAGTTCTGGGGGGAGGGGGAGGGGGGAGTGGGTGTGTTGGGGAGTTCAGGGGGGAGGGGGGAGGGGGGAGTGGGTGTGTTGGGGAGTTCAGGGGGGAGGGGGGAGGCGGGAGTGGGTGTGTTGGGGTGTTCAGGGGGGAGGGGGGAGTGGGTGTGTTACACAAATTCACATTTACAATACACTTTTCCCTTTTGCACAAATCAAATGTGTGGACATTGTTCATTGCGTATGTGTGCTTTATTGGTGTACAGTCCACAGTGTGCATGTCACAGACACACACAGTGCCTCAAGTGCCGTCTCCATGTAACACATACCAGCCGTGTGTGCTAGAAGCATTGGTTGATGATATTTTGACGCACGTCACATCCCTCCTGTGCATCGCCTCTTCCATGAGGTGCGGCCCCATCTGCACCCTCCTCATCCTCATCGTCAGGTGGTTGCAGTTCAGCGTCATGGGGCAGGGGCACATTTTGTCTGATGCACATATTGTGTAGCATTACACATGCCATGACCATCTTTGCCACCTTTTCATGGTGGTATAGGAGTGACCCACCAGACCTGCTGAGGCAGCGAAACCGTGCCTTCAATAGGCCAAATGTCTGCTCAATCACCACATAGGTTCGTGTATGTGCACGATTAAAGTCCTCCTCATGCTGGTTCAGTGGGTTCCGGACTGGGGTAAGGAGCCAACTCTTCAAGGGATAGCCTGCATCACCTGTATGTGGGCAACAAGTATGTGTCAGTCATGACATCAGATTTCATTAATGACTTGGCTACATGGCATGCATTCATCTCTCACTGTGTACTATATTTACATGCACTATTAGAGTCACACTATGAGACCGGTATATGTGTATTCCTCTCATGGACAGTTTTGCATGCCGTCCGCCAGTGTATGCAGGGGGGTCCAGTGCTTTGTGTGTGCCCATCCACTCTGTCAGTCCATTGCGTTTCTTTTGGTGGCCTGGCAGGTGTACAGTGATATCAATGCTCACATCATGACAACATTGCTGTCAGCCTCATGTTGACCTCACTGGGGACTTCAAATGTCGTTATGCTATTTTGATGATCCTCGGTGTCTGTGTAGTGGTGTATTGAGGTTGATAACCGTCATTTGCCTCCTTTGTGCGCAGTTATTGGGGACCGCGCTTTCAGTTGACAGTGTTGGGTGCCGTATTTTGGCTGGAGTCATTGCATGTAGGTGCATTTCGTTGAGGTGGATGGGGTCCGATTCAATGCAGTGCACTTGCGGATGGATGTGTCATGGTTGGGAGACACCTTCAATCACATGGTAGGGCTGCTTACATGGGGCATTATGTGTTCAGGTGTCTGCTGAAGTTTGGCCTGCTTTGGGGTATGTGCTGGCTCCATTGTCTCTGGTAATCGCTGCCAGGTAAAGTATGCATCTCACCCCCCCCTTTCAGCCAGGTAAATTATGCATTGGTACTTCAATCACCTACCCACTTCACATTTCAATGGCCATGACATGAGACTCACCGAGTAGCCAGGATCTTGGCCCTGCATGTCGCTCCACGTAGCGTGGTATTGTGGAGTTACGCAGGACCATTGAATCATGGGTTGATCCGGGCTATCGGGCACAACAATGTATGATGCTCTTGTTTGAGTCACATACCATTTGCACGTTGATTGAGTGGAATAGTTTACGGTTGCGGTACGCTACCTCAATGGCATGTGCGACCACCAATTCCACATGGGTGCAGTCGATGGCACCAATGCACCCAGGTATGCCGGCTATTGCATGGAAACACACTTTAGTGTTAGCAATCTCCTGGGCAGACCCTGGTAAGGAAATGTGGTCGTCTGTGTGCTTGAGGAGGGCATCGAGCACTTGGATCAGTGTATGTGAGAATAATGGTTGTGAAATGCCATGCAAGTGCCCCACTGTGTGCTGGTAGGTGCCTGTGGCCAGGAAGTGGAGCACGGACACTACCTTCAGTAGGGGGGGATGGCGGTGGGTGTTTCAATCATGCTGATGATGTTGTTGTGTATCATGTCCACAATGGTGGTGATGGTGTCCCGGTCCAAACGGTACAAGGTGTGGATCTGTTCAGCGGTGAGGTTGAATGGACTGGCTCGGATGCGTGGGATTGGGGGCTGCCTGTGTGGTGGCACTGGCTGTGCTGGTGGGGCTTGCTGGCCCTGCCTTGCCCTCCTTCTCCTCCTGCGTCTCCTCTGTGCTGCCTGTAGTTGTTGTTGTTGTTGTTGTTGTTGTTGTAGCACTTGGATTGCAATCAGGTCCTCCAGCCCCAACATTGCTAGTCGTATTGGAATCATTGTGTAATGTGCCTGGGTGTGGGAAGGGGTGGGGTGTGCTATTTTTGTACTTGGCCAGTCTGTATTGCCTCCACCTGTGATGATTGTGTGCACCTGTGGCAGCTGTGAGCACTGCACATGGCCATTTACGGTTGGTCCGCGATGGCGGTATTAGCACCATGGCGCTAAGGTACTTTACGGCCTTCGCGAGGGCGTTAAGAGCATGTCCGCTTGACTCGTGATATTCCCCACTTTGTGCCATGCCGGTATTTATGGCATGGGGGGTCGCGTGCCCGCATACTTGGTGCTGTTAGCAGCACCGCTGATTACGGTGCCGCTAATTGCACTTTCGTGGGTCATGATCTGACCTAGCGGTAAGCGATGCCGGTAATCCTTTAACAGCATCGTTTTTCACTTACCGCCAGGGTTGTAATGAGGCTGAGTAAGTTCATTTTATAGATTATACAAGCTAAAAGTCAGTTAATCTGTTTATATGAAACTAGAAGAATTGTTCATGTACTTTACAGAAAATATGCATACCTGTAGTTTGTTTTCATGCATATGGATATGCATGGAGCTGGAAGTAGAAATCTTGGAGACTTGTACAGTATTTCTTGTAGAAGGTGCTTTCCAATGAAATGACACTTGTACTCAGAGAGATTAACAGCACATTTGCAGTGCTGATCTATGATGATGCAGTTAGATGTAGAGGTCTTGTATGTGATTGGTGGGTGGTCATGTGACTTCTTAGCTACATCCAATGAGGGAATGGCACAGAGAGTGAAGAGGAAATTGTAGAAGGGCTGTCCATGTTACGATATGTCCGTGGACATGGCGGTAGTCCGCGGACATCAGGTGTTGCATCCGGGTATTTTGAGTTGGGGAGCCATGCAAATGAGAATGAGCAGAGTAAGGGATTGGTCAGGAAAGTTTAGTGGGTGTGTTGTGCCAGGAGAGAGTTTCTCAGATACTCTTTTTGCTAAGAGAAGAACAGATAGCTATGGCTGTGTTTTTCAGAAAACAGATTGTTTGGATTTTGGGAGACTCCTGGATACATTGGTTGACGGTGCATGCAGAAAGCTGTGGAGTAGCTGTAGATCTTGGATTCCCACATGTGGAAGTACACTGGCATGGAGTACGTGGAATGAAGTGGTTGGACTTGGTACCTCTCTGTGCTACTTTGGAGACAGAGCAACATCCAGATATAATTATAATTCATTGTGGAGGGAACAGTTTAGGGCATGTGTCTGGAATTTATTTGCAATTTGCAATGAAAGAAAGACTTGGGAAGGTCATGGACATGTTTCCAAATTCTCAAGAAATTTTTTCACGGATTGCGCAGAGACAAATGTGGCTTTGTTCTTCTTCATTTGGTCCACAAATGGAGAAAGCAAGGCGCAATGTCAATAAGGCTGTTTGTGCCTTTCTAAGAGATTTTGGCATGTCCTCTTTTCACAATGAAAATATTATGTTTCGTAGTACATTCATTTTTCGCAGAGATGGAGTCCATCTTACTTATGCTGGCAATCAGATTTTTCTGAGAAATGTACAAAATGCATTGCAACCTTTTTTAGAATTACAGCATCCATTTTGTAGTAGGTGTTGAGTATTTCAAATTTTTCAAACACAAACACCACCAAAAGGCTCTTTTCAGAGCCACGACTTCCTCCCAGATAAAACTGCAATGGTTATGATAATGCAGCACCCCAAAATTTTAGATGTCCGTGGACTGTTTGCGGACTTCTAAAAAATACACAGGGCCCTGTTTCATTTATTTTCACTTCTATTTTTTAACTGTGAAGGGCGGTTCTGAAAAGAGCCTTATTTTTTTTTTGATTTTTGTTGTTTTATATTTATTTGGGTTTTTTATACAAGACACACTAGGAGAGGAGGGGAAAGGAGGGTAAGGGGGGGCACCAACCACAGGGATAAGAAAGGGCAAGCTGAGAGAGGAAGATGTAGAGTGGGTTTTATTTGGGTAGTGAGCAGATCTTCTTGTGCTCTGAGACAATAGTCTCAAAAGCACTTCAACGTCTCTCCCCCCTGCAGAGTACTGCGTCGCAGTGCATACACACAACTGTGACCCTCGAAAGGTAAGGGTCATCAGCATTGTGTATGTGCTGTGAGGCAGCTTGAGGAATACGCTGTCCCACAGGAGTGTTCCTTGTGGTGACAGGATCAGAAACGGAGGATGAAGTAGAGGAAGTCAACCTGCTATGCTCCTCGCAAGGTACAACCTTGCGAACTGCCCCAGTGTGGAATGACTTTAGGTGTCGCTTCATGGTAGTGGTCCCAAAGCTGTCTGAACCAGGCCTCCCGCGACTGAGTACCATTTGGCACTCGTTGCAGGTGACTTGGTTCACACGCGCCTCAGGATCATTCCCACGAATGGAAAATAACCACCACACCCAAGACTCACGCCGAGTGCCGGTAGTAGGGAGTTCAACTACCACATCCTCATCATCCTCTTCTTCCTCCTCTGCATCCTCACTCCTGTTCCCCTCTTCAGGCCCTTGGGGAGGTGGTGGTGGAGGGGGTGGGGGTGGTGCTGAGGCAGATGCAGCACCAGGTGGCAGCAGTGGAGCCATGGATGCCATCAGGTTCGCAATGGAAATCTGCAGTTGGCAGCAAAATTCACTGTGCTCTGTAGTACATGCACGCTATCCGCGGAGAGATCGAACACAAAAAAAGGTTCAAAAAGTTTCAAAAAGTATGTAGAAACTCAGGATTAGTACGTGAGAACTTGTGCTATGGTGAGTTTTTATTGAAAAATATTGTGGATTACTTGAAAATGTACTTTTAAATTGTTCAGGGACATGAACAGTGTCCACAATCAGAACACACAATCAGCGTGGGTGCGGTCACATGATCGCTTCACGAACATGTCCGCGAAGGGAGCGGCTGTCCGCAGGACACCAATTGCACTGACAGTGTTTTGTGCATGCGCGTTGGTGTTCTACGGACACTGTTCAGGTCCTGAAGTAATTAAAGTGCGTCACACGTCAAACAAACAGTTACGGACAGGCGTCTGTTCTTAGAACAGTTTGAACTTGCATGCAAACAATACGGAAAGGCATATCGTCCTCAGGACACCCCCATTTTGTTCATTTACGAACATCCCTGGACACTTGATGTGTTCTTAGATCAGTTTCAACATGCCTACTAACAGAACAGAGAGGTATACTGTTCTAAGAACACCCACATTTCGTTTATTAATGAACATTTCAGGACACCGCCTGCGTTCTTAGAACAGTTTCAACTTGCTTGCGAACAATGCGGACAGATATAGCGTACTCAGGACACCCCCAATTTGTTTATTTACGAACATTTCAGGACACCACCTGTGTTCTTAGAACAATTTCAACTTGGTTGCGAACAATACGGACAGGCATAGCGTCCTCAGGACACCCCCATTCTGTTTATTTACGAAACTTTCCGCTCACTGCGTGTGTTCTTAGAACAGTTTCAACTTGCATGCAAACATTACGGAGAGGTATAGTGTTCTAAGGACAGCCCTATTTCGTTTATTTACGAACATTATAGGACACATTATATGTTCTTAGAACAGTTTCAACTTGCCTGTGAACATTACGGACAGGCAGAGCGTCCTCCTTGTTTCTTTACAAACATTTTAGGACACAGTTTGTGTTCTTAGAACAATTTGAACTTGCTTACGAACAATACGGACAGCGTCCTCAGGACACCCCAATTTCGTCCATTGACGAACATTTCAGGAGACAGCTTGTGTTCTTAGAACAGTTTCAACTTGCCTGTGAACAGTACGGAGAGGCATAGCGTCCTCATGACACCCCTATTTTGTTTATTTATGAACATTTCAGGACACCGCGTGTGTTCTTAGAACAGTTTCAAATTGATAGCGAACAATACAGACAGGTATGGTGTCTTCAGGACACTCCCATTTTATTTATTTACAAACATCCCAGGACACATAATATGTTCTAAGAACACTTTCATCTTGCCAGCAAACAATACTGACAGCGGCGTCAGGACACCCACATTTCGTCCATTGACGAACATTTCAGGACACTGCGTGTGTTCTTAGAACAGTTTCATCTTGCTAGCGAACAGTACGGAAAGGTATAGTGTTTTCGTCAGACACCTACATTTCAGTTTCTTCATGGACATTCCGGACACCCGCGCTGTCCGTGGGCATCTAAATTGCTTTTCTTTAAAAAAACAACAAGAATTAATTAGAACACAATATAAACATTTTACTTTATTGTATAATACATTTATGAAATAGAAGGTAAGGCAGAAACTGAAACAAAAACAGGAGAATTAGGGGTTTCAACAGGATTTATAAGAGATGGAGAAGGGATGTAAGTCTCATCAAAACATTTTGGTTCATGGAGAGGGTTTGGGGATATTTGACTGGGTTATGGTGAAAGGGGTCAGGTACATGTGGGACAATGGTACATAGTGTTTTGTTTTAAATGATCCTCCACAAAGTTTTTTAAAATTATTAAAGTTTGCCAACAGTAGGTTCTTCTATGTTGTGAAGAGTCTTATCCACTACAACTTTTTCTCTAGTACTTTCAATTTTGGTATGCCCTGTACAAAAAAGATATATATATATATATGTTAAATGTATATAAAATAATAATAATGAATTGGTTTATATTGTAAAGTGTCTACCATTAGATTCACTATCTTCTGACATTTCCTCACATGGGAAATGCTCCTCTAGCCACTCCAGAGTACTAGACATTTCTGTGAGAAAAAGAAAAAAAAATCAATGTGTTTTGTATCTAATACAGAAAGTTTACAAATATATGAGTACAATGTAGTAAACTTACTAGTTCAGGTAAGGTGTGTTCTGAGTGGTCTGTAGATCTGCTGTTGTTCTTGGTTGTGGAGTTTCTGTGAGGTAATTATGTTGGAAGCCTATCTTTCTTCTTTTGGAATATTCCATTTTAGAAAATATTGTATTTAAATGAATGGTTAGTGTGTTACATATATGGGTTACACTTATAATGTGTATGTGTGCTGGTATGTGAATTTGTGAAATGTTCATATGTTATGATATAACAATTAAACATACCCCCCCCAGAGTTGTTGGGTAGTGGTGCTGTTGTCCGAACATGTCCGCGGACATTAAAAGAGTTTGCGGACATCAAATTCAGTAGAGGGGGTTCAGTATGTTCCATATTACATGTACATAAAGTCAGAATTATTATTGTTAAATTGCGCTACTAAAAACCTATGAAATTCAGTGAAAAAACTTTGTTAACAGGACGTTATGGTTAAGTTGCGCTACTAAAAACCTATGAAATTCAGTGAAAAAACTTTGTTAAAGGTACATTATGGTTAAGTTGCGCTACTAAAAACCTATGGAATTCAGAGAAAAAACATAACGTCCCTTTAACAAAGTTTTTTTCTCTGAATTTCATAGGTTTTTAGTAGCGCAATTTAACCATAATGTCACTCTAACAAGGTTTTTTCACTGAATTTCATAGGTTTTTAATAGCGCAACTTAACCATAACGTCCCTTTAATAAAGTTTTTTTCTCTGAATATATAGCCATGTAGTTATGGTTAAGTTGCTTGTCTCATAGGAAGAGCACTTTTTGGGCGGCTTATAACTTCACTCCCCCTGGATGTATCCTCACCAAACTTTGCAAAAAAGGATATGGCCCACTCTGAATTGCTCTGCAAAAGTTTGGTGAGGTTTGGTCAAGGGGGGGCAAAGTTATAGGGGGGCCCCTACATTTCTTTTTTTCCCATAGACTGAATGGAGAACGTTTTTTCACACAATTTGTGGTAGGAGCAGCAGCTTGGTCCCAAAAGTGTGCTTTTGTAAATTTGGTGAAAATCCGTCCAGTAGTTTTTTTTTAAAAACGACAAAGAAATAGGTCTAAAAAAATGTGTGATATCTATGTCTGCTTCGCAGACACACTTCCCTGTTCACTCCACGGACATGACACTGATAGGACAATCGGCTTGTGTCATGTCCGCGGACACGCAACATGTTCTCTGATTGGCTGGGATGAGGCGTGAGGTGCGTCAAATTGTTTCGAAGCGCCCGCTATATTGGATGCGTGGACATGCGCTGGAAGTGAGCATAAATCCAATTTTGGGGAGTGTGTTGGTGTGTATGAGTGATTGGAGAGGGTGCGGGAGTAAGAGATGGGCCAAATGCTATATTTGTTTAGGTGGGAGAAGGGTGTGATGTGCTTGCGGTGTCCGCAGTCACTGCGGTTGTCCGAGAACATACTAAACACTGTGCGCACTACTGGCTATTTACTTTAGTATGATGTTGGTTTTGGATCGTTAGTCGAGCATTAGGTGAAGAGGGTATGTATTGAAGAGTTTGTACGTTGGTTGTAATTATTTTTTAGAATGTTAATTGAAGTGCATAGTTTTGAGGTGGATGTGTTATGTTTTGGGTTCTGGTCATTTGGTAGGTGTTTGTTTCTATGGGAGTGTTATGTTGCGGTGGATGTGGCCAGGTCCTAGAGTCTTGGGTGCATGTCCACAACCACTGCAACATAACACACCATGGAAGCAAACATTTTGGATTGTGGTTTATGGTCAGGTGTTTGCTTGAGTGTTTTCTTTCATTGATTTCAATAGGAGGAATTGAATAGGTGTATGTTTTTTCATTTGGAAGTGGAGGTAGGATTGTTGCAATTAGATAACAGTTGGTGTATTCTATCTGTTTATTTCTTTTTCCATTTTGTCCTGGGTGTTAGTCTTAGCAGTGCACGGTGGTGGCCCGACTTATGGTTGCTTAGCTTACCATAACTGGCGAATTTCAAGGGTTTTTCGGTTTTACTTGGAACCATAGCGTCCCTTTAACAACTTTTTTATCATTGAATTTCATAGGTTTTTAGTAGCGCAACTTAATCATAACGTCCCTTTAACAAAGTTTTTTCACTGAATTTCATAGGTTTTTAGTAGCGCAACTTAACAATAAGAACTTTGACTTTATGTACATGTAATATGGAACATACTGAACCTCTTCTACTGAACTTGATGTCCGCAAACTCTTTTAATGTCCGTGGACATGTTCGGAGAACAGTACCACCACCTAAAAACTCTGGGGGGGTATGTTTGATTGTTATATCATAACATAGGAACATTTAACAAATTCAAAAAGCAACACACATACACATTATATGTAGTAATACATAAGAAATGTAACCCATATTTGTAACACACTAACCATTCATTTAAATACAATATGTTCTAAATTGGAATATACCAGAAGAAGATAAATTGGCTTCCAACATAATTACCTCACAGACACTACAGAACTAAGAACAACACCAGACCTACACAGGACTTAGAACATATTTTAACTGAAATAGTAAGTGTACTTGATTTTACTCATATATTTATAAACTTTCTGTATTAGATAAAAAAAATACAATATCTTTTTTTTTCTCACAGAAATGTCTAGTACTCTGGAATGGCTAGAGCAGCATTTCCCACATGAGGAAATGTCACAAGATAGTGAAACTAATGGTAAACACTTAACAATATAAACCATTTAATTATTATTGTTTTATATACATTTAACATATATATTATTTTTTTGTACAGAGCATACCAAAATAGAAAATACCTCTGAAGAAGCTGTTATGGAAAACACGCTTGACAGCATAAAAGAAAAAAATGTATTTATTGTTGACCAATTTTGATAATTTGAAAGCTTTTCTTGAAGATCATTTTAAAACAAAAACGTCATACCATTGCCCCACATGTACTTGTCCCCCTCACCATATCCCATTCAATTATCCCCAAACCCTCTCCATAACCCAAAACGTTTTGATGAGACTTCCATCCCTTCTTCACCTGATACCAATCATGTTGAAACCCCTAATTCTCCTGTTTTTGTTTCTGTTTCTGCCTCACCTACTCTGTCATAAATTATTAATATATGTTAAATAAAGTTACATTTTTATATTGAGTTGTAATTAGTTTCTGTTTTAAAAAAAAAAAACTATGTAGGTGTCCGCGGACAGCGCGGGTGTTCTGAAATGTTCATAAATAAACGAAAATGGAGGTGTCCTGAAGAACACTATACCTGTCCGTACTGTTCGTTAGCAAGTTGAAACTGTTCTAAGAACACAATTGGTGTTCTGAAATGTTCACAAATAAACGAAAATGAAGGTGTCCTGAAGAACACTAAACATGTCCGTACTGTTCGTTAGCAAGTTGAAACTGTCCTAAGAACACAATTGGTGTTCTGAAATGTTTGTAAATAAACGGAAATGGAGGTGTCCTGAAGAACACTAACAGGCCGATTCATGGAATCAATGTGGGCCCGAAAAACGGCGCACGCGTGCGAAAACGTGCGAATCGCAGTGAAATAGCGAAAATCGCAGTGCAAGTGCGATTATCGCACAGAAAACATCGCACATCAATTCATGGAAGTCCGTGCACGAGCAAAATGTGGGATGTGCGCTGAAAAAGTGCGCGGCGCACGCTGGCGCACAGGTCATCGAACGCCATGCGATAAGGCCACAGCGAATTCGCACATAGCACGGCGCACATAACAAAAGTAGCCGTAACACGGGGCGTCACACGCAGAATGGGGAACAACTTGTGAAAATGTGGGCGTCACGGGGGGAGTACAGGAGGCAAATGCGCAGAACGCCAACACGCTCGCCTGCAACACATATTCATGGAATCGAATAGGGAAAAACAGCGCACGGCCAAAGACGCGCACAGGCCCATACATGTCCACCACACGAAAGCAGGCGGTAGCGTCCCTGCGCAGGAAAAAAATGTGCGCCAGAGAAGGCCCACACGCGATCGGGCCTGGGGGAGCGTGTGCGTGTATCTCAAAGGTGCGCGAGAAGTTTCACACGCGATCAGGCCTGGGGGAGCATGTGCGTGTATTCCAGTGGTGCGTGAGAAGTTTCACACGCGATTGGCCTGGGCGCGTGTATTTCAGGGGCTCGCGGGTGTTTTCACACGCGATCGGGCCTGGGGGAGCGTGTGCGTGTATTTCAGGGGCTCGCGGATGTTTTTACACACGATCGGGCCTGGGGGAGCAGGGTACCACTCACCGTCTGCCTTGCGTGTAGAAGAACGCGTAGCCAACACCCACCAGCTGTGAAGTAATAGCGTGTGAACCCCAACGCCTGCAAAACTCACGCACCGCACCCCACGAAAAGCAACGCCCGTGCGCGATACGTCACAGACACGCACACGCGCTAAGGGCCTTTGGTCCAATGGAATCGCGTATGCGTTCTGACGCGATTACGCGCTAAGGGCCTTTCCTCGATTCACACGGTGACATGCAGAATTTTCTCGTGCCAAATCACTCCGTATCAAGCTGGCCACGCGCAAGCACATGGAAGACCACGCTCCTGCCCAAAAGGCCGAATTACTGCCCCCCAGAGCCCCGAGCAACCTCCCACGAGCCATCTGCTGCTGCCTGCCTGCTGCCACCGTGCCCTGCCATTTGGTGCCTGCACATCAGCCATCTGGAGGGGGTACTGTTGCTGTGTCCACCCCTGCTGGAACAGAACACTCCCGACTGGGATACCATCGCTCCACAGCCCAGCCCCAGGACCCAGTTGCCCACCCACGCCTGCCTCGGGGGTCACCATGTCGGGGCAAACACCATCCGAGACCACTGGCGACCCCCAGCCAGAGGGGCAGAGGGCCACCAGCTTCAGTCAGAAGGAAGTTGGTGTCCTGGTGAAGCTTGTCCTGGGGCATTATGATGCCCTCTTCGGATCACCACGCGCCCACAAGGAAGGACGGGACAGGATCTGGGACGACTTTGTGGTTGCCATCAACGCGGAGGGGGTGGCAACCCGCAACATCAAGCAAGTCAAGAAGCGCTGGGAGGACTTCAGGTCCAGGACCCTCATAAAGGCCCGGCGCCTCGTGGAGGGGGGCCGGGGCAGCATGAGTACCATCCAGCTGAGGGTCCTGGAACGCGTACGCCCAGCGCTCCATGCCCAGATCCTTGAGAGGCAGACCCGTCTGGAGTCGAGCGGTAAGTGGCCAAGCATTGCTGTGTGAGACAGGGCATGTTGCAGCGTGCTGGTTGTCTGATACTTGCCTGTATGTCTGACATAGGCCATGTACACGTGTGTGTGTGCAGGGACATCATGGTCATGCATGTGAGACCAGTAATGTGTGAAGCACACGGTTGGTGTATGTGTTTAAATGTAACATGGGGAGCCCTATGCGGAATGGACACATGAGAGCATGCCAGTCTCTGTTCCTGGACATGGGTGTGGGTGAGGGATGGGTGCTGATGCCATGTACATGTATGGTGTCCATGTCTGTGTTTCTGACCTGCGTGACTGTGACTTGTGGATGCCATGGATGCATGACACATGTCTGTGACAATGTTCATATTCACTGATGCAGCCTAGTTATCCTTGCATCCACTGTGTCTGGGGTGTACGAGTCCAGATGGATGAAAGTACGTTGAAGTGTGTGCATGTGATAGGCATGACCCATGATGCATGCGAGTCCAAAAACAACATTGTATGCTTCAAGAGTCCCTTGGACATGTTTGCTTATGTCCATAGCATGCGCCATGCCTGTTACTGCATGTGTTTTGCCTGCACTGACCCATGTGTTGTTGAGGGACATGATGGAAGTGATCTTTGACAGTGCCACTCATCTGCTATTGCTTCCTGTCTAGGGGACCATTGTACAGTACCCTGATGCTTGTGTTCTATGTCTCCCTCTACACAGCGCAAAGTGAAGAAGAGGGCGGAGACGGCGCTGTGGAGCTAAGCGGCGGGGATGCCCCCACGGCTGCAGCGGAAGGGGTGGGTGAGCCCCAACAGGGGCTTGCAACGGCGGAAGACGGTGTGGAGCCATCCAGGCTGGTGGTTTCCACAGAGGAGGAGGATGCTGCTACTGAGCAGCACATGGGGCCTGGTGGGGGCATCCCTGCTGGTGCAAGTGGTGCAGTCCAGGGGCAGGGGCAGGAGGCAGCACAGGTTGCCGTGGAGGTGCCTGTGCATGTCACTGTCCCTGACACTGTGACTGCTTACCATGCACCAGCAGGGATACCCCATCCCAGGCCCGTCCGCAGGTAGGGGGGATGTTCATGTCATCTGACTCCCCTCCACCTGCGGACGAGGGGACCCCTGGCCGTATGGAGAAGGTCCTGATTGGTGTTGCGTTGCGCACGGCTGTCATTCGTGATGAGGTGCGTGCTTCCCGGGGGGAGCACGTACGTCATCACGAAGAGCACTGTGCCAACGTGGCCCAGTTGGGAGCGGTCATGGTCGGGGGTCTCGTACATGTGTCGGGCACTCTGGCGACCCTCTCCTCCTCTGTGGAGACTATGCGCCAGTCGTGCTCCATGCCGTCTTCTGGCCCAGATGCCACCAGGGCCCCCTGTGGACCTGCCCCGACCAATGCAGCCACCTCGGTGGGGATCCCATCCCTGCCACAGTCGGGAGTTGGAGGTCCAGCAGGGGTGGACACACCAGCAACTGGACCCCAGCAGAGGGAGGATGTGACGGCATCATCGGGCAGGGCACGTGCACGGCGGCGTGGGTGGTTTCCATCAGCCTGGATGCCGTTGTGCTGGCACAGGCAGTTGCGTCGGAGGCAGCGGCATACTCGACGTGGGAGGCATCATGGCTCGGGGCCATCAACATCAAGGGTGCAGGCATCGGCCGGAGGGCAGGAGAACCCTGGAATGGGAGTGGCTTCCGTGTGGGAGCGGTTGGCCCAGCAGATAGGTGCGGAACGGCAGCGGGCAGAGGAGGAACGGCTCACAATGGTCAGGGCGGAGAACTCCATGCGGAGGGCGCTGAGGCGGGCTGAGTGCCTCGAGGGTCTTCGCAGGGAGTTGGAGCTGGACACTGCCTTGTCCCTGCGGGACCTCGAGGCCAGGGAACATGCCCGCCTCCAAGCCATTGAACAGGAGTTTGATGATGCCCTGGCCCATGACAACAACCAGTGAGCCGTCGGACTAGCCCGCTGCCCTTGTAAATAGTTATGTAGTTAGGGTTAGGTTTCCTTTGCTTTTTTATTCATTTTGGACCTTTTGGACAATGGGCCACATTTTTGTATATAGTTTTATTTTATTAGGTAGTATTTTTATGTAGGTTTCATTTCTTCAGTTGGGATCATGGACCCTGGTTTGTTAATCTGTATATAGTTGACTGTTGGATTTTATTTTATTTTTTTGATTTACCCATGGAGCAATGGTTTTCGGTTTTGTTTTTACCTTGGATTTACTTTCTTGAACTGTGACTTTGGACACCTTTCCTTTGGATTATGATTTGTCGTTTTTCATTATTTTACGGACATGCTGCTTTTGGTTTTTGATTCCCATTGTCATTTGTTTATTTTTAATTCCATTTATGCTGTTTTTAATGCATTTTTTTCATCAAACTTCAATGTGTAGTATCATCTCATTGGTATCATGCATATCATGATATGGGTTTTGAGATTCACTGACACCCATTGGGTGTATGTGAGGGCCATGTGTTCATTTCCAAACTTGCTATTGGGGTTCTATCATGTCATTGCCATTTCTGAGTGGGTGGATGCAATACTCGAGTGGGTGATTTTTGCATTTGGAGGCTGACCATAAGGGCCAGGGATCTAGTTGGCTGGGGGACATGTGTGGGGGCCTGCTGGCAGGTGCCCCGCAATGCTGGGGGGTGGGGGTGCAGGGGGACATGAGTGGGACATGAGTGGGGACCTGCTGGCAGGTGCCCCGCAATGCTGGGGGGTGGGGGTGCAGGGGGACATGAGTGGGACATGAGTGGGGACCTGCTGGCAGGTGCCCCGCAATGCTGGGGGGTGGGGGTGCAGGGGGACATGAGTGGGGGCCTGCTGGCAGGTGCCCCGCAATGCTGGGGGGTGGGGGTGCAGGGGGACATGAGTGGGACATGAGTGGGGACCTGCTGGCAGGTGCCCCGCAATGCTGGGGGGTGGGGGTGCAGGGGGACATGAGTGGGGGCCTGCTGGCACGTGCCCCGCAATGCTGGGGGTGGGGGTGCAAAGGTACATGAGTTGGTGATCAGTAGTGCAAGGAGACATGTGCCTTTGCTGGGGGGCATGCCCATGTTGGGTGGGCTGCCTGCAGGACATGACCAGGGATGCAGGGTAGTCCCCTGTGGTGTGGGCTGCCTGCAGGGGCCGTGGAGGGTGTACAGGGGACACCTGGGAGGACCCACACTGCCAAATCACATGTAGGACTCCCCGGAACCTCTGAAATACACGTACCCTGCTGAAATCGCGTGTGAATTTTCTCGAGCACCCCTGAAATACACGTACCCTGCTGAAATTGCGTGTGGAACTTCTCGCGCACATCTGAAATACACACGCCCAGGCCAATCGCGTGTGGAACTTCTCGCGCACCGCTGAAATACACGCACACGCTCCCCCAGGCCCGATCGCGTGTGGAACTTCTCGCGCACCTCTGGAATACACGCGCCCAGGCCAATCGCTTGTGGAACTTCTCGCGCACCCCTGAAATACACGCACACGCTCCCCCAGGCCCGATCGCGTGTGGAACTTCTCGCGCACCTCTGGAATACACGCGCCCAGGCCAATCGCGTGTGGAACTTCTCGCGCTCTGGAATACACGCGCCCAGGCCAATCGCGTGTGGAACTTCTCACGCACCCCTGAAATACACGCACACGCTCCCCCAGGCCCGATCGCGTGTGGAACTTCTCGCGCACCTCTGGAATACACGCGCCCAGGCCAATCGCGTGTGGAACTTCTCGCGCACCTCTGAAATACACGCGCCCAGGCCAATCGCCTGTGGAACTTCTCGCGCACCCCTGAAATACACGCACACGCTCCCCCAGGCCCGATCGCGTGTGGAACTTCTCGCGCACCTCTGAAATACACGCGCCCAGGCCAATCACGTGTGGAACTTCTCGCGCACCTCTGAAATACACGCGCCCAGGCCAATCGCGTGTGGAACTTCTCGCGCACCCATGAAATACACGCGCCCAGGCCAATCACGTGTGAAACTTCTCGCACACCCTGAAATACACGCACACGCTCCCCCAGTCCCAATCGCGTGTGGAACTTCTCGCGCAGCCGTGTTGCCGAAACACGTAATACACGTTCCCCGCTTTGCGTTTGCTGTTTGCCAGTCCGGTAAACTGGTTCAGGGTTGGCCCAGCCCTTTGCGATGGTTTTGCGATCTTGATGGCTTTTCCTTGCGCAAGGGCGTTCTTGGGGGCGTAACTGGCGCTGCTGCAGGGTCGCTGCGCCACTCTGCGCCACGTCTGCTTTTGGAGGCGAGAATCCATGAATATGCTGTGCGCGGAAATTGATTTTATCGCACGCGGCTGGTGCAGACATTCGCACGGGCATGCTGTGCGCCAGCCGCGTGCGACACTTTTGTGAGGAATTACATGAATCGGCCTGTATATCTGTCCGTACTGTTCGTTAGCAAGTTGAAACTGTTCTAAGAACACACGCGGTGTCCTGAAATGTTCGTAAAGAAACGAAAATGGAGGTGTTCTGAGGACGCTATTTCTGTCCGTATTGTTCGCAAGCATGTTGACACTGTTCTAAGAACAAACACCTGTCCGTAACTGTTCGTTTGACGTCTGACACACTTTTAATTACTTCAGGACCCGAACAGTGTCCGTAGAACATCAACACGCATGCGGAAACCAATGCCCGTTCATTTGGTGTCCTGTGGACAGCCGCTTCCTTCGCGAACATGTTCGCGAAGCGATCATGTGACCGCGCCCATGCTGATCGCGTGTTCTGAATGCGGACATAGTTTGTGTCCCCGAACAATTTAAAAGTACATTTTCAAGTAATCCACAATATGTTCCAATAAAAACTCACCATAGCACAAGTCCACATACTAATTATAAGTTTCTACATACTTTTTGAAACCTTTTGAACCTTTTTTGTGTTCGATCTGTCCACGGACAGCGCGCATGTCCGCGGACCGCGCACAGCACCCCTATAAAAGACCATGCCCTACAGCTTATTCTCATTGTGTGTCTGGCTATTCTACAGAGCACAGGGTTTTTTGCTGCAACCTGCAGGATTCCATATTCAACCTGATGGCTTCTGTGGCTCCACTGCTGCCACCTGGTGCTGTGTCTGCCTCAGCACCACCCCCACCCCCTCCACCACCTCCCCAAGGGCCTGAAGAGGGGAACAGGAGTGAGGATGCAGAGGAGGAAGAAGAGGATGAGCAGAATGAGGTAGAGGAAATCCCTACTACCCGCACTAGGCGTGAGTCTTCGTTGTGGCGGTTGTTTACCATTCATGGGAATGGTCCTAAGGCTTGTGCGAATTGTGTCACGTGCAATGAGTGCAAAATGATACTCAGTCTCAGGAGGCACGGTTTGTACAGCTTTGGGACCACTACCATGAAGCGACACCTGAGGTCATTTCACTCTGGGGCTATTCGCAAGGTTGTACCTTGCGAAGAACGTAGTAGGTTGATTTCCTCTACTTCATCCTCTGTTTCTGATCCTGTCCCCACAGGGACCACCTCTGTGGGACAGCGTCTTCCTCGAGCTGCCTCACAGGCCATACAGAATTCTGATGACCCTTACCTTTCGAGGGTCACAGTTGTATGTATATACTGTGACACAGTACTCTGCAGGGGGGAGCGACTTAGCAGTGCTTTTGAGACTATCATCTCAGAGCATGGGAAGACCTGCTCGCTACCCAAATAAAACCCACTCTACATCTTCCTCTCTCAGCTCGACCCTTTCTTATCCCTGTGGTTGGTGTCCCCCCCTTTACCCTCCTTTCGCCTCCTCTCTGAGTGTGTCGTGTATAAAAAACAAACCAAAAAAATACAAAATTACAAAAATCAAAAAAATAAGGCTCTTTTCAGAGCCGCCTTTCAAAGTTAAAAAATATAAGTGAAAATAAATGAAGCAGGCCCTTTGTATTTTTTAGAAGTCCGTGGACAGTCCACGGACATCTAAAAAATTGGGTTGCTACCCTATCATAACCATTGCAATTTTCTCTGGTAGGAAGTGGCGGCTCTGAACAGAGCCTTTGAGAGGTGTTTATGTCAACAATTATAAATACTTAACACCTACTTCAAAATGGATGCTGTAATTCTAAAAAAGGTCGTAATGCATTTTATATATTTCTCAAAAAAATATGATTGCCAGCATAAGTAAGATGGACTCCATCTCTGCGAAAAATGTATGTACTACGAAACATAATATTTTCATTGTGAAAAGAGGACACGCCAAAATCTCTTAGAAAGGCACAAACAGCCTTCTTAACATTGTGCCTTGCTTTTTCCATTTGTGGACCAAATGAAGAAGAACAAAGCCACATTTGTCTCTGTGCAATCCGTGAAAATATTACTTGAGAATTAGGGAACATGTCCATGACCTTCCCAAGTCCTTCTTTCATAGAAAATTGCAAAGAAATTCCAGACATATGTCCTAAACTGTTCCCTCCACAATGAATTACAATTATGTCTGGATGTTACTCTGTCTCCAAACTAGCACAAAGAAGTAGCAAGTCCAACCACTTCATTCCACGTACTCCATGCCAGTGTACTTCCACATGTGGAAATACAAGATCTACAGCTACTCCACAGCTTTCTGCATGCTCGATCTTCATTCTGCTCGATCTCTCTTCTGCCTTTGACACTGTCAACCATGCCATCCTGCTCAACCGTCTCCGTGATAACCTGGGTATCACTGGTCAGGCTCTGGTGTGGCTGACCTCTTTCCATTCCAATCGACCCTCCCAGGTCCAACTTGGGTCCTTCCTCTCTGACATCTTTTTCTCCACCTGTGGCGTTCCCCAGGGATCTAATCTCTCTCCCTGGCTGTTCAACCAGTATCTGGCACTCCTTGCCCACCGCATCGCCATCCTCTGCCCCAACTTTCAGTGCTATGCGGACGATACCCAGCTCATTTTCAGGCTACCCTCGGCCTCCTCCTCTCCCTCCCTCATCTCTGACTGTCTGTCTGCTATCCAGGAATGGTTTGTTGCCAATGACCTCTGCCTCAATGCTAGTAAGACTGAGATCCTACTCATCGGCACACCCACTCCCCCCTTCCCTGCAGCTCTCTGGTCGGCCTCTCTTGGCCCTCTTCCTGCTCCTACCTGCAAGGCAAAAAACCTCGGGGTCATCTTCGACTCCACACTCTCCTTCTCTCCTCATATATCTGACATCTCTAAGAAGTCACATTACCAGCTGCACCTCCTCAGAGGTATTCTTCCCTTCCTCTCCTTCCCCCAGAAGCTCACTGTCTCCAGAGCCCTGGTTCTCTCAAAGCTGGACTACTGTAACAGCCTCTATCTTAATCTGCCTGCCTCCACTCTCCGCCCTCTGCAACTCATCCAGAACAGAACTGCGAGACTTGTCCTTGGCCTCAAGCACAGGGACCGTATCTCTCCAGGACTGAAATCTCTACA
Source organism: Ambystoma mexicanum (assembly GCF_040938575.1). Lineage (NCBI taxonomy): Eukaryota > Metazoa > Chordata > Amphibia > Caudata > Ambystomatidae > Ambystoma > Ambystoma mexicanum. The sequence goes on along the minus strand of NC_090923.1, from coordinate 690,615,571 downwards.
CTGGCTCCCAGTGGCTGCGAGGATTAAGTTCAAAACCCTCTGCATTGTCCACAAGGCCTTCTGGGGCCAGGGGCCTAAATACCTTCAACTCTCTCTTCCTAAATATCTTCCTTCCCGAGCCCTACGCTCATCCGTCTCCAACTCCCTCAGGGTCAGCCACTTCTCGAAGCAACGAGCTGGGGGTAGATCTCTCTCCGTGGCAGGGGCCTCCCTCTGGAACAGCCTTCCTGCCTCCCTGAAACTTGAGGAGAACCATCTCTGGTTCCGGAAGCACCTCAAAACCTTCCTCTTCACTTCTGCTTTCTCTCTCCCTCTCCCCTGCTAAATTCTTCACCAAAACTGCACTGATTCTGCAACTGGGCCACTCTCACCGACCTCGGTCCTGGGCCCAGTCACTCTTCACTTGCACTGCCTCCCTGGCAACCCCTGCACTGCGGGACTGTCTCTGTATCACTACAGCCCCCCCCCCAGCACTTGTCTGCACTTACCTTGCACTTGCCAACAGCTGGCCCTATTTATTTATTATTTTATTTCTATTCTACTTATTTGTACTGCACTCCCCCCCTCCCCCTTCCCCTTGCACTTTTTCCCTTCCCCCTACACCTGCACTTGCGCGGTCTGAATGACACCTGGCCTAGTAGGATCGTTGTCTGTCTTCCCCTTGTTCCCCCCTCCCTGCCTCGTCGCACCTTCAAACACTTGTGTATAGGCACGTTACAAATGCCATATCATATCATATCATATCATATGCACCTTCAACCAATGGATCCATGAATCTCCCAAAATCCAAACAATCTGTTTTCTGAAACACACAGCCATAGCTATCTGTTGTTCTCTCAGCAAAAAGAGTATCTGAGAAACTCTCTCCTGGCACAATACACCCACTAAACTTTCCTGACCAATCCCTTTCAGTGCTCATTCTCATGTGCATGACTTCTGAACCCAAAAATCCCCGGATGTAACACCCGATGTCCGTGAACTACCGCCATGTCCGCGGACATATAGTAACATGAACAGCCCTTCTACCATTTCCACTTCACTTTCTGTGCCATTCCCTCATTGGATCTAGCTAAGAAGTCACATGACCATCCACCAATCACATTCAAGACCTCTACATCTAACTGCATCATCATAGATCAGCACTGCAAATGTTCTGTGAATCTCTCTGAGTACAAGTGTCATATCATTGGCAAGCACCATCTACAAGAAATACTGTACAAGTCTCCAAGATTTCTACTTGCAGCTCCATGCATATCCAAATGCATGAACACAAACTACAGGTATGCATATTTTCTGTACAATACATGAACACATTTTCAAACTGACTTAATACTTTTGTTTTATTTCTTTTTTTATTCAATTACTTTAATTTAAGCATGACATTGAGACACTATTACCTGGAAGACTTTAGTTACAGAAATAGTGGTATTCAGTGGTACATTATGAATTTCACAAACATAGTAAAGATATTTTGTTTGCTAAAGTTAGTCATTACAATACAATTTGTTCATTAAGAACATATCATGTGTATTGAACTTGTGCGACGTATCTTATGTAAATAAGATAGTTTTAATGGTTTTGAGGAAGGCGCTGAGGATTTCAATTAAAAAATCAATGTCTAAATTAAAAACAGTGCTATATACAAACAAAATTACTAATTTGTTTCTTTTACAATTGCAGTGAAGACCATTCTCCTGAAAAGAAGCAACCGAATTTGAAGAACAAAGAAGAACTAAGAATTAACCTGTTCATTTTTTAAAAAGTAAGTAGAATATCACAATAATATTTGTATTATTACTGAAACACACTGTAACGTTAATTCATGCTATTTCTGTGCCTAAAAATAGAGATTGTGCACCATTCTGTCCAAAAATCCCCATGTCTTAAACAGCGATTTACAGACAGAATGGCCCATAAATTCCTATTTTTGGACAAATAAATTACCCAACTCAACCACTACAATTTGGATATTATAGAACAAACAACTGTTTTAATTGTATACATTAGATTTACTATTTGTTCTTCTCCACACCACTAGCTTACTTTTTTCTGTCATCTGAACCCCAGTTTAGTAGCATATAAATTCAAGAATACCCATCCCTACAAGTTGTAGTTCCCAATGCACAATCACACACCATTATATACATCTTTATCATCTTACTCAAACACTCATGCACACAGCACACATACATTGCAGAACACCCCAACCCATACCTTCTTTATTTTTTTCAACAGACCCTAAAGAATGCCTACCAAAAGTCAAGTCCGTAGAAAGCAACGCAGAAGTAGAGCAAATGAAAATAAAAGTGTCCAACATAAGCATCCATATCTAACAGAATTTGTAAAAGAAGTTGAAACAAAACAGCTAATACAGTCATTTAGTGAAACAAAAGAAGTTTCAAGTGGAATAACTTTGCCTCTTCTATCAAAATGTAAAACAAACCAGAAAACAATTAACAAAAAATCAGCTATCACTACAGATAAAACTGCTTCTATAAATCTTGATAAAGTTCAAAGTAAGCATATCAAGAAAAGTATTTTAGCCAAAATGTTCCGTTACAGAGTCCTTCAAAATCTTATAAAAATAGGAGAGAAACCAGGTTCAACCCTTAAAACCTATCGTTGGAAATTAATCTTAGAAGCGTTGATAGACAGTGCAATTCTTCTCAAAAGAAAGTTATTTATTTTAGTTTTAAACAAAATGAAACCACTAACAAAACTAATAACTAAATTACAAAAAAGACTTCTCAATAAACAAAATGTCAACAGAAAGAATGTCTTAAGTATATGCGGAGGTGAATGGAATCACACTACGAGCACAGAACCATACTTTAATGAAGAAGCGTACAAACAAAAGCAAACAAATACAATTGCCATACATAGCAGTGGTTGAGGTTATGAAAAAGTGAATAATACCATAATGGAACAAGAAGTACTCCTTACAAAAATATGCCCTGAAAACTTAGAATTACCCCTCCATTCAACTGAATCAGAACATCTAGTGTACAAATAGCCTTGCACGTCAATGTGTAACATTCCCAAACAATTTTTCAAGTATTTACGCCAATTCCTCAATCAATATGTAAAAAGCAAAGACATAATCAAAATTAAACTACTGCAAAATATGGATACCTGTCTAGTGTGCAAGTACACAGGACTACAAGGCAATTCATTGGCCTGCATTACAGGACCTACTTGTAAAACACCTTCCATGATATCAAAAGCATATCAACACATCATTCAACTATAAGAAATCTAGTCTATAAACTGTACTATGCTAAAAGTCCTGCTTTAGCACTAGCAAATTTAAATAACATTCTTCTACATGGTACAGCAAAAGACCTACTTGAAGAAATTGACTATATCCAGAAAAAATATTTTGGAAGTGAAAGCCACTTACAGAATGAAATAGCTTTAAACCAAATTAGCAACAATTCTACACATGGCAACCTTTTACTAAACACATACAAAAAAGAAATAATAAAATTTAAAAGTACATCAGCTGAAGTACCAAACCATGTGTGTGTATGTTGCCGCAGAACTTTCAATAAAAGTAAAACAGAAACTGTAGACCTATCATACAAAATAGAAGGCAATGAAGATTCTAAATGGTTTGAATTAGCTCTCTACCTTGTAGCAGAAAACAAATACGAAATAACTGACCCCTTATTACTTTGCAGTTACTGCACTACAAAACTTGACAACAACCAAACTCCTTCACGTGCTATCAAAAATAATTTGAAATTATACCCACTACTAAAACCCCTACAACAACTTAATTTATATGAGAACATCATAATTCAAACAGTGCACCCATTTCAAGCAGTAATATGCCTTCACCCAAAAACAGAAATATTACCTCCCTCTGAATTCGTAAAAGGCATTCGTGGAAAAGTAGTTTATTTACCATTAGTTCTAAAATAAAATGTGCATACTCTAGGAGTGCAAAGTCCAACGCAGCAATCGTTAATTATCTTAGTAAATGGAGTACCTACAAAAGACAAAAAAATATGGCAACAGCTGGTAGATTTACATAAAGTTAGACAAGCCTTGCAATATCTTAAAGAGAATAATGAATATTACAAAGAAATTAATATTGAAAAACTTGAAGGATACAACTGAAATAATTCAAGAAACACTAGAAAGTTGGTCAATTTGAGCTCGTAGATCCTGCTACAATATCAAATACTTTAGACCATTATACAATTCATCCTTTGCACCATAGAAGATGCACTGGAAACGTACCAAATGCGTCAAACAAAAGGATCACCAATCAGCATATGGGAAAAAAGTATAGAAGCACGTGCTTTTCCTCTACTCTTTCCTACTGGCAAAGGAGGAAGGTACGATGATAGACCTATTCAAATATCAGCATCAGAATACCGCTCATTACGGATGTATTCTGAAGATCCCAGATTTAGACAAAATTTGGAATACATATTCCACCTACTCTTTGAAAGTGAACTAGCAACTTTATGTTACGGAGTTGCATACATATTAAAATCAGGATCACACTTTCAAAATATGACCGCTACACAATTATTACAAAAAGTGCCACAAAAAGATGAGGTTTTACAATCAAATATTACAAATCTATTAGCAAATATGTGCGGTACTAAAGACTACTTGTTTCGACATCATGGAGATGTACTTTGTATGATCAGAAACCTTGGCCCACCCACTTGGTTTGTTACATTAAGTTGTGCAGAATATGCATGGGAAGATTTACATGATTTCCTACGCATATCAAACAAAAACAAAACAAACATAGATATACTAACACCTGGAGAACTTTGTTCTTTGGATCCTGTTAATGTTTCAAGATATTTTCACCATCGCTTCATTGCTATGCTACATTTTATTTGTAATAAAACTGTTCCTCCGCTTGGAGAAGTGCAACACTTCTTTTGGAGAAAAGAATACCAAGCCAGACGAGCACCACATATCCACATGCTTTTATGGATTAAAGATGCTCCTAAATTTAGTCAGGACAGTGATGCCACTGTTTTACAGTTTATTGAAAAATATGTCACTTATGAAATTCCATCAGAAGCCACAAATAGTGATCTTCATGTACATATTTTACAATTTCAAAGACACAAATGTGGAAAATATTGCCGTCGCAAATACAAAAACAAAGGGAAATACTACACCAAATGCCAATTTGGTTTCCCTAGAGCAGTTACAAATACAGGTCAAGTGAACAACCTCATGTCTTCAGTTAGACATAGTGTTAAAGGTAAGTCACCTAAAAATACATATTACATGAAAAGAAGAAGAAAAATATATCAATGATTATAATGCAATCATTGCCCACTTATGGAATGCAAACATAGATGTGCAGTACATTGCAGACAATTCTACTACAGTTGCACGATATGTCACAGCATACTTAACCAAAGCAGAAAAGACAGAGCTCCAAGACCTCTGGAATGACCTGTCATCAGATAAAACAGTGTCTCAGAAATTATACAGCTTGGGCATACAAATGCTCTCCCATAGAGAATGTGGATCATATGAAGCAGCTGATTGTTTAACTGGTACTGCATTCTATGGTAAATCTGAAAATATAGTATGGCTAAGCCTTGGTCCAGCTAAATCTAGAAAAAGACGCAAAATCATACTAAGATATAGAAACAATAGCCAAATGTGATCCCAACAGCCAAGACAGTTAAAAAAAAAAATATTGGACACATACTACTCAAACAGAAGTAATACTTTGGAAACCATGTGTCTATACCACATAGCCCAAAACTACACATACAAAAATAATATAAAACCTGATGAAAAAAGGTAAATACAGAGTGACAAACTGTGAAGGCAGCTTATTTAAACTCAATAAGTCAAATTTAATTAATCATATCAAATTGTCATTAAAGACTCCTCAACATAAAGAAGTTTATTACATGTCCCTGCTACAACTCTTTAAACCATGGAGAAAAGAAGAAGAAATACTAGATAACTATGACTCATATGAAGATGCTTTCAAAGCAAATGAAAGCACTATAACTGATGTAAACTTTACACAATACAAAACAATGTTGCACAATGAACAGCAACACGAAGAAGAACTCCAGGCCCAACTAGATAAGGACACTCCTGACAGTAGTCAACCTTCTGTAACAGGAAGCCAAGAACCACTGGCAGAACCACTAATAATAAATGAGGCAGAATTAGCTATGATAGAAGTAGAAAACACCATGTGTCAGTATGAAGATAAAGAAGACTTAACTATACTAAAATCAAAACTAAACAATGAACAACATAGAATTTTTCAAGAAGTAACAAAACAAATTGCACATGGTGTACAACATGAAAATAAAGAATGTTCCTGCTATAATTATAAACCTATACTACTGTACATCAGTGGTGAAGCTGGTTCTGGCAAAACATTCCTAATCCAAATCATCAGTAAGCTCCTTCAACAATTGACAAACAACAAACTGTCAGCTGTTGTCACTGCACCCACAGGTTTAGCTGCCTACAACATAGGTGGTGTCACTTTACACCGATTACTACTATTGCCAGTAGAACACCAGAACAAATTAGACTATTACAAACTTTCTGCAGAAGCTGCAATGGAACTACGCAGAGTATTGAAACAAATGAAAATGCTACTAATAGATAAAGTGAGCATGGTCTCCAACCTAATGTTGGCTTTTATTCACCTCAGATTACAAGAAGTACTCAAAACAAACTATGAAGAGCTCTTTGCAGGAAAACACATTATTGTTTTTGGAGATCTTCTTCAATTGACACCAGTAAAAGGGGAGCCTATTTTTAAAACATTAGGACACAAACTCTGCCGGAAGCATTGGAAATGTCAACCTTTGGCAACATTTCCAATACAGAGAATTTATAGAAAACATGCAGCAATCTGCAGATCTCACTTATGGCAACATCTTAAAAAGTATCAGAGTTGGTATACTTTCTAAAGAAGCAGAAGCAATATTGAAAACCCGGCAAATTAATGCACTTTATGGCGATAATGCATGTGCTACAGATGTTATGGAACAATTAGCCCACAAAAATGTCAATTGTATGGCCTTAATGCCAACTCTTGCAAGCTGTTTCAAATTCAATGAAATAATGTTTAGTAAAGAAATGCAACCAATAATGGAAATTAGCGCCACAGACAAAATAGATGTACATGGTGTGACACTACCCATGTGTAACCAAGCCACAACAAGACTAAATAGTTTAGAAAAATCAATCTCAAACACAGCAAGCTTAGAAAAGATATTAAAATTATCCTTAAATCGCAGAGTAATGCTTAAACGTAACCTTGACGTGGACCAAGGACTAGTTAATGGTGCACTGGGTACAGTTGTTGGCTTTCAAATATAACCACGTGACAACAAAATTCAGTTTGTCAATATACTCTTTGACAAACTTTCAGAAGTAAAAAGGATAGGACGCTCAACAGCTCGATTCCTTCTCTTCAAAGACATGTATGTATGCAGAGAACAATTTTCTCTAACTCTAAGGCATGAGCTACGTAGCACTATCATGCTTACGTACACTTGACGGTCTATTTCTAATCAACTTTGATGCAAGTAAAATAAACACTGATATTCCTTGCATTTTAGAATACAATAGACTTCGCTCACTATACACTCCCCATCTAAACACATATTCTGTTCCACAAAAAGTAAAACGTTATAAAAGAAAAATAAATCAAACAGAAATGCAACAGGATGTCACTGCAAATCCTCCAAAGAGAGTTAAAGAAAATAATACTTCATCAAGTACCACAAGCAAAAAAGAATCAATTAGGGAAAGTAAACCAGCTACTTCTTCAAAGAAGGAAGACAAACTCCAAAAAAAGCAGTCAGATACAGAACTACCTGGTCCATTTAAACTCTCAAAGATAGTTGGTGTAAGTTGCTACGCAAATGTAGCAATGAATATTCTATTTCAATTACCACCAATTGTTGACAACATTTACTTACACAGTACATTCCCATTGTGTATGCAAATGTTAGTACTTCACAGAAATGCAGCAAACAATCCTGACAACACGTATAGTGTTTATGGAATAAGACAACAATTGGACTACTGTGCTGGAATGGTGAAATTCACTATAAACTCACAGGAACATCCACAAGAAATTCTAATGTACTTACTACAAGTACTGGAAAACAAAAACACACCTATAAATGAAATCTTCCAGATTTCATACATGTGGAAACATGCATGCACCCTCTGCAACAATGTGACACAAGAAGAAATCCCCAATGAACGCTTCATATATATCAATACCAAATTGTGAATCCATTCCATTTCAGCAACTTGTACAAAATGCAAACCATGGTAGATTATGCTCTACCTGCAATTCAGATAATCGCTCCACGTTAGTAATACAAACACATAGTAAATACGTAATACTAATGCTTCTACGTTACAATGCAGATGGTACCAAAAACAACTGCAAGCTGACTGGATTCACACATAGTCAAATATCACTTGGTAAGAAAACCTTCACAACAATAGGTATAATCTACCACGCAGGAGCCACAACCAATTCAGGGCACTACACGGCATATATAAAAAAGAAATGTGGATGGTTTGAATGTAATGATAGTATCATTACTCTAAAGCAGAGATTACCAGCAAATCTTACAAACGCTTATTTGATGTTCTTAAAACCAAAATTTGATAAATAAACTGTATTTAAACCTTTAAGTAAATTTGTGTTAAAAAAATATAAACTGTTAGAATACTCCAAAAGCTATCTAACTGCTCAAAGATTCTACAACAACTAATCAGATAAATGAATACCACTAAATTAGACCAAAAAATACACAGTTAGAATATGCCAATTGGTATCTAACTGTCCCAAAATTATAAATTTGTGTTAAAATAATATAAACTGTTAGAATACTCCAAAAGCTATCTAACAGCTCAAAGATTCTACAACAACTAATCAGATAAATGAATACCACTAAATTAGGCCAAAAATACACAGTTAGAATACGCCAATTGGTATCTAACTGTCCCAAAATTTAACAATATCCAAACAGATAAATCAAAACCACTAAAATATATTAAAACAATAGACAGTTAGAATACGCCAATTGGTATCTAACTGCTCCAAAATTTTATAATATCAAAACAAATGAAGAATCTGTTACTGCAAAGTATAAAGCATTAGCCAGAAACAACAAGTGAACACTGAAAACAAACAAACAAATAAACTGTAGCATAACAGAAAAAGGGTTTTTTTTTAATCCAACATGGATTTTTTTTCTCCCACAGACCCAATGATTTTAGCAACAAATACAGAAACTGAGCAAATTGCACAGTACTCTGATTTGTACTCTACTAAATATGAGGGTCGTAAAAAAATAAAAGTATATTGCTTATACAATGTAATAAGTCATTACAAAATACTAATACTAACATGCTATTTTCTTTTATCACAGAAATGAAGAAGAAAAACATGGACTTCCATTACTAGACCAAACAGTAAGTATACAATAATAAGGACAACCATAGCAGCATATCACATCCATAGTATCTAATACCTTTGTTCCTTATACATTTGTTTTTCACCCAAAGTTATAAGCAAATATGAATGTGATATGCTGCGGTGGTTGTTGCCAGGGCATACAGTTTTGGGTGCATGGCCAAATGGCCATGCACCCAAGACTCTATGCCCTGGCAACAACCACCGCAGCATATCACATCCATAGAGTCAAACATTTCAACTATGATCTATGGGAAACTTTTAATGTCCGCGAACAATGTGAGTGTTCTTAGAACACTTTGAACTTGCCAGCGAACAATATGGACACCGTTTTCAGGACACCCCCTACGAACATTTCAGAACAACGCGATAGTTCTTAGAACACTTTCAACTTATCAACGAACAATACGGACAGCGTCCCAAGGACACCCCCTACGAACATTCCAGGACACCGGGAGTGTTCTCAAAAACGTCTTCAGAACACCCCCATTTTGTTTATTTGTGAACATTTCAGGACACCGCGGGTGTTCTTAGAACACATTCAACTTGACAGAGAACAATACGGACAGCGTCCTCAGGACACCCCCTACGAACACTCCCCAGACACCGCGAGTGTTCTTAGAAGTGTCTTCAGAACACCGCCATCTTGTTTATTTGCGAACATTTCAGGACACCGCGAGTGTTCTTAGGACACATTCAACTTGACAGAGAACAATACGGACAGCGTCCTCAGGACACCCCCTACGAACATTCCAGGACACCGGGAGTGTTCTTAGAAGCGTCTTCAGAACACCACCATCTTGTTTATTTGTGAACAACTCAGGACACCGCGAGTGTTCTTAGGACGCATTCAACTTGACAGAGAACAATACGGACAGCGTCCTCAGGACACCCCCTACGAACACTCTCTGGACACCGCAAGTGTTCTTAGAAGCGTCTTCAGAACACCCCCATTTTGTTTATTTGGGAACATTTCAGGACACTGCGAGTGTTCTTAGGACACATTCAACTTGACAGAGAACAATACGGACAGCGTCCTCAGGACACACCCTACGAACACTCCCCGGACACCGCGAGTGTTCTTAGAAGCGTCTTCAGAACACCCCCATTTTGTTTATTTGCGAACATTTCAGGACACCGCGGGTGTTCTTAGAACACATTCAACTTGACAGAGAACAATACGGACAGCGTCCTCAGGACACCCCCTGCGAACATTTCAGGACACCCGGAGTGTTCTCAAAAACGTCTTCAGAACACCCCCATTTTGTTTATTTGCAAACATTTCAGGACACCGCAGGTGTTCTTAGAACACATTCAACTTGACAGAGAACAATACGGACAGCGTCCTCAGGACACCCCCTACGAACACTCCCAGGACACCGCGAGTGTTCTTAGTACAGTTTCACTTTGCTTGCGAACAAAACGGACACATATTGAGTCCTTAGAACACCCCCCAGTCAGTTTATTTAGAACATTTCAGAACACCCGTGATGTCCGCAAATAAATCGAACACAAAAAGAACGTCTAACACATAAAAAACACAACTTTCATCCTATCTCATACACTCCCACCCTCCCCAAACACTCCTACACACCAACACACTCTACTAAATACACATTTTGAACAAAGTTTCACCACGCTGTCCGCGGACGTCCGCGAATCCAAGATGGCGGGCGATACCGAAAAATCTGACGCGCTTCACGCTCCACGCCGTCCAATCAGCGAACACGTTGCATGTCCGCGAACATCACGCAAGACGATTGGCCAATCAGGACACTGTCCGCGGAGCGAACAGGGAAGTGTGTCCACGAACCGAACACAGATATCACTATTTTTTTTTACCTACTTTTTGGTCATTTTAAAAAAAAACTACTGGATGGATTTTCACCAAATTTGCAAAAGCACGCTTTCGGGACCAAGCCGCTGCTCCTGGTCCAAATTTGGTGGAAATCCGTCCAGCGGTTTGGGCTGTAGGCGCGAGCAAAATTTTTTGCCCATTCAGTCTATGGGAAAAAAAAAGTTTTGGGACCCCCCCTATAACTTTGCCGCCCCTGGACGAATCCTCACCAATCTTTGCAAAAAAATTCAGAGTGACCCAAATACTTTATTTGCAAAGTTTGGTGAGGATCCGTCCAGGGAGAGCGAAGTTATAAGCCACCCAAAAAGTGCTCTTCCTATGGAAACAGCAACTTAACCATAACTACATGGTCACTACCATGGCCATGTAATATATATATATATATATATATATATATATATATATACATATATATATATATATATATATATATATATATATTAGTTTTAGAGTACCTAATACAGCAATATATACAATAATTGTAATAATTGTAGTGCACTCACTAGTTTCTTGCTAGGTTTTTCTGTTACTGCTGCGTTGGTGTCCTGTTGATTTTTGCTGTGCAATTTCTATGAGGTAATTCTCTTGGAGGCATATTTATTGTGTTTTGGTATATTCCACTATGTTGCATATGCTGCGTAATTGTACTTTTAGTGTCTTACATACACAATTTCACTTCTTACTTATTATTGAATTTAATTATTTAATTTGTTTATGTGCTGCTTTTTGAACATGTTTAGTGGGTTTTTTTTGTGGATGATATACCAATGTAAGATACCCCCTGAGTTTTTCGATAGTGTTGATGTTGTCCGAGTCTGTACGCTAACAGTCGCATGGTTTGCGGATGTCAGACCCACTAGCACAGATAGGGGGTTTAGTATGTTCTATGTATATAAACTACGGGCATCCTAGTAAAGATTTATCAAATTTACATATCTATATATCTATATTCAGTGAAAAAACTTTGCTACAGGAACGTTATGGTTCCAAGTAAAACCAAAAAAACCCTGAAATTCACCAGTTATGATAGGCTAAGCAACCATAACTTGAACCACCACTGTGCACTTCTAAGACTAACAACCAGGACATCAAAGATGACATCACAAATGTCATTGATGACATCACTGATGACATCACAAGTGATTTTACTTTCCATGAAAAGTCTGTACAAGGGATTCTTATTGTCCTGTTAATAAAGTGTCAAGGATCATAGGAATACATATCATGAGGTATGTAGTGCATTAAGCAATGCATTAATCCAAATACATTCTATTGTGAAGTTTTTTCCATTATACTAAGGTATATATGTAGAAACATAGGTATAGTGAGCAGCAGACATGATTTAGGTGCAATATTAATAATCTTGCTAAGTTAAGTACAACAATTATAACTGTTTTCTTATTAGAGTTCTGCACACTGTAAACATTTAATAAGTACTTACAATAAACCACATACTACATAATTGCATTATTGCAAACAAAACACAAACAGCAAAACACATACACATATGAATATATACAGGGAAAGGGAAGTAAAGACAATCTTCATACCTAAGTAATTATCTTCATGCACAGAAATGATTGCTCTACTTCAAAGCTACTGCTTCCCTATTTATAACTATCACATAATGTGACTGGACCCTAAGGAAAGTAGTGTGAGTACAATGTGAACAAATATGAGCACATCCAGTGAAAGTACAGTAACAAAAAAAAACAGCAGACCTATAAGAACCTATAAGAAAGTGTTTATAACCTTACTGATCATCTTCATACATAGAAAGCATAGCTCTCTTCCAAGCATGTGTTTTCCCTATGTGTATGTTTCATATACTGTGAGGGAACCCCAAGTGAATTACTGTAAGAACATATTTTAAGTATAAGTCTAAAAATATAGTGAATTTTTAGTTCCTGACTGTTACTGGCCTAGATATGTCAGTAAAGGAAAAAAGAGGGAGCCAGACATGTCATGTCATCAGTGATGTCATCAATGACATTTGTGATGTCATCTTTGATGTCCTGGGTGTTATTCTTAGAAGTGCACGGTGGTGGCGTGATTTATGTTTGCTTAGCTTACCATAACTGGCGAATTTCAGGGGTTTTTCGGTTTCACTTGGAACCATAATGTTCCTTTAACAACGTTTTTTTCACTGAATTTGATAGAATTTCATAGGAAATCGGCAGTTATGGTAAACTAAGCAAGCACAACTCACGCCACCACCATTTACTGCTAAGACGAATACCCATGACATCAAAGATGACATCACAAATGTCATTCATGACATCACTGATAACATTACCTCTCTTATTCCCCCTTCTTTTTTGTTCACTAACATATCTAGGCAAGGTGTTTTTTCAGTAACAGTCAGGAAGTAAAAATGCAAAAGATACTGGGCCTCATTATGAACCTGGCGCTCCCGTAATGAAGTGTGCCGGTACGGGACCGGCACCCTTCATTACAGGAGCGCCTATTACGAGGCTCCCTTTGCGGGACTCGGAACAGACGTCTTGTAAAACCAGACGTCCTTTCCGGGCTCCGCGAGGGGAACAGGGAGCTAATAACGGGCTGTTATTTACTTGCCCGTTATTAGCTCCCTCCCCATTTCCATTGAGCCCTATGGGGGCTCAAATGGGAATGGGGAATGGTTCCTTCAAGGAGGAATTACCGGGTCCTCCAATGTTGGAATGACCCGGTTATTCCTCATTGAAGGAACCCGGTTTTGGAGCCACGTAATGAGGCCCACTATGTTTCTATAACTTACACTTCTTTTATGTACTTACACTACTTTCCTTAGAATTCACTCACATTATACAACACATAAATATAAGGGAATAAGCAGCTTTGAGATACAGCAATCATGTCTGTGCATGAACTTAAATACGCAGGTTATGAACACTTTCTGGTAATTCTGCTGTTTTTTGCTTACTTTACGTTCCTTGTACATACTCAAATTTCTATGCATTGTGGTCTTTTTATATTTTATGTGTACTACTACAATTATGCAGTAAAGACAGCATTGTAATTTACTTAGTATATGTGTCACAGTGCGCAAAATACTAAATAAAAGGATTCATACATTTGCTATCCAACATAATAAGGTATTGAATATTGCAGCTCTATGGCGCATGCTGCAAAGAATGCCTACATTTCTATACAAGTTCATTCATGTACTGGAAGGAAGTCAGTAACACAATCATGTGTATTGCAATGCATGACCTAATGAACTATTTGGCAAATGATAGTTCTTCCAATTTTTTTTGACTTTTTTTATGCCAACATGATAAAAAACAATCCCTTGTAGAGACTGCGCATAAAAACTAAATGCATATGTAATGTCAATTGTGATGTCATATTTGATGTCATGGGTATTAGTCTTAGCAGTGCATGGTGGTGGCGGAAGTTATGGTTGCTTAGCTTCCCATAACTGGCAAATTGTTGCAAACAGACCACACCTAACAATGGAAGAATAGTGGGAGGAATGCTTTACGGAAGCTAATAAAAAAACTAATGTATGCTCTGACCTTTTTCTTAGAAACCATTGAGGAAGAATTAACTAAGTCAACACCTTAGAAATATTGTTTGACACTGAAATGTGGCTTCCAGTGTTTTCTGTTTCCCCGAACAGTTATGAGTTTTCAATTTTACTGTATACTTTCCTCCTCATGGATTGTATACTGTTTATACTGTATGTATTCTTCATGTCTCTATTTTCTAAAGGTTTGTATAAACCAATAAAAAATCCATTTAACAAAGTTTTTTCACTGAAATTCATAGGTTTTTAGTAGCACAACTTAACCATAACATCCCTTTAACAAAGCTGTTTCACTGAATATATATGTGTATGTATATATATATATATATATATATATATATATATATATATATATATATATATATATATATATATATATTTATACATATATATATATTTAAAAATACACATGTGTGAAGGAAAGTTGTAGCACTACAAAAAACCCCCAACAACACCATGTGGAAAATAAACCCTGCACACACGACCAAACCGCTTGCTCAAAAAAACGTCTTTTATTGCATTTCAGAAAATCTCGCGCAACCAACACTGCCTAATGGCTTAAAAAGGTCTTAAAAAGGGCAGACATCATGTCCATGCCTCCCTTGCTGACAACCAGGTTTAAAAAGAACACTCACCCCACCAGGGTGGAAACCGCCACGCGTTCTGCTTGATTAACAAGCTTCCTCAGGCTTTTTTCTTCCCCAATACGTGAAAACACATTTCTTTTATAAAACAGGAAACGGGTCAGCATTGGTGTTAGGCTCCTCCCATTTGTTTTTAAATACCCAATCATGTGATCGCGAAAGACTGTAATAGTCAGATCACAAGTTAGCTGCCATCTTTGAAAGTGTTCAAAGTGACTAAATTTCGATTAACGCTAGTTCTATATAAGCAAATGCTATGATAGAAAATTAATAGAAAAGCGAGGGAGAAGGCACACACCAGATGCCATACCCTAATTCCTGAACAAACATAAAAAACAATAATGGTGTGTTTATGAGCGCAAATGCACTAAAATATCATTAAATGGTTTGGTTTCATCCTACATGATGAAAACCACAAACCATTACACTCCATGGTACGGAGTGTCCTTGACTGAAGCCAGAGAGGAGTGCAGTGCATTCCTGTGTTCACTCACGTTATGTCACATGATCTTACTATATATGTAACATTATTTGAAAAAAGCTACACACTTAATAGTACACAAACAACGCAAACTGTAATAGTTTAAAAGGAACTCAACCGATTTAAACTCACATGTGCAAAATACATGCCCAAGTAAACAGCAGACCGGAAAGTGCATGGTGCATAAATAGCAGCAATGACTCCCCCCTTAAAAGGCGAATACTCTTAATAAAGTGCCAGTGCATCATAATAAAGTCATGACAAGTTACATAAGTATGCATGGTAGTCCAGGTCGGCTAAAATAGAAAAGTACATGGTGCATAAACACCAGCGATAACTCCCAACTTAGAGAGCAAATGTTGCTTCATAAAGTGCCAGTGCATATTCATAAATTTAAATATATCACATAAGTGTATATAATGGCATCCAATAGCTCAAGAGCATGCAGGTGCAACCGTATGTATTCACAAATGTCATAATATGCAGTAATTATAGAAACACATACATTTCCGGGTCAATGTTCAGTCCCAGGGGTCTCAGTGTGTCAAGTTTACAAATTAATGTGGCTTCTAACTGTCAGTTTTAGCTCTCGAATACCCAGTCTTTTATGTACTGGGATATGAGCAAGCCCAACAAATGTCATAGCACTGACATCACCTTTGTGTTTTTCAATGAAGTGCCCTGTTAGGGGATTAGTGAGGTCCCTGTTTTTGATACCCAAAGTGCTTGTCAAAATACACACCACACTGAAATCTTTCAGTCCAAATAACCACCAATAAACCACAACCTACAATATACTTTCACAAAATCCACATATTATACAACACATATTTAACAATAATTACACAATTCCATTCCATTACTTCCTCTGCTTCTATAACATGAGGTTAACCACACCTCCTCATGCCCTCTTACCCGGGACATTGGGAAACAACACCTCCTACCTTCTAGAAAGCAAGGGTATCTACACTTCTTCTCACCCCTTGCCGGGACAGAGAAAAACCACTCCTCCTCAGGCCCAGCTACCCGGAATAGAGGGAATCTGCATCTCTTCACACCCCTTTGCCTGGGATGGAGGGTAACCACACCTCCTGACTTCTATAATGCAAGGGTATCCACACCTCCTCGTGCCCTCTTACCCAGGACAGAGGGAGACTACATCTCCTCACACCCCGTTGCCAGGCATGGAGGGCCCCATGCCTCCTCACTTCTATAATGCAAGGGTATCCACACCTCTTCATGCCCCCTTACCTGGGATGGAGGAAAACCACACCTCCACACTTCTATACTAGAAGGGTATCTATATTTCCTCTTACCCCCTTGCCAGGATGGAGGGGAACCACACCTCCTCACTTCTATAACAACCTTTATTCATTAAAGCAATTTTCATTGACATTGCTGCCATATATTGTGGGCACAACTTCATGAAAGTGATTTACAGTGGCAATGCTGCCATATGTTCTGTGTTCAGCATCAAGGAAGCGATTTACATTGACAATACCCCCATACATGTTTGCCACAGCTTTATGAAAGTGATTTACATTTGAAATGCTGCTGTATACTGTGTGTGCATCTTCATGAAAGTGATCTACATTGGCAATATTGTTATAGATTATGATGATAGGCAATATGAAAATGTTGTAAAATTATTCTGTGTACTGTTATTAACCGGTAATCTTTTGGATGTATGTTTGTTTGTTACCCTAAAGAACCAATACTAAATTGTATCTTTTTTAACACATTTGTCCCAATATAACATTTCTCAGAGAGCGTAGCCCCTTGAAATCCCTTCATTATTATGGGCTCGCTTTCTATGCTCAGTCACTCACGTTAGTTTTGGAAGAAATGTAGCACTGTCCCCTGAAAATAGTCAACAGCAGAAACTGACAATGGGCCTCATTACGAGTTTGGAGGTAGCCATAATGCTATTAGCACCATGGCTGCCTCCAAACCGGGCTCCATTACCGGGTTCCTGCAATGGGGACTTACCAGGTCATTCCGACATAGGAGGACCCGGTAATTCCTCCTTACAGGAACCATTCCCCATTTCCATTCGAGCCCCCATAGGTCTCAATGGGAATGGGGAGGGAGGTAATAACGGGCACGTAAATAACGGCTTGTTTTTAGCTCCATGTTACCCTCGCGAGACCCGGAAAGGACGTCTGGTTTTACCAGACGTCTGTTCCGAGTCCCGCACAGGGAACCTCGTAGTAGGCGCTCCTGTAATGAAGGGTGCCGGTCCCGTACTGTCACCCTTCATTACGGGAGTGCCAGGGTCGTTATGAGGCCGAGTATCTTTTGCATTTTTACTTCCTGACTGTTACTGAAAAAACACCTGGCCTAGATATGTTAGTGAACAAAAAAGAAGGGGGAATAAGAGATGTAATGTTATCAGTGATGTCATGAATGACATTTGTGATGTTATGCTTGCTTAGCTTACCATAACTGGCGATTTTCCTATGAAATTCTATTAAATTCAGTGAAAATAATGTTGTTAAAGGAACGTTATGGTTCCAAGTAAAACCGAAACACCCCTGAAATTCGCCAGTTATGGTAAGCTAAGCAAACATAACTCGCGCCACCACTGTGCACTGCTAAGACTAACACCCAGGACATCAAAGATGACATCACAAATGTCATCACAACTGGCCCGTTATTAACTCCCTCTTCCCCTTGCGGGACCCTGAAAGGATGCCTGGTTTTACCAGGCGTCCTTACAGTATCCCGCGTTGGGAACCTCATTATCGGCACTCCCGTAATGAGGGGTGACGGTCCCGTATCGGCACCCTTCATTACGGGTGCGCCACCCTTGTAATAAGGGCCAATGAGTCTTTTAGAAAACCAGTGGCTCCTCAGAAGCTGTCACCGCATCAAAAGCAGACTCTACCCCTGAAAGCAGCTACAATTAATGCATTGTTCTCAATACTGACAATAACAATGGAAGGCAAAGAGTTTGCATTTTCAGATGTAGGACCGTTGGTTCTAGGGCTCTTGGGACATTAGCCATCAAGAAATAAAGGAATAGGGAAACTCCAGCTGGTAGAACCATGTAAGGTAAACTTTATGACTATAAATCTTACCTCGACCCAGGTGTGTTTCAATCATGCATAGGTACACAAGTCCTCTAGGCAAGAGAGAGATAAGTGCCTTCAGTTTTGAAGGGACACATTCAATCATTATATGTTTAAGTAAATAACATTAACGTTGACTCTGATTATTTCACAGAAACTAACATCAGCCTTTGACGATGAAATCACTAGACGTGGAAAACACAAATACCACAATAAACATAAAAGCGAATGAATAACTACAGACTTTTACAGAAACAGAAAAATGTTGTCTTAGTAACCCCTAAACAATGAAGTTCGATCTGTTAATGTGCCTCACAATGACTACACATCAGTTCCTTTCTGGTTGCTGCTGGACGGGAGTTCCTCAGAAGCAACAACATGTCCATCACCGTGGAAATTAGATCATCGAGAAATGTCTCATCTGAACCCTGTGTCTCCACACCCAAAGGTGATGTGAGGACTATCCTAATTGTCATAATTTTCTCTTTAACAGCTCTTACTTCCCTAATATGAAAGCTTTAGGAATCTAAAAAGAGTTTTTCTAGCTCACTGGTTTGAATGATTATTGTGACAGTATATTGGTCTCATCTGATTGTTTATTGTTTAGTTTACGTAACCGTTTTTTTGTGAAATGCCGTAATGCTTCTTCTGAGCATGCACAGTGCAATACTTTCATTCAACCAGACTGATCAACATGTATTTCACTACTTCACAAAGAGGGCTTGCTTATTGAGGATGCTGAAAGTGCACTTTAGGCACGTGACTTAAAGGCCCTATGTATTATCCCTTGCGTATATCCACTGGCCCAAATTACGGATTTCCATCTCATCAAGAAAATATTCACTTTCACAGACCTCAAGCACAAAGTTGGGGAGATGAAAGCCATAGTAACTTTATGCATGCACTACTATTATGTTGGTTAGCCCAGCCTAGCAAAGAAAATAACTAGGTAACTACAAAAGAGCCATCACAAAGGGGCAAGGCTAGTTTGGGGTCTTTCACTGAGAGAGAACTTTACCCTACTAGTGAAATCTCTAACTTGGTTACAATTTAAAACATATTTTTCAAATTCTCTGCTTAGCCTCATTACGAGGTCAGCAGTAGAACCTGCTGGTAGGTGGCTGGCTACCACTGACCCCGTAACACTGTTTCCACTGCCTGACCTCCTGGTGCCACTGGGATATAATGGCAGGCGGCAGAACGGTAAATACCCATTTCTGTGGAGTCCCATAGGACTCCATGGAAATAGGGTCACTGAAGCACTGTCGCCGTTGCTAAAGGTGCCAGTGCTTCAGTGAGAATACTGTAGGTAGCGGCCTGAACTCCCATGGGTCAGGCATGCCGGGAGTTCCATGCCCCTACTGGCAAACACGCAGTTTGGCTGTCCACAAAGGGTGCCCTTTACGTTACTATTTGCACCCTTATTTCTGGACAGCCAAACTTGTAATGATGCCCAACTCGAAGGAATTGTATAAGATTCTTAAAGAGCAGGAGACTACACCCCAACCTCAGGCATCCACAATTGTAAAAGATGCCAAGTGGTGTCTTGAAATTCAGAATGCGCTGGTTATGAAATTTGCGCGGTATTGCTCTTCCTATCGCCGTGCAGTTTGGAGTACCGCAGGGTTCCTGCACATCACTGTGTATTTATAACATTTTCATGGTCCCCTTCTTTGCTCATCTTCAACAGGAAGGGGTCCTATTCTCTAATTACGTGGATGATACTCAGGGGGTAATTCATAGAATTAAGCGCACAGGTGGCGCACGCGGCTAGTGCACAGTGTGCGCGTGTGCGGCAGTGTGCGCCAGCTGCGTGCGCCAAAATCCATTTCCGCGCACAGCATATTCATGGATTTCAACATCCATAACCAACCGTGGCGCAGAGTAGTGCAGCGACCCTGCAGCAGCGCCAGTTACGCCCCCAACCCCTCCCTGTGCGCCATGAACAGCGCACAAATCCCATACATGGCGCACAGGCCAGTGGACCAGCATACAGCCCCCAACCACAAATGCGAGCGGGGTACGTGTATTACGGGGTTGAACGGGGAGAATCACATGCGATTGGCCCTGTGCGAGCGGGGTACGTGTATTTCGGCGGTGCGCAGGAAGTTTTACCCACGATTGGCCTTGTGCAAGTGGGGTACGTGTATTACGGGGGTGCGTGGGGAGAATCACAAGCGATTGGCCCTGTGTGAGCAGGGTACATGTATTTCGGGGGAGCGCGGGAAATTTTACACGCGATTGGCCTTGTGTGAGCGGGGTACGTGTATTACGGGGGTGCGTGGGGAGAATCACACGCGATTGGCCCTGTGCGAGCAGGGTACGTGTATTTCGGGGGTGCGTGGGAAGTTTTACCCTCGATTGGCCTTGTGCGAGCGGGGTAAGTGTATTACGGGGGTGCGCGGGGAGAATCACACGCGATTGGCCCTGTGCGAGTGGGGTACGTGTATTTTGGAGGTGCGCGGGAACTTTTACCCGCGATTGGCCTTGTGCGAGTGGGGTACGTGTATTACAAGGGCACGCGGTGAGAATCACAAGCGAATGGCCCTGTGCGAGCGGGGTATGTGTATTTCTGGGGTGCGCGGGAAGTTTTACACGCAATTGGCCTTGTGCGAGCAGGGTACATGTATTACGGGGGTGCGCGGGGAGAATCGCACGCGATTGGCCCTGTGCGAGCGGGGTACATTTATTTCGGGGGTGTGTGCAGGAAGTTTTACACACGATTGGCCTTGTGCGCGTGGGGTACGTGTAATACGGTGGTGCGCGGGGAGAATCACACGCGAATGGCCCTGTGCGAGCGGGGTACGTGTATTTCGGGGGTGCGTGGGAAGTTTTACACGCGATTGGCCCTGTGTGAGCGGGGTCATGTATTTCAGGGGTGCGCAGGAAGTTTTACCCGCGATTGGCCTTGTGCAAGCGTATTCCAGGGGTGCGCGGGGAGAATCACACGCGATTGGCCCTGTGCGAGCGGGGTACGTGTATTTCGCGGGTGCCCCAACAAATTGTTAGTGTGTGTCCTTCCAGGTGTGCCCTCTCTCCCCTCCCCAGGGCCTGCAGGCAGACCACAACACAGGGGAACACACTGCACCCCTGGCCATGCCCCACGGGCAGCCCATCCACTCTGGTGAAGCCCCCCAGCCAGCCCACATGTCACCACGCACAAGTGAGCACCGACACATGTCCCCCAGCACCCCCATCCACCCAGCATTGAGGGTCAGGCCCTGACTCATGTCCCCCAGTACCCCATCCACCCAGCATTGGCGGGCACCTGCCAGCAAGCCCAGACTCATGTTCCCCAGCACCCCATCCACCCAGCATTGAGGCTCAGGCTCCGACTCACGTCCCCCAGCACCCCATCCACCCAGCATTGAGACTCAGGCCCCGACTCATGTTCCCCAGCACCCCATCCACCCAGCATTGAGGGTCAGGCCCCGACTCATGTCCCCCAGCACCCCCATCCACCCAGCATTGACGGGGACCTGCCAGCAGCCCTGGCTCATGTTCCCCAGCACCCCCATTCACCCAGCATTGAGGCTCAGGCCCCGACTCATGTTCCCCAGCACCCCCATCCACCCAGCATTGAGGGTCAAGCCCCGACTCATGTCCCCCAGCACCCCCATCCACCCAGCATTGAGGCTCAGGCCCCGACTCATGTCCCCCAGCACCCCCATCCACCCAGCATTGACAGGCACCTGCCAGCAGGCCCTGAATCATGTTCCCCAGCACCCCCATCCACCCAGCATTGAGGGTCAGGCCCTGACTCATGTCCCCCAGCACCCCCATCCACCCAGCATTGAGGCTCAGGCCCCGACTCATGTTTCCCAGCACCCCCATACACCCAGCATTGAGGGTCAGGCCCTGACTCATGTCCCCCAGCACCCCCATCCACCCAGCATTGAGGGTCAGGCCCTGACTCATGTCCCCCAGCACCCCCATCCACCCAGCATTGAGGCTCAGGCCCCGACTCATGTTTCCCAGCACCCCCATACACCCAGCATTGAGGGTCAGGCCCTGACTCATGTCCCCCAGCACCCCCATCCACCCAGCATTGAGGCTCAGGCCCCGACTCAGGTCCCCACCCAACATGTCATGAAGATGCACATTCATGGGCCTCATGTCTACCAAAATCCCACTGCACGCTGCCCCAGTCTTTAGACACAATCAAATTTCCCATCCACCCCACACTGAAAGGCCTATTACTTGTCACTAACCAAAAGTCAAATATGCACGTCAACACATGTCCGTCACACACACACACTGGGTGCGAGTGAGGAATTAAGCAATCAAAATGTATTGTGCACAAAAATAATAAAAATGATTCAAAGCATGTAAATAAATAATCATAAACAAGAAAAAAAGCCATGTCCAAATAAAAAATAATAATAATGATGACACAATCCAAATTAATCCTAAATAAAGTTTGTCAAAAATCCTTGTCCACCAAAGTAAATCCAAAGGAAACCAAAATCCAAAAAATCCATTGATCCATGGTGAGGGTAAATGATGTTCAAAAAAAAAACACTGTCCAACTATGTACAAATATTGCAACAAGGGTCCATGAGCCCAACAAATTAAATGAAACCTATATACAAAACCCTACCTAATTTACAACTATATACACAATCGTGGGGCATTGTCCAAGAGTCCCAAAATAATTTAAAAAAAAGAAAACCTATCACTAACTAACTATATACATTGGCGGCGGGCAAGTCCTGCGGCTCACTCTGTGATGTTGCGGGCCAGGGCATCATCGAACTCCATGTCTATCTCCTGGAGGCGGGACTCTGTCTTAGCCCCGAGGTCTCGCATGGATGCACTCATGGCCTGTTCCTACTCCCTGCGAGTTGCCTCGAGGCACTCAGCCCACCTCAACGCCCGACACATGGAGAACTCCGCCCTGACCATGGTGAGCCACGCCTCTCCCGCCCGCCGCCACTCCGCATCTATACGCTGGCCCAACCGCAGCCACATGGAAGACACTCTCATTCCAGGGTTCTCCTGCCCTCTGGCCGATGCTTGCCCCTCTGATGTTGATGGCCCCGAGCCATCATCGCTCCCACCTAGAGCCTGCTGCTGCTGTCCATGTGCCCTGTCCGATGATGCCTGCACATCCTCCATCTGCTGGTCTCCAGTTGTTGGGGTGTCCACCCCTGCTGGACCACCGACTCCTGACTGTGGCAGGCATGGGATCTCCACCAAGCTGGCTGTGTTGGTCGGTCCAGGTCCACAGGGGGCCCTGGTGGAATCTGGACTGGAAGACGGAAGGGAAAACGACTGGCGCATAGTCTCCACAGAGGAGGAGAGGTCCGCCAGAGTGCGTGACACATGTAGCAACCCACCGACCAGGGCCCCTCCCAACATTGCCATGTTGCCACGCAGCTCTTCGCGATGGCCTCCGTGCTCCCCCCAGGAAGCACGCACGTCATCACGAATGTCACGCATGCGCAACGCGACACCAATCAGGACGGAGGCCAAACAGTCATGGGACTCCTCGTCCGCAGGTTGTGGAGAGCCAGATAACGTTGGCCTGCCCCTACCTGCGGACGGGCCTGGGACGGGGCATCCCTGCTGGTGCATGGTGGTTCAGTCACAGGGTCAGGGACAGCGACATGCACAGGCCCCTCCGCGGTGACCTGTGCTGCCTCCTGACCCTGGCCCTGGACTGCACCACTTGCACCAGTGGTACTACCCCCACCAGGCCCCATGTGCGGCTCAGTAGTGGGCTCCTCCTCCTCTGTGGAGACCACCAACCTGGATGTCTCCGCACCTTCTTCTGCCATTGCAAGCCCCGGCCCTTCCGCTACAGCCGCAGTGGCAAACGCGGCACCAGTCCCCTCGCTCCCGGATGATGGAAATTCCTGGGAGGGTGGCTGGGCCTTGCGTCACCGCCCGATGGAGGCATCCCCGCCACTTGGCTCCACAGTGCCGTCTCTGCCCTCTTCTTTACTCAACACTGCGTAGAGGGAGACATAGAACACAAGCACTGTACAATAGTCCCCTAGACAGGAAGCAATAACACATGAGTGGCACTGTCAAACGTCACTTCTATCCTGTCCCTCCAGAACACATGGGTCAATGCATGCAACACACATGCAGAAACAGGTACGGCACATGCAATCAACATCAGCATCCATGTACAAGGACCTCCATGTACATAAATGTTGCCTTCAAACTCACATGCATCATGGCTCGTACACCACAGACACAGTGGATACAACGGTGACCAGACTGCACGAGTGAATCTACACATCCTCACAGACATGTGTCATGCATCCATGGCGTTTCAAAGTCACACACATGCTTCTCATACACACAGACATGCACACCATACATGTACATGAGAGCAGCACCCATCTCTCACCCCCCACCATGTCCAAGAACAGGGACTGGCATGCATACATTTGTGCATTCCGCATGCAGCTCCCCATGTCTCATTGGAACACATGCACCATCCATTTGATTCACGCATTACTGGTCTCACATGCATTTCCATGATGTCCCGGCACACACACATCCATACATGGCCTATGTTACACATACAGGCAAGTAGCTGACTACCAGCACACTGCAATATGACCTGTTTCACACAGCAATGCATGGCCACTTACTGCTCAACTCGACGTGTCTTCCTCCGAAGGATCTGGGCGTGGAGTGCTGGGTTTAGGTGTTCCAGGACCCTCATCTGGATGTTGCTCAGGTGGACCCTACACCACTCTGCATCCTCTGCCTTCACGAGGTGCCGGGCCTTGTTGAGGGTCCTGGACCTGAGGTCCTCCCAGCGCTTCCGGATGTGCTTGCTGTCGCAGGTTGCCACCCCCTCCGCGTTGATGGCAACCACGACATCCTCCCAGATCCTCTCCCGTCCTTCCTTGTCGGCACGCGATGGTGTGAAGAGGGCATCATAATGGCCCAGGACATGCTCCACCAGGACACCAACTTCCTTCTCACTGAAGCTGGTGGCCCTCTGCCTTTCTGGCTGGGGGTCGCCAGTGGTCTCGGATCGTGTTTGCCCCGACATGGCGACCCCCGAGGCAGGCGTGCGTGGGCAACTGGGTCCTGGGGCTGGGTTGTGGAGAGATGGTATCCCAGTCGGGAGTCTTCTGTTCCAGCAGGGGTGGACACAGAAACTGTACCCCTGCAGATGGCTGATGTGCAGGCACCAAATAGCAGGGCACGTGGCCAGCAGGCAGGCAGCAGCAGATGGCAGGTGGGAGCGTGCTCGGGACTCTTGGGGGCAGGAAAATTGCCTTTTGGACAGAAGCGTGGTCTTCTGTGTGTTTTCGTGTGGCTAGCTTGATACGGAGTGATTTGGCACATCAAAAAAATGCACGTCAGCGTGTAATTCGAGGAAAGGCCCTTAGCGCGTAGGCGCGTCTGTGGCGTAGCGCGCACAGGCTTTTCCCTCAACACGGGTGCATAGTGGATCAGCATGTGAAAAAACCACACGTCCGTGTGTGAATGCGTGTAATTCGAGGAAAGGGCCTAAGTGCGTAAATGACGCAACGCGCGCAGGTGTTTCCCTCAGCACGGGTTAAAGATGATCGGGGCCAGCAGTTCGCTGTACGTGCCTTTCGTGGAGATCGATGTGTGTGTTGCTACTTCGTGTTGTTTCGCGCGCCATCACAACTTCACAGCAGATCAAGGATGTATCTCTTCTTTTGGCGGGGGTATTGGCTACGCGTGTTTTTTATCATTGCGCTAGTCTGACGCATGCTATTGTTCCCACTGCGGGTTCCCCTGTGTATCACTTACACATTTTTGAGGTCATAGAAGCCTGCTTGTCCCACGTGTATGCGTTTTTCGTGTTTCTGGGTGCCACCGCGTACTGCAGGTGATTAATTCCACGCACGTAGGCTGCAGTGGTTGCGTGCACGGTTTTACTGCAATTTTGGGGTGTCTGAGCGTTGCGTGAGCCATCACTTCATCACCGGGGTCACATACAGCCTTGCAGGTGCAGGGGTGATGTTAACATCTTGCATCCCACCCCCTTCACCCCAATTGCCCAGGACAATTGTGGTGTACACCTCCCATTGGCACTCCTCCATCTGTGCCGGCACTACTCCATCTGTGCCATGGTTGGGAGGCCACCAAAGGTGAGGGGCGCCTCAGTTGGGCATACTCCTCATGGCGGGCATGGTCAGGGATGTAGCCGGGGTGACCAGAGAGTATGGGCACTCCAGGGTGTCCAGGTGGCTGCAGAGGGGGAAGAGGCAGGGGTGTGCCACTTGGGCACGATGATGTGCCATGTGTCGGTGCAGTCATGCCACCACCCCCTGTGGTTCCGGTAGATGCAGTTCTTGCATCTGGCACTGGCGCCCGTGTGACCGGGCAGTCCATTTCATCGACTGCCACGGGCCCAAGGGTAGTGGTAGCTGCAAGTGCAGCTGTGGACACCACCACCCAGGCTCAGGGTCTGCCAGCGCAGACTGCGTTGGCACTTGAAGAGTCACTGGAAGATTTCCAGCAGGTCAGGAGGAACACCGTAGGTGCATGCAGGACTGCCCTGACCGAGACACGTGTCCCTGGGGCAGCAATGTCATCTGCTGCCCCGACCAGCCGGGTGTTGGCTAGTGCAGGGGCAGATGCAGCCAACAACACCCCGGTTGTGAGTCTACCAACCAGGACAGTCGCGGTCAATGACCCTGGCACAGCGGATGTTGCTGCGCAGGGTCCATTCCAGGGCACCCAGCAGCCACTGATGCAAGTCAGGCCTTCGGTCGTCCTTCGACCAGCCACTCCCTTGGTTCAATCCACCGGTCCCACTGGCCATACTGATCAGGGCGACATTCGCCTGCCAGGGTCGGCACCACCATACAAGAGAATAAAGGTTGCATCTGCAGCACAGGCTGGGACCCCAGACACAGCCACGGCCTCCTGCATGTCAAGAAAGAAGCCTTTCTGCAAACAGGAAATGGACTCCCTTGTGGACAACGTGCAGGCCCACAGACGTGACATGCTTGTGGGGCCGAATTGTCAAACTACGGCTGCCCATCGGAATCCCCACTGGAAGCATGTCGCGGATAATGTGAGTGCATTCGGCCATGAGGTGCGCACAGCTGCCGAGTGCAAGAAGCATTGGAATGACCTCAAACGCAGCGCTAAGGCCAAGCGTGCCTCTAATTACAGCATGCCTCTGGTGACTGGCGGTGGGCCACCACCTGAGGAGGATCACTTCACTCCGCACGAGGCACTCGTTGCGAAGTTCATACCACAAGAATTGGTTGAAGGAGTGGGAGAGATGCAGGACTTTGATGCCCAGTCCAGTGAGTGTTGTTGCGTGTATGTCCAGCCCATGTGTGTTTTGTTTGTGTGATGTGTTGTGCTTGACTGCCACTACATGCTATGTGTACATGGTTTTCATGTGCTAGTCATGCAAGGCTTCACTTGCTGTGCAGGATGGTGGACATGTAGAACAGGCGGGGACTGTCCTCATCACCACACTTGCACCCTACTCACATGTTAGTCACCCAGATGCCCCTCCGGTCCATGTTCCTGCTCTCTGGCCCTTCTGCATGTAGCCAGGGGTGGTTTTCCTCCCAGCACTGGGACTATGTCATTGCATGATATGATATATGATATGATAAGGCATTTGTAACGCGCCTATACACAAGTGTTTCAAGGCGCGACGAGGCAGGGGGGGAACAAGGGGAGACAGACAACGATCTTACTAGGCCAGGTGTCATTCAGATCGCGCAAGTGCAAGGGTAGAGGGGAAGGGAAAAGTGCATGGGGGAAAGGGAGAGGGGAAAGTGCAGTACAGGGTTATTAGCATACAGCATACAGGATAAATAACAAGGGCCAGCTGGTGGCAAGTGCGAGGTAAGTGCAGACAAGTGCTGGGAAGGGGGGCTGTATGGATACAGACACAGTCCCGTAGTGCAGGGGTTGCCGTGGAGGCAGGGCAGGATACAGTGGCTGGGCCGAGAACGGTGAATGGCCCATTTGCAGATTCAGTGCAGTTTCAGTAATATTAGCAGGGGAGAGGGGGAGAGAAAGCGGAGGCAAAGAGGAAGGTTTTGAGGTGCTTCCGGAACCAGAGGTGGTTCTCCTCTAGTTTCAGGGAGGTAGGAGGGCTGTTCCAGAGGGAGGCCCCTGCAGTGGAAAGAGATCTGCCCCCAACTCGTTGTTTGGAGAAGCGGCTGACCCTGAGGGAGTTGGAGGCGGATGAGCGAAGAGCTCGAGAAGGAAGATATTTAGGAAGAGAGAGTTGAAGGTATTTTGGCCCAAGGCCCCAGACGTGCATGTGTCCTCTGCCTGCGGGTACTCCACATAGGCATGCCCCCTTGCCCCTCCACCCACCCTGCACCCCAATTACACCATTGCACTTATCATTTTGGCGTACTGCAATGGCCTATTCAAGCCTCCTGTGTACATGCTAACTTCCACCAGCCAACCTGCCAGACACATGCAGTGGGGTACATCCTCTGCCCTTCATGCATGGACTGTGCAGATGACAGATGCTCCACAGGGACATGAGTGCCCATTCATGCTCCATGTGCATTCCATGCATACCCCTATGTGTCCTAGCCTGGATGCTCATTGTAGTACGTTTCTTGTATGAGTAACATTTAATGGGATTTCTACAGCCATCCCATGCCCACTCTGGCCCTGTCCTGTATCACACACATGTTTAGGGTGTCACAGTCTGTGTGGGGCACAGTGCTCCCCCAGTTTCAGACCCACTGACTCTGTCAAAATGGTGTAGTGGCTTTTGCACACTTGGGTGTACTACTGAGGGTTTGTCATGTGTTCTGCATACTGTCCCATCATCATCTGCTGTGTTGTCAGTTGACTCAGATGATGCCATTGATGCTAGTCAACACTGTCTGCCAATACACAGGTCTCTGTTCAGCCTTTTGCTACCAAGCAAGGCATCCCTGCATTTTCACTGGGGGGGGGTTCTTGTAGTCATGTAACCCATTGCATGCACATTGCACGTGATGCCTGAAATAGCCCTTCCACTGGTTTCACGATTTGTGATACACATCATGAAGTACTTGTTCATGTAGATAGTGAGTAACATACACATGTTCTGCACTGCATCAACCCGCTTCTGAGCCGTTGCATGCAGGTTCTGTTTTGTGTGTGACATGTCTGCTTCATGTGTTGGCTGTCTGTGTGATGTCTATGTGTATGTGTGTCATGTGCTTCTGACATGTGTACTAATAATTTTTTCTATCCACTTTTCAGGTGATGACGCAATGGAGCCAGAGGATGGTGTTGTCATGCCAGGCACAGGGTTGTCATCACAACCACAACCCGGCACAAGTGGGGGTCGTGAGGTGGTAGACCACGAGAACCCACGTGTGCTTCAGTCCATCTTGTCTTTGGCTGGCTATGAGTCCAGCCCAGATGACCACTCTGACAGCAATGTTGAGTTGGATGTGTATCAGGCCCATACGTCAGCGGTGAGTGATTCTGATGTGGACACTTCTCTGTCCGCAACACCTGCACTGAGGGGCCAGACAGTGGTGGGACCTCCGCCTGTGCCGGATTGGGACGCAGGTTCACCCTCCACGCCAGTCGCTGATGTGCCTGGAGCATCACGTAGACGGGGGTATGTAGTCGTGCAGCCGCGGGCGGTGCCAACCCAACGAGGATGCACGGTCCTTGGGTCCCGCAGGTGTCAAGCCCAGCAACGCAGTGGCCGTGCGCCACTGAGGTATACTGAGTGGGAGCAAGACATGACTGCCAATTCAGAACGTCAGGGGGCAGCACTTGATAACATTGCTGCGAGCATGGAACGTGTGGCCCAATCCGTGCTCCCCCCTGCTAGGCAGGTGCTTCTCCAGTGGCAGGCGGCGCAGTCCACGGCCCACTCGCTCAGGCTGGGCAAGGCAGCCTCTGACAGGACACGCCAGGCTGAAATGTTGTCTCTGCATCAAGCAATTACTTCTCACGCAGAGGCACACATGGCGGCCCTGAGGGCTGAGTCTCAGTCCCTCAGATCCACTCTGGATGCCCTCTTGACATCCCAGAGGGTGCGGTCAGAGGAGAGGTTTGAGCAGCTTGAGCGTACCATCTTGGCTGAGCTACATGCTTGCCGGGAGGTGGATCAGTTGTCCAGCCAGACCAGGCAGGAAGAACTCTGTGCTACATGTGTTACCTTGCAAGAGGAAGCACGTGTATCACAGGAGGTTCTGCATGCAGACCTGCGTGTCATTGCCGCACAGAACCAAGCTCACCCATCCGGCAGACTTGCTGCCAATGAGGGGCAAGCTGCGCCTAGGTGTGGTCAGGCTCCTGTGCCACGTCGTCCTTTACAGGGTGAGGCAGACTCGGACTACGGATTATCTTCCACACAGGTCATGGTGTGCAGGCGTTGAGCCCATGGAGGGTTTTTTTTTTGTCTCAACATCATCACATGTGGGTGTTGAGGTGCACCCTGTACCACCTCCCTCCTGGGTGCCCCCTCCCGGGCTGTATGTGGCCATTTTTGATTTTTTCTTATAGTTTAGTTAGTTAATATTAACTATTTGAAAGTTATTTTAATTAGGTTATGTAGGTTTTTCACTGTTAGTTTAATTAGTTAATATAGTTTAATATTGTGTGTCTATTGTGCATTCATGTGACGGTGTGGTGCTTTGTGGCTTTTGAAAGCATCCACTGTCTGTTCCAGCTGGGCCCTTCAAGCTTGTCTTGTGTATGTGTTTGCAGCTTGGGGTCCTGACTCACATAGGCCACTCCTGCTTCCCTTATCCAAGGGCTTGCTAGGATGGTTCGGTGTTACAAAATATTTCACAAGGGCTTTGGACTTCTTTAAATACTGTGGTCTGTCTGCTGCTGTTCTACTTGTGTTAACACCCCTAGTGGGGATTGGTTGCGTTTCGTCCACCCCATGTCTGTAATGAATTTGGGTGAGTATGTGATTGATTTCTCCATTAATTGATGTGGATTCTGATGTATGTTGTTTTCTTGCCTGTATATGTGCTTGATGCACTTCATGCCGTAGACAGTAGCCTGCAACCTTGGCCTGTCAAAGTGACAATGATGGTGGGAGGAGTTTGGATGTAGCTCTGTAATCTGGCCCAGTGACAACCAGCATGTAGACACACCCACAGGGAACTGTCAAGCCTTATTAATTTATTTCATGCCTTTTCTGCAGGAAGATGAGCCTCCAGACTACCTTTGCCAGCAGACACAGGGATGACTAATACAGAAAACTGGGCACGTTCGGTGGTGCAGACGTGTGGATGTGTGCGCAAGCAGATGCACAGGGCTTGTGCTCAGACGTCCGACAGAAGCAGGTGTGTTTCCAGGAGATCCTGGCCAGGTGAGCAACACAAGGGCCCACACTGCAGATTACCTTCCACCAGGCCACTTGCACATGGATGCTAAGTGGCACCAGTGATGTGGAGCTTTGCCAGGTATTGTTGGAGAAGCACACAGTACAGCTGACATGCGTTGAGGGCTAAATTCCAAGTGCCTTTACTAGTTGTCAGGGGCACACGCAGGGGCCATCAAACATATCCTCGAGTACCCCCTGCTCCATTGAAGCAGAGTAATTAGGGTAGTAGCGTTCCTGGCCAGAAACTGATACAGCGCACAGGGACAACCAGCGAGACTCAGACGTGTGGTGAGTGCATGTCATTTTCATGTGCAAATTGCCACGTGCACTACCTACTTAAATCTGCGGCGGCCAGAACGCAACTTGTACTGAAGTTGCACCTTGCTATACGCGTCTAGCAGCTCACCCAGGGACCATTGTATCATGTCTTATTCTTGACCCATTGGTCTTCCATTTCTCACCTGGCCACTTGCGCTGGTATTACTGCATTGACAGTGTATGTACCATCGGTGGCCCAAGCTAACGTATGGGTACATAGTAGCAGACAGGGGAGTTTGTTTGTGGAGATGTCTCTTACTTTGGGGCATGGATGGGGGTGTGTGTGTTGTAAACACACATTCAGAATTGTAACTCACACTCTCTTTGCAGCATTAAAGTGCTCCTGTTACCGGACCTGAGAGTGTGCAGGCAGGAAGCCAGCACTCACCCCAGAGATAAGTGTCTCTTTGGCTTTCATTTGACTGATTTGGTACAATGTGCATGATGAACATGTTTTCTATGATTGAGTTTGTGTTTATGTGATTAGGTGTATTTTACATACTTTACCTTGCAAATCCACATCCACTCTCCTGCCCCTCTTTCCGGTTATCCTGAATACCAATGCCTGTCCATGCAACATATCCCTGACCCTCCTTTCCCGCCGGGGTCTCAGAGGCCTGTGTTAGTTTGACCTTGCAGGCACCCAGACCACGGAGGGGGAGGTTGGTTCGTGCCACTCCTGCGCCTGGACACCGAAGCTGTGACAGTACCCATCAGTTGTTGCATCATCATTGTATGTTATCTACCGTGAATGGTACCCATCCTGTTGGACCATTGTTCAACTGTGCTACCTTGGTTGTTCTATCATTGTGCTTGTACATGTGCTTTGACATTTCCTGCTACCTCAAGTCATCTACTGGAGACTCCTCCAAGGTTTTTTGGTGCCTACAGCCTTTTAAACTAGTTTTTGGGTTTGCCTACTTGGGGTTCTCTGCGATGTGACATTTTTACCAGTCAAGGTGGCCTCTGAGGGGGCTGGACCCTATTTACACGCAAGCTGGAATATGGAGCCCAAGGGGTAGGGTGGTCCTGTAGCCAGGTAGACTTGAAGGAAGAAGGCTACATACCTCAGAGACAGTTGTCCAGAAGGTCACAGTGATGTGTAAGTGAGGGCCTTTTGTTGTTGGACAGTCGGCTTGGCCTACAGTGTGTTCGGCACTCTGACATTGTAATTGTGGGGTACTATGTACATGATGTGTTGTGCTGCTCAATGCCTGTTCCTGTGTTGTCCTTACTTTTCAGGTGCAGGGGATTGGTGTGGTTTGACATGCTGGGGTGTTCACATGGCCAATGTTCACATGTGATGTGTACAGGACACTGAGGGTCACTTGATTTCACATGCAAATA
Organism: Ambystoma mexicanum; assembly: GCF_040938575.1. Lineage (NCBI taxonomy): Eukaryota > Metazoa > Chordata > Amphibia > Caudata > Ambystomatidae > Ambystoma > Ambystoma mexicanum. The sequence goes on along the minus strand of NC_090923.1, from coordinate 690,581,566 downwards.
TTGAGTGCATGTCCATAATGACACACACAGTTGCACAATGATCCACCACACGTGCATCCACCGTTCCATGGCCACAGGTGCACACAGATTGCATTTTCAGGCCCACGGTGTCCATGCAGCCCATGATCTATTGCCATTTGGGAACCCTGTGCATGCGTCATTTGCTTGTAGATTTCATTAGTTGTTTTCATGTGATGCTCAAGGTGTATCCGCAACACAATGGCTGCTCAAAGTGCCCTATGCTGTGCAGTGTGTTGCAGGAGACACACACAGCACACAGGTTCGGGAGTTTGGATTTTGCCATGCCCAATGTGCATGTGAATGGTTATTCAGTGTTGGGTTCATGCTGCGACTGTTGGAAAGCATTTGTGTCTGACTTTGTATGTGTGGGAGGTTGTTGGTCAGTCATTTCATCTGATTCCATGTCAGGCATCATTGTATCATGCCAGTTTTCATTTATGACATGTCTCTTTGTATATTATTGGTCATGTGTTTGTCTTTTGCTATTGCATGTCATGTCATGGTGCAGCAGACAAGGGTGATGTGGTTTGGCAGGGTTTGGGTGACATACCAGGGATTGTGATGGACTGTTTTGCAGGGGTGTGTGATACACACCTTGCATGTGTTCCTTTTGCTCACACATGATTGGTTATTTTTAAGTAGCTAGGGATACACACAATGTGGCACTTCCGTGGGAACATTCTCAGGGTGGTAAGGTTGTGACAGTTGGCTGTCTCCTTGTTATCATTGATTGTCACCTGCTATGTGCCAGGACTGTGTGCACTCCGCAGGGATGGGAGTTTAGGTGAAAAATGTGGCCACAAGCTGGGTCCGGGCTGCCTCGCCACGTGCCCTGTCCCCTCCTATGGGCAGCAACTGTGCCTGTGGTTGGGGATGTGAGGGCACCACCATGTCCACCGGTACCTCCCGCTGTGTTGCAACATTGTGCAGGACACATGCTGCCACAATGATCCTGCAAACTACTGGGTATGCATATAGTAGCTGCCCACCAGAGCGGTCAAGGGAGCGGAAGCGTGACTTGAGCACTCCAAATGTGCGCTCCACTATGCTCCTGGTTGCAATATGGGCATCGTTGTATCTTACCTGGGGTGGTGTGGTGGGGTTCCGGATTGGCGTCATCATGTGGTTGCTCAGAGGGTAGGCACTGTCCCCTGGGGAGGTGATAATAGTTGAGATTCTTAGGGTTTGGGTATTTCTCTGTGTGTGACTTGCATGCATGTGCACAGGCATTTGTACTCACCTAGGAGCCATGTGTCGCCATGCTGCCCAGCTTCCAGGGCCCGGCTCAGGGCGGACATTCTGTATATGAAACTGTCATGGGTGGAGCCAGGGTAGTTTGCATAGACAGAGGTGATGATTCCTTTAGCATCGCATACAACCTGCATGTTGATGGAATGCCAGTGCTTGCGGTTTCGATAGATGTGCTCAGTGGCCCTAGGTGGACGTAGGGCCACATGGGTGCAATCTATGGCACCAAGCACTTTGGGGAAGTGTGCCACCCTGTAAAAGCCCTGGACCACGGCCTGCCTTTCTGCGGGTGTTCTGGGCATGTATATGTGCCTGCGGATTGAGGGGCGTGCAGTGGTGATTGCAAACACCTGGTGTAGGCAGCGTGACTGCGTGGCCTGTGAGACCCCTCCCCACTATAGCAGTGGTCCACTGAAATGACCCAGTGGCCAAAGAATGCAGGGCATTGAGCACCTTCTCCAATGGGCTCCCTGCTTGGGAGCACAGTGTGAGGGAAGTAAGGTCATCTTCCCACTCCCTGACGAGGTCTAGGATGATATGAGGTGGAAACCTATACCTAACATAGACGTGGTCGTCAGGCATCCCAAAAAGGCTGGTCCGGGGTAAGGGGTAAAAAAATGCGGGCCCTGGCTATTCTCCTCCTCCTGCGGTGTCCCACGATCAGTGCTGCGACAAATGGGGCATTCATCGTAGCTGGATATACGTGTTTGTAGTTTGCGCGCACTTTTATACTGTGCGCGGGGACGCTTCCGCCTGCCTTCGTGTGGTGGACGCGTTGACGCCTATGTGCGTCTCTTGCTGTGCGCAGGTTTCCCGTATTCAAATCCATGAATACGGGTTGTTCGCGTGCGTGTGGGCGTTCCGTGCATTTCCCTGCAGTACTTCCCCAGTTTCGCCTTCTTTTTCACGCGTTGTTCCCCATTCCGTGTGTTACGCCCTGTGTCCTGCCCCCTTTTTGGTGTGTGCGCGGACGTTGTATGCTTTCCCTGTGCGAGTTGCGCACAGCGTTCGGGATGTTGCAATGACGTGTGCGCCCAAGTGGGCCACGCACGGGTTTGGCGCACATCCCGAGAAAAACACGTGCAGGGACTTCCATGAATAGCACGCGTGCGCTTCCTTGTTCATGCTTGCGCCACTTTTTTCGGCGCACATTTGTTCCATGAATTGGCCCCTCAATGCGTTATTCACAGGTTCTCATCTCCAAGATGAAATCAAACTGGATAGAATATTTTCTATTATTGAACTCTGGATGATGCAGAATAGCTTAGCGCTTAACCAAGGAAAAACTGAACTTATGATTGTGGGATCAGTAGGGACACTTGCCAAGCTGGACCCGGCTTCCAAGCACTTTCAGCTAGGGGATGTGGATATTTCTCTGCTTCGCAAGGTCAAAATACTGCTACTCATTCTTGACTAGTCATTGAACATAAAATCCTATGTGGGAAGTACGGTCTCAATAGCGATTTATTATATCAAACTCTTAGCCCATCTTAGACCGTACATTTCCCAAGACAATTCTGAAGACATTGCGCAGGCAATAATAGGGGCCAAAATGGACTATTGTTGCAGTCTCCTGGCAGGAGTTAGCAAAGCAACCATCAATAGACTCCCAGTGGTCCAAAATGGCGCAGTTAGAGTTGTCACCAGCCTGGATTTGCGCTCCCATGTAATGGAGGCCAGACGCTCACTCCACTGGCTCCCTGTGGAAGCATGAATCACCTTCAGGCTACTAGTCATCACATTCAAGTGTCGATTGGGTACTATGGCATTCTTTCTTCAAGACCATGTTAGGGACAAACCTAATCACAGAAGCCTGAGGTCTAGTAACCAAAACTACCTTTTTCTTCGAAAATGTAAAACCAAGAAGGTCCAGGGAGGAGCCTTCTTTTGCGGCACTCCCTTATTTTGGAACTCTCTACCCTCTTTACTGAGTGGCTATTCCACTTTGACTTTGTTTAAGAAAGAGCTCAAGACCTGGTTGTTCCGATAATTAGCTCAATTATTTTATCTCTTTTCGGCTTGACTGCTCCCACTTTTAGTCTGGACTGCATTTGTTATTTGTTTGTGTCTGTCTTTGTTTGCGCCCTCACGCCCTCTGGTTTATGGATGCGCACTACAAATAAAGTAACGTAAATTAAAGTAAGTGTGGTGCAGGACCAAAATACCTAACCGACCCTCTTGTTCAACACATATTTCAAGGGTGCTCAGATTTATATTAGTGTGCAAACGTTAGCCTTGTTCAGCCAACAACAATTGCGCAGGGGAAAAATGTTTTGATTTTCATGGCACCAATTCCTGGAGCAATCTGTTACTGAACATAAGACAGCAGAAAGACCTGCTTAAATACAGAAAAAAACAAAAACAAAAACTTCAAGACAGAGGGGCAGATTATTAAAAAGGAGTACATCTGTGATGCGCCATATGCTCAATGATACAAATGTGCCATTGAAAAATGTGTGCAAATAAGTGGGCATTTATTGGCACATCTGACAGGATTCACATGTTTCTACCAAATCTGTTAGAGGCACATGTTTTATGTGCTAATTTCAACAAGAGCCATATGTAGTGCCAGAAATATGTACAGCTCATCAGACACTCCAAACATCAGTGCAACTACCCTAAAAACAAAGGTGACGTATTCAGGCAATATGTCTATGGTTCATTATCTTTTGGTGTTATGTGAATAATAAGTCTTAGATTCGGACAGAAATGGTGAGTCTCCACGAGTCACTGGACATTGGGTAGACGGAATACCATTTACATGTCCAAGGCATCATTTTGTCAATGCCATTCAGGGTGTTGTTTAGCAATGTATATATGTGTTTTGATGTAGGATTGTGCATTTAAGTCACACAATTGTGAACAAACTGTCAGTAATTGTTTCATCACAAGCCGGCCACAGTTAAAGTGTTCTACTTTCCTGTGTCCTCTCAGTGCTCTGACCATAGATATTGCAAGGTGTGCAAATGATGAACAAATGCAGGGATGTGCTCTGGCATAATATATTGCCAGGACACCTCTGATGTCGCTTGCATGTCTGGTACATTCATGGGCCAGTGGCTGACCATGTGAAAACTATGGATTGGCTAGGAGCAGCTCCTACATAATGGAAATAGGGTCCCACTACCCCCCATTGTGGAGTAGCCAAAGCCATAGCCTGGTGAAAACGTACTGATCCCTCAGCTACAGTGTGCAACCACGTGAGTGCTCCTGGGTTGGTTAGTCAACACAAGATTAAATGAGATGCACAGGATCACACATTGGTAAAGGGGCAAAGGGGTTAAGCAGAGATTTGTGCCATTTCTGCATTTGAACACTTTATTTTCCAGTTCTTACCATGAAGTAAAACAATCTAATTGTATGAAAACATACTTGGAAAGTACACAAATCCCATTACCAAACATGACAATTTTTCAAAAAAATATTATAGAAGGGTGTTATGTAAAATGGGAATGATTCCAGCTTCATTCTCTCCATCATCAAGGGAAGTAGGCTAAGGCAGATTCCTACAACACCAGGATCAGCAATGCGAACTCTGATACTAAGGAAATCTTCGCCATTTTCAGGGAACTTGAGACACCGTCCACTCCACGCTCCACCATTACCCAGGATGAGACCTGGTGCAACCAAATTCAAGCAGCCATGCTAGACAAACTAGATAACTTACACTCTAAAATTCTATCCCACCAAAAAGCACTATCCACTCTCCTTGGACGCACAACGGCTCCCCCAGCCCAACCGCCTAATGATCCCAGTCAAATACCAAAATTTGAATTCTCGAACATGACTGAATCTGAGGTCATTGCCCTCATGAAATCCATTAAGCCTTCCAATTGCAAGGGAGATACCTGCCCTTCCCACATTATCAGAGACTGTGCCCCTGCCCTGACTCCCATTATTACAGCCTTCATCAACTCATCATTTCAATCTTCGCATGTACCAACTTCCCTAAAAGAAGCCTGGGTCAAACCTCTCCTGAAAAAAACATCTCTCGACCCTTCTATCCCAGGGAACTACTGTCCCATCACAACAGTCCCCTTTCTGCTAAAGATTCTGGACAAAGCAGCCTACCTGCAGGTTCAAAAATGTATTGAAGACAACCACCTCCTTGGGCTTCGCCAGACTGGCTTCCGCCCCTAACATGGTACCGAGACGGCACTACTTGACCTAAAAAATCAAATAGATGACATAAGAGACGCGGGCAAACCAGCTCTCCTCCTGCTTCTGGACCTCTCTGCGGCCTTCGACCTGGTCGAGCACAAAACGTTATGCCACCATCTCACGACCTCAGCCCACTTCTCAACCAAGGCGTGTGACTGGATTTCCTCATTCCTTCAGGAGAGGGTAATGAAGGTCTTCTCTGACTCCGCCAACGCAACACCCAGCACCATCAAATGCAGAGTTCCACAGGGCTCCTGCATAGCCCCCACACTTTACAATCTCTTCACAAGACCTCTCTTCAGGATTTTTGACTCCCTGGGCATCTTTTATACAAACTATACAGATGATACTCAGGTTCTCATCCCCCTATCAGGTGACTACACCAAGGACCTGGACACACTCAACAGTATATATGCCACCATCCAATGTTGGATGGCTGAGAATTGGCTTTGTCTAAACAGTGATAAAACGGAACTTCTGCTTGTCGGCTCCCCATCCACTCTGGGAAAACTGGATTCCAAATACCAATCCTTCACCGTAGACAATATTCCCATCAAAGTCTCTCAAACTATAAAAACACTGGGTGTGTATCTAGAGCCCAGCCTCACTATGGACAGACAGGTAAATGCCATTGCCTCATCCGCAGCATATCACTCCAAACTCATCAATGCCATCAGGCCCTTCCTTTCACGCCAAAACTGCATATCAATTGCAAGGGCCATCATCAGCTCCAAACTGGACTATTGCAATGCTCTGTTCATTGGAGCCTCCCAAAAAAACCTCGCCAAACTCCAGATTGCCCAAAATAATGCCTTAAGAGCTGCTACAGGCACCACTCGCAAGGACCACATCTCAGGGATCAGAAGGCAGGTACACTGGCTTCCCATCAAGGAAAGGGTGGTTTTCAAAACCCTGGCTCTTACACATAAGTGTCTTCACGACCAAGCCCCTCCCTATCTGACTCAAAGGATAACCAGACAAGCAGTCGCCAGACCTTTGAGGGCAGCCTATGCCTACCGCACAGAGTGCGCGCAGGAGGCATCAGCTTCCCTACTATGGCAACAACCTTATGGAACAACCTCCCTGCTCAGATCAGATCAATCGACTCACAGAAAGCCTTCCACAAGGCCTTAAAAACCAACCTCTTCATTTAAGACCCTGTCATTCTAGGTTTTGCACTTTTTCTGTATCACCTTGTATAGGAGAATATCTGTGTTTGCCTCCTGTTACCTAGACTAGATTATTAGTAACCAACTGTAACGTCCTATGTTGTATCCTCTGTAACCATGCGAATGTATTTAATTATACTTTTTGGGGCCCCCTACTGTAACCCTCAAGCAAGCCTTCTTAAAATGTCCTTATAGCGCCTCGTTGCCTGTGGGCCGTAGTGCGCTTTACAAATGCTAAAATAAATAAAATAAATTAAGTATATAAGTACCAGCATACCAATCGATGTGATTTAACACATTTAATCTGGGTCTGTCTTTTGTATTTTAAAGCTTTAAATACTTCCAAAACAATGGCTTGTGACATTTTCATTTCTAAACGTGCATAAAAACCTTTGACTTTTACCAAGAAGCAAACCGTTTTTTGTGCCAACAAGCAGACCTTAAAATATCATTGCCTGGGACCAGGACATCTGGTCCACTCTCTTCTGTCTACCAACTCTATCCACCCAAATGGCCTACATAAGAAGACAGATCAAGTAATGGGCTGAACGATACCAGCCGCATGCAAGAAGGCAAACCTCACAGAAGACAGCACAGTGTAATGTAAGATATATTAGATGATTTGACCAGGATCACTGTATCATCTGCTGGCAAATCCAGGATACAAGCATGAACACTTTTGTTTCATAGGCCTTCATTACGACCCTGGCGGAAAGTGACTGACCTGACCGCCATAGCGTAAATAGCGTTTCCGCCATTGCACGACGGAGCAAAGTGCGGCTAATTCCGACCCATCGGGCACGAGCACTACGCCATGGCGGAAGTGCAAAGTCCGCGATGGCGGAAATGTCCCCAAAACGCCCCTCACCGCCGTCGTACGGCGCCCTAGGTGCAATTCCGCCACCCATCTTAGCGGTCACCATAATGAGCGGCAATCGGAAAGTACGGTGACCGTAAATATATGGAAACGGAAGTAAAAACATGGTCCCGGAACGGGAAACAGCACGCCGTACACCTATAAAATCAGAATTCCCACACAACCATAAAAAATACTACCCTGAGACACATCCCAACCCGTCATCCACCCTAGTGAAAGCAATAAAAATGGGAAAAGTAGCGAAAAAAGCGTGCGACCGCAAGCGGCAGGTCCACTTCTCCCGTGAGGAACTCACCGTGCTCACAGAGACCCTCCAGGAGAATGCTGCCGTCGTCTTCTCGACGCAAATGACCAGGACGGCACTTGCGAACAAGAAGGCCATATGGGCCCTGGTGGCACAGCGGGTAAGTGCGGTGGGGACCGCACCCCGCAACCCACAGCAATGCAGAAAGCGATGGGACGACTTGCGGATACGCGTACGGAGCATACTATCCGCCAACCGTAACATTGCCACAGCTACCGGGGGAGGATCGGAATCACCCATCAAGTTGACCCCCTGGGAAGAAATCTGTGCCTCCACCATTGGAATGGAGAGTATAGAGTGAGTCGGAGGGATGGAGAAAGGAGTGCAGACATCCGAAGAATCAGGTAGGTGGGCCAAATAAAACAATGCTAAATCCACAATGTCCAATCATGTGAAGTACCATGTGTCCACATAGTGCAACAGTAACACATGTCCAGGAGAACGTCCACATACATTGGCCTGATAGCGCACTTTAAAACTCACATTAAATACATAAATAATTAAAAATCCTAAAAACACCCTCTACACGTGCAGCAGGCACACCCTAACTGCAGGCTGCAAAACAACTGCATCCTCAATCCACACAAAAATGAAAACACCTCCAAGGCCCTGACCCAAATCACCCTCAGGTACCACCCCAATGCATGTGATACATTGCCATTCCAATTTCCACAGACCCATTAATAACGCTCGCCCTCCTTTACTCCACCACAGGGTCCGATTCAAACGACGAGCTCCAGGACACCCCTACCAGCACACCTGCAAAGAGGGCCAAGACCAACGGCCAAAGACCCTCCACCTCAGCTGCACGGATCAAGACACGGCAGCAGCACAAATCAAGTGGCAGCACACAGGAGGGAACATCAACAGGCACCCCAGCAGCCAGCATGCCCACAACAGCACCACCACAGGTCCCCCCAATGGATGCCACAGAAGGCACTGTTTCTGGTGGCAGCAGCACCATAGGTGACACTGCATTAATGGCAGCATGCTCCGACACAGAAAACGGGGATGTCGATGTAGGATCCATCCATGACCTGTCTCAATCCCCCTGTTTGTTTCATCCCGTACACCATGAGGATACCACGCAGGGGCACCCACAAGACGACGACTGGCCATCCCCCACAAGCCCTGTGGCAAGGCAACATGAGGTGACCAGCCCCTCTGTGACACCACCGCAAATGGGCATGGCCCAGCAGAGGCAACAGTCCCTCGACCAGGTGATCGTGCAACAGCAGCAACTGGCCACGCTCCTCAAGGACCATGCTGATGAATGTGGGGGTACTAAGGCAGCCATAGAAACATCAACTGAGACACTTAGGGCAGAAATGGAGAGAAGTACAGAGACACTAAGGGCACAAATGGAGAGAAGCACCGAGAGCCTGAGAGTACAAATGGAGAGAAGCACCAAGAGCCTGAGGGGGGAACTGCATGCGACGTCCAAAGACGTATGTGCTGAACTTGCCGCTGTGCGCCGTGTGCTCACTGAGCTCTCACAAACCCTTAGGGACATGCATGGACGTGAGCAGGCAGAGACATCATCCGTTGCAAGTTCCGTCCAGGGCAGCCCCCAACGTAGATCTGGGAGGAACCTGCGCTCCACAGGCAGGGGTGCCCCTGATACCCAGAGAGGGGGCTTGCAATAGCGTCTGCCCACTGACAATGAGCATCTTTGGACACAAGTGTTCGGGGGGGAGGTAGGAGGGTGGAGGGGGTGTGTTGGGCTCACTTGGGTGGCGGGTCGATGGGGTGTGTAACATAATTTCACATATGCTATAAACAATGCACGATCATCCAATGAGATGTGTGGACATTGATCTTTGTGTACGAGGCCTTTATAGGCGTACAGTCCATATTGTGCATGTTCCAGACACACACAGTGCCACAAGTCCTGTGTCCATGTATCAGCCACCAGGCGTGAGTGCTAGAAGCATGAATCTATGAGAATCTGACGAATGTCACGGCCCTCCTGTGCCTCGCGGACTCCTTGAGGTGCTGCCACATCCCCACCCTCATCATGACCATCTTCAGGTGCTTGCAGTTCTGCGTCAGGGGGCATGGGCACATTTCTACGTACGCACATGTTGTGTAGCATGACACATGCCATGACCATCTTTGCAACCTTCTCATGGCGGTACAGGAGTGCCCCGCCAGACCTGCTGAGGCAGCGGAAACGAGTCTTCAGTAGGCCGAATGCCTGTTCTATGACTACACGGGTACGTGAGTGGGCATGGTTGTAGTCCTCCTCATGCTGGTTCTGTGGGTTCCGGAGTGGTTTAAGGAGCCATCTCTTCAGTGGATACCCGGCATCACCTGTATGTGGACAATAAAGGATGTTTGTGGAATGACATTGCTACGTACGCACCCCCCCCTTCCTGCCAGGTCATTGCCGCATCACATACCCCACATTATCATGCATGAAATGAGACTCACCGAGTAGCCAGGATCTGTTCCCTGCATGTCGCTCCATGTAGCGTGGTATTGTAGAGTTCCTCAAGACCATAGAATCATGGGTTGATCCAGGAAATCGGGCACAACAATGTGTAATGATCCTGTTGGAGTCACACACCATTTGTACATTAAGAGAATGAAATTGTTTTCGGTTGCGGTACTGGGCCTCCATGGCATGTGGGACGACCAATTCCACATGGGTGCAGTCGATGGCACCAATGCAACCCGGTATGCCGCCAAGTGCATGGAATCCCACTTTTGTGTTCGTAATTTCCTGCTCCGAGCGTGGTAGAGAGATGTAGTCGTCTGCGTGCTTCAGGAGGGCATCGAGCACTTGCAATAGTGTCCGTGAGAACACTGGCTGTGAAATGCCATGCAACTGTCCGACTGTGTGCTGGTAGGTGCCTGTGGCCAGGAAGTGGAGTACAGACACCACCTTCAGTAGGGGTGGGATGGCGGTTGGGCTATCTATCATGCTGACAAGGTCAGCCTGTGTCATGTCCACAATGGCGGTTATGGTGTCCCGGTCCAAACGGTAGAGGGTGTGGATCTGCTCATCCGTGAGGTTGAACGGATGTGCTCGGAGGCGTGGGATTGCGGGCTGCCTGCGTGGTGGTAGTGGCTGTGCTGGCGGGCCTTGCTGGCCCTGCCTTGCCCTCCTCCTCCTCCTGCGTCTCCTCTGTGCGGCCGGTTGTTGTAGTAGTTGGTGTTCGTCTTCTTCTTGAAGTTGGAGTACTTGCAGTGCTATCAGGTCCCCCAGGGCCAACATCGCTAGTCCTGCCGGTAGCATTTTGGAGTGGGTGTGGTTGTGGGAGGGGGTTGGGTGTGCAATTTATGTGTTTTCAGGCTGTATAGCCTCCACCTGTGGTGATTCATTCCACCTGTGCAAGCTGCAATCCCCTTTGGGCGAGCACGTCCCGCACACAACGCTGCAATTCGACGCATGGCATCTTGCTTTTACAATCATGTATTTGATCCCGATGGCAGTGAAATATTGGTTCATATGTTCATTCTGCTATGGTCCCATTGTTTCACATACTATCTTTGCAGTCGCGAACAAACTTGTGAAGGGTCAGTGGAATGTAGTACTCGATTAACGGTGGACCCTCATGCAGCACTGTACCGAGGTTCACCGACGGGCGGGGCGTCCCATTTGTGAGTGAAGCCAGTTGCCATTTTCACACACTGCCGCACTACATGGATGAATTTGTGATTTCAAGCGGTCACAGATGCCTTTTCGACGTGATGTTGCAAATGAGGAATTCGAAGGACGGCGCTTTCGGTTTTCAGCTAGCGGCGAGGAGACGCCCACAGGTCTGACTGCAGATATAAAGTTCTATTGTTTAATGTCCTTGGGACAGGGGCCATGGCGAGAATGCAATGATTGATATGAATAGTATGGGATGCGCAATAGCGTAGTGGACGATAAGGCAGGACGTTCCCAAATACATATTACTTCACAACACTGGTATTCCGGCCTGGAGCACAGTGGATTTTGCAGACTGCATTACGCACAGACTCAATGGAAATTTCACATGTTATGTGAGTAAATAATCAGGCGTTTTCATTCCGGGATGAGGGAATGATGTATGGATGCATGGACAGATGATTTAATGGAGAGTTTGCCATGTACAGGGCTTTTTGGAATCTATCCACCTCCCCTGCGCTATGTGATGCAGAGCTGCCATGGTGGGACCATCGTCTATCTGCCCTTGTTGAACCCTCCCTGTCTCGACGCGCCTTCAAACACTTGTGTCTATGCACGTTACTAATCCCATCTAATGGATTCTGTTTTGACAGACGCATGCACACAAACACTCGTTTGTAATAGTGTTTTCACCTCGATTTTTATAGTTATGATTCGCAAGTGATTTTTGGGTGGGAATAATCCTTTTGAGTGGGCTAGCATGCATATGGCTGTGGATTTAGTGTGATCATTGAAGTGAGTAATTCAAATGAAGTTCTGATGCCCATACTATTCTTTTTCATTTCATTTGGGTGACAGGTATCTCCTCCCCTTTTGCCGCTGCCATCTGTATGCCACTCCTGCAGATGGCTTTTACTCCCGACACCTGCTGCTTCGTGTTAATCAGTGGAGCATCATTACGATCTTATGGGACGATCGCCAATGGGCCACATGCCCTTACGCAGTACTAGTGGCTAGGAGCAACATATCGACCTTTCAGCTGGACTAGTGCCTACCTAATGGGACGGCCCTGCGGTTCTAGGCGCTTCCATGTTGCCTTTTTGAACGTGAATGTAGCCCCTGTGTACCATGAAGGAACAGGGCGTCACACAAGAAGAAGCTGGTCATTTATTGCGGATGCAGCCCACAATAATGAAATATATTTTGGAGTTCATGACCTAATGGCTGTATGGGCTTGGTGATTTTGTTGTGCATTAAATTTCTATTCTGATATTAACCGTGTAGCGTTCTTCTTTGCAAGTAATGTAGCATATTCCTATTTGTGGAGCGATGTATTGTGAGAAGATCTGCATTGGGTTCCGGCTTCTGAGTATAGTTGCGTGGTACTGTACTGGCCGCGTTTGCCTACGAAGCCCAGTGTGGTCAGGGATAGGGGCTACCATTATGACTGTTTTAATGATGTCATGCTCAGGGGCGGGGGATTAGCTTTTGTGTAACAGATGCCGGTCAGCCAGGTGGATTGGTGGAATGATGTGATTATCAGAATATGGCTGGTCACAGGTGCCTGTGTTTGCGTGCGTTTCTTGGAGGGAGACTGAGGTCATGTCCATTGGAATAGCTTCTGTATTCGTGCCATCTGTGCCCTGCAGCTCCCATTGGCCCCTCTTGAGATGAGCCTGGCTGCTCAGTCACTCTGCCAACTTGTGTGGTACATGCTTATGCTGATGGTTGGTTTGTTTACTGGCAGGAGTACAGGGCTGGTGCAGTCTCACTCAGGATACTGCTTTGAATGTTGCCTTACACTGGTGTCAGTCGATGGGGGGGCCTGTTTTTGTTTGTCTCATATTTCAGTTCATGTTGCTGGACTTGAACCTTCACATGCCTGTGCTGCATCAGTGCGGCAATGGTGCCATGGCAAATATGGATGGCCACTCACAAGGCACTTGGAGCCCCTAGATTCATTTGTTCGTTGGCATGCATGGGTGACTTGTACATTTCACTGGTTGCATTGTGTGACTTCATTGCACCTACGAGGAGTTGTGCAATGTGGCCAGGGAGTGGTGTACAGGCACTCAGTAGGGCCGTTTACGGTTGGTTCGCGATGCCGTACTTCTCACCATGGCGGAATGGTACTTTCCGCCATGCTTGATGGCGTTAGGTACATGTCCGCTAGGGTCAGAATTCGCGTACCGTTGCGCCATGGTGGTAATTACGGTTTGGCATGGCGCGCGTGCGCGTACTTGGTGCAGTTAGCGTTGGCGTTCACTACGGTGTCGCTAATGGCATCGTACTTTACGGTGACGGGTCATAATCGCACCGAGCGCTATTCGATGGCGGTATTGCATTTCCGCCATCGTTTTTCGATTTCCGCCAGGGTCGTAATGAGGGCCATAGTCTTAAATTTGGATACTTATTCACCTCTTGGACTAATAGTTTAGGCCATCGTGGGAGGCGATTGTCTAGGTTTTACAAAACCCCATCTGAACAAACCAGTTTCTAGACCTTCCCATACGGATATGTTCGTTTTTATAGTAACCCCTATTTGGTGCAGGTACTTTTCTGATAATAGCAGATGTTGTTCTGCAAAACCAAGTACATATGCAGGTAGGTTATTAACCTTCAGGCATAGAAAAGGCTCAGCCGGTCTTGCTGGAATGTGATATTCTAATTTTACATATGGACACATATCTCTGCAATGGGTGCATCACACACTGAGCTAACTTCTGAACCATTGTGGCACTCAATGTATCAATATGCATTTCATCGTTGCCTATTCCACATGATCAGCGTAATTCCCACAGGAAGGAAAGAATGCTACAGAGTTGTGCTGTAAGGAATACACAAACTAGGTATTACACAGGAAGCAATACATGATTAATTGATCAAGACAGAATGTACTTGTCAAAACAGAAAAGCAATGGGTTTAGAGCCTCAGCAGCACCCCATAACATATTCTGACGTGTGCTATTTAAGACTGGTAAACAATGGAATCTTACTTCTTCAGATCAGGCAGCCCTGTGGGGCCCCCTCCAAGGTGGGGGCCCTGGGCAGTGCCCCTTTTGCCCTCCCATAAAAACGTCTCTGTGGCCAGTCCCTGTCACTCTGCTCTGCAGGCACCAGAACACAGGGAGAGGTCTTTGATCGACACCTCACCCTGATTCCTGCTTGGAGGGTTTACAGAGAGGGACTTTCAGTCCAGAACAGCTGCGAAGTGACTGGGAGCATGGAGCCGAGCAGACCGACTGGTAAGCATTGTATTGTATTGAACAAAAAAGTGAATGTATGCATTTGTCCATGTATATGAGTGAGTATATATGTGTGGGTGTAATGAGTTTGACAGTGCCTGTGAATGAATGCAGAAGATTGCTAAATGTGCAAGTGAATGAGTGAGTGAATACTTCTGATTGCATGAGTGTATGAATGGGACATTTGTGAGTGGATGCTGGTGATTATAAGAGTGAATGAATGCTGCTGTTTGCGTGAGTGAATGGGGAATGTGTGCAAGTGAATTTTCACGGCCTTTTTTTTAAAAATCAGACTTAATATTTGAATGCATGCTTACGAGGGGCGGCATGGATGCTTGACTGATTGATCGATGAATGGGTATGAATGTGTATGTACATGCAAAACCAGGGGAAGCAGTGACAGCTGAAGGTGTGTCAGGGCTGACGAGGATGGCTCATTTCAACAGGATTTCTGGGAGCACCCTTACCTTACATCTGAGAAAGAAATGCCAGAGGCAAGTTTCGATAAAAACCAAAGGTGCACTGCTAGATTACATTTAATGGAAATGCATTTTCTGAAATGATAAACTATTATACACATTTGCTAAAGTCTCCTCACAGACATTAGCCAATGTGTAAAATATTGTATCATCATACACTATGCGCATTCATAATATGTATGCTTGCAGTGCACCTATGCATTTTAATTCATTTTTAGTCATATAAATAATTTGCGTAGAAAGACACAGAGGCAGCTGCAAACTTTTGATAATAGTACAAACAGCTAAAACATACACATTGTATAATCACAGTGCTTGGGAACAATTGCTATTCACATGACCTGTGAATTTATATGCGATCAATTATATTAAGGTCAAAAGAATGCAGCGAGATGATGAATAGCTTCAGATTATCGTCGGACAGGCAGCCAGCAGGGTCCCTGAAACACTGCATGTCCGCTGAAAAGCTACTAATCGATCTTTGACAGCATGGTGCTAATATATGGGAAATCTGAAAAAAAAGGCAGCAAGGTGCTAAGGCCATTGCTGGAGACTGCCAGAGGGAGGTGACTGCCTGGGGCTGCCATCAAAGGCAGCCTGTAGTGTGTATGGTGTGCACATTTAAAGTCCAGGAAAAAAGAGGTTTGTTTCTGTGTCATAAGACTGCAAAGACAGGGAAGCTGCTTAGGGCCCCCAGAACTCCAGAGCCCATTTCAACTAAAAAGGTGGAAAGACCCTGGTGCCATTTCTGGGGATAGAGTTGGTGCATGTAGACAGCAGGGGCATGTTTTCTTACTAGGGCATGGCATTTCAAACATATTCGCACAGGTGGGGTGAAAGAGGGGGCATTTATGTAGCCAGCAAAGTCCCGTAGTCTTACTTTGGTGTCGCATTCAGTACTGGTGTTAAGGGCAAATCCAATATGATTATTAGTCTTTCATATCAGGGGATTTGTGTAGCCAGCAAAAACATTGTTTTCATACTGCGACACAGCATTTCATACTGGCCTTAAAGGCAGCGCCAACATGAGTTTTCTTACATTGGGGTGAGGTGAGGAGATGACATTTGTGTACACAGCATAGAAATGATTTCTTACTATTATCCGGCATTTTATAGTGGCTTTAAGGACAAAGTAGACATGATGTTTGCTCTTACATATGGGGGTGCATTTGAGTAGCCAGAAATAAATATATATATACATATATATATATATATCACTGGGGGTCTGCAGTAATAATGTCGACTGCAAAAAGTCGAAAACAAAAATGTCGGGAAAAAAATCAAGTGTTTTTTTTATTTGTGTTTTTTTGGGTTTAGCTATAAAAAATAAACAGGGGGTTGAAGGGGGAGCCCCCATTTAAAAAAACTTTTTTTAAAAAACATTCGACTTTTTTTTGTCGACATTGATTTTTTCAACATTTTTGTTTTAGACATTTTCACTATAAACCATTACTGGGACATGGCATATGATACTGGCTTTAAGGGCAAATGACACACGATTGTTGTTCTTTCATTTGGGAGCATTTGTCTATCCAGCAGGAACATGCTTTCTCATTGTGACATGGCATTTTAAATTGGCATTAAGGGCAAAGCCAACAGGATGAGATTTCTTATAGGGAGTGAGGGGTCAATTTTTTCAGCCACTAAAGACTTGACTTTTTACTGTGGCATTCATTTAGTACTAGTGTTAAGGGCAAAGCCAATATAATGAATGTTCTTCGATGGGGATGGGGGCATTTAAATAGTCAGCAAAGACGTGTTTTCTTATTTTAGTTTGACTGTTTTTCCTGGTATTAAAGGTAATGCAAAGATCATGAGTGCTCTTACGTGACCACACTGGTCTATATTGCTGCAACCAGTCTGTGCAGCTTTTCTTACTATTGCATTGCATTTTTTACTGATGTTGGGGGCAAATTCAACAGGTGCATGTTCTTATGTGGAATGGCATATACTGACAGAGCAAGCATGGACATGGTTTGTGTTATAATATCGTTCCTATTTTTATGGGGAAAGTAAAAATGTGTATGTTATGTGAAAAAAACTGGCATATATTGCTGCAGCCGGCATGGCACAGTCATTCTGAAAACGGGTTTTTATACTAGTTTATGGTTGACAAAGGTTTAATGAAAATGTGTTCAGAAATGCTTCTGTACACTCTTTACCACGTGGCATCTTATGGACTTGTGTTCCCAACTTATCATTCAAAGCCGATTGTAAATTCTGTGGAATTATACTCAATTGTTCACAGAGAGTGAATAGTAAAATGCACCATTTTAACCCATTCTTTTCAAAAATAGCTCTGGTAAGAACCCCTACTCTTTGGCATATTTTGTGCTCCTGCACTACGCCGCTCAGTCACTCGCATATTTTCATGGGAAATGTTTACACGCCGCCAATTAAAAATGTCCCAAGTCACCACTGGTATCTGCCTTACATTGGTTTTTAATAGCAAAGCGACTGACGATGTACCTGTTGCGTGTAGCCCCATGGTAATCGACTTTCCCATTATTGGAGTTGCTTGCATCTCACACTATCTGTAAATGCACGGAATGGCATTGGCTCTTGTTCCTTTACAAGTGTTCTATGGCTGCATGGGTATGAGAGCCAAATGGGTTATCAATGGCACCGTACAATCTGGGAAGTCAGCTATGTCATACATAGCCCTCAGTTGTCCTGTACTTATACATGCATAATGAGGTATGGCTAAATATAGCTCGGCAGATGCACAAATCAGATTGTGGATCAGGTGTAGAAACCATGGCTGTGAATATTGAGGGACATCCTCTATGACACCACCCGCTATCTGCAAGAAGCCAGTTGCATAAAAGTGCAGGTCTACTACTTGCTTCACCAATGGTGTCATGGCATGTCATTCCGTCATAGCTGGAGTGTCCCCACACCGTACATGCTCTCTTCACATTTCCAGTTCAATCTGCAGGGGGTGTGGCGGGGGCAATCCCTGAAGATAATGTGACCACTTCTTTGGCCATGTCTAACAAAGAAAACCTCCTCCTGTAAATCCTTACCTCCCCCCACCCCCCTTATGATTGGATACAGCAGCAGGATGCCAGCTGGATCAGGCATATTGGAACAGTGTATCTACTGCTTTGTGATGACCTTTGATAGTATTCGTTTTCGATTGCAGTGCTAGGTGTTACTTATTTTAGTGGGCATATCACTTGCTCACTTTTTTGGGTGAATTCTTTTGGGAGCAAATGGTCTAGCAGATCTTTGGGAGCAAATCATTTGCTCAACTTTTGTGATTATGCTTTTTGGAGCATCTTTGCCTCCGTTGGTTAATCACTCCCATCTTAGATGCATAATTCGGCTGATTGATATCTTTTCCTCCCACGTAGATCCTCTTTTGCCATCCTTTTGTGCATGTTCTGTGTTCCTGCGCATCCGAGATGTGCCCTTTTGAGAATCATGCACCTCTATTTCTTGCACATGTATTTCACCTTTCACACTTTCTTGTGCATCTCATATGTTCTCAAAAACATTTGCCGGATTTGCCACGTTTTGAGAATCTGCCCCAGAATGTTTTAAAGTTCATGTACCAGAGTACCCTCTCTCAGACAAAGGCATAAATCACAGCAAGTTGTTTTGTTCTATTGCCATTCTCTATATTGTTATAATGTTTGCTTTCATTTAGTGACCTTTTAGCCCCTGCACTGCAACTTCTGGTCAACAAGTCCATGGGCGCAGGTGCATACCCACATATTTTGGGAAAACCATAAAGTGAATCATTCTCTGCTCCTTAATTTTCCCGCTCGTCCATATTGCTTGAAGCAACCTGTCTGCATTAGACACACACCCAAATAAATAAAAAAAGAAATGGGTCCATGCTGAACATGTCAACAACTTCTCAAAGGTGGAACTGTGAAACTGTTCAGGTATGCTCATGTTGTACATACGAGATTGTGGATGGCTCTCTCTGCAAGACAGGCATGGGTCCGAATTGGCGCATGTATGCCAATGCACCTAAACTGCACCTGGTCACACCAACCAGAGTAACGGGAGAGCATTTACCAGTACAACCTTCTGTAAATCATGGCTGCACTCTATAATGTGCTCACGCAACATTGGAGCACAGCTCAGTGTCCCCATGACCAGCACGCAGGCTGGATACATTGAACATGCACGGTGATCTTTTGTAAATCGCTCGAGATGCAATGCTGGTCTATTTCCAAATGTGCCGTATGCCTTTTTCACTGAAACGTTGTAAAACTGTTTTGCAAATCAGCCATTCCACACCCCATTATGATTCCTGTCTGACTCTGGTTTGGGGGCAGTGTTGCAAGACGTCTCCGATTACCCTGTGAGAAGTGCCAGGACAGCACATCAGATTACGGATTTGTCTCTTTGGGTGAAATGCTTTTGATGTGGATGTGTCAAGACTTTCTGGTTTATGTTTGGAAATACAGTGCCACGTTCTGGCAATGTTCAAGATGTACAGTATGGGTCCGATCTATGGAATTTCGTGCACCGTTCAAAGGGACTCTGCACTGATGAAAAGTGACTTTGCATTGCTGACACAAACTCTGCTTCATGAAACTTTTTTGTAGTGCCAAAGATACCATGAATCGGGCCCTATATGTTAATGAAAACATATTTTTATAATTACACGCAACGGTAGTGGCTGTGTAGTTATGGTTAAGTTGCTGTTTCCATAGGAAGAGCACTTTTTGGGCGGCTTATAACTCTGCTCCCCCTGGACGAATCCTCACCAAACTTTGCAAAAAAAGTATATTTTTGCAAAGTTTGGTGATGTTTGGTCCAAGGAAGAAAAAGTTATAGGGGGGTCGCAAAATATCTTTTTTTCCCATAGACTGAATGGGGGAAAAACTTTGCGCACGCCTACAGCCCAAACCGATGTACGGATTTTCACAAAATTTGCGGCAGGAGCGTGGTCCCGAAAGCGTGCTTTTGAAAATTTGGTGCCAATCCGCCCAGTAGTTTTCTTTAAAACAACCAAAAAGTATGTCTGAAAAAATTAGTGATATCTATGTTCCCTGCGCGGTCACACTTACCTGTTCGCTCCGCGGACAAGATACCGATTGGCTAATCTGTAGCGTCATATCCGCGGACATGTGACGCATTCACTGATTGGATGATGAACAGCGTGAAGTGCGTCAGATTGTTTTGCTGCGCCCGCCATCTTTCATTTGTGTTTTGGTGTACGTGGACATCGCTGCTAACACATATAAAACAGCACAAGATTGCACTTGTTAAACATATGAAATACTCTCTCGGAAGGTGAGGGTTAATGAGGCTGGAATGGGATATGGCAGTAGGAAGGCAAGTACAGGCGAAGAATTACTGTGTCCGTTTTACAATGTATTTAAAATAATATTGCAGTCAGACTGGCGTCCTAGAGTTTGAAATCTGAGGAAGCCACCTGCAGTGTTTGATGGAAACAGCGGGTCTGGAAGTGTATGGGAGTACCACTTTTCATGAATGCGTTGAGACATGTTGTTGAAAAGTCAGAATGTATTTGCATTCAGAGTGAAGGTCACTTGCTTTGGTTTTTTGGTTGCGAGCTCAGTAGGCCCACGCATCCGACTGAACCCATAAGGGTCGATTGTTTTTTGACCTTGAGCGAAAGGGAAAATTCAGTAAGAATGCAGGGAGTGAAAGTTTGCAAAAAATACCATTTGATAAGGTTATGTATTCAAAACGTTTGTAAGGAGCATGCAATATCAGTTCAAGAAGATTCTTTGGTGCAAGGACATTGCTGTCTAAGTCTCACAAAGACAATGGAGACAGTGAATATATTGTGTGAGTTTACTTTTGACGACTCTACACCGGAATAACATTACATTTTTTATTACCAGAATATTATTTTTGGCAATGTAACTGACGTACTATCTTTCTGTGTAGTTGGCATTTTTTTTTTACTTATGGAGAGTGCAGATTCTCGGCGTTTGTAGGCTATCACTAGATTCACCCATGTTCAACGCTAATATTTCTTTAAAATGTCATGTATGACCACATCGATTTGTGCATCAGTTTCCACGTTCTTTTTGTCTTTTTTTAAATTGTTTTCTAAAGGTTGGGTATTGATACGTATTTTCTGTTATGTTTTCCGAACAGCTAAATTGTGCCTTACTGTGATTGCCATGGGTTCCAGATGCCAAGTGATGGTTTTTTTGCACGCCAGATGCATGTACTCGTGACTGGCTGCCTAACCATCACTGTTTTGTGGGACGATCGTGCAGGACCCATTTGTCCATACGCTGTAGTGGCCATTAGGAGTAACATAACATCTTTTATGGTGGTGTAGGCCGAAGTTCATGCCGTCGTCTTGGAAATCACTGTGCGACCGAGGCGGTTGCTTTATCGAAAACGAATACTTTGTCCATGGGAAAAGAACAACGTGTGCCTCACGATTAACATTTTCGATGACGGCCGAAGAAACAAAGTTACTATTTGACTGACAATGTGGATAGTCCGATGGTCTCGGACAGTTTATTGTGAAATAAAAGTACTTTACAAATTCTGAAATGTTAATGTTTTCTTTTAAAAAACAGTTTATTATTTCAAAATGTGTTGTGCTACGTTGTACGTCGCTGTGTGTTCAGGTTCTGCATCACAGCACGTAGGTGCTTATGGGTGCATTTGACTACGCTGGAGAGGAACGTCATCCGGAAAGGTGTAGAATATCATTAGGGTTCGTTATGTGACGAGATGTGGGAGTGTTTTCGTACTAGACAAGTGTTGTAATGTAGTTAAAAAACATAGCGGTATACGTTTACTGACTGAGGGTTAGGCTGTAGCCATGGGGAGTGGGCAGAATGTCGGGCCATGGTATAAGGTCATGATCCGCACAATGTGGCTACTGGCCATGACGAGAAGGGAGAACAGATAGGATTACAGTGGGTATGTCCACCTGGGACTGGCTTTGTGGTAAAGGTTTTCGGATATTAGGATACATTTGAAAGGGAAGAAAAAAGTGCTTGTGGTAATCTGTTAACAGGGTCTCCTTTTTGTTTTTTGCAAGCTGCCATGGAAAGCGAAGAGGGGCCCTGTATGGAACAACCACCTTCCCTTTCTGTGGTGGCCATCATGGAAAAGGATTTTGTTTTCTAATCCGGGATGCTGTGGCGTCCCGGATTAGGAAGCAAAATCCTCTTTTTTTAGTAGCACGGGTTACTGCTTTGGAATCTAGATTGTTAATGGCATTCATCCCACATTTTAGGGGCAGAAGGGGGATAATGATCTAGAGATCGCGTCATGCACTCTCGCTTCGATTGGGCTGATAACTAGGCCTGCAGGCCCTTTATTGACCGTTCCAGTCCCTGGAACGGAGGACGAATGCTACAATATTCCCATTAGCATAACACAAACTGCAAATGGAAATGTTGGAAAATCTTATTGCGTCTATGTACTTTACTGAGAAATATAAAGTAGATGGAATCCATGCGATTTTTTTTAATTTATATTTTTAAACTGTGAAAGGTGGTTCTTAAAGGAACATTTAATTTGTTTACGGGTGGCTTTTTTTTTGGAAGGACAGCTAAGAAGGAAAGTTGCGGACGGAAATTAGCAAAGAGGCACCAAACAGTAATATGGAGGGGTAGGTGGACGGGGAAAATGTTGTGCGTGTGTTATTTGTAAGGTAGGGGCAGTGATTCTCAAGCTCCGATTTTACAACAGTGGTGCTGTTTCTTGGGGAGGAGGGATGGCCTTAGCTCATGTCGTTTTCAGATAAATAATACTTTTGCTAAAAGTATGTACTGTGTACTACATTGTTAATGGCTGAGTACGAATAGGTGTTGGAGCTGTGCAAAGGAAATGTTGAAGTTGCAAGTTCCTACATCAGTAAAAAATGTAGTTCCACACTGTCCACGAGGAATAGATCTTATTGTTAAGTGTGTACGGATTCTCGGACATATCACCGTGCTCTGCGCCAGCATATGGTCATGTGGCATTTTCCAGAAGTTGTGCAATGAAGTCAGATTGTTAAGCGGCTTCACTTCAACACTACAGCTAAGTCAATGCCTAGTCTGGGATGCTGAGGGAAACCCTTATTGATATATTTTTAGGTCCAGTTCATGTACTCTGGATGACAACCCTTATATAACACCCCTCTCTTAGAATCCCCCTGACCCCACTGAGCCAAGAAGTAGGTCTGTTTTGCAAATTTAAAAGGTTTATTTGAGAAATATAACAATATATATCTATCACACTTTTATAATAAATTAATATTGGATATCACACTTAAAATATGACAGTGATCAACAATGGATAATGTTCTACTGGTAAACTGATTTGGTTACTTAGAAGTAGTATAGAGGATGAGGTAGCTGAAATGCCTGATGGTTTCAAGGAAATGCAAGGTGGAATAAATGCAGTACAGAAAATAAACTGATATGGTTTCACAAGAGATAATATGTTCACTTTTCCCCTGGTGGCAATTCACCCCCCCCCCTATAAGCAATGCAAGGAGATGGAAGTAACACACACAGTCTTCAGGAATACAATCAAATACAATACGGAATTCAGTTCCCCCCCCCAGCAAGCTTAGACAACAGGTATGCTTTTAAAAACACAGGCAAGAGTGCTTTGTAATGTGGTGGCAAGGAAGTGAAAAATGCTAAAATTGGTTTTAATTGCCTATAGGAGGTTCAGGGTGAGTGGTAGACACTTTAAATCAGTTCAGGTCAGCCCTAACAATGGTTCAGGGATGGTTATTAGGTTGGAAACGAATTTTAGCAGTTCAGGCAAAAGCGGCTATCTTTTTACAGATGATGAAATCAAGCCAAATCGCAAATCGCGGTAAATGTTGCGAGTGCAGAAATTGTGATTGCGGTAAAGGTATAAGGCGTAGGAGGTCGGTCTTAGGCTTTTTGGAAAGCTTAGATTCTAAGCTTTCAGATGAAAGTTAAATCTCGTTCCTAGGACAAACGGTTCCAGAGATACGGACGATTTTGTGAAGGTAGTTTTTCGCATTTAAAGTAAACTCAAAATGACAGGTGACAGCTTGCAGCTGCAGAATTGACAGGTCACAGTTGTGCAGCTTTAAAAATGACAGATGACACAATTTCTAGGAGGCTGTTCTAATTAGGTTAAAATAGTTTGGATTAGATTATTTTAACTAAGAGATTGGGTTCTGCACAGTTCTGCCGGATACTCACTCCTAATTTTGAAATGAATCGGCCTTGTCACGGATCTGGTCAACTGGGCTGGACTTCGGGCGGTTCTGCTCACAGCGTCTGGGTCAGCTCTGCTCTGCTGGTCTAGCCTCTCTGGATACAGTGGCCTCTGGTTCTGGATACTGCTCTGCTTTCGGGTCCGGATCAAGTGGATTCTGGATGTAACACCGCTTTCTGGGTACTGGCAAACGTTCTTGGCAAAGAATTCAGACAGCTCGCCCGGCTGTGGAATAGTTTGCAAAAGATTTTGAGGCCTGCTGACAAATACTTTTGCTTGCAGTGGGCCTTCTTGTTTCAAAGTTCTGTAGTCTCTGTTTAGCTTGGAAGTCTAAGTGTTGGATCTCTGGATGTGAAGTCGTCGGTCAGCACGCTCCGCAGCAAATGGAATTGAATCCCTCTACCTGTCCCAGCAGTCTCTTTTTATGTGTTTTGGAAGTGGGTGTGTGCGTGGCATAACTGAGCCTGCCCCTCTCTACTTGTCATTGGCCCAATTCTCCCCTCTCCCATGATTGGGGGAAGGAAATGGATTGTCATCATGATGAGGTCTGTTTATGGGTCAGAGGATCCTCCCCTGGTCAATTTGCCCACAAATCTATATTTGATTCAAATACATATTTCCCAGATACACAATTTGTTGAAATTGCATGTACACATTATATATTCCTTATGGTCCATGCTTGTCCGCCTCTGATCTTCCTGGGGGCTTACATTAAAAAATGACAACATTTTGCGCTTTTTGACTGGTTTACCAATATCGGACATTTACCAAAAATTACACACATGTGCGCAAGGAGTATGGACATTAATTAATGAAGTGTCAGATTTTTAACATGCAGACATTTGGAGTAAGACCCTATTTTCCGCTAGCAACCCCCCAGAATACACCACAGGGTCCTAACACCTCTTAAAACGTGCACAGAAAAAAACAAGAATAATGATATTACTTATATAATTCTGACAAGTCCGTACTATGAATTATCCATCTTTTTTAAAATTATGCCCTGGTCAAAAAGGGGTGTGGCTTCCCACATCACAGGGTGGAATAACTGGTTTATCCACTTCCCCCAAGCTCAGCTGGCTCTCACAGGCACCTCTCCTCCCACTTCTCCCAAGAGGAAGCCACTTTACGGCCCCCCCAATATAACATTTGCCTGAGTCCAGGACAAGGCTTTGTTCAACCTCCTTGAGTCTGCAGGTCCCTTCCCTTAATTCAATCAGGGAGGTGTGATCTCCTTTTGGCGGGGAAGCGGGAGACAGCCAGGACTGGGAATGCAGCTTGATCAAGTTTCAACTCCTGTCGGGGGTTGTTGCCAGGCAGAATTCAGCTAAATGTCACTTTAGTTCCCAGTTTTCTACACTCAAATCCAACTTACATGCAGCTATTTTTTATATATACATTAAATAATTACTTCCTTCAAGTCATTTCAGAATATAGTTTTACATTGTATCCACCTCTTAGCAAGTCTTTCCTTGGCCTGGTTTCGGTTCATTTGTTCAGTTTTACACAAAAGTCTGGTGGTTTTAAAATGCCGGCTTTCTGATAGTGGTGAGCACCGGTATTGCATCCATTTTGGGATCTGTCTTGAATTACTGCAATTCAATAGAGTAGTCTTTTGCTTGATAGTATGGGACCCTTGCTTAACATTGTTTTGATGGCATCCTTACAGTAGAGTGGTGATGTGGAACCCCCCACAAGAAGGTTGTATCTTTGGAGTGGTCTTGTGCCAACTGCGCAGTTCTCCTGGACTCTGGGATGGAATGATGGGCGGCGGCAGCTCATCCCCACATCTACCCAGTCTATTGATTCAGCATGGGTCAAAACCCTTCACAAGATGTTAGTTTTCATTATGGTTACGTGCGACTACTAGAAACCTATGAAGTTCAGTAAAAAAACTTTGTTAAAGGGACGTTATGGTTAAGTTGGCCAAGTAAAAACCTATGAAATTCACAAAAAAAACTTTGTTAACGGGACGTTATGGTTCCAAGTAAAACTGAAAAACCCTTGAAATTTGCCAGTTATGGTAAGCTAAGCAAGCATAACTCGCACCACCACTGTGCACTGCTAAGACTAACACCCAGGACATCAAAGATGACATCACATATCTGGCTATCCTTTTTTTCTTTACTGACATATCTAGGCCACATGGTTTTCTTCAGTAACAGTCATTAATTAAAAATTGAAAAGGTACTATATTTGTAGACTTATCCTTCAAGTTCTTACAGTATGTTCTTACAGTAATTCCCTTAGGGTGCAGTCAAATCATGTGATACATATGCATAGGGTAAGTAGCACCTTTGAAACAGAGCTATCATTTCTCTGCATAAATCAGTTAGGTTATGAACACTTTCTGCTACTGCTGCTGCTTTTTTCCTTACTTCAATTTCCGTGTATATACTCATATTTGTATGTGTTGTTGTCTCTTTGTGTTTTGTCTATAATAATGCAATTATGTAGTAAGTGGGTTTTATTACCTACTTATCACATGTTTCACAGTATGCAAAACTCTAATAAGAAAAGAGTTATCATTTCACTATTCAACATGGCAAGCTTATGAATATTGCACCTCCTTCATGTATGCTGCACACAATGCCTATGTTTCTACATGAGTACCTTAGTATACTGGATAGAACTTCATAATAGAATGCTATTTATATCAACACATTGCTTAATGCACTAATTAGCACTTTATTCCAATGATCCTTGACACTTGTTGGTGAATATTATAATAGGAATACCTTAAACAAACTGATGATGGACTTTCGTTTAAGCCTACAATACTCTATGATAGTGTATAGAGTGTCCTTTTCCCAACAGCATCACCTTTACAGTTTTCAGTGGCGGACATGTTTAAACATCACACGTCGGCCTGCAGCAAATGCAATAAGGGGGTGCATGTTTGATTTCAACACTTAATGAATGCCATAATATTGCTAGGTAATGCCAACCTGTCTCACACCAAAATAGAGGAAATGAAACCTCCTATGTTTTTTCAATGCCCAAAATATAAACTCATTTACGGGTAAAAACAGTAATATGTAAACCCTAGCATAGTTACCTCTGCACTATCTCTTAAGCACGCCCTCTTTTAATGTATACATGAACCCACAGAGGGCAAACTAATTAACCGAACAGAGAGAGTCGTATGGGCAGTGTCGCCGCTACTCTTTGTCCTACCTCTACCTGAGTTGGACACCAACGAGTGCTCGAGGAGTGCACAGTAGACTAGGTGCTATGCCTCTACATGGTGCGGGGCAGAATGTATAATCTCACAAAGCACCATCCCCTGATTAGAAGGCTGTCAGGATATATGATAAAATGATAAAATCGTCCATAGGGGGAGCCGACATGAACAGTGTAAAATAGCAAAGCAACATTGCAATCTGCAAAAAATGCAAGAAAATGCCCAGCAGCAATAATCTCTGTAAACATTTGCAATAAAGTGCATAGTGCACAAGCAGCAAGAGTTCCCAAAAGCAGTAACAGTAAAGTTGTAGTGCTCGGTGTCCATGCGTGCATCGTCGTAATACAGGACTAGATAGTATGCGTCCAATGAGTGATCCTAATTTACACCTATTCTGTCAAACTTTAATAGGAATGACATAATTGTACCTGGATGTACTGGAGCCAATGTATTCCTCTAAAAATAAAGACACTCAGGACAACAAAATGCATGCATGGAAAGCTTTGGGATAGTCGAGCCAACCAATTTAAAGTGCAATGTGCATGTACACATGGCTCATATAAAGTGCATAGTGCATGTCAATGCTGCTACAATAAAGTGCCTAGTGCTGAAGTCCTCTGTCAGCGTCCAACATGTCCCAATAGACCATATGATACCAATACTATTCAAGGAAAAGTATCCTAATAAAGTACAATATTTGTACCATAATTAAAATCAAAACATTTTTATATGCATTACTAGTCTCTGACTCCAAGAGGGGATGGGGGAAGAAGGTTGAGATTCCAAACGGTTCTATATTATAAAATCTTATCAAAGTTTATCCACTTTAAAACCCAAGCTAAAAACAAAATGCATGCTAAGAATAAGCAAAATATCCCGCATGATACCATAAGAAACAACCAACGTCAAAAGTGTATATACATGAATGCAAGATACAGAAACTGATAAAAGCTGTGTCAGTCATGGGTTGCTGGGTAATTGCACCAGAGATCCGTGTCTAGCACTTCAACACTCGCTCCTTCTCGAAGTCTGAGCTCAAGTCTCAAGCTTGTAAAGAGACTGAATATGCAGCGCAGACAGAAATAGAATGAATGAGATGTTCCACACCCCGCAGCTCGCGCTGCTTTTCGAACTGTGAACAGCAGAGGGCCTGTGCACATCCACTGCCAGGAAGGAGCGACTAAAGAGAGACTCGGCGGATGAAAACATCCTGTCCCGCTCACATGTCCTGCAGAAGGGTCCCTCACGACCTGTATGGGTGCGGCACAATGAAAGAGCCAAGGGCTAGAAAAGGGCAAGGCCCACCTGACAGAGCATTTCCGGATATACTGGCTCCCGGGGCAAATGCTACCAATTGGCCCCCTCAATGCCCCCTATCTATTTCCACCCAATGTGTTTGTTCTCTTCCTGCATACCCATTTACTTCCAATGTTCTTCTTGTTCCTCCCCCTCCTTTCCCACCCTTTCGATAATTTTTTACCCCTCCCTCCCTCCCTCCCTCCCTCCCTCCCTCCCTCCCTCCCTCCCTCCCTCCCTCCCTCCCTCCCTCCCTCCCTCCCTCCCTCCCTTCCTTCCTTCCTTCCTTCCTTCCTTCCTTCCTTCCTTCCTTCCTTCCTTCCTTCCTTCCTTCCTTCCTTCCTTCCTTCCTTCCTTCCTTCCTTCCTTCCTTCCTTCCTTCCTTCCTTCCTTCCTTCCTTCCTTCCTTCCTTCCTTCCTTCCTTCCTTCCGTCACAAGTGTGCAGTGTGAGCTGTATCACTTTTAGGGTGTGAGGAAATGCCATCTGGCAAGGGAGTAGAGGCCCTGGCTTGTTTTGATTTGTATTAATTGATAAGATAGTGTTGGTCATTTCATCTCCAAAAGAGTCCCCCCCCCCTGCCACCTTTGAATAATATCCAGGCCAAAGCATAGTTACACGTGTGCCCTTCTGCATCAATCTTCTGATCTGCAGCTCCTGTGCTCCCCAAAGGCACAGAGCAAGTTCAAGGATCACAGGTGGCCTCTTGACAGCTTCTGTGTCAGCCAATCCACTGTAGCACAGATGTTGTATTTAAGTCTGCACCTCTGTTCCAAAACGATATGCATTATGATGAACTATCATCCTTGTGGCAGTTTATCCTTTAGGTAATATAACCTGAGGAAGGGGGCATTACCGTTCAAATAATTCCTGTGGAGTCATAGTTAGAAGCCAGAGCGAAGCAAGGGCTTTAACAAACCCCGTGGGGGCATTACCCAACTGGTAATGCTGTTTACCGTCGTACTAATTGCAATTTATCTCATGTCAAGAAACAGCACTGTTGCCGTTCCGCGACTCGAGAAAGAAGATAAGAAAAAATAATGGCTGCCGGGGATAGGGGAGAAGGGACTATGCAGACCTAAAGGTAGAATTTATTTTGACCTCTTTTGGGGGGAGTAGTGCTCTCCAAAGCCCTCTGCCAGAGAGGTGAAGATGATGGTTTCCAAGGAAGAGGTAAGCTCTGCTCACTACCCACTACCAGGGCATATTGGGTCCAGATGGCACCTGTTTCTGATGCAGTTTCAGGCTTACATTGCTCACCCCAATATGTCTCCCATAATCAGATGCTAACACAGAGCCAAGTCGCAACATCACACATTCACAGCAAGATGGCAGGTGCAACCCCAGCAATGGATGTCTACACGTCTACACAGCTATATATCTGGTGGAACATAGCAGGCAAATATGCTATAGATGCTCTCAAGTTCCCCTAGTTTAAGCAGCTTGATATGGATTTGATGTGGCCAGATGAATCCAAGATCACATTGTTTTGTCATGGCTTGAATGATGTCCTCAAGATGAGATTGCCCATATTCCTCGACCTACAACCTTACCTGATCTTGTAACTATGGTCCTGCAACTTGAATTCAAATGCAAGAACAGGAGATGATTTCCACCCAAGATAAATGAACGGCCACCTTCCTGCATGGAGAGGACTAATGATTCTGATGATTCTGGGGCAGCCCATGGTCCTCTAACCGAAGGAGAATGAAGACACTGCTGAATCCAAGGCCTGTGTATTTACTGCACCTCCAAGAACCATTTAGTCCCTAACTGCTCTATCGCCGCTCCTCAGCAGTGGTTCTAGACCTGGAGGTTTTGATTTTTGCCGCTGTCATGCCCACACAGATTGCTTAACTTTGTGATAGTGGATTGATCATCCTTCAGGTTACATTGTGTGTTGTCTCATCTACTAAGAGCCTCCCCACCACCTTAGTAGACTGCAGCTCTGCCGGTCTCTTTATGGGACCTTGATAGTCCATGGATTTCTAAGAAATGTGCGCTCCTCATGGAAGGGGTTGATGGATAGCCATCATTTCACGACCTGTGGTTGAACAAACCAGCCCACTTCAGATGCTCATCTCCATGCACTAAGGTGGTCTTGTGTTTGACTTAATAAAGGCAGCTCATTATCCACTTATTCTGTGGCTACCATGGCTCTGCCTACATAATCCCTATTTGAATTGGACTGCCTCTACTCTATTTCTAGAATCCAATGATTGTGTGCATCTCTGTATTCCCCCTAAGTAAGCACCGATATGTCAGCACTCTCAAAACCAATTGTGTGATCAGGAAACCACCTCTGGTTGTCTCTTGAAATTCTTCCCAAAGCCCTACCTTGAATATAAGGACAAGTTTTCGGTTCATCTAGAAAAGAAATTACCTTGGGGATGTTGACTCTTCTATCTTGCTACTTCCCAACGCACAAGTTCCATTTGGTTGGATGGCTTTCTATGGCCTTATCTCCCAATCGAGATCAGCGGCAGGCACATTGCTGTTTTTCATACCAAAGAAGGATACCTCGGAACTAAGGCTATGTCCTGACTGCAGAGGGCTAAACCAAGTCACAGTGAAGGATAGATACCCCTTGCCCCTTATAGCTGACATCCTGGAGGGCGTGGAAGTGGGATCGATCTTCACCTAACTGGATTTACGGGCTGTGTATCATTTAATATGTATCAAACAAGTAGACAAATAGAAGATGGCATTTAGAACACCTTTTGGCCATTTTGAATATCGGGTTATGCCCTTTAGCCTCAGAAACGACCCCTCAATCTTCCCACAGTTTGTGGTTAAGGTGTTCTCTTTCTTCTCCACTCTGTGATCATTTATCTGGACACTATCGCGATATTTTCCAAGACCCTGGCAGAGCATCCACTGCATGTCGCGCAGGTACTGCAGTGTGTGAGGGAAAATTGTCTTCTTGGTAGACCATAGAAATGTGTCTTTGAACAATTCTCTGTATCCTAACTACAGGCTTAGCGATGGAAATACGCGATGTTGAGGATATCCTCAATTGGGCAGCACCTCATAATATCAAAAAAATACAGTATTTCCTAGGCTTACAAGACTTTTATAGGAAGTTCTTTCCTGCTTTATTCCAAAATGATATTGCTCATCACATTACTGCTTAAAGAAAACACCCCGTTTCGGTGAGACTCTACAGCTGATAATGCATTTAATGACAGTAAGCGGCTTTTCTCCTCAGCTCTCATCCTGGTTAAGCGGGATTCATCCAAACCATTAATTGTAGAATCTGATGCTTCCAATGAGATCATAGGTGCCGTTCTCAATCAAATGCATTCCGACGTTCAAGAACATCCTGTCGCCTATTTGTCCAGGACACTAAATTCCAACAAATTTAATGACACTGTTCTAGAGAAAGTGTTATTAGCAATAAAGCAGGCTTTTCTGGAGGGAAGACATCAGCTTTTGGAGGCCTTGTATCCAGTTGGAATCCATACTGACCATCATAATCTTCAGGTCTTAAAACAGTTTGAGTGCAAGAAAATGTATCTGGCCAGATAGGCTTACTTCTGTGCCCACTATGACATTAATCTGATTCATATTCCTAGTCCCAGTAATATTGTGGCAGATTTCTAATCCTAGAAGGCTGATGTTGCTAACAAATCCAAGGCACCTGAATTGCTTTTTCCTCATGCTACCTTTATGTGTTTCATTACTACCTACTTACAAGAGATCCGACTGGCCCTGGATGTTATTGGCAGGTAGAACTGGAGCAAAACCCTCTCTGATCATACCTTGCAGTGGATTGGAGGACTGCTGTTCAAGGGTCAGCGCTTGTATGTACCTACAAATGCCCGTCAGATGGAAGTCCTAGGAATGTGTGATTACTTTTTACCCACATGTCACAGAGGCACAAAAGGCACAGTCAACCCTGTTTTGCGACACCTTTAGTGGCATCATGTACATTCCGACATGAGGGACTATGTGTCATCTTGCTCTGTATGTTTACAAGCAAAGAGGAGCATGAGATTCCCTTACGGAAAATGTTTTCAGCCTTCCTTGCCTACCAGACCCTGGCAACATAAATCAATGGATTTTATTATTAAAATTCTGCCCGACAGGGTATGTACTATCATTATGGTGACTACCTATTGTCATATTAAATTGGCTCAATTTTCATCATTAAAGAAAATGCAGACTGCAAACCAGATGGCCTATGTCTTCTTTCACAATATCTTTCGCCTACATGGACTGCCTGATTCCATCCTATCTGACCACGTTTCACAGAACCTTTTGTAGATTCTGGACTCACTTCCGTAAGGCATTCGGCATACTCAGGACTCTTCCCTCTGGGTATCACCCACACATCATTGGTCAGACAGAGCACCAGAAGAAAACCTTGGAAGAATATCTCAGGAGATTTTTGTCTGCTACAAGTGATAACTGGGCTACTCTCCTTCGTACTGCGGAATTTGCATACACATTCAGCCATTAAGGACAGTCCTTTCATTGTACGTAAGGCTATCAACCTTGACTGTTTCCTTCTCCCCTACATGATGATTGCCGAAAATCTTTGGTTGATTAAAATCTGGCTCCATTGCAGGTTGGACATGTGTAAACTCTTCGTTCTTTGCAGGAGACTCGTGTCACTGTGAAGAGGATCACTGACTGGCTCTGACAAGAATGTCTGCCTTATAAGGTGAGGGATCAGGTTTAGCGTTCCTCTTACTACTTACCCTCATGCCTGACTCCTTCAAAGCTAGCTCTGAAATACTTTGGACCCTTCTTTATAACCAAACAAATCAACCCTGTTGCCTTTGCTTTATGTCCTCCTGCCTCCTTGTCTTGCATCCATCCTGTATTTCATGTCTCCCAATTGAAAACTCATCCCCTTGATTGCTTTTCCAAATGAGGTTCAGCACCCCCTTCCGTGTTAAGGGACGGTGCTCCTGAGATCGAGATCCCCAAAATTTGTCACTGCTGGTATTTGTTAGGGAGGATTCTCCAGAATGGCTAATTTCCCTTACCTACTGAGTCCCTCAGCAGCTTTGCTGGATTTCTAGGATTTATTTTTCACCTGGTAAGAGTGTGAGCCTTTTTACCCACTCTTACATGTGTTTTGCTGTGTGTTTTACATTTTTGTGTTCATAGACTGTGGAGTCTCACCTACTCCATAGACATCATCTTTTTACTGTGTGTCACAAAGCACCTTTAGTGCAGTGACACAGGGTTGTCTTTTTCAGGCTTCCCACTTTAAACTGCTTTTTTTGGGACTTACTACTGTCTCCCAGAACATGTAAAGATGTTATTGACTTTGTTAGTCGTTTAGATTCACAGACCCAGTACACACTCTCTTCCATAGAGTACTGGAAAGGGTTAATAGTGATCCCTTTGTGTCTGTTTCTCATGGAACATTATTTTGTTCCCCTTTCTTTAAGATTTGGCTGGTGGCAGTGGTATCTACCATTTTTTCCCTACCGCAGACTATGAAAATAGCCTTGGTACTGTTTTAGGCTATGTTAGTAGCCTCAAACTTTAATCCGCTGGACACTTTTTAATTTTATTTGGTTCCAGCTGGGTTTATTGGCCATTTCTTTTTGTAAAAGTCTTTCTCGTGTTTTACTCTGCGTGTCAAACCAGGTTTGGTTCCTTTGTTTGCCGTCGTTTGACGGGCTTCTAAGTGTTTGGGTGGACATGATGTGAGGGAGTGGTTTTAGGCCCCCTGCACAGGTTCTCCTGGAGACTCAAGTCACACTCTTGTTTGAATTGCTAGGTGACTGTCCTGCCAGGACAGCCACCCTGCTGTGTGATTGACAGCCAGGCTGTGTG
The DNA here is from genome assembly GCF_040938575.1 of Ambystoma mexicanum. Classification (NCBI taxonomy): domain Eukaryota; kingdom Metazoa; phylum Chordata; class Amphibia; order Caudata; family Ambystomatidae; genus Ambystoma; species Ambystoma mexicanum. The sequence continues at coordinate 690,547,036 of NC_090923.1, read as the reverse complement.
AATGGGGGAAAACTGAATAAAAAGCAGGTCTCTGGGACTTGGATGGCAGTGTCACCACTGGATTGAGAGAACCGAAGAGAAGCTGAAGGAAGAGGACTAATGCAACTACTGAACTCCCGGTGAAGCACTGCTGCGGGTCTGAATCTCCTAAACTTGGACGACAGAGAAGATCTGCAAGGAATCTCCTTCCCTTGAGCTGGTGAGACAGTTCGCCAAACACCAAGAAAGGCCTCCCTCCTCTGGTCGTATTTGCTGTGGATCGCTGCAGTAAACCGGATAGCCAGGAGGACCGGACTCTGTTTGTCTTTTAAAGAGCGCACCTTTTATTTGTCATTTTGCCCTGCTGCTGGTTTCTTCCCTGGGCAGTGCAGGACCCTCCAGTCTTCATCCATCTTGTCAGTCCAAAATTGCTTCAGGAACCGTGAGCCTGCAGGACCTGGCAGGAACTTCTGTCTCAGCTACAGCATTCTTCTTCTAATAAGGTACTGTTCAAATCCGGTCGTTCGTTCCCTCCGACCGCTGTGAAAGTGTTTGACATCTTATGCTAATCCGAGGGCTTGTCCTTCTCTACTCTTTTAAATACATTTTCTTCCAACCAACTTAATTTCAAACTCTTTAAAAACACTTAACCGCAAACTACTCTTAACTGTGTTATCCTCTGCAAAGACTCTGAACCATTAACATTGGCCCAGGCCTATTGATTTTAATCCTCGTTGCAGCAAGCCTTTTCTAGATTGCCCTGCCTACTTACTTGTTGGTGCTGCTTGATTTTTTTTAATTGCTGGAGTGCCATTTTGCTCACACTTCATTTTGAGCTAAACTTGTCCAGAATTCATTGGGTGGTGTGCAGTGTATTAAGATTGTGATTTTCTGCTGTTTTATATTAGTGAACTGTTTTATAACTGATGGTGTAAATAAATGTATATTCTTTTACTCAGAAACCTTGAGTCAGTGTTTGTTTGAACCATAGCAATTGCTGTCCTTTGTGTAACTTCTGATACTGCTCACTTTACTCTTGAGATAAGTCTGGCTGCTCAGCCATCACTACCACTTTACTGTGTAGTACCAAAGGTGAATTTGTACTTACACTTGTAGTCTTAATTGTGTGTGGTGTTCCCAAAGGGTACTGCATATGATTTTGCCTAACAATATTTCCGGGAGTGGTTTCAGTAGCTCATTGATTGGAAATGGTATAATACTTGTGACCTTACCTTGGAACCAGTTGCTTTTGTTCATGCCCCAAAATTGGTAAAACATTTACATTTTTCAGCATCCCTGGAAAATGTAACTTGCTGCCTCGGAGGGGGTATCTGTCTCTGTGGTGTGTTCTGGGCTTACATTGCCCATCCCAATATGGAAGCCATAATGTGTTGCTAATGCAGAGCCACGTCCCGATGTCACGCGATCACAGCAAGATGGCAGCCATGCCCAGGGCAACAGACGTCTATATGGCTATATAGCAGGTGGATGTTATTGGGTACTTATTTCGCAATTGTGCTATAGACGCCCCCTAGTTCCCTGGTTCCTTCCTTCATCTTGGCTCCAGTTCTGCCCCCATCTTCTGCCTTCTGTTCTATCTTCCTCCTGACCTGGTTAGTTGTTGTTCTCCTGCCTCCTGTCCTGGGCAAGAGTTCTTCATTCATTACACTGGACTTACCTCTGCTCCTCAAGCTCTTTCATGCCAGACAACCAGTGCCCAGTCCTAGTGATCTCTTCTACGTCAGCCATCCATCACACCTTCGCTCCTTGCAGGAGTTACCTTCTTGTGAAAGATTTTTCTACCCCACAAGGGTTTTACTCTGGCTACCACTCTGGGGACAATTGCACCCTTGTCTCAATACATGTAGAGAAAGTGGCTTCCAGCAGAGAGAGACCATTTTCCATTACAAGTCTGCACTATCCAGTGGTGGTACGTGCAATATCTGACAGGAACAGCCAGGATTTCTGCTTTTCACAGTCAAACCGATTTGAGCCATCCTTCAACCAATTTAAACACCCTTTGCTGCTTTTTGCACCCACTTGACATGTTACCTCCTGTTGCTGCACCTTTAAACGAGCTCACTGCTGCATTGTACCAAGAATAGCCTGACATCTGTTTGACTCGAACCACCAGATGATCGATGGAACTCAATTTGAACCAGCCGATGCATTGCATCATGTATCGACCAGGACCAGTAGTTACCAATGTCTCGACCCAGCTCAACCTTCAACCGCCACCTTGTCATATCACAAATTTGAGCATCGCGATCATAGCTTCAAACCTAGGAAAAGGTATTTCCTTTGAGCCCACAAACTTAACAAACTGGTACACAACAGCATCTGAAACAGAATCTGAAAACAGGAACTTTTTCAGAATTATAAGACTAAACGTGTACTTTAAAGATCAGGAAGAGACCGTTGACCTGGAAGACTAATAAGAAATCGATGTTCACACCAACCAAAAGCCAAATGCCAATGGAAATTATTACATTTGAAAAATGGGTCCTCAAGAAAATTGAGGACTTAAAAGACAAAAAAACAAATAATATGATATAACCTTACCAACCTGAAGCACAATACTTTAAAGAGGTGGAGCTCGAACACAGAGTTAACACTAAAAGTGGCAGGTATTGTGGGATGTATTGACCCACTATGCTATACTATGCGGCCTCACTCTGCTATTTATGGTGCAAGAAACAATAAAATGGTGGTAAAACCCTTGTGCGCGCCAAAAGCTCCAAAACCGCGTTTTCCAACAAACAAAAAGATGGCTGCACAACCTGTCACCCATGGTGCATGTGTGGTGGAACAGAGCACACGCTGCAGAAAAAGTACCAGTGGGCTCCATGACAAGTAAACATAGAGTGCAGAGGGAGAAGCAGCGTGCAGAGGGAGAAGCAGCAAGTGAATCTCCAAAATTTGCCCGTAAATGACATTTACTTTGCTGCTGAAACTTCAAAATGCCTCTACTTAACATTTTCCAACACTCAAAATCTTGCTTGGTGCTAAAATTAATTTAATCTAATGAAGCACTGTGAATTGACAAGGTCCTGAAATGTTAAGAGCAAAACACCTTCTCAGCAAAACTGGATTGCCTGTGAATGACACCTCCTGTCAAAAATCTTTGTGCAGCCACACTGGGCTACCTGTGAGTGACAGCCCCTATCAAATGGGCTCTCCTGATTAAACGTTAAGGTTGTCTAAACTAAAGGTCTGCCGGATTAGCAAATATAAAAGGACTGTTGCTGAAAGGAACACGGATCTCAGTTGTTTTGATCCCACAGGTTTAAATCAAGAATGCAAATTATATATGTTATCTGATGCAACAAGTTTGTTTTATGCTGGATTTCAGGTCAATAAATTAAGAATTAACCTAGGCTGGCTGGGCCTGCAGAGGGTTGAAAAATAGGTCTCCACCCAAGGGGGGTGGGGGGGCAATGCTCTCAGCAGATGCTCACTGACACATGATAATTGTGTGGTATTCCAGACTTGTGTCTGCTGCTAGGGACTGAACAATGGCAGATTCCTCAGGCCAGGCAATGGACATGTGAAGAGGTCATAAACTAGACTTGCAGAAGGAAATTCCAAAGGTGGGGGCTGCTACTTGCCTCCAGAGACAGACAAAAGGCTGATCATTTACTGATAAAGAATATGTAATTGACATTTTTAGAGATGTATAACTCACTATCAGAAGTGGTGAAAAAAATAAAACGGGAAGATTTCTTAATCTAATTTTTGGCCATACATTTGAAAAGTTGGTGAAACTGTGTAGCATATTCTGAAAAGGAGTGGCAATATATGTGGTTTTATGGGAACTATATTTATTCTAGAATTGTTAAACTTTGCACACACATTCCTATGTTAAATGCGCATAGTGGTTGAAATTTGTAGACATTTTGGAAAATGTTTTCATCGCAAAATGGACAAAATGCTGCAAAAAGGCGAAACAAGGTCTCACAGCTGTGGGATTTTGATGAACAGATACTCCATGAAATATGTCATCCTTGTGTACTGAGGAGACCCCCGGCCGGCCCATAGAGTCTGGGTTTGCCCCAAAAGTACTTTAAGACGAGATAGCTGCACCTTGAGATGGATGGGGGTGTAGATATATTACTCCAACACAATCAAAAAGGACAACTCAATGGTTTGGCAAAGGGTGTCCGTTTAATGACAAGTACAAAAAACGGGGAGTAATGGCAATCAGCAGTGATGCAATAGTCTGTCTCGATTCAACTCCACTGAACTTCATACAAAACACATCGTTTATACTAAAAATTTGTCATAAGTGGCGTGTAACACTCAAAAGTTAATAAGCATTTCTATTGGTTAGGAAAAGGTCACTTTAATATAGGTGATATATCTGTACATGGTAACGGAGTGAGGGATTGGGTAAAACACTGTCAGGTGGGTGTCTAAGCCCTTCCTTCAAAATGACTACTGTGGACATCACCAAAAGTACGACGTCCCATTGGCTCTACTAACTATAGGACCCTAGATTATTTGGTCCATTGAGATTGGGTTGGCACCAACCCCATGCATACATTTCCACTTTACGTAGCAGCATGCAGAATGGACAACCAGATCCAGGGTGCCCCCTCAGCTACCCGGCCATCCTCCAATTAAGGTTACAATCAATCATCACTTCAGCAACAAAGTATCAATTATGTTACTGTGGTTGGCGTTGAAACCGCATCTTCTGCCTGAGAATGTTCTGCTATCTTCTCCTGGGCTGATGCCACACGTAGGTGTGAACTTGTGCTTCTCCTTGCTTGGATGGTCACGTGATGCAGACACCATGAATTTGCCTAGTTTCTCTCGATTTGTGCATTTGATTCTTATTCGGTTTGCCACCTGCCTACACTTCCTTATCTCGACCTTACAGAGGCAGGATATTCTATTCTTAAGTTTCAATTAGACGTAGCTATTGTTTGTTCCTTCTATTGGTATGACCTTGGCTCCTTTGACATGAGTTGCATCTGCTGAGTTTCGATTCAGCTGTCTCTCCTCATTATGCTAGAATACGAATCTTGTCTTGTTTGGCCTCTAGTAACCTAAGTTGATTCTGCTTTTCATGCAAAGTGGACTCTCACTTATAATATAGTGCTTCTTTTTGAGGTAGATTATGTACAATGACACTTGCTGCGCTATTCTTCTACTAAGCATAGCAACCCGTACTGTTTTCTTAGCTTTCTTGCGGTTTCAGGCGTAAACTGATCGACTGTAGTAATTTTTCTTACACCTTAACTCTCTTACATTTTGATAGCTTCCTATCACTATAAGCTCACAATCACTTTTCTCATGGTGTTTCATCTCCTTGTGTCATTCTAGGTTTGTCATTTGTTCTATCTGTGAGTCCATCCGGGCTCTCGTGATGTCACCATTCGTCTTCCATTAAGACCTTTTTGGTTTCTTACGGGACGGTACTTAGGCAATCTTCATTTCATCTCATTATTTGGTAGGGTTTTCTCAATGGATATCTAACTGCCCATGGTTGTCTGGTTATTGGTACTTCACTAGGTGTTGCTCTCCTGATAGGTGCTGGGCAGAGCCCTACTGCGGCTCTTTGCTGATTTATTTGTTCATCATACGTCACATATTTTGGTGTGAATGTTCCTGATACTTCAAAATGGGTGATGGGTGTGCAGGCTTTATTTGGGACCTCCTCTACACTTGTATGTGATTTTCGTAGAGGTTGCAAATGTATAAATATGTATTTAGGACAAAATTTTGATTTTGATACTAATGGCTAGGGGAGGTTTCTAAGTATTGTAAAACTCAACATCATCCATCTTTGATCTTTGATCCAATCACCCAAATGCAAGGCAGAGATGGGGCGCTGATCCAATCCCATTTCTCAGGGGCAAGTTTAGTTAAGCCAGCACATACACCCAATTGGTGATGTCATTAGACAGGATAAATAGGGACATCTGACAACACATATGAACAGTCTCTCTCTTCTGATTCCTGCGAAGCATTTTGATCCAGCATTCAACATCCAGCCTTCTACATCCTTCTAGATCCAGATGCCAACCAGCAGGCCAAGCAGTAGCTGAACCATTTTCAGCTAGGCCTCAATCCTCAACTAATCCTCACAACCCAGTGAAGCGCTGTGGTGGGGGGAAGCATCCTCAAACTATGTGGCTTGCTATCATAAATGCTTGTGTGCTGAAATCGCCATCCCGCTGATCTGAAATATCCAGAAACAAGAAGGGCAGATCCTGTGCAGTTCTGGTGACCCGCCTAGCTGATCCTGTCCAATCTGATGTTCTGTCCTAACCTGATAGACCCGATCCAATTGACCAGAACTTTGATGGTCCAAAAAGCTTAAATCCCATTGGATTGTGAGTATTAACAGGACGCTAGAGAACTATTGTATACCTTGCCTTATCTTTTTCCACCCTAATCTCTGAACTATCCTTACTTTTATAACCAGCAACAGTGTCAAAACCTTTACTGTTATCCTATCCTGTTTATTTGGTAAAGTGTCATTTTCATAGTCATTTTTATTTGTGTAACTTTTATCCATAAATCCCACTTCCTGTTTGGACTGGTTCCGCCGGGGAAGACGCTGGGGATCTGTTACTGAAGTCATGAATCAGTCTCAGAGCTTACTTCGTCCCAACCTGGTTGTCTAGTTTGAATGCTCTAGTCTTGAGTAAAAGCATAATCCATATTTTCTTGTTTTAAACTGAAGTCCGTGTCCAAATTCGCGTCCTTATTTTTGAAAAACACCTCTCACTAAAACCTCCATAACTCCTTCAGTTTTAAAGATAGAAACAAAATTTCAAATCTCGCTGATACCTAACGTCCTTAACTATCTCCACAACTAAAAGCCGCATCACGGGAACTGCATTTGACCCGTATTTCTTCATTATCGCATAGTAAAAGTTTGCTACAAATCTGCAATTTCAGCCAAAGTACACATGTCTTTTACCCATTTCAAAGTGCTTTTTCCATCCCATCAAGATCTGAAGTGGATATTGTGGTTCATACTATAGCCCATGCATGTTAGGACCTGATTAGTTTTGCTTTCTTTAGAATTTGTCTCCATTTTAGCACTTTGACAATTTTGCAGTATTTCACCAAGCCATTTCACCTGTCATTTCAAAGTGTCATTTGTCAAAATAAGGTTTTCTCTCTTGTGTGGGAGGGAGGATTGCCTATAACTCTAGACATTGGGCCTCATCACGAGTTGGGCGGTAACGTCAGCGTTATTACTGCCAGAGCTATTAGCCCTACCGCCTAACCCCCAGCGGTATTAGTGCCAGATCATGGGTTTGGCAGAATGGTTAGTGCCCATTCCTCATTGGGCCCATTTGGGAATTCCTCATTCCCCATTGGGCCCAATGGGGAAAATTCACACTATAAGCGCCGGCGTATTTCCCACTGGCGGTAATAGAGCTGTGCATCTACAAATATGCTGCAGATTTCCACCCAGCTCAGAGCTGGGGGGAAATCCACCAAGGCCATTATCTGGCGGACCCTTAAGCGGTTATAGCGCTACTGCCGAATTTAAAGGTTACTGCCAAACACGTGATGAGGTCCATTGTATTTAATTCCTGAAAACCTGCTGATTACTCACATTGGTGTAGGATGGCTCATTTGTATTTAAAAAAAAACCTTGCAGGGGGAACATTAACCTAAACGATATATGTGTGCAAAACAAGACTGTTCTTTTTCCCTGTGTTTTCTATGTTGTTGCCTTATAAGTGAATTCAATTGCTTGACTTATATTTCTGAATTTTATTGTTACCTTTTGGGTGATCGCTGCCCTATATATATCTATATTAAACCTATGTGTGATTGAATATTAAATAAATAAATGAATAAATCTTTACTTTTACAAATTAGCCTGATTCCTCGTTCAGTGTGACCTGGGGGTATTTTGAGAAGAGTGTGATATGAGTGGTATATAATTCAGAATATTGAACTTATAGATGAAAATAAATAAGGGTTTCATTTTGCACTACATGCTAGGCGAAACTTGGAAGTGTGCCTGATTGAAATCCCTTACAGCTTGGGTGGCTCGTTCTGCGATTCTGAATTGAAATACCACCTATGACAGTCTAACACAGCATACAAGCCTGCAAGATACAGACACCTTGTTGCATTGGCATACTGTGCTACACTGTACAGGCACTTATCAAAAGAAATACTCAAAAGAATTGGGGTTTGTTTGCAAAAGTAAATTAACCTTGAAATAAGCCATAAGGAAATTGATATTTCTGAGATGGCAACCCCAGTGGAAATTAATATTTCTAGGGAACACTCCTGCACAAACTGTTTGTCAGGGGTGAGTGGCCAGAACAGGATGAACAGGCATGGCTGCAGGAAATAAAAGAACAATTCATTGCAATAGACCTGAATACATCGCAGGACAAGGGTCCATTACATCAAGCACTTTTCAAACTGTACATGGCCCCAAAAATGAAAGAGAAGCAGTGTAAAATTGGCAAAATAGCGGCCTACCTGTACCTCCACATAGGAGTCATACAGGAAAAGCAGGCAGACAACATAGATTTGGCAAACAGGCAAGGGAAAACACTGCAGAAAATCCAGAAGAGGCAAGAATAAGAAACAGAGGCTTTGTCATGATTCGCTTCCTTCGCTCCCGTTCCCACCACTCGGGGGCATGATTTGGGGTTTATTCTATTGCCTACTGGACTTTCCTTCTGACCCTTATGTTACAGTGCTGTGATGAATTGGGAGTGCTAAATCCTTATTTTCCAAGCTACTTCCCTTCAGATCAATTCCAGGTTTTTGGCAGCCAGTATGCTGCTTTAATCAAATGACTATGCTTCCCAGAATGCCTGGCCAACAGCTTCATCTCCACCCTTGCAGGACAAGGTTGGGTGGAAGATAGGCAACCCCTGTGGCTGCAGGTGCAGCAAGCAGCACACCTGCGGCATGTGCTCGTTAAGCAGTTTTAAAAGCCTCAGTTTGCTTCAGTCCAGCACTGGTCATTGATGCAGTGTTCTTGTTTGTGACTGGTCCCTTGTTCCTGGTTATTTGCCTTGTGCCTAGTTCCAAGTTTCTATTCCTTGTTACTTATCCCTGGATTTCAAATTTACGTGCTTAATTGATTTCTGCTTCCCAGATTCCCTTTCTGTATTCCTCTATCTGCAGACAGCATTTCTCAATGCTTTACCTTTTGGTGCAGCCCAGTTTGCCTGTGTTCTATATTTCTTTGACTTTGTCCTTTGCTGCTGTAAACCTTGATGCTTTAGTCTTTCCTTTTCAACAATTAGCTTCCTGCTTTTTTCCTTGGATGGGTGGGGGAAGTTTGCCTTTGTAATTTCGTTTTCCCTGCTCCTGTTCCTTTACCTTCTCTTGGAATCCATTCCATGTTTTCCCTTGCACTTCTGCATTTATTTCCCATTGATTATTAGGTGTGGTGTGCTGTTGTAGCTAACTCCTGTGTGAATGCCTATGTTTTCCTCACTATTCTGTAATCACTATTCCTACTTGCCCCTTGTCTTGAGTCTTATGTATTTAGTTATCCTCCCATTGCTGTTATAGCCTTTCTGGGTCCCTGTTTGATCAACAGGGTTTGTGGGCTTGCTGACATTCAAGTGGTATTTCTCATCCTCGTGAGTACTAGTTTTAAGTTTCCTTATTCAATACTATCAAGAGTGTTAGATCACAGATCCTGTCATTGCTTGGCCTCTACGTGGGCTTAGCGCTGTCAGTACCTGTAATAGCAATTGTGGGTAGGGAGCTTGCCGACTTTACTTGCAGTCATAAGGAGCTTCTAAGTGCTTACCCCACATCCCTTTTCATATATTTGTATTGTTGTCACACTCTGATTGCAATCCTGGGTTTTAGTATACATGAGTCTTGGCTCCTGTGTGCATGTTGTTTGACTCAAAGCTATTCACTGTGTGATTTTGTGCACATTTCCCTTGCCATATTCACTGCCTTTGTCCTTACCCGACAGGCTAGGCAGTACATCATCAAACTAAAAGAAGGTGTGGCTCTCCTACAGCAACAGAATGCAGAGCAAGATACCCAGGTACAGACACTGCAAAAAGAATCACAGGAAAGGGTTGACTCTTTACAACAGAGCCAACAGAAACTGGAGCAGCAATTAACTTTTAACAGAGCCTGCGCAGAGCAGGTAGTCACCCTACAAAACTGCCTAGAATCCTTGAAAGAGGAAAATAATAAATGAATTATTAAAGACATCCAATCTCAAGAGGAATTTGATGAGGAGAGCCAGAAATCTAGAGCATTTAAAAAACAGAGGGACGACCTGGGTGCACAGAGGGGCACTCTAACTCAGGAGAGGGATGCCTGAGGCCAGGAAGTCAGCCAATTAAAAACTAAGTTGGAAGAAAGAAAGCTGACCCTTCAAGAGTTTAGTGAAGTTAAAACTGAATATGAAAAGCTACTAGAGCACACCATGCGGCTGGAGGATGCTCTGACAAAGAACACTCAGACCAATAAGGACCAAACTCAGGAGGTGAGTCTCCTGCAGCAAAAAATTTCCCAGTATTCCCAATCCAGGCAGGAAGCACAGAGAGACAATGAGGCTCTCTGTGAAAAGAATGACAGCCTCCACAGATAGATAGCCATGCAGGAGCAAATCACTGAGACCAGTAAGACCTTAATAGAAGAGCAAAAGGATAAGATTTTGGCATGTGACCAGGGAATAGGGGCTGAAAGGGATGAGGTAAGAAGGGACAGAGAAACCCCTGAGCAAAACCTCACAGACCCCTGTCATCAGGGACTTTAATCCCTTCAGTTCCATGGACTCAGCCACCCTCATGTCCACTGGCTCATATGAACCAAGGGCCACGGGATGGTAGAGAGGGAGAGTCAGAAGACTCTTCTGAGTGCCACAGGTCTCAACAGATTAGGCCCACAAATTCTGCAAGCCATTCCCAAGTTCGCAGAATCAGGGAGAGCCTAGAGGATCAGATAACCACCTCCTGTAGCAGTGCCTCTGAGTCAGAGGATGAGTGGACAAGGGTGACCAAGACTAAAAAGGCCAACAAAAGTAAGAGGGCCCTTCTGAAAGATCCCCTGAAACAAATCAAGGCCATTAGGAGTGTCATAACTCCCTATCATAAAAATGCCAAATATTCAGTTTGGGAGCACCTCGAGTTATATGAGCAAATGATGGATACTTTCCAGAGTCGCGTTCAATATGTCAAATGGACATTTTCCCCTGAATACTCCAGCTTATTTGCGGGGCTGGAGGATCAGAACCACTCAAGATGGTCCACCTATAGGGCAGCCATCATAAAGCATTTCTCCATACGTAGGAACCCTCAAGAGGCCTGCAAGTTGGCATACAACCTGCAATATGGGGAAGACCAGGCCCCACAAGAATTTGTACAAGAGTTAAAATGTACCTTTGCGCAGACCACCAGGAGGGTGCGCAGAGACAGTTGAGGGACTTTCATGAGAAAAGATCACTAGGCTGGGTCATTTAACAGGCAACTCACATTTATGAAGTGCAGAAACCAGTAGAGAATAAAAGTACAAATAAAAACACCAAACCAACCAACACCCATGCTGCTGCTAAGGTGGCGGAGATGAAGGTTGCCCCCATTTTAGACCTGGAGATGGGGGGGCCTAAAAATATTCCTGCGCAAAATCCTCCTAATCAAAGACCCAGAAGGTCCTCGGGCCAATCTCAAACAGGTAGTCAGGGAGGTAACCCCACAAATGGGTCCCCAAACTCCCCTGACTATATCAGCCCCCGATCCAAGGGGAACAGGCCCATCCTCGGCTATGTGTGGACTCCACCAGCCCGGGGGGGTCCAACCAGGTAGCTGCCAACCCAGGAAACTTCCCTCCTAACTTTCCCCAGGAAGGCAGTAATCCCCCAAATGCCGGGTTGAGCTTCTTTCACAGTACCCGTCCAACATCAACCCCTAAAACAACCCTTCTTTCTTTCCCCACTTTCCTGAACCCAGACAACCCAATAGGAGAGAGGGGAGGCCAAGGGTGGAGGGCTAACAGAATTATCCCAACCAAGGGTATTATGGGAGAAGGGACAGTTACCCTTCCCGTGATCAACCTAGGATGGACTAGAGAACCCTGTACCAGCCAGAGCGGGTGTCCCAACTGGAACGCCAGGTCCAGAACTTGTCAGAGGATCTGTGTCGCATGTTGAGCGCTCAGCAGAACCCTCAGATGAACATGGTGACTCAGAACCCCTCAAACAAAGGGTCTGGTACTCCAGAGCAATGACGGGGAGAGAACCCCGACACCCACCGGTTCCCAGGGAGAAGGCACAGGAGGGAGGGGGTGTAAAGCATTAGAGGGAGCTTCCTTCCCCACTTGTGAAAAGCCCCTGGAGATCCAGGAACCGCAACCAAAATCTCCTGCCCCCGAAAGTCTGCAACCTAAGGAACAGAGGGCAGGTAGGAGAAATAAAGGGCCTAAAAAGACCCATTTTGTGGAGTAGGTTAGAACTTCTATTTTGAAGGAGAGGGGTCCTCAGAAGATTCTGGGAAAAGGATCTTCTCCTTCAGGGATGGGGGAACTCCTCCCAAACAAAAGTGGGTCCCAAGAGATCCTAATCAAGACTGGGTAGATGTGGGGACCGAGTTAAAACCACCCATCATTGAACCACAGAATGAGCAGCCAGAAAATCACCTTGCCCAAACACATTCTGGTGACTGCCTCCAAAAAGGGGGGACAGCCCAGAATCAGAACCAGGGGAGTACAAAACATCCCCAATATCCAACTGTCACCTTTTTCTTACAGGTTCCCAAGCTCCCAAACAAAATCCTGTACAAACTATCCCTCTGTCAGAATCAAGAGTAAAGAAATTAACCCACCCACCAATTGGCCCAAAATGTGCATTATCTTTGCCCCCTTGAGGAGATGGAGGGTAGATTTTATGCTCCGGTCCAAATACAGGGGCAATGTACATTTTTGGCACTGGTGGACACTGGATCCCAAGCCACGCTTCTGTCCAAAAGGGCCTTTGATCAGCTGAATGCAGCAAGGGGTGAGAGATACCATATCCCTCTCACCCCTCTTCCTGGACAACTTCAGAACTTCGATGGGAATGAAATTCCTATCGAGGGGACTGCATATTTAGACATTAAAATTGGGCGACACAAGGTGAAACACCCGTCATAGTTGTGACTCCAGCGGACACACCATGTTTACTAGGGAATGACATCCTGCATAGATTGTCTCCCCTCATAGATTGTGTAAACAAGGTCCTCTGGACTCAGACTAACCGACCAATAATAAAATTAAGACATAGTGTCAACCATGTTAGCTTAAATGGCACATGCCACATGGTTGAACAAAAACCTGACCAAATTGAATTTCATTTTCCAAACAACCAAATTCCTGACGTGACAGTAATTGCAGTAGAACAACAAACAGGTGATGGGAAGTCCTCTCTATTTCTGAAAATCAACCTTCCTTCCAGTCTCAAGTGGCATTCCACACTGGAAGGAAATACTCTGAAATTCTATACTAATCCACAATCAGAAAATCCCACTTCTATAGTCCAAAATGATGAAAAACCAGCCCAAAGCTTGGCTGACAGTCCGAAAATTGGAGAAAAGTTGTTCAACCCCATACAGTTAAATGGGGGAAGGACTCTCTTCTCGCCCGAGTGTGCGTGGACAATGGTAAGAGCTTCATCAGCGAAGCCATGTTCTGAAAACTCTCAAAAGATCCAGCCATTCCCACCTTTAAATTTATAGACAAATGGGAAATGGACCTGGAAACACCCAATTCCAAACATCTCCTGCCTTGCAGGTGTATGCTCAAAATTTCTATAGGCAACAAGAGCATAGTCCATAATTGTTGGGTCGTGCGAGATGTCCCTGCCGCATTTTATTTAGGCAGTGACCTTCTCAATCGCTTTGCCATTAGTTTCGACCTAATAAACTTCCAAGCCTAGTCCCAATTAGCGGGTAATCCCATGGAGTTTGATGACCCAGAGAAAGCATTTCAGTCAGCTCAATTGCTGCCATATGCATTTGAAATTCAGATTGGAGAGGAAGTCACCAACCCAGAACGGACCCGACAATTCACACTTAAAGTAAAAATTAAAAGAGGGTAGAAACTGTAAAATCCTGACGCATATGTTCACCTCAATGCCCATTTCCAACAGCAAGGGTTGGGGTTAAACCCAACACCACTAGTCAATACAGAACACAACACCATTCCAATAGTGGTGGATAACAGCGACCTCAGGAGTATCACTCTGGGCTCAGGCACCATTATTGGAATGGCGTTTGATGACCGACATTTTTCCATAAATTTAGGTAATGAACTGGTAGGACCAATCCCCAATGACTGTTTTGACAGTGATAGCGACAATGACAAAACACCAGACAGGATCTTCACCCGGCATGGGGGGAATTTCCTGGTGTACTCTTCCTGCCCTTATAGTAAGGAAGAGGTGACCTGTGACTTCAGGGGGGATGAGGTGATCTTTTAAGTCCACCAGGACTGCCTTCCTCATCTGAAGCCATCGGTCAAAGTCAGTACTTTAACCAGGGACTTCTCCACCCAGCTGGAGGAGGCCGCTGAGATAGCCAAACCAGAAGTCTTTCTGGGCTTCAGGCAGATGGTTGAAGAGAGAGTGAACCTAGCTGATGCCTGTGAGAATCTGGAGCAAAAGCAAAAGTGGAAAAAAAGTTTTCTTAGATTTTCAAGATCTCTTTGCGGTGGACTCATATGACTCTGGTCGCACACAGAAATAATTAAGAACCTTGAGACCCTTAGGATAATTCCTCCAGTACACAGCACCTTCAATAATCCGGCGCTTGGGATTTTGAAACCAAACGGCCAGTGGAGACTCTGTGCTGACCGAAGGGAGATAAAGAAACAGGTCCACACTTCCCAATGGCCTCTTCCCTACATTGGCCAAGGGCTGGCCCAGATCCAGGGGTCAAAGGTATATACTGCCATTGACCTGACCAATTGGTACTGGATTGTACCTGTCAGTAGGGAGGACCAATACAAGCTGGCCTTTACCATCGGGGGGCAGCAGTGCACTTGAATCCGTACTCCCTTCAGATACATCAACTCCAGCAATGAATTTAATATCTTTTTGCATAAGGCCATGCCCAAATTTGGTGAAATGTGTAACCTGGCCTATGCAGATGATGTTCTAATCAAAAGCTCAACTGTGGAGGAACACATAGTGGAGATCAGTTATGTTCTGACACAGTTGAGGGCTGACGGAGCAAAGCTCTCTTTCCAAAAGGCACAGTGGTGCAGGACCTCTGTCAATTTCTTGGGGCATGAGATAACTCCTGAGGGTCTCTGTACCCAGAAAAAGAAAGTAGAAGCACTCCAGAAACTAAAGGACCCCACAACTCTGTGGGAGATAAGAAGCCTCCTTGGACTAAGCAATTATAGTATTAAGTTCATTGAGGATCATGCAGAGATCACAAGACCCCTGATCCATCTGTTGGAGGGGGGGGGCAAGTGGGAGTTGAGTCTGGAACAAACCGAGGCAGTGAAACAACTTAAAAGAAGCCTCTCAAAAGTGCCATGCCTACCTTACCCTGTCAAAAACAAAGAGTTCTTCTTGGAGACAGTGTTCTCAAATACATGCTTGAGTGCAGTATTATACCAAAAGCATGACAAGGTCAATAAAGTCATCTCCTATGCAAGTAAGACTTTATACTCTGTGGAGGAAAAATTCAATGACTGTGAGAAGGCACTCCTGGCAACGATGTGGGCATTGAAGAATTATCACCCGTTTATCCAGGGGGAACACATCATAGTGGAGACTCCACACCAGTCTCTGCAATATCCCCAAAGTAACAGAATCTGGGCCAGAAATGTGAGTAATTCCAGAATTACTTCCTAGATTCTGTCAATGCAAAGCTTTCCTGTGGAGGTCAGATATGGCCAAAACAAGTCGAGTCCCCTCACGCAAGGTCTGGCTCACTTGTATGATTGTGCCAGAGAAAACTGTCTTGAGGACGAAAGTCTTAAATCAAGGACAACATGGAGGCATACCTTAATTCCCAGCACAAAGTCTATGAAGAAGACAAGTACAAGGGAATGCCCACAGTTTATGTGGATGGGTGCTCCTACCATGTTGACAACAACAGGGAAAAGGAACTTGTGGCCGGCGTGGTGAACGCATGGGTGAATGATGCCCCAGAACCCTCTGCTGGGTACAAAATCGGTCCCCGTAGTAGTCAAGTGGCAGAGCTGATTGCTGTGCATTAAGCCATCCTCACTGCTGTCCAACACCAACTCCAGAAACTGGTCATAATCACTGATTCAGATTATGTACGGAACGGGTTTGTGGAGCACCTGGTTAATTGGAAAACCAGAGGCATGCTATGTGCTACCAATAAACCACTAAAACATGGAAAAGTAATACAGAATATTGATGATCTGGTTCCTTCAAATGGTATGACCATCTACTGGAAAAAGATCAAGGGTCATTCTAAAGTAGAGGGACCAGACACAACTGGAAATGACTTAGCTGATCAGCTGGCCAAAACAGGAGCCATCCAAGGGGATTTACGTGACATCAAGTCCCTGTTGGGGGATATCCAGGTCACTGCTATCACTAGGTCTCAGACAAATGTTCACAATTAACTCTCAACTGCCCAATGCAGTAAGGAGACCCCAGAGGCTCAAAAAGGGGATCCAATAATTAGTAAGTTTTATCAACACATTGTGGACCCTGCAAACTTTCCCCTGATGGATACCGATTGCATCGGGAAAGAGGACCCCAGAGTGTTGATGAAATGTCCAGAAATGTTCTGAATCCAAGACGGTTTGTTGGTGAGGAGATCCATATCTGACCATGACCAGTGGGCGGTCCCTACCTCATTCCGAAGCCTGATGCTAAGTCACACCCTTGATGAGGCCACATCCGATCAACAGGGGTTTCATACGACATTAGAAATCTTACGAGAGGTTGCATACTGGCCACACATGGGGCAGGACCTCGACCAATACTTGAAGGGGTGTCTTTTGTGCGCACAATTTCAGCCAGCATCACTCACACACTGTTCTCCCCTCCAAAAGAGGGGGATGACACTGCCTTGGTCAGATTTTCAAGTCGATTTTATCGGTCCCGTGATTCGCTCCTCTAGGGGGAACAAGTACATGTTGACCATAACATGCTTGTTTACTAAATGGGTGGAATGTCTCCCGGCCCCAAATTGCAAGGCAGAATCAGCAGCTGCCCTGATGATCAATCACATCTTCTCGTGTTTTAGAATACCCCAAAGGATTGAGTCAGACCAAGGTAGCCACTTCACTAGCAAAGTGATGACAAAGATGTGGGAGATACTTGGGTTAAAAAGGAAACTACACATTGCCTACCGGCAGTCCTCTAGTGGTGGATTTGAGAGGTACAATAAAACTATAGTGAGCATGTTAAAAAAAGTTTGTGGCAGATTCTGGGCCAAGTTGGGACATTCATTTTCCTCTTGTCCTTACGGCCATCAGATCTACCCCTTCTTCTGCAACAAAAATGTCTCCATTTGAGCTGATGACTGGACGGAGGAGGGTGCTAACCCAGCATCTGCTCTACTGAACCCAAGAGCAGACCTTGATAAATGTTTCCACAACTCATGAGTATGTTGAGAATCTGAGAAAACACCTTCAACATGCTATTGTGTATGCTCAGCAGAATCTAGAAAAATATGCAGACAGTATGAAGACCCACTATGACTTTAAGACAACTAAAAAGGAATATCAAGTAGGAGACCAGGTCTTCTTGTACAATTTCCAAAGGAACCAAGCCAAAGAGAGCAAATTCCTCCCAAGTTGGCAGGGTCCTTTTGAAATTGTGGACAGAATCTCACCAATCACCTACAGAATCTGTATCCCCAAGGGCAATTTGACAGAAGGGGAATACAAGTGAGTCCACATAAACCAGCTAAAGAGTTACCACCCCAGGCATACTTTGCGACAGATAGAAGACCTTACCGGAAACCCAGAGGGGGAAAATCCAGACAGCTAGAAAAATTAATAACTATTCATTGATTATACCAGAGAAAATGTGTAATTTATCACTGAATATAGGCGGGGAATATTTTCAATTATTAGGGAATGCAAGTGTCATTCCCACTGCTGAGATTCCCTGAAGATGTGTGGGTACATTAGTGAGGAAATGTTCATAACTGTGTTATGTTGTGTTTTCTAGTATTGGCACTAAATCCCAAGAATCACCAAGGGGGACCACTCGGGGACCAGGAGGAAAAACCCAAGGAATCCAGAGTATCGTCCCATCCCAACCCAAACCGGCGAGAAGAGCAGGTCGCCTCAATTGCTGACGGGAGATGCAACTGAATTTCTCGACATGGACAGAAAAGAACATCCCACTCGCCCGACTCCCCCTTGACTGGAAGTCAAAACGAAGTCAGGAGGGGGAATTTGTGGGATGTATTGACCCACTCTGCTATGCTATGCAGCCTCACTCTGCTATCTATGGTGCGAGAAACAGTAAGATGGCGGCAAAACTCTTGTGCGCGCCAAAGCCTCCAAAATCGTGTTTTTCAACACACAAAAAGATGGCTGCACAACTTGCCACCTATGGTGCATGTATGCTGGAACAGAGCACACGCTGCAGAAAAAGTGCCAGTGGGCTCTGTGACAAGTAAACATAGAATGCAGAGGGAGAAGAAGCGCTTTACAAGTGAAACTCCAAAATTTGCCCGTAAATGACATTTACTTTGCTGCTGAAACTTCAAAATGCCTGTACTTAACATTTTCCAACACTCAAAATCTTGCTTGGTGCTCAAATTCAATTAATGTAATGAAGCACTGTGAATTTACAAGGTCCTAAAATGTTAAGAGCAAAACACCTTCTCAGCAAAACTGGATTGCCTGTGAATGACAACTCCTGTCAAAAATCTTTGTGCAGCCACACTGGGCTACCTGTAAGTGACAGCCCCTGTCAAATGGGCTCTCCTGATTAAACTTTAAGGTTGTCTAAACTAAAGGTCTGCTGGATTTGCATATATAAAAGGACTGTTGCTGAAAGGAACACAGATCTCAGTTGTTTTGATCCTACAGGTTTAAATCAATAATGCAAATTATATATGTTATCTGATGCAACAAGTTTGTTTTATGCTGGATTTCATGTCAAGAAATTAAGAATTAACCTAGGCTGGCTGGGCCTGCAGAGGGTTGAAAAACAGGTTTCCACCCCAGGGGACGGCATTGCTCTCAGCAGATGCTCACTGACACATGATAATTGTGGGGTATGCCAGACTTGTGTCTGCTGCCAGGGAATGAACAATGGTAGATACCCCAGGCCAGGAAATGCACATGTGAAGAGGTCATAAACTAGGCTTGCAGAAGGAAATTCCAAAGGTGGGGGCTGCTACTTGCCTCGAGAGACAGACAAAAGGCTGACTATTTGCTTCTAAAGAATATGTAATGAACCTTTTTATTGATTTATAACTCTCTATCAGAAGTGGTGAAAAAAATGATACGGGCAGATTTGTTAATCTAATTTTTGGCCCTACATTTGAAAAGTTGGTGGAACTGTGAAGCATATTCCGAAAAGGAATGGCAATGTATGTGGTTTTATGGGAACTGTATTTATGCTAGAATTGTTAAACTTTTCACACACATTCCTATGGTAAACGCACATAGTGGTGGAAATTTGGAGAAATTTCGGAAAATGTTTTCATGGTGAAATGGACAAAATACAGCAAAAAGGCGAAACAAGGACTCAAATATGTGGGATTTTGAGGAAAAGATACTCCATAAATTGTGTAATCCATGTATGTGATTTTCGTGGAGGTCGCAAATGTATAAATATGTATTTAGGACAAAACTTGATTTTGATACTAGTGGCTAGGGGAGGTTTCTAAGTATTGTAAACATCAAGTCATAAACCTGACATCATTCGTCTTTGATACAATCACCCAAATGCAAGGCAGCGATGGGGCTCTGATCCAATTCCATTTCATAGGGGCAAGTTTAGTTAAGCCGGCCCATACACCCATTTCATGATGTTATTTAACAGGATAAATAGGGACATCTGACAACACATAGGAACAGACTTTCTCTTCTGATTCCAGTGAAGCATTTTGATCCAGCATTCAACATCCAGCCTTCAACATCCTTCTAGATCCAGATGCCAACCACCATGCCAAGCAGTAGCTGAACCATTTTCAGCTAGGCCTCAATCCTCAACTAATCCTCACAACCCAGTGAAGCGCTGTGGTGGGGGGAAGCATCCTGAAACTATCTGGCTTGCTACCATAAACGCTTGTGTGCTGAAATCGCCATCCCGCTGATCTGAAATATCCAGAAACAAAAAGGGCAGATCCTGTGCAGTTCTGGTGACTGGCCTAGCTTATCCTGTCCCATCTGATGTACTGTCCTACCCTGATAGATCCGATCCAATTGAGCAGAACTTTGATGGTCCAATAAGCTTAAATCCCATTGGATTGTGAGTATTAACAGGATGCTAGAGAACTATTGTATACCTTGCCTTATCTTGTTCCACCCTAATCTCTGAACTATCCTTACTTTTATAACCAGCAACAATGGCAAAACCTTTAGGGGCCAATTCATAGAATTCGGCGCACAAGTGGCGCACGCGGCTGGCGCACAGTGTGCGCGTGCGGTAGTCTGCGCCAGCCGCGTGCGCCGAAACACATTCAGGCGTACAGCGTATTCATGGATTCCAACATCCACAACCAGCCGTGGCGCAGAGTGGCGCAGCGACCCTGCAGCAGCGTCAGTTACGCCCCCAAGAACGCCCCTTGCGCAGGGAAAAGCCATCAAAATCCCCAATCCAGCGCAAAGGGCAGCAGCAAACGCAGAGCGGGGAGCGTGTATTTCAGGGGTGTGCGAGAAATTCTACACGCGATTGGCCTGGGTACGTGTATTACAGGGGTGCGCGAGAAAATCTACACGCGATTGGGCTGGGTACGTGTATTTCAGGGGTGCGCGAGAAATTCCACACGCGATTGGCCTGGGTACGTGTATTACAGGGGTGCGCGAGAAATTCTACACGCGATTGGGCTGGGTACGTGGATTTCAGGGGTGCGCGAGAAATTCTACACGCGATTGGCCTGGGTACGTGGATTTCAGGGGTGCGCGAGAAATTCTACACGCGATTGGCCTGGGTACGTGGATTTCAGGGGTGCGCGAGAAATTCTACACGCGATTGGCCTGGGTACGTGGATTTCAGGGGTGCGCGAGAAATTCTACACGCGATTGGCCTGGGTACGTGGATTTCAGGGGTGCGCGAGAAATTCTACACGCGATTGGCCTGGGTACGTGGATTTCAGGGGTGCGCGAGAAATTCTACACGCGATTGGCCTGGGTACGTGGATTTCAGGGGTGCGCGAGAAATTCTACACGCGATTGGCCTGGGTACGTGGATTTCAGGGGTGCGCGAGAAATTCTACACGCGATTGGCCTGGGTACGTGGATTTCAGGGGTGCGCGAGAAATTCTACACGCGATTGGCCTGGGTACGTGGGATTTCAGGGGTGCGCGAGAAATTCTACACGCGGATTGGCCTGGGTACGTGGTTCAGGGGTGCGCGAGAAATTCTACACGCGATTGGCCTGGGTACGTGGATTTCAGGGGTGCGCGAGAAATTCTACACGCGATTGGCCTGGGTACGTGGATTTCAGGGGTGCGCGAGAAATTCTACACGCGATTGGCCTGGGTACGTGGATTTCACGGGTGCGCGAGAAATTCTACACTTGATTGGCCTGGGTACGTGGATTTCAGGGGTGCGCGAGAAAATCTACACGCGATTGGGCTGGGTACGTGGATTTCAGGGGTGCGCGAGAAATTCTACACGCGATTGGGCCTGTGCGAGTGGGGCAGTGTATTACGGAGGTGTGCGGGAAGTTGAAGAGGTGAATTGCCAGTGTGGGTCCTCCCAGGTCTCCCCTCTACCCCCTCCACGACCTCTGCAGGCAGCCCACACCACAGGGGACTACCCTGCACCCCTGGTCATGTCCCGCAGGCAGCCCATCCACCATAGGCATGCCCCCCAGCCAAGCCACATGTCCCCTTGCACCCCCACCCCCCAGCAGGCCCCCACCCATGTCTCCCAGCACCCCCACCCCTCGAGTCACCAGGGGCAGCCTCCACAAGGCCCCCACCCATGTCTCACACCACCCCCACCCCTCCAGTCACCAGGGGCAGCCTCCACCAGGCCCCCACCCATGTCTCCCAGAACCCCCACCCCCCCAGTCACCAGGGGCAGCCTCCACCAGGCCCCCACCCATGTCTCCCACCACCCCCACCCCTCCAGTCACAGGGGCAGCCTCCACCAGACCCCCACCCATGTCTCACACCACCCCCACCCCTCCAGTCACCAGGGGCAGCCTCCACAAGGCCCCCACCCATGTCTCCCACCACCCCCACCCCTCCAGTCACCAGGGGCAGCCTCCACCAGGACCCCAACCATGTCCCACTCATGTCCCCTTGCACCCCCACCCCCCAGCAGGCCCCCACTCATGTCCCCTTGCACCCCCACCCCCCAGCACTGTGGGGCACCTGCCACCAGGCCCCCAACCATGTCCCCTTGCACCCCCACCCCCCAGCAGGCCCCCACTCATGTCCCCTTGCACCCCCACCCCCCAGCACTGTGGGGCACCTGCCAGCAGGCCCCCAACCATGTCCCCTTGCACCCCCACCCCCCAGCAGGCCCCCACTCATGTCCCCCTGCACCCCCACCCCCCAGCACTGTGGGGCACCTGCCAGCAGGCCCCCAACCATGTCCCCTTGCACCCCCACCCCCCAGCAGGCCCCCACTCATGTCCCCCTGCACCCCCACCCCCCAGCACTGTGGGGCACCTGCCAGCAGGCCCCCAACCATGTCCCACTCATGTCCCCTTGCACCCCCACCCCCCGGCAGGCCCCCACTCATGTCCCCTTGCACCCCCACCCCCCAGCAGGCCCCCACTCATGTCCCCTTGCACCCCCACCCCCCAGCACTGTGGGGCACCTGCCACCAGGCCCCCAACCATGTCCCACTCATGTCCCCTTGCACCCCCACCCCCCAGCAGGCCCCCACTCATGTCCCCCTGCACCCCCACCCCCCAGCACTGTGGGGCACCTGCCAGCAGGCCCCCAACCATGTCCCCTTGCACCCCCACCCCCCAGCAGGCCCCCACTCATGTCCCCCTGCACCCCCACCCCCCAGCACTGTGGGGCACCTGCCAGCAGGCCCCCAACCATGTCCCACTCATGTCCCCTTGCACCCCCACCCCCCAGCAGGCCCCCACTCATGTCCCCCTGCACCCCCACCCCCCAGCACTGTGGGGCACCTGCCAGCAGGCCCCCAACCATGTCCCCTTGCACCCCCACCCCCCAGCAGGCCCCCACTCATGTCCCCCTGCACCCCCACCCCCCAGCACTGTGGGGCACCTGCCAGCAGGCCCCCAACCATGTCCCACTCATGTCCCCTTGCACCCCCACCCCCCAGCAGTGCAGGGGCAGCCTCCACCAGGCCCCCACCCATGTCCAACTCATGTTCCCCACCCAACATGTCATCACAATCCAGAACCCTGGTCTCTATGGTCAGCCCCCAAATGCAAAACACCCACCCGAGTATTGCATCCACCCACTCATAATTTGCAATCACATCACAGAACACCAATTGGAAGTTCCGAAACAAACACATGTCCCTCACATACACCCAATGGGTGTCAGTGAATCTCAAAACACATAACATGAAATGCATGAAAACAATGAGATACCACACATTGAAGTTCAACAAAAAAATAATGTATTAAAGGAAACATGAATAGAATCAAAAATGAAGAAACAGAAATGTGAATGTTAAAAAATGAAAAGAAGCATGTCCGTTCAAAATAAAAAAAATAAAAATATATTGAAATCCAAAGTAATGTTGTACAAAGTCAATGTCCACAAAACAAAATCCAATGGGAAATAAAAATAAAAGCCATTGATCCATGGAGAATGTTAAAAAAGAAAGTATGTACAAGTCTACAACTATGTACAATGCAAGAAGCCAGGGTCCATTATCCCAACAAAATAAAGGAAACCTATCTAACTACACTAACTAATAAAAAAAATATATACAAAAATGTGGCCAATGTCCAAAAGGTCCAAATGAAACAAAAACAAAAATGAAACCTAACACTACCTACATAACTATGTACAAGGGCAGCGGGCTAGTTCCACGGCTCACTTCTGGATGTGCCGGGCCAGGGCATCATCGAACTCCTCCTCAATGTCCCGGAGGCGGTCCTCCTCCATGGCCCCGAGGGTCCGCAGGGCCGTCGACGTGTCCACCTCCAAACCCCTGCGGATTGCCTCGAGGCACTCGGCCCGCCTCAGGGCCCTCTGCATGGAGTTCTCCGCCCTGACCATTGAGAGCCGTGCCTCTTCCGCCCGTTGCCGCTCCGCATCTATGGCGTGGCCCAACCGCTGCCACACGGAAGACACTTTTTGTCCTGGGTCCTCCTGCCCTCCGGCCGATGCCTGCCCCTCCGATGTCGAAGGCCCCGAGCCTTCATGGCTCCCACCATGGTGCTGCTGCTGCTGTGCCTCTGCCCCTGCACTGCCTCCTGCTGCCTGTCATCCTCCGCCGGCTGGGGTGCAGTCGTTGACGTGGCCACCCCTGCTGGACGTCCGACTCCCGACTGTGGCAGGGATGCCTCCTCCACCAGCCTGGCCGCACCGTCAGAGGCAGCTCCACAGGGCACCCAGGTGACTGATGGGTGGGAAGATGGCACAGAGGACGACTGGCGCGTAGGGGGTCCAGCTGAGGAGGGGGTCGTGGCAAGCCCCATCAGACGGAGGAATCCGGCCTGGGTGACCTGTCCCAGCAGGCTGACGTGGTCAACGAGCCATTCGAGATGACGTGGTGCATTCTCTTCATGAAAAAACTGCAGGTCACCTCGCATGGCCCGTTGACGCAACGCCACACCAGCCAGGACAGGCTCAACCCGGGCCTGGATAGCCACGTCCGCAGGCAGAGGAAGGCCAGTTGACGTCAGCTCATCCCCTGCCTGAAAACTGGTCTGGACATAGGCATCCCTGCTGGTGCAAGATGATGCAGGGACAGGATCAGGGACAGGATTGCACACAGGCACCTCCGCGGCGGCCTGTGCTGCCTCCTGTCCCTGGTCCTGCACTGCACCACTAGCACCAGTGGGATCCCCACCCCCAGACCCCGTCTCTGGTGCTTGCACGGCCTCCTCCTCCACCAAACCCCCCACCAACCTGGATGACTCTGTGCCATCTTCCCCCGTTGGGCCCTGTGGGGTCCCAGCTGCCCCTTCTGCTGCCGAGGAGTTCAACTGCAACCTCCGCCTCTTGGACCTCCCCCCGGCAGCTGCGGCCTGGGACGCGGCACCGGACTCCTCACTCCCCGACGAGATGACAACATGGGAGGGGAGCCGGGCCTTGCATCTCCGGCTGGCGGTGGGATCCCCGCTGCTGTGCTCCACAGCACCTTCTCCGCCCTCTTCATCAGTTGATGCTGCAGACAGGGAGAAACAAAACACACGCATCAGGGCAATGTACAATGGACACATACACACATGACAGTTGTACATGAGTGGCATTGGCAAACCTCAGACATGTCATCACGATCCCCAACACACATGTCATTACAACTCGCACACACGAGCCATACCACAGCCATATCGCAACTGCCAACACCATCCATACACATACAACAGCATGAGCAGCCAAAGGTGAGCCAGACATCACATGCAACACAGGAAGTGCACCACACATGTACACACACCACCACAATTGCATGCATGTGTACACCTCTGCCAAGTGTCGCAGTGTTCAGACGGGCATCCATGTCACATCTGCCCATCAGGCTTCCACATACCGCTGTCACATGCATCCATGTTGCATCACTGTTGCACCCTTGTCAAATACACACACATGCACATGTACACAGCGCTGATACATGCAGCTGAAAACAACATACATGCGTGACATCACGGACATGTCTACTCACATACACATTCATACAAACTTGTGTGCCCACACAACTGCATTTGGCATGCAAGCCCACACACACAGGCACCATCCATGTCTCACACATTACAGCCCTCGCATGTTTCAGCCCCACGGACCTGTACACCCGCACCCATACTCGACCCCATACAAACAGATGTGCAACCTGCACACTACTGAACAATCACCACACGCACTGCTCACAATCAGGATGCATGTACACTCACCGCTCGACTCCAGACGGGTCTGCCTCTCAAGGACCTGGACGTGGAGCGCTGGGGATATGTGTTCCAGGACCCCCATCTGTTCTTCCGACAAGTGGCCCCGGCGCCCCTTGGCATCCGCTGCCTTCAAGAGGCGCCGGGCCTTGTTCAGGGTCCTGGACCTGAAGTCCTCCCAGCGCTTCTTGACATGTTGGAAGTCGCGGACTGCCACCCCCTCCGCGTTGATGGCAGTCACGATGTCAGTCCAGATCCGAGTCCGTCCTTCCTTGTCGGCGCGGGAACTTCCGAAGAGGGCATCATACTGCCCCAGGACTTGCTCCACCAGGACACCAACTTCGGTGGCACTGAAGCTGGTGCCCCTCTGCCTCTCTGGCCGGGGGTTGTCAGTGGTCACAGATGGAGTTTGCCCCGACATGACAACCCCAGAGGCAGGAGTGGGTGGGCAACTGGGTCCTGGGGCTGGGCTGTGGAGCGATGGAATCCCAGTCGGGAGTCTTTGGTTCCAGCAGGGGTGGTCACACCAACAGCACCCCTGGCTGATGTGCAGGCAGCAAATGGCAGGGCACGTGGGCAGCAGGCAGTCAGGCAGCAGCAGATGGCAGGTGGGAGCGTGCTCGGGGCTCTGGGGGGCAGTAGTTCGGCCTTCTGGGCAGGAGCGTGGTCTTCCGTGTGCTTACGCGTGGCCAGCTTGATACGGAGTGATTTGGCACGTGAAAATTCTGCACGTCAGCGTGTAATTCAAGGAAAGGCCCTTAGCGCGTAAGCGCGTCTGCACGCATATGCATTTTCATTGGACCAAAGGCCCTCAGCGCGTGAGCGCGTCTGTGACGTGACGTGCGAGGGAGTATCCCTCATTGCACGTGATGACAGAACACACGTGGATTTCAGCCAATCGCGTGTGAAAGTTCACGGCACCCCGGAACACACGTACCCAGGCCAATGGCGTCACGTACCCAGGCCAATGG
Source organism: Ambystoma mexicanum (assembly GCF_040938575.1). Classification (NCBI taxonomy): domain Eukaryota; kingdom Metazoa; phylum Chordata; class Amphibia; order Caudata; family Ambystomatidae; genus Ambystoma; species Ambystoma mexicanum. Next base: position 690,519,967 of record NC_090923.1, on the reverse strand, counting down.
CGTGTGGAACTACCCGCGCACCCCGAAACACACGTACCCAGGCCAATGGCGTGTGGAACTACCCGCGCACCCCGAAACACACGTACCCAGGCCAATGGCGTGTGGAACTACCCGCGCACCCCGAAACACACGTACCCAGGCCAATGGCGTGTGGAACTACCCGCGCACCCCGAAACACACGTACCCAGGCCAATGGCGTGTGGAACTACCCGCGCACCCCGAAACACACGTACCCAGGCCAATGGCGTGTGGAACTACCTGCGCACCCCGAAACACACGTACCCAGGCCAATGGCGTGTGGAACTACCCGCGCACCCCGAAACACACGTACCCAGGCCAATCGCGTGTACGCTCGCTCCCCTCCGATCACACGCGATGACACCCGAATACGGGAAACCAACGAGTCCGCCCACACGGAGGCGTCCCGCGCCCGCGCACAGCATAAAAGTGCGCGCAAACAACAAACGCGTATATACAGCGACGATGAATGCCCCATTTGTTGCTGCACTGATTGTGGGACACCGCAGGAGGAGGAGAATAGCCAGGGCACGCATTTTTGCACCACGGACAAGCCTTTTTGGGATGCCTGACGACCAGGTCTACGGCAGGTATAGGTTTCCACCCCATATCATCCTAGACCTGGTCAGGGAGTGGGAAGATGACCTCACATCCCCCACCCTTTGCTCCCAAGCATTGAGCCCCTTGGAGAAGCTGCTCAATGTCTTGCATTTTTTGGCCACTGGGTCGTTTCAGCGGACCACTGCCATAGTGGGGGGGGGTCTCACAGGCCACGCAGTCACGCTGCCTACACCAGGTACTGGCAATCATGACAGCGCGCCCCTCAGTCCGCAGGCACATATACATGCCCAGAACACCCGCAGAAAGGCAGGCCGTTGTCCTGGATTTTTTCAGGGTGGCACACTTCCCCAAAGTGCTCGGTGCCATAGATTGCACCCATGTGGCCCTACGTCCACCTAGGGCCACTGAGCACATCTACCGAAACCGCAAGCACTGGCATTCCATCAATGTACAGGTGGCATGCGATGCAAAGGGAATCATCACCTCTGTCTATGCAAACTACCCTGGCTCCACCCATGACAGTTTCATATACAGAATGTCCGCCCTGAGCCGGGCCCTGGAAGCTGGGCAGCATGGCGACACATGGCTCCTAGGTCAGTACAAATGCCCTTGCACATGCATGCAAGTCACACACAGACAAATATCCCAACCCTACTAATCTCAATTATTATCACCTCCCCAGGGGACAGTGCCTACCCTCTGAGCAACCACATGATGACGCCAATCCGGAACCCCACCACACCACCCCAGGTAAGATACAACGCCGCCCATATTGCAACCAGGGGCATAGTGGAGCGCACATTCGGAGTGCTCAAGTCACGTTTCCGCTCCCTTGACCGCTCTGGTGGGCAACTACTCTATGCACCACCAGTAGTGTGCAGGATCATTGTGGCAGCATGTGTCCTGCACAATGTTGCAACACGGCAGGGCGTCCCGGTGGACATGGTGGTGCCCCCACATCCCCAACCACAGGCACAGGCGCTGCCCATGGGAGGGGACAGGGCACGTGGCGAGGAAGCCCGGACCCAGCTTGTGGCCACATTTTTCAACTAAACTCCCACCCCTGCGGAGTGCACACAGGCCTGGCACATACCAGGTGACAATCGATGATGACAAAGTGACAGTCAACTGTCACAACCCTACCACCCTGAGATAGTTGCCATGGAAGTGCCACATCGTCTGCATCTCTAGCTACTTAAACACAAGCTATCCTGTGCAACCAAAATGCACACAAATGACATGTGACATGACATGGGCCATACACAAGTATTCCAAGGCCCAATGAGGCAGGGGGGGGAACAAGGGAACACAGAGAACGGTACTACTAGGCCAGGTGTCATTGAGATTGTGCAAGTGCAGGGGTAGGGGGAAGGGAAAAGTGCAAGGGGAAGGGTGGGGGGGAGTCCAGTACAGGGGAAGTAGGCCAAAAGAATAATACATAGGTCGCCTGGTGGCAACTGCAAAGATAAGTGCAGACAAGTGCTGGGAAGGGAGGGCTGTAGGGATAGAGAGACAGTACTGCAGTGCCGGGGTTGCCAGGGTGGCAGTGCAAGTGGACAGTGGCTGGGCCAGGGACCGAGGTTGGTGAGAGTGTCCCAGTAGCAGCTCCTGTGCAGTTCCAGTGAAGAATTCTGCAAGGGAGAGGCAGAGAGTAAGCAGAAGCAAAGAGGAAGGTCTTGAGGTGCTTCCAGAACTGGAGATGGTTCCCCTCAAGTTCAAGTCAGCCAGGAAGTCTGTTCCAGGGGGAGGGCCCTGCTGCGGAGAGAAACATACCCCCAGCTAGTTGCTCTGAGAAGCGGATGACCTGGACATGCAAGGTGTGCATCACACACACCTGCAAAACAGGCCATGGCCATCACTGTCATGTCACTCAAACCCTCCCAAACATCAACATGACATGGCAAGCAATACCCATACACTGACGCAGTAACAATAAGGTACACATTGCCATGTCCTAAATGTACAGTGGCATCGGACAATGATGCCTGACCCGGAATCAGATGAAATGACAGACCAACAAAATGTCCCACCCAAAACAAGTCGTTTCCAAATGCATTGCAACAGTCGTAGACGTAACATCACAATGAATGCCTGTCTATATGCACATTATGCATTGCAAAATCAACACTGCAGCTCATGTGTGCAGTGTCCCACTCCTGCATCACACTGCTCAGCGCACAGCACAGTGAACAGCCATTGCGTGTGATGCACACCCTGAGCATCACATCTAAGTGACAGACTACATCAAACATCAAATTTTTGGCATGTACTGGAACCATAATCGGTCACAGAACATGTGCTGCCGGGACACAGTGGGCACCAGAAGGCAAACAGTGTACACGTGGATATGCAAGGGTGGGAGTACATGGAGTGCATCCGAGTGCAAGTGTGTGGTTCTGCAGGGACATGCACTCCACATATGCATGTGCACTCAAGTGACCATCAGTGTTCCCTACACATCACATGTGAACATCCACCATGTGTACACCCCAGCATGTCAAACCACAACTATCCCCTCGCACCTGAAAGGAAAACACAACACATGAACAGGCATTGATCAGCAGAACACAACATGTACATAGGACAACAACATTACAATGTCAGAGTTCCCATCACACTGCAGGGCAATGCAACTATCAACAACAACAATCCCCCCCTCCCGCGCAAATGACGATGACCCGCTGAACAACTGCACCTGGGTCATGGAGCCTCCAACCCTCATTTCCACCTGGCCACAGGATCACCTTTACCCTTCGTGTCCATCTCCCACCTTGTGTGTAAAAAGATGCCTGAACCCTCAGAATCCACACTCATTTACAAAATCACAAAATCCAAGGCATGAAAACGAACCCAAACACCCTCCAGTAGATGACTTGACGTAGCAGTACCTCACAAACGCCAAGTACTACCACAATGATGCAACAACCAAGGTAGCACAGCAGAACAAAGGCACGACAGGATGTGAGACATGTGTGGTACATGACATAGGATGATGCACAATGAATGGATGTGTACTGTCACAGGTCCCCTGTACAGGCGCGGGAGTCTCATGAAACAACCACCCACACCATGTCCCGGGTGCCTGCAAGGTCAAACTCACACAGGCCCCTGAGATCATGGTGGGGAATGAGGTTCAGGGATATGCAGTCGGGACAGGTGTAGACACACTGGATGACTGGAATGAGTGGCAGGTGAGGGGAGGAGGAATGACACATGAAACTAGGGAATGCACAAAAATGTACAACCTGCATGAACACATACACAATCCAAACAAACTTGGACATCATTGTCATGACATTCTGTAGTCCAGGCTCAGGAGTGGTACGAACCAACCACCCCCTCTAGGGTTTTGGCGCCTGCAAGTTCGGGGCTTACACAGGCATCCGCAACCCCAGTGGGGAAAGAGGGTCAGGGAACGTTGCTTGGATAGGCACGGGAAGCAGGAACACCGGGTAGAGGGTACAGGTTTCATAATTGCATAGGATCACGGGTGATTAGGGAAAAAAACATACCAAATAGGACCACACATACATCCATGCATCAGTACACTCCCCAGCAAGCCTATGCAGGGCAGTTTGTAAGGAAAACAACAAGACACTTAGCTCTGGTTTTGAGTGCTGGCCTCCTGCCTGCGCACTCTCATGGCCGGTTACAGGAGCACTCCAATGCTGCAAAGAGAGACACAGTCAACAACCTGTATGTGCCAATTACACGAAAACACAACACAAAACATGCCCCATAGCAACAAACTACTCTACAAACAGACAATCAGTGCTCGATGCTTCGTACCCATATATAACATCACCCCTGTGACGGGTCATACACAGTCAATGCAGTGAGTCAGGCGCTGGTGGGTGCGTGGCAAATGGAACACCAATGTGTCACAATTCACACAACATGCAATGTTCCCTGGGTAAGCAGACAGACCCATATGGCAAGCCATGACTACAGAGCAAGTTGCGTACCACCATGACCAAAACAAAGTTGGCAGTGCATTTATCATGAAGTACGTGGAATAGACATGCACTGCACCCAAGTATGTCCCTTGCTGTATGTCCCTGTGAGCTGCCCCTTTCCATGTCTCTGAAGGCTACATGGTTGATACAAGTGCCTCAATGAACCTTGGTGTACCGCAGGGTATGTGCCACTGCCCCTGCATGTGTCCCAGACAACCCTACTATCAACAGCCATCAGTCCACAAACACATCTGAGCTGCATTGTGTGCTTCAACACCAATATTCGTCTAAGCTCACCCTCAGTGCTGTGACTAAGCCTGCATGTGCAACTCGCCTGGTGCAAGCTTTGCTGTGTCGTGGCCCCCCTGTGATGCTCACCTTGCCTGGAGTTCCTTGGAACATGTCAGCAGTTCTAGGATGTGGGTCTGCAATCACTGTGGCTCTGCTCGTGCACACATGTGCATGTGGGCACCAACAAACGGGTCAGGCATTCCGTCGTCCAATGGGCCATGTCTGCTGCCAAAGGTGCTCTGGTGCCTCATCCTCCTGCAGAAAGTGCATGGAACAAATGATTAATGCATCAAAGTGATCTGTATGTGTCTCATCAGGCATCTCATTACTTGACCATGTCAGAGAGTCACATCACAAATCACACCATCAGTCCGTCTTTGACTTCCAAAGTGTGGAACACTATCTACAGCATGAATTGCAACAGGCACGTGTACAGGAAAGAAATGAGACATAATACACAATGCATAGCAATCAATGTCCACATTAATCATGACACACCCCATCTAGCAAAAGCTGAACAGTGGACAATTACACCTAAATCATCCCCACTAGGGGTGTCAACACAAGTCACAAAGCACCAGACATGCCACAGATATGACAGTCCAAAGCCCTTGTGTAAAATTCTGTAACACCGAACCATCCTTGCGAGCCCATGGATAAGGGAGGCAGGAGTGGCATATGTGAGTCAAGGAACCCAAGCAGCAAACACATACACAAGACAACCATGAAGGGCCCAGCTGGAACAGACAGTGGATGCCTTCAAAAACCACAAGGCACCGCGCTGTCACATGAAAGCACAATAGACTACAAATTTTAAACTAACTCAACTATTAACTAATTACACTAACTATGGAAAACCTACATTACCTATTTAAACTAACTATCAAACAGAAACTTAACTAACTAAACTAAACGAAAAATCAAAAATGGCCACATACGACCCGGGGGGGAGGGGAGGCACCCAGGAGGGGGGAGGTACAGGGTGCTGCTCAACATCCACATGCGATGATGCCGAGCCAAAACAAAATACCTCCATGGGCTCAACGCCTGCACAGCACGACCTATGTGGGAGATAGATGGTCGTCCGAGTCTGGCTCATCCTGGAAAGGAGGACGTGGCACAGTAGCCTGGCCATGCCTAGCCGCAGCTTGCCCCTCGTCTGCAGCAAGTCTGCCGGACAGGTGAGCCTGGTTCTGTGTGGCGATGTTACATAGGTCTGCATGCAGAACCTCACGTGATACACGTGCTTCCTCTTGCAAGGTAGCACGTGTAACACGGAGTTCCTCCTGCAAGGCCTGGCTGGACAACCGCTGCACCTCCCGGCAAGCCTGTAGCTCAGCCGAGATGGTGCGCTCAAGCTGTGCAAACCTCTCCTCTGCCTGCTGCCTCTGGGACATCATAAGGACACCCAGAGTGGATCTGAGGGAGGCATACTCCTCCCTCAGGGCATCCATGTGCGCCTCTGCGTGAGCAGCAATTGCTTGACGCAGAGACGACATTTCAGCCTGGCGTGCCCTGTCTGAGGCCGCCATGCCCAGCCTGAGCGAGCGGGCCGTGGACCGTGCCGCCTGCTGCTGGAGAAGCACCTGCCTAGCAGGGGGGAGCACAGATCGGGCCACACGCTCCATGCTGTCAGCGATGTTCTCCATTGCTGCCCCCTGCCGTTCGGAATTGGCAGTCATGTCTTGCTCCCACTCAGTATACAGCGGTTGCGCGCGGCGACCGCGTTGCCGGGCTTGACCCCTGCGGGACCCAAGGACCGGAGGTCCTCGCTGTGTTGGCACCGCCTGCGGCTGCACGACTACATGCCCCCGTCGACGTGATGTCCCAGGCACATCAGTGACTGGTGTGGAGGGTGACCCTGCGTCCCGATCCACCACGGGCGGAGGAACCAAGACTGTCTGATCCCTCAGTGCAGGTGTCGCAGACAGAGGAGTGTCCACATCAGAATAACTCACCCCTGACACATGGACTTGATGGTCATCCAACTCAACATGGACGTCAGAGTCGTCATCAAGGCTGGACTCATAGGCAGCCAGAGACAGGATGGACTGCAGCACTTGGGGGTTTTCGTGGCCTACCACCCCACGACCCCCACTAGTGCCGGGTTGATGTGGTCTTACCAACCCTGTGTCTGGCGTGACAACACCATCCTCTGCATCCATTGCGTCATCACCTGAAAAATAGAGAGGAAAAGGTAACTACACATGTCAGAAGCACACAACACACACACACACCGACAGCAAAGGCATCCGGCAGACATGTGACACACAACATATGACCTGGCATGCATGCTGGGTCTACTTAGAATAGCCACTGTGATCAGACCTGTTGAAAGGTGGCAGTTTGCATGGAAGTGGGTCTATGCAGTGCTGAAAATGTGTACGCCACTCACTACCTACATGTACAAGCACTCCATGGTGTGTGCCAGGAAATGTGAAGGCAGTGCAATGTCAAATTCAGACATCACGTGCATTGTGTATTCAATGTGTACCATGTCTAGCAGCCAAGCACCCCTCCACCCCAGTACCAAAGCAGGGATGCCTAGCATGGTATCAAAAGGCTGCCCATACACCTGTGTATTGACAAGCAGTGTTGACTGGCATCAACAGCTTAATGTGAATCAAATTACAACACTGCTAATGATGCTGGGACAGTGGGCAGGACACATGATGGAAGATCCGGAGGCCAGCCACGTGTAAAGAAGACACGACAAGAGTTGGACAGAGTCATTGGCCATTGAACAGGCTGAGGCCTGTGAGCCACACAGATTGTCATTGCCTAAACATGTGTGCAACGCAGGACTGAGCCACAGTTGACATGGGGAGGCCGATAATATGGCAGGCAATGTATGTAACCAAGGACTCATATTACAGTGCTCATCCAGTCAAGGACACATAGGGGCCTGCGTGCAATGCACATGGAGCATGAATGGGCACTCATGTCCCTGCGGGACATCTGACCCATGCACAGTACAAGTGGGATACCCTGCATCGAGTACTAAGGCTGTACCACACGGCATATGTCTGGCAGTTTCTAAGCTGGAATTTAGCATCTACACAGGACACATGAACAAGAAACTACACATTGGCAAGAATGTAGCAGACCAGTGCAAAGGTGGAACTGGGGTGCAGAGTGGCGGAGGAGGGGCAAGGGAGCATGCCCACATGGAGTCCCGCATGCAGGCAGAGGAGACATGCATGACGGTAGCATTGCATTACTTACACCTCAGAACCATGTACACGTCACATGTAGCAGCAATCATGCACAACACATCCCACAAGTGAAACACACACGTCCTCAACAACTACGCTTCAACACTCACTGGACTGGGCATCAAAGTCCAGCATCTCTCCCACACCTTCGACCAATTCTGGTGGTATGAACTCCGCAACGAGAGCCTCATGCGGAGTGAGTTCTTCCTCCTCTGGTGCAGGCCCACCGCCAGTCACCAGAGTCAAGTTGTAATTTGAGGCACGCTTAGCCTTAGTGCTGCGCTTGATGTCATTCCAGCGCTTTTTGCACTCCTGCGCTGTGCGCACCTCATGGCCGAATGAACTGACATGTTCCGCAACATGCTTCCAGTGGGTGTCACGTTGGGCAGCCGTAGTCTGACTATTGGCACCCACTAGCATGTCACGGCTGTGTCCCCACACGTAGTCCACGAGGAAGTCCAGTTCCTGCTTACAGAAAGGCTTCTTCCTCGACGTGCAGGAGGTCGTGGCTGTGTGTGGGGTCCCAGCCTGTGCTGCAGGTGCAACCTTCCTCCTCTTGGACTGTGGCGCAGACCCTGGCTGGCTAATGCCGCCCTGACCAGTATGGCCAGTGGGTTCGGTGGATTGAGCCGAGGGAGTGGCAGGTGGAGGGATGACCAAAGGCCTGACTTGTGTCAGTGGCAGCTGGGTGCCCACTAATGGACCCTGCGCAGCAACATCAGCTGTGGCAGGGTCATTGACCGCAACGGTCCTGGTTGGCAGACTCACAACCGGGGTGCTGTTGGGTGCATCTGCCCCTGCACTTGCCAACACCCGGCTGTTCGGGGCAGCAGATGACATGACTGCCCCAGGGACACGTGTCTTGGTCTGAGCAGCCCGGCGTGCCCCTATGGTTTCCCCCCTGGCCTGTTGGAGATCTACCAAGGGCTCTTCAAGTGCCAACGCAGCCTGCGCTGGCAGACCCTGAGCCTGGGTGGCGGTGTCCACAGCTGCACCTGCAGCTACCGCTACCCTTGGGCCCGTGGCAGTCGATGGAACGGACTGCTGGGTCATACGGGTGCCAGTGCCAGATGCAGGAGCTGCATCCCCCGGAACCACAGGGGGTGGTGGCATGGCTGCACCGACACATGGCACAACATTGTGCTCAAGTGGCGCACCCCTGCCTCTTCCCCCTCTGTGGCTGCCCTGGACACCCTGGAGTCCCCCTACTCCCTGGTCACCACGGCCACGTCCCCGACCACGCCCGCCACGAGGAGTACGCCCAGCTGAGGCGCCCCTCACCTTTGGTGGCCTCCCAACCATGGCACAGATGTAATAGTGCTGGCACAGATGGAGTGGTGCCAATGGGAGGTGTACACCACAATTGTCCTGGGCAATTGGGGTGAAGGGGGTGGGAAGCAAGATGTTAACAGCCCCCCTGCACCTGCAAGGCTGTATGTGACCCCGGTGATGTGGTGACGGGTCACGCAACGCTCAGGCACCCCAAAACTGCAGTAAAACCGTGCACGCAACCCTGCAGCCTACGTGCGTGGATTTGACCTCCCGCAGTACGCGGTGGCACCCAGTAACACGAATAACGCGTACGCGTGGGACACGCAGGCTACGATGACATCGAAAATGGGTGCAATACACAGGGGCACCCGCAGTGGGAAAAGGAGCGTTTGCGACTCACCGTCTGACTAGCGCGATGCAGAAAAACACGCGTAGCCAATACCCCCGCCAAAAGAAGAGATACGTCCTTGAGAGCTGTGAAGTAGATGGCGCGCGAAACAACTGGAAGCAGCAACACACGTCGGTCTCCACGGAAGGCACGTACAGCGAACTGCTGGGCCCGCTCACCTTTAACCCGTGCTGAGGGAAACGCACGCGCGCGTCACGTCACATGCGGACGTGCAGTTTTTCATGCGCGATTACGCGCATTACACGCGGACGTGCAGTTTTTCACGCGCGATTACGCGCATTACACGCGGACGTGCAGTTTTCCACACGCGATTAGCCTGGGTACGTGTGTTCCGGGGTGGCGTGAACTTTCACACGCGATTGATTGTAATCCACGTGTGTTCTGTCATCACGTGCAATGAGGGATACACCCTCGCACCACACGTCACAGACGCGCTCACGCGCTGAGGGCCTTTGGTCCAATGAAAATGCGTATGCGTGCAGACGCGCTTACGCGCTACGGGCCTTTCCTCGAATTACACGCTGACGTGCAGATTTTTCACGTGCCAAATCACTCCATATCAAGCTGGCCACGAATACACACGGAAGACCACGCTCCTGCCCAGTAGGCCGAATCACTGCCCCCCAGTGCCCCGAGCAGCCTCCCACGTGCCATCTGCTGCTGCCTGCCTGCCTGCTGCCACCGTGCCCTGCCATTTGGTGCCTGCACATCAGCCATCTGCAGGGGTCCAGTTGCTGTGTCGACCCCTGCTGGAACAGTAGACTCCCGACTGGGATACCATCGCTCCACGGCCCAGCCCCAGGACCCAGTTGCCCACCCACGCCTGCCTCGGGGGTCGCCATGTCGGGGCAAGCACCATCTGAGACCAGTGGCGACCCCCAGCCAGAGAGGCAGAGGGCCACCAGCTTCAGTGAGAAGGAAGTTGGTGTCCTGGTGGAGCATGTCCTGGGGCATTATGATGCCCTCTTCGGAAGACCACGCGCCAACAAGGAAGGACGGGAGAGGATCTGGGACGATGTAGTGGTTGCCATCAACGCGGAGGGGGTGGCAACCCGCGACATCAAGCACATCAAGAAGCGCTGGGAGGACTTGAGGTCCAGGACCCTCAATAAGGCCCGGCGCCTCGCGGAGGGGGGCTGGGCATGCCTGAGTGACATCGAGATGAGGGTCCTGGAACGCGTAGACCCAGCGCTCCACGCCCAGATCCTTTGGAGGCAGAACCATCTGGAGTTGGCCGGTAAGTGGCCAAGCATTACTGTGTGAGACATGGGTGGGGGCCTTGTGGAGGCTGCCCCTGGTGACTGGGGGGTGGGGGTGGTGTGAGACATGGGTGGGGGCCTGGTGGAGGCTGCCCCTGGTGACTGGGTGGTGGGGGTGGTGGGAGACATGGGTGGGGGCCTGCTGGGGGGTGGGGGTGCAAGGGGACATGGTTGGGGGCCTGCTGGCAGGTGCCCCACAGTGCTGGGGGGTGGGGGCGCAGGGGGACATGAGTGGGGGCCTGGTGGAGGCTGCCCCTGGTGACTGGAGGGGTGGGGGTGGTGGGAGACATGGGTGGGGGCCTGGTGGAGGCTGCCCCTGGTGACTGGGGGGGTGCAAGGGGACATGAGTGGGACATGGTTGGGGGCCTGGTGGCAGGTGCCCCACAGTGCTGGGGGGTGGGGGTGCAAGGGGACATGAGTGGGGGCCTGCTGGGGGGTGGGGGTGCAAGGGGACATGGTTGGGGGCCTGGTGGCAGGTGCCCCACAGTGCTGGGGGGTGGGGGTGCAAGGGGACATGAGTGGGACATGGTTGGGGGCCTGGTGGCAGGTGCCCCACAGTGCTGGGGGGTGGGGGTGCAAGGGGACATGAGTGGGGGCCTGCTGGGGGGTGGGGGTGCAAGGGGACATGAGTGGGACATGGTTGGGGGCCTGGTGGCAGGTGCCCCACGGTGCTGGGGGGTGGGGGTGCAAGGGGACATGTGGCTTGGCTGGGGGGCATGCCCATGGTGGATGGGCTGCCTGCGGGACATGACCAGGGGTGCAGGGTAGTCCCCTGTGGTGTGGGCTGCCTGCAGAGGTCGTGGAGGGGGTAGAGGGGAGACCTGGGAGGACCCACACTGGCAATTCACCTCTTCAACTTCCCGCACACCCACGTAATACACTGCCCCACTCGCACAGGCCCAATCGCGTGTAGCATTTCTCGTGCACCCCTGAAATCCACGTACCCAGGCCAATCGCGTGTAGCATTTCTCGCGCACCCCTGAAATCCACGTACCCAGGCCAATCGCGTGTAGATTTTCTCGCGCACCCCTGTAATACACGCACCCAGGCCAATCGCGTGTAGCATTTCTCGTGCACCCCTGTAATACACGTACCCAGGCCAATCGCGTGTAGATTTTCTCGCGCACCCCTGAAATCCACGTACCCAGGCCAATCGCGTGTCGATTTTCTCGCGCACCCCTGTAATACACGGACCCAGGCCAATCGCGTGTAGCATTTCTCGTGCACCCCTGTAATACACGTACTCAGGCCAATCGCGTGTAGATTTTCTCGCGCACCCCTGAAATCCACGTACCCAGGCCAATCGCGTGTAGATTTTCTCGCGCACCCCTGTAATACACGCACCCAGGCCAATCGCGTGTAGCATTTCTCGTGCACCCCTGTAATACACGTACCCAGGCCAATCGCGTGTAGATTTTCTCGCGCACCCCTGAAATCCACGTACCCAGGCCAATCGCGTGTAGATTTTCTCGCGCACCCCTGTAATACACGTACCCGCTCAATCGCGTATTTAACTTCCCGCGTGCCACTTTTTGGATGCGCTGGGACTCTACCGCCTGCCTTCGTGTGGCGGCCGTGTTTCAGCTTGTGCGTGTCTTTGGCTGTGCGTGGCTTTGCCCTATTCGATTCCATGAATACGTGTGGTTCGAGTGCGTGTGGGCGTTCCGTCTGCTTCCCTGCAGTACATCCCCAGTTACGCCCTTATTTTCGCGTGTTGTTCCCCATTCCGCGCGTTACGCCCCATGTCCCGCCCACTTTCTGGTGTGTGCGCTGCGGTTGTGCGCTTTCACTGTGCGCGTCGCGCACGCCTTTCGCGATGTTGCAGTGATGTGTGCGCCATGCACGGGTTTGGCGCACATCCCGAGGAAGACACGCGCAGGGACTGTAGATTTTCGGCTCACGTTTGTTCCATGAATCGGCCCCTAAGTGTTATCCTATCCTGTCTATTGGCTAACGTGTCATTTTCATAGTCATTTTTATTTGTGTAACTTTGCAGAACAGTGTATTTGACCTGTTTTTCTTTAATATTGCATAGTAAATGTTCTCCACAAATTTGCAATTTCAGCCAAAGTACACGTCTTTTGCCCATTTCAAAGTGCTTTTTCCATCCCATCATGATCTGAAGTGGATATTGTGGTCCATATTATAGCCCATGCATGTTAGGACCTGATTAGTTTTGCTTTCTTTAGAATTTGTCTCCATTTTAGCATTTTGACCATTTTGCAGTATTTCACCAAGCCATTTCACCTGTCATTTCAAAGTGTCATTTGTCAAAATAAGGTTTTCTCTCTATTGTGGGAGGGAGGATTACCTATAGTTCTAGACATTGTATTTCATTCCTGAAAACCTGCTGATTACTCACATTGATGTAGGATTGCTCATTTGTATTTAAACAAACCTTGTAGGGGGAACATTAACCTAAACGCTATCTGTGTGCAAAACAAGACTGTTCTTTTCCCCTGTGTTTTCTATTGTGAATTCAATTGCTTGACTTATGTTTCTGAATTGTATTGTCACCTTTTGGGTGATCGCTGCCCCATATATATATCCATATTAAACCTATGTGTGATTGAATATTAAATAAATAAATACATCTTTACCTTTACAAATTAGCCTGATTCCTAGTTCATTGTGACCTGGGGGGTATTTTGAGAAGGGTCTGATATGAGTGGTATATCATTCAGAATATTGAATTTATAGGGCCTCATTACGACCCAGGCAGAAACCCATGGTGCTAATAGCACCATCGTCCACGCCGGTAACTTACCGACTCCGCCATGGGGAAAGGGGGAATTACCACCCCATTACAAGGTTGGCGGGGCAGTAATTCCCCCTTCCTCCATGGCCCTTCCCCATTCCCATTTTTGCCCCATAGGGCTCAATGGGAATGGGGAAGGCGCTACGTACGGTACCGCAAATTGCGGTACCGTACTTAGCACCAAGGTCCCTTTGCGGGTCTCTACTTTATCAGCTGGTGTAGACCAGCCGTTAAGATCGGGTCCCACAAAGGGACCTCGTAATCAGGCATTAATGGGTTAACACCGCCGCAGCCTTTTACGGCACCTTTTACCCATTAGCGCCAGGGTCGTAATGAGGCCCACAGACAAAAATAAATAAGGGTTTCATTTGTGCACTACATGATAGGCGAAACTTGGGTGTGTGCCTGATTGAAATCCCTTACAGTATGGGAAGGGGAATTGTGGTAAAAACAAATGAGCAATAATTGGCAATGGTGATGGAACTTCTCAGACATCAGGACAATTACACACCCTTAGACAGGCACACAAAATCTAACATCAAAAAAGAAATACTTGAAATAACACAATTTGGTCTAATGAGAAATTGGATCTCGGAATAAGAGTTCAACTTCCTAAACAGTCTGGAAGGCAGAACCCCTCTCTTCTATGCAATACCTACAATTCCTAAACATTCTATTTAAAAAACACCAGAACCCATCAATACATTTTCTGATTGTTTTTTAAAACCCATCAGTATGTTAGCAACATCTTATCTATGAGATATGACAACTACCATCACTTGCTTTGAAGGAGAGGGTTTTAACCCCTTGCAGGAGATACTTGTAACTATGAACATCACTGCACTTTATAGAAGTATCCCACAAGAATGGGCTCTAGAGTATGTGGGATTACAACTAACAACTTATGACTTACAACAAAGAGTCCCCAATTAGTTCATCATTGAATTACATCACACGGCACTCACCAACAATATGTTTCTGTTCGAAAACAAATTTTACCAGCAAGTGAATAGTACAGCAATGGAGGTGACTTTTGCCCCAAGCCCAGCCATCCTCTTCACGGTAAGCTTTGAGCAAAATCACATCTTTTTGGAAGAGAATTCTTTCAAACAAAAGATCCATGAATGGAGGAGATTCATTGATGATTTTACTTTTATATGGAAAGGCAATGAGAGTGAGCTAAAGAATTTTTGGATATGGCTAAGTGAAAGAGACTCCATATCAAATTCACTATGAATTACAGCAGAGAAGAAATTGACTTCCTTGATATGAAAATTGGGGCCCAAAACAACAAACTGCAATGTACTTTATATAGAAAGGTTACTGGCAGAAACAATGTGCTAGAATACAAGAGATCCATCCAATGCCCCTTAAACAAAATCTTCTATTTGAGAATACGTAGGAATTGTACATCTGTTTCAATCAGATGCAAAATTGCTAATTAAATGATTGACAGTCAGGACTATCCACAACAATTACTAAACCACTCTGATAAAAAGAGTGAGATTCACTCCACGAGAAACCCTACTGACTCCCAAACACAGGCTGCAGCCAGAAGAACACTCCAAATTGGCATGTGTAACTATATATGGCCACAACACTCCAAAACTCAGAAGTCTCATCAAAACATATTGGCCAATGGTTAAATTAGCATTACCAGAGGAACCTCTGCCAACAATGGCTCTCTAGAGATAGAACATCTCAATGTGCAGTTTTGCAGAAAGAAATTATCAAAAGCTACCCTTTGGAACCTGAAGCAAATCAAAGGCCATCATCTGCGTGGGAACTGCATGGTGTGCAGATTCACACAGAAAATTATGTCCTTCACAGTACAAGGCATGGTAATTAAAGCAATTCACGAACACTGATCCCGAAAAAGGTGCAAGACCCATGCAGCTCTGTGGTGGAACACTTCATCTCATAGCAACACTCACCAGACAATTTAATACGGTGGGTAGACACGGTTAAACATGTTGCCAACAATGAAAGGGCACTACTAATGAAAGAATCATGGTGGATACAAAAATTGAGCACCTATACTACAAGCCTTAATAAGGAACTACTGTTCCCATAAAGCATTGCAACCTATGGCCACACTTTCGAGCATTAGTGCCCCCAGCAATGGGAATCATTTGCTAGCAGTGGGAGTAAAACTAAAGCAATCAAATTACTTCATTAGTGGGAATCTATCTATTTGCTTTTGACGTACAAGGCAAAGGAAATGAAGAAGTTAAAAAACAAAATCATCAGTACCCACTTAAGAAATCAGACTACACCTTACAGCACATATGATGCATTCGGGCCTCATCACGACCTCGGCGGTAACCCTTAAATCGGCGGTAGTGCTAATACCGCCGGATTTAAGGGTCTGCCGAAACAGGGCTTCAGAGGATTTCCCCCCAGCTGTAAGCTGGGGGGAAACCCGCCTAAAATTTGCGGTATTACCGCCGGTGGGAAATCCGCCGGCGGTAAGAGCGCAAAATTTCCCCATTGAGCCCAAAGGGGAATGGGGCATTCCCGAATGGGCTCAATGGGGAATGGGGACTTCCAAGCCCGCCCAACTCGTGATCCCGCGCTATTAGCGCCGGAGGCTATGGCGGTCGCGCTAATAGCGCTAACGTTACCGCCCAAGTCGTGATGAGGCCAGTGTGTGGAAACATATCGCAAACGCACTAGTGACCAGTCTTTGTAAAAACATGAACACCAACCACATCAGAAAATGAGGAACTAAATTAACTGCAGAAAGATAAGATAATGAAGCACACCATATACAAAATGTGATAGGGGCGGCCAAAACATTCATTTGTTCACAACATGCAGCAAAGGAATCACTTTGATATGTGCAGAGTTAGAGCAGTCCGTGGAGTACACACTGCGGACACAGTAGTTGGTGCCTTTGATAGGAATCAAATAATGAGGTTGCTTGGCAAGAAGAGAGCATTGCTCAGTAGCGCAGACTCAGGGGAAAGCAAGTTGCATGGCAACCGAAATTAAACTCACTATGTAGAGTTACTCCCGACGCAAGCGACCTTCTCTAGCAACGAGAGCTGAGTGAGAAACCAAAGCGTATGGTTCAGTCGTAGACAAGAGTAAGGTAATCAGTTGAACCTGGACACGTTCAGATATTTCAGGGCCAAAAACAAATGTATGGTCAACAATTAATAAGAAATAACATATGCCCATTAACTTAAAGCTACAGCATGCAGAAAGTATCACGCACGCTGTGAGCAGTAGTGGTAGTGCACCCGCCAGGAATCAATATTAGGGAACGAGAGACGAACGCCATTCCAGAACCAAAATTCAGCAAGATAAAAAGAAAGATATGCAACAATAGACAAGTAAGTCACTGATGCTAAATAGAGAAACAAAGAAAGAGCCTTGTTGAGACAGCCACTCACAAATAGGGGCACGCAGGTGGATACAGAGCCGACATTCATTTATGGAGAAGACAGGGCCCACTACAACAATGAACAGGGCCAAGCAAATGACAGTGGAGTACAGCACCGCCAGATGTAAGGAAACACAGTCTCCACCAAGCAAGAAGCTCTAGGGGTCACAAGATAACTTCAGTATCATGCATACTGGCGTCTCTGAGACTATTCCATATGTGTTTCCACAGTCTCCAGCCGACGGGGAACACCGCTACTCCATCTGACCATACTATAGGCCGCCCATACCCAATCCAGGCCGCGGGGGCAGGACTTCCCCAGGATGTTCATGTCCAGAAAGGGTAAGCATGCGCCCGCGTATCATAATAACAGTGCATTGAATTATCATAAGTGGAAGGCAGACACAGGTTCTTAGAAATTAAATAATGGAAGCCTTATTTCCACACAGATAATTTTAGTCACAGACTAAGAAGCATTTCAATCATTTGAATGATAGATGTAGAAGGAAAGGAGAGAGCAACATAAAAAACATGCAAGGTCAGTAATACTGAGACATCTATTACATATAAGGAACTCAAACCTTTGTATTAACCAAACTAGTTTTTAACAGTTTTTAAATATAGTCTACACAAACAATGGTGGTTTATTTTCCAGGGCCAGATAAAATTAGAAGGTCCTGAGGAAGGTGGTCCAATACATATTCCACAGAAACGTCCAGTTAAAAATAGGGGACACAGTATCCCCCCAACTTCTAGAAATAATGAATAAAATCAACACCAATCCATTAACTGGAAGACGTAGACCCTGATCAAAAAAGAATTGTGAATATTCACACACGTCGGTGTTAATTGGCAATCACATCATATGGTGCATAGAATAAATTGTTTTTTTTTTATGAAAAAAGAAATACATTGTGTTGCAGTACCATAGGAGAAGAATGTACTATGAGAAGAAAGCTGCTTTAATGATTGGAAATATTGAACATTGAAGTATTGTTTGCCAAAATTGATTCATGAAGCAACAAGAAGAAGAAAGTAAAAAGGAAATAACATATTATTAAATTATTGTGCTTTTCATATAATAAATACACCAACAAAGTTGCCTATGGGTTAAAAAGGGACAGTTCTGAAGAATGTTGTATTAAGTGCTTTTAGAAACCAAATAGAATAGCCATTGAAACGAAATTGGTGAGCAAACCATTGTGAAATGTCAAACCACTGCACAGTCACTCATCGATCCGAACCAGCAGTTACCAAACGTCTCGAACTGGCTCGACCTTCAAACCAACCCTGATGAGCCATCTGAGCAGCATCACTGAAACTCTGCCTTTGACCTGCTCTGAACTGCTGCTTGAAACCGACTCAACACCCACTCAACACTTGTCCAATACGACTCACCACACGAAAACTTGGTTCACCCACATCTGCAGCATCTCAAAGCATGGTTCCTCAACACTGTCGAACCACCTCAACTTGGAATCAGATACTTGGAAGTGACCTTTTCTCCTTAGTCCAGCTTTTGGGGCCCTAGAGACTGGTTATGTCACATTTTCAGTTTTCCAATACAAGGCATATTTATTGTTTAACCTCTTGTAGCATATCTTGCCTGTTTACCTCCCGGCTAAGTAGCCAGAGTGATTGATCAATACATTTTGCATTGATCTTTCTTTCTTTACAGGCAGAGGTTTTTGATAATGTTTCTGATAATTAAGTATACAATTGACATGTGAAATTACATTACATATTCTTTTATTTTGGATCAGTGTACTATTGCTATTTGGGTTGCTAATGGGTCTAAGTCACACCTCTTTTGAGAGTATAGCCTTCTTTTTTAACCTGCATTACCAGAAAAGATGAAGGAGGTATATCTCTTAGCTGTGCAGTTGTACCTTTATTATTGGGATCACTGTTGGATTGCACCAGTGGCGGTGAGTACGTGGGTGCTCTGGGGCCTGGGCACCCGCCAGCAGAATGAAGTGGGCCTCCCCCACCCCGGCCGGAGAGAAGAGACACAGTATGGATGGGCCTTTGTTCCATCCATACTGTGTCTCTCTCTGGCGGCCCGGGTAAAAGCTGGGTAAAAAACAATGTTTAAAAATTGAGGGACGGATGCAAATCAAGAGGCTCTTGTTTTGCATCTGTCCCTCAATTTCTAAAAATCGTTTACGTTTGGGTATACTTCTACATCTGTGCACCCGGGTGCACGGATGTAGAGGTACACCAACCCAAAACGAGTTCTAGAAATGGAGTCACAGATGCAAAGTAAGTCTGTCCCTCAATTTCTAAGAATCGTTTTGGGTTGGGTGTATTTGCACATCTGTGCACCCCTCTTGGCAAGAGGGGTGCACAGATGTAGAGGTACTCCCAACACAAAAAGATTTTTAAAAATGGAGACACAGATGCGTTGGGTTGGGTGTATTTGTACATCTGTGCACCCCTCTTGCATTGCATCTGTGGAGGGAGGTGGTAGGTAGAGGGCAAAGGAGACTGCATGTCTCTGAGTGTGTACGTGGTGAGGCTGCTATGAGCGGGGAACAGAGGCGTTGAGGGAGGTAACTCCCCTGAAATCTAAGGAAGGTAACAGCGTGGGAGAGGGTGGGAGTATGGGGTGAGGTGGGATAACCTTCTTGGGGGGGCTATTTGTTCAAAATGTAGAATTATCACAAATAACCCAGTATGGTCCTTGCCATACTGTTGACCTTCGGTGTAATAATAGCATTCAATAGGACAGTACTTGCAGGGCCTAATGGTTCAGAGCTAATGGGCTTCTATATGTTTAAAGAGACAGTAACAGCATTTCTCAGCCGGGCTGTGTAATCTATTTTCCACTAGAGCTGCCATATTTGAAATGGGGCAATGCTGGTACTCCTCAGTTAGCTCGCTAAACAGGGCTTCTATAATTATAATACTATGCTTTTGTTGAGGCAATGCTAGTTCATCTTAGTGGGGCTGCTATACTTTTGATGGGACAACATCAACACTTCTCAGTTGAGCTGATACACTCTTATTGACTAGGCCCCAACACTTCTCAGCAGTTTTATTTATTTTTATTGGTTATTTATAATGCGCGTAATAATACCCAGAGTTTTCTAAGCGCGGACCGAGGGATCAAACCTGTGTTGCACTGTGTGATGCTGGAAATGCATGGGAGTGACAGGGCTTCCGTATCCTTGTCCTTTACTGCTTTTTATTGTGTGTCTGTCGTGTTTTCCGCGCAGGAGTTCATGTGGGACTCCTGGCATTGCAGCTCTCTCTCTTTTGGTTTGGTGAACAGACCCATGGGATACCCTTATGGCATCCATGGGTAGAGGTACAACCCTGTGCCCCTTGTGTATGTTTTTGGGCACCTGTGTGTGACCCATGGAGCAGAGTACGGGCTGGTGGCAGCTCCGTGCTGAAATGACTGGTGCCCTGAGTGTCCTCCATTTTGGGATGCCCAGGCCCTGTCATTGGAATCGGTAGATTCCTGATGGAGACAAAATGTCCCCCATGGCCTCTTGCCTTCCATCACCTTTTACCCTGATCTTTCCGAAGTCCAGGGAAGCCCTGCCTATGTCCCTTCCCCCTGACTGGCTGTTGGGTGGAGGTTCCGTATATGGTAGTGTGAGGAAGTGCCGACCAGACTGGCTGGAGCCTTCTCAACAACCGTATGTTGTGGGTACGCCTGTGGGTGGGACCTGGGTGAATGGAGTGTGTGACGAATATACATTCTATGTTGTGACTGTCTAGTATCTGGTGTTTTACACAATGGTTGAGACAGCCCTGCCCTGAAACCGGTATGAATGCAGTTTGGAGTGTTGAATGGCTCAGTACTTGTCCCAATACACATAACTTGTGAGTGTCTGGAGAGAAGTGAATGGCCTGAATACCTCGTGCACCTGATTGGTTGCCTGCCTGCACAAATGCCCGTAGTGCTGATTGGATGCTTGAGTGCGACCCAGCGGAATGAATGGGAGATCAACGGTATATCTGGGACCTCTCCCTGCTAGAAATCATGTTCAGAAGCTGAAGTCCACTACGACGAGTAACTGGAGTGAAGCTTAACCTTGAGCCCTGCTGGACAAGAAGAATTGCTGTTGCTCTCCTTCACAATCTGAAAGCTGCTGTGCTTCAAGAACTGACCCAGAGAGGACCTGGTAAGGCGCCCTCTTCCCGAGCTACGAGGAACCATCGTGCACAGCTGATCTTTGCCTAAGCTCCCTGGTAGACAGACCTTCGACAGGCTGCCGACCCGATACGGCGGACTACTGCGTAACTCCAAGGAGAAGCCCTCGGACTGTTGCGCTCCCATTGCCTAAGAAACTTCATGATCCAAAGACACTCTCTGCATTGTCGCCGCTGTATCCTGCTGGAGAAGGCCTGACCGTCGATGTGCCGAGGAGCATCCACTGGTGGGTTTCCCGCCACCCAAAGACCACAGAGACGCCGACGACTCGACGCCCTTGCTGGGCCACAGTTCTTCAACTCTTTGCGGTCCAGAACTATCGACACCGAGGTGCCCCGTACGCCTCTTCCTTGCAGGACGTTTACGCTTCCCCGTCAACGAGCACCGCTAGGAACAACGCGGCCACTTCACTGTCATAGCTCGACCTGTTCTCCGTCGGACGTTCGACGACCCGTGACTCCTGCCTGAAAGGGAGGACACTCAAGAAGGGTTGTCGATTTCCCTGACGCAGAACGCTACAACACCAAGGTACTTTGGGGTTGCAGAACTATTGGGAAGTCTAAGGCTGAACAATATAAGGACTGGGCTTGTATCTTTCTTCTACAGGTTTCCCAGGTGGGGGGATCTCCACACAGAGCTGTGTTTAAAGGTAGTTACCAGTATTCTGCCTATTGCTCAACCATCTTGCTTTCCTTCCTTTTTCTACTGCTAGTTTCCTCTTTATTTGATCTGTGTGTCATTCTGACCGTATGCACTTTAATAAGATCGAGTAATGTTAGTGGTACCACTTTAAAATGTGTACATATTTACCATTGTTGATTTTCAGAGTACAAAGTGAGTTATCGTGATCGTGTTTTTGACTTTGAATAGTAATTATATAAAGACTGTCTTTTAACCGATACAGTGTGTGGACATTCCTTCGTGGGTGCTTGGGGACTACACTGTACCTAAGAACCAGCTCGCATCACCTCCCGAGAAGCTAGGCCTTGCTTGCTCGACCACGTACCAATAATAGAGAATCTTGGCAGGGAGTCTCTGTGCCTCCCCTCTACCATATAGAGCGGAAGTGCAGATCCCCCCTCCGGTCTTTACACACTGACCAATGGATCAAACCTGTGTTGCTCCATGTCGTCTTGCTTCCAAGGCGAGCATGTTGCCCTTGAGCTATCCTCCTGAGACTATGAAGATCTGAAGTACAATTAATGATGCAGAACCATATCTATTGAACAAGTCTAACATCATCTTCATCATCATCAGAATAACTCAACACTGTTGTAGTTATACACGAGTGAATATATTTAAAGGGATGGAGTTAATCAGAATGTAGCAGCACTATTCAATAATCCAGTGCTCAAGCATCGTTAATGTGAAAATACTACACTTCTCACCATTGGGACAGTACTGCCACTTCCCACAGTGGATTCTACACTGTTTATGGGGCAGCACTGATCCAGTCTACTGGACAGCTTCACTTTTAATGGCACTTCTCATTAGGGCTGCTATACTTCAATAGGAAATGACCAACACTACCCCGCATTAATTGCATACTCTTGATGCCACCGAAGCAGCACTTCCACCCACCA
The DNA here is from genome assembly GCF_040938575.1 of Ambystoma mexicanum. Lineage (NCBI taxonomy): Eukaryota > Metazoa > Chordata > Amphibia > Caudata > Ambystomatidae > Ambystoma > Ambystoma mexicanum. The sequence continues at coordinate 690,497,092 of NC_090923.1, read as the reverse complement.
CAGCTGCTTTATTTTTAATGGCACAGTGTGTGTACTTCTCAGCCACTCTGCTTTACATTTAAATATAACAAATTGTCATTTCTCAGCAGGACTGCAACACTATACCATTGTGTTCTGTATGTTGAGTGCTTCTTCACCACCAATGTGTGTTCATGGCATCTCCCAGTGTCTAAATAGTAGATCTGGCTACATTCAATTGGCAACAGGCATGTCCCGAGCTTCCTGTCGTCCATAAGAAGACACTCAGGATGTTGGAAGCCGTGATGGGGCAAGGGATGGGAGGCTCAAGTCTGTAGGATAGCAGAATCAGCAGGGTCTTAAAACCTGCTCACTCATTCTGCAGTGAGGGGCCATGGGGAAAAATGAGCCTCATCCCATATACAGGGAGTTGTTACCCCTTTATCTCTCCTGAATGAAAGAATGAGCACTCTCAGACACAAGTTATCACCCCTGCACACACAATGAATGAATATGGTATGGATCTATACATTGAGAAAACTGGAATGAGAATTCAGTGTTTTAACAGAAATATAATTGTCTTGCCAGATGGAAGACTGACTCCATTATTATACATGGGGTCACAGAGATGACCAAGAGTGAAACTGTACGTTCAGTTGTGAGATTACCAGCAAATGGCATACTATGTTCCAAGGAGTGAGGTGCCCACTCAATATATCACATTGTTTAAAGGTGTGAGACCCATTCTTAATGCTTCCCCCAAGAGCCTTGGCCAGAGTTTCACACTGAAGAAGTGAGCATGTGATCCGGGGTCTGCAGCCCACACACATGCATGGGATTCCCATGCACCCACTTGTGAGATTTGCACCAAATTAGTGAGATTGTGCTCCAGGGTAGGAGGCACACGCACAGTCTTTGCTGTGAGGTTTGACACACTCACAGGGTGGGATGGCATTTCGTTCTCCCATCCTAGTTGTGTTGCTCTGCGTTTTGAGCGCTTCTACAACCTGGATGATTATAGAGGGGTGGTGTAGGGGCAGTGTTTGCCTACAAGAATGCAACTGGAAGGCTTAAACCACCTTCTTTCTTGACTTTAGTATATGCAGTACATGCTAGCCAATGTTTCCACTATTCTGTGCACCACCCAACCCCCTCGCACCAAGTTGGCGACTATGTGCAAATGCGGTCATATAACAGCTGGTGGTGTCACTTTCTATATTTGGGCACCCCCCCCCCCCTGGGAAATTCATAAATCGGCTCCCCTGGATTGTACAAGTGTTGGGGGCTGAGTAGTGGTTTATTCACCACACATCCTTGTATTCCTACAGGGAAGAAGTCATTTTTTTTATCACATATGGACTTCCATTTTTATGCATTTTAGGCACAAAGAGATTAAAAAGTCTGCCAAGGATCCCATACTTGTCAAGCCAGGATTTGAGCCCGACGTGAAATATGTGCATTTAATGAGATATCCCCCTTGCTCTTGTTGATTCAGTTATTTGTTGAAATATAGCTACGCTGGGCTAAAATGGTACTCTCATTTATAGAGGTAGCTTGAAAAGAACACAATCACATAGTAAATCAGCCTGAAAACACACACATCGTTATGCAAACTTGCTAAGCAAAATGTTTATGTTTGCAGATGTATTCTCCCGATCCTAAACATGTTTACTAACACACAGCAAAGGAAAATGGTTCTATGAGATATTTCCACATTTTTAAGGGTACACACAAAATGGACCAAATTATTTTGGCTGATTTTGTGTGGCCTCCAAAATGCTGATCATTACCTATTGAACCCCGAACTGCACCCCCTCCCGCGATTTCTAGTAAACAAGGCTGTTTCACCCCCTGGTCTCCCCTTGCATCCCCCACTGACCCCTTCCTTGCCTAACACAACACGTTCCCCCTCATTCTCCACAACTCATGCACACACTCTTGTAACCTCATGTATAGTGAATGAACACATACATCGAATATTTTATGTTGAAAACCTTTAAGGTGTATGCATTTTTTTGTGAGTGCTCCCCCCCGCCCCAACCCCAATTTCCCACCCCTAAAAAACAACCCCAAACGTTTCCGAAACATATTTAAGTCTTTACCCCACCCCTTAATGTATTCACTAAAAAGGTTTTAAATATAAAATATTCAATATGTTAATTCACAATAAACAATTTGTTATAAACACTTACCACTCAATCGCATACACAACTAAACACTTAACTAACTCCCCTGACTTCCCTCATCTGGCAGCGCCGGACAGCCCCTGCTGCGCACACTCGTGTGCGTCGCAGGTAGCAGGTGTCAAGCAAAGATGGCACTCGCAGAGAGTAAGGTAAGTGATTGGGGTAGGTATGTTTATGGGCCTAGGGGTGGGTGAAAGGTGTGTCTCATTATCCGGATAGAAAGGCAGAATAACCGCTTTTATGTGGTCTTTCTGAAGCGATCATGAATGGTTTTGGGAAGAAAAAAAATCTTTTTTTGACTAAGAACCATGAAAATGCATGATAAAGGTACCTGCAAGAAGGATTTTGTTTTACAAAGCATGAACCTTGGTATGCTCCACTCCCATTTTCATCACACAGCATTTGCACTTCTTAAGCGACATCACACTTTCAACAGCCAGCTTGAATTAACCATTCATGATGTGTCTCTCACCGTGCAATACTAATTGCCCATTTTAAACGCTCTGTTAATCATAAAGTTATGCTCCATTTTTCCTTTCTACTAAAAACTAACAGTTCTCTCCTACTGGCTCAGAATAGCTGATCGTGTGCCCTTAAGCATGCCCTGCACCCCAGTCAGCTGCCCACTTTATCCGCAATTTAAGGGGTGAACTGTGAGATGTATGGGTGTGTTGTGTACTGGCAGTGGTTGGTCTGCCTTTCTAGTGCTCAGGAGTTATTGTGCCAGTGGTGAAGCGAGGCACCGAGCCGGCAGTTCTAGGTCATGTGTGCCCAATGACTCTGCAAACATAGGGAGTGGTATGGCACAGTTATCCCTGACTCCTGATTAGTCTTTGTGTGAATGAGCTGACCTTGCTAGCTCTGTCCCAAATCAATCTTTCTTTCTTTCTTTCTTTCTTTCTTTTTCTTTCTTTCTTTCTTTCTTTCTTTCTTTCTTTCTTTCTTTCTTTCTTTCTTTCTTTCTTTCTTTCTTTCTTTCTTTCTTTCTTTCTTTCTTTTTCTTTCTTTCTTTCTTTCTCACCCTTTTGATAATTTTCAAATAACAATAACTGTGACAACTAAGCTCCTTCCTTCCTTCCTTCCTTCCTTCCTTCCTTCCTTCCTTCCTTCCTTCCTTCCTTCCTTCCTTCCTTCCTTCCTTCCTTCCTTCCTTCCTTCCTTCCTTCCTTCCTTCCTTCCTTCCTTCCTTCCTTCCTTCCTTCCTTCCTTCCTTCCTTCCTTCCTTCCTTCCTTCCTTCCTTCCTTCCTTCCTTCCTTCCTTCCTTCCTTCCTTCCTTCCTTCCTTCCTTCCTTCCTTCCTTCCTTCCTTCCTTCCTTCCTCTTTACATGCGGGCTTCCATGTGAGAATGGTATCTGGTGCGAATGGGAATGTTGATGATTTGGTATGCATGCCTAATGCCTCATGTCATTCGTGCAAGGCTCACCCAGAGCAGTTTTTTCTTTTCCTTCTGGGACGTGCATGCCAGGATGTATGATGGGAAATGAAAAACGACGAGACCCAGAATGCACATAAAATAGCAGTTCTAGATGCACTGTTCCCGAATTACATGCCATATGTATCTGCCCTCTACTGTGTGCAGGATTGCGTCCTATTGTATCCCCACCCTCTGGAACATCTTGATCATGGCTTGCATCTTATTTGCCCTGCTCTCTAAAAACCGGACATGCAGTGAATTGACATCTGACATCCACGACTGTCTTGCGAAATCCAGGATGCCTAGTTACTACATTAACAGCCTCCTTTTAAAACTGAGGGTCATCCATTGGAAGATCCGGAATGTGGCCTCTATAACCCGGGTTTCCTGGGTTTCCTGGTTCGACACTGCATCATGCAGTGAATGTGGCCAGAGATGTGGAATGGCTGCAGCCATCAAAACAAGATGGCAGCTGCCATTACAGCAGACCCTGCCTTCTGTCAGTATCTGCCCTTCTGACCTGAATACACATTCCCTTCCTGTGGGCACATCTTAAATTATATGACATGATAGGTAATTTATAACGCACTTAAAACCCAAAGGTTTCTAAGCACGGATACAGGATCAAACCTGTGTTGTTCCATGTGGTCTTGCGTCCAAGGCAAGCACATTGCCCCTGAGCTAACCTCCCGATAGATCCCCAGTGGTTAAAAGGGCATGGCAGGTAACTACAGAATAATAGAAGAAACTAGAATACAGTTGGAATGTGTGGTCTTAGTCATATTGGGAACAATGAAGTCCTCGTTGAATTCAAGTGGGAATTCAGTGGGAAGAGATTTGGGGAGGGGTTCATGGTCATGCACGAAAGGTTTGAGGGTAACTGGGGACAGTATCTGAGGACAATAGCAGTAGAGATTGTTATGCAAAGCTGAACATCAACAGGCTCAAAAAAGAGGGGAGGTGGGAAAGAGAGCAGATGGGTTGTTCGTGTAATCAGCAGCACCACGTTCCTTAGATTGGTGATGAAAGCAAGAAACAGTAGAAATATCAATGTGCAAAGTAGCAGGAGTGTCACGTTTGGGAATCCTTGTTTCAGTGAAAGCTATAACATCAAGATATTGTGGTTGTTAAAGATTGAGGTTTTATTACAGATAAATGAATCATTCCAGGGCCCCAAGAGGAGTTTTGGGGAGCAGTTAAGAGTAGAGGGATGAGGGGGTACTCCTTGAGGGCTAAAAGAGGTTTTTCTATATAGTCTAATTGACTGTGGGTTGACCAATTAGATTTTCATGATGGATAGGTTGATAGACTTGAGATAGGTAGCGACGAGAGACAAGGGCGATAGGTGAGTATACCATATATGGAATTTAAATGGAGTTCCCAGGTAACTGTTTGGCACAGGGTGGTTAGGAAGTGGATGACGCTATGAATGATTTACAGGGTGAATAGGGGAGGAATAGAAATAATCTTTGTAGAAAGACATAGGGAAATACAGATTGGCATTGCTTACCAGTGCTACGGTGGAGTAGAATTCCTTGGAATGGTGGTTCAATTGCTTGTATCCATTTTCCCTCCACTGGAGGACAGCATGTAGCTTAGAGGTATTGTGCTGGGGATGGTCCTTAGACCTTTCTGGTCACGGCATGTCAAACCAGAAAATCACTCACTGGTGTCACCCTTTGTTTCTTTCAACCTTTGACTGCTGGTGCCAGGGCTGGATGTCCTGAGGAAACTGAACTAGTAGAGATGTCTGTCACATGATTGGCTGGTTTCCAGTAAGATTTCCTATGATACCTTCCAGCAGATCCAAACATCTGTTGCATGTCTTTTGGTTTTGAAGGGAACATGGAACTTTTTTTTTGTTCACAACCTTCAGGTGGCAGCCATACTCGTATGGAATTCATAGCCTGGCAAAATAATGCACATTAAAAAGTGATATTGAACCCAATAGGGATAGCCAGAGGGGAGTGGGTGTGTGTGTGTGTATGTGGTTTCTGTGTACCATGATGAAAGTAGCATGATATGAACAGACATCATGAACTATAGGCAACATTACTGTAGGCCAGGTAGAAAATCCTGAAAAAAACAGTGATCCAATCAAATCAGATGATGCATATGGTTATATCTTGTTGTATATTCGTAGCGTGAAAAGCATTGAGTTTAAGTGAAACAGACTTTATTATAAAAACAAAGAAAAACATGATCTGACACAAACCCAGTCACAAAACCCCAAACGGGATGCACTTTCTATGTCACACACTAAGAACAAACAAATAAGGTAATCAATATCAAGAGCGAACATTACATCAAAACCAAGTGGATGACTACATGTGTGTGTTTTGTATTTATTTGGTTGACAGTTGTGTCTCTTTGACCTGACAAAGTGCAAACAAGCAGTCCCAATTATGATTGCAGAACGAGAGTTCATGAAAACATTTTTGCAAATGACATTTACGATCATTTTGAGACATGAATCAGGGAAAGGTGACAAGAAAATGGTTTAAATAAATAATGTATACATTATTCATAAAACAAATGGTTACGTCAATATATATATATGTTGTAGTTGTAATTGTTCATTTGTACAGCGCTTATACACACGTGGAGTGCTTCAAAGCGCTCTATGGTTGCTTGGGACAGAAAGTGATGAGTTAAGGGCAGAAACAGTCTTTGACGAGCAGGAACATAATCACAATGTAATGTCCCAAGCCCACAAGGCAAATCCCCATCAAATAGATGAGCTGAATGCATAAAGGCCACCAAACCCTAACTAAATTACAAACATGTAAAGCAAGGGCAGTATCCAACATCTAGCTGAATGGGAGACCACAATGCACCCCAAGAAGAACCATCAAAGACAGCCGGAAAGGACTACACATAGACCATGATACGTTTTCCAGCCAATCCAAGAATCTAGAACTAGTTTGAGTGGCCTACCCACATCTGGAAGAGTAGCACAGACAATCTATGAGGCACACAACAGCATTGGAAACACGAACATCCAGCCAATGAAAATAATCCCGGCCGCTCAGAGGACCTACATCCAAATCATAAAATACATATAGTCACTTTCCTGTGTATCTGGACATGTCTGCAAAGCAATTAGAGTGGTGACCCTAGGCCAACCGAGACTAGGGCACGAGCGATGGACATAGAGTGGAGCCATTTAGAGAGCTGCTTCTTGCCACCCATTCCTGTACTCTTCTTCAAGGCTGTATGAGAAAGCTGTTGTAGGAATTCTTCACCCCTATCTGAAGCTGGTAGATGAAGGGTGCAATGAGTGAAGTGGCATCCCATTAAACCCAAGCCATCCGCCTGCCACCCTCACTCCCCACACACAGAGACACCTCCCATCACCCCAGTTCAGACTCCTGCCAAGGACACCTGCTCCAGGTGGGCCCATCGGTTTCTTTCTGTCAATGAAACAGTAAATGTGCAGAACGAGCAGCCCTCCCCTGCTCACATCCTGCCGCGCCTGGAAGGGAAATTGCTAATGGAGCTAATTGAGTTCTGTTTCACCCAATTTGTCTGCCGTAGCAGTTCACCCGCAGCCGGCTGCAGTGCAGCTGACATCTCCGCAGCGGCAGCGAGAGAAACTCTTCACTTGCTCCAAATTCATTACTGTTCCAGAACGACGCATTTCCCAATTCTGAGTGAGTTACATTTGAATGCTGCACACTGTTGAAGAAACTACCCCAAGGCACTTGGGTGAGGATGCAGTCAATTACCTAGGCTTAAGTGCTATTTAAAGGGGCCATATGAGGCAAAATGTAGTGAAAATAATGAGTCCAAGTTACACAAGAAACGCATGGGGCCATAATGCGTTAAGTGTTTAAAGCAAAGCCTTCGGTATTTGGCAAATGCTCTTTTTGCACTGCGCGCAATATAGGGATGGCTTGGAAAAATACCATGAGCAGTATTATTTTAAATACCACTGGAGGTATCACAAATCAGATTTCTCAATTTGTGGCCAGATTATCCAACATTTCAACCACTGCTAAAAAATAGAGCAACTGGTTTCATAATATAGAACGGAGAAAACATAGTGGGCCCGATTCAGAGAATCTGGCAGATTGTGTTGCAATTTGTATTATCTAAAAATGTCAACCTAGGCAGCGAGATGTATTAGCCACTGGTGAGATTTATCACATATGTGGCTCTGGAGATGCTTTGTGGTCGGATTATCTGGGAGGAAACAATACGCCACTGATATATTACTTGACCTCCAGACCTACCAGGACTCCATGCTCCAACATACTAATGGTGCCCAGAATCAAGAGAGTCAGAGCAGGCGGAACCAGCTTCCCCTATCTAGCCGCCCAACATTGGAACACCCTCCCCTCAACACACAAAGGAGAAAACTCACACACGGCCTTCCGCAAAACAGCACAAACCTTACTCTTCACATAAAACTCATCAGCACCCAGTTGCTACATAGTCTGTTTTACAAATGTTCAATTGATACCTTCACTGCTTAGTGAAATGTATTCTGTATGTATGCAACTAATCCTATATTGATTCCAACAGCGTCTGGCATGCCCTCTTTAACTAAGCCTCACATGTAACAGCGCCTTGATACCCCCGGGCTGTTTGTGCGCTATATAAATATAAACAAATACATACTAAATATGAGATGAAATAAGGGAGTGTATTAAAAAATGTGGAGAAATAGTAATGACATTTTAAAAGATGCCACAACAGAGATAGAGTATGAGTGGGTGCACTCCTGAATTAGTGAATGTTTATATTTTAAAGTGAATTTGGATTCTAAATTTGAGGATTTGAATTGTTACACATGTTATTACTCTGGTATTTTGTTTGCATTCTAGTTTTATATAAAGCCAGACATGGCTTTATTATATATTATGTTTAAGTGTTCACTAGAGCAAAATTTAATCGGACTGATTTTGGTACAGTGTTTGCTGCATACCATAAAAAACATCGGTTTACTACATTTCTTTTCATGTTATACAGCAAGCATAATACATACGACAACTGTTTGCCTTAGTCAAAACATTATTAGAAAATACCAATTGGGGTTAAATCTGTTTGCACCTTTCTGTATTATGTTAGCCGCAACAGTGATGCTAAACACATTTGCTCAATTTTTTTGCACAAGGGCAACGTTTTGAAAACCTGGCTCTTAGAATCCAACCGATTGTATTCCTACCTCTTAAGAGAAGGCGGACATAGCAAATTTGCTATTTTTACTCGATAGAAGTGAAGTGCAGGTGCTTTCCTTTAATATGTTATGATGATTTGTATACCACTTACCGCTGCCATTTGCATGGTCTCCAGGCTAGTGGTACAATCATGTCGCGTAGGCCGTACTAAGGACGTAAAAAGGTGGGACGAATATTGCATATTACCCACTTCTATCATCAATATGATGGTATAAAACAATGAAAAAATAATTTGCAAAAGAAATTAAGCAAATGATGTGATATAAAATCCTCTTGTGGTATATTAGGAATACCAGTATGTGTGACTGTTGCTAACTCATAATTGGGCAGATTTTCAGAAATACAGCTGATGGAGGTAGGCATTCCCTCCAGCCCCTTAGACATAAATCAAAGGGGGACTTTCTGGTAGTTCAATCAACACATTGGTTGTCTTAAAGGCAGTATAAGAGCACCACTATCGACACATAAAAGCCCTTGTGTGAGCAAATGTGCATATACCTTGTGAAAAGATTCTCAAGCCTTGTGGTGATTGGTGGCAAGTCTAATTGGCAATGTCTGTGATTCTGACATCTGTACTACTTCTTGGTTGGTCTATGTACAAGAGCGTTGGCATGCAGTAAGAGCCACAACTCATTTTTATGTGTCCTAGGACGTTGCATGTCACTATGCATGGGAATGTGGCCGATGATATGGAACTCTGCTTTTGAGTTCCTTCTCCTACTGTCTTGTGATGCCTCCATAACAATATTGGATAGTTAAGATAGGGTAATATGATCACTACTTAATAGTGTCTTGGCAGCTTTGTATTGCCTAATTACTAAACAAAGCATTATTGTAAGTAAACTCTCCTTTTGTATGCAAAGGGGAACGTGTCACCAAGATGCCGTGCTGATCAGAACAAATTTCTTTGTTTTCCAAAAGTTGGTACACTTGACAGTACAATACATTGACATTATCACTATTGACTAAGTAATCTGTATGTAATCGAGCTACTAATCCTTATTGCTGTCTCCTGTAACACAGCACTCTGTGCAATTGGACAGATCGAAACAGGCTGTGGCACAAGCTAGGGAATGAGGGTTTTTTATCCAACTCCATTAGACTTCACAAGAGCCATGTATTTGGACAACCCTGTTCAAATAAAAATGGGTAATGATAGCATGTTCTTCTCAAAGACTGCATCTCAGAATTGATTTAAAAAATGGTGCCCTCTCTAACCCATTTAATTCAGTCTGTTGGTTGCATGCCCACTTGGTGGCTTTGAAGAAGCTATTATCCTCCTTCCTTATTTTCCGCAAATGACATTAAAGGGTATGATACAGTGATCTGTGTCCACATACCAATTGGTCGGCAGAGACTGTTAAAAGTGATAATAACATGAACTTCCTGAAGGTCAATGCTCATAAAACTAGCATTGATGTGACTGATGATGTTTTAATCTTCAAATAAAACACAAATTATGATGATGATGATTATGATGATGTGGGGATGGACCTTTAATCACCTTAATTTAAAAAGCGCACCACGTAAAAAGTGAGTACATGGTTGTACATAAAGCAAGTTTATCGTACAAAGTGTCAGGGAGTGGTTAGAAGCAAACTAACCCAAGTCTCAACAATACAACATCAGTTGGCAGTATATATACTTTTGCAACAATACAAAAAAACACCCCTACACACTTTTATTAACACCAACCCCTCAAATGCGATTGAAAAAAATCTTGTCAAAGAAATCCCATATTTCCCACATTCGTCCATGTTCAAATCTAGATAAAACAAAGATAGTGGCTTTTGGTGCTAACAAAAAGAAACTAATTTGGTCTGTAAATAATGCAAATATTAATACGACAGACTCATATTCATTTCTCTGTGTGCTTTTCTCGAGCAACTGTCTATGGTCTGCACATTTACAGCAGCTGCAAAATCGGCTAAATTCTGGCCTGGGGGTCCTTTTGAGATTGTATTACAAGTATGGTAGCCTCTTTTTAGACAAATGTGTCCAGGTGATGGAAGCAACAATCTGTTAATCTGTCTTGTATTGTAGCGAAATCTGGGGCTGCTCATTGTGTATTGCCTAGGACCACTTTTTGACTTTTTGCACATTTATCTTAGGAAGTTACGGCGTTGGACCAAACACTTCTCGCTTGGCTCTTGCTTTTGAAGTAGGCGTTTCAAAAATGGGTGTGTGGGCTAAATTAGGTTTCCTTGTTTACTTGTGTAAAATACACTTTGGTCTGTGTAAAAATCCGAATATTAGTAATGTCCTTGTGAATTGACAAAAGATGCAAACTATGGGGAATGCCCTTGAAAAAAGAAGTGTAGGATATTATGTAAAAAGTTGGACATCGATTTTAAACTGTTATAAGAGGAGTGGGTGTCCCTGTATGATTTGAAAAAGAAGGCAAGGAACCTTGAATTTAATCTCGCAATAACAACATTCTAAATCTCCGCTCACTGAGCTATTTGGTAATGGCAAGGTCTTCTCACCAGGTTTTCGGCATGCTGAGCAATTTCCGTTCTCCCATTCATAGACACATTTTTCCAATGATAAGATTAAAGTTTTATCACTCAGGAGCCGTATGTCATGGCAGTTTAGATCCAAACACTATACTTGTCAGTGGGGCAATTGAGGAGTTACAGCACTTTTTGCTTATCTTTTCAAAATTAGGGCATCTAAAACGCCAATGGCTTAAAAGACATTTTGCTGGTAATGCATTTTGATCTGTCTTGCATCGATAATTGTTTTGTTAATGACTTGTGTGAGTACATTGTCACCGCTTTTAAGCACCTGTAAAGGACATTTTAACTACACCCCTACAGCATATATGGTTATAATTGTGCACCATTTTATATTTGTAGAAACAATGTTTTTAATATGGTTTTGACTTTGTAATCTGCATAAAATGTATTTCTTTCTGTAAATGGCAAAAGTAGAAATAAAATATTCTCTCCTTAATAGTGTACGGGCAGCATTTTATTGCCTAGTTATTAAACAAAGCATTATTGTAAGTAAACTGTCCTTTTGGATGCAAAGGGGAACATGTTTACTAAGTCACCTAGATGCCGGGCTGACGAGAACCAATTTGTTTGCTTTCCAAAAACTGGATTCCCTTAGGTTTCTGTACGGTTGACAGTACAATATGTTGACATTATTAGTATTGACTAAATAATCTGTGTGTAATCGAGCTACTAATCCGTATTGCTGTCTTATGGAACAGAGCACTCTGTGCAATTGGACAGAACGAAACAGGATGTGGCATAAGCTAGGGAAGGATGGTTTTTATCCGGCTCCATTGGACTTCACAAGAGCCATTAATTTGGACACCCAAGTTCACATGAAAATGGGTAATGATTGCATGTTGTTCTCAAAGACTGTATCTCAGAATTGATTTAAAGAAAGGTGCCCTCTCTAACCCATTTAATTCAATCTGTTGGTTGCAGGCCCACGTGGAGGCTTTGAAGAAGCTATCATCCTCCTTCCTTATTTTCTCAAAATGGCAATAAAGTGTATTATACAGTGATCTGTCTGCAGAGACTCTTAAAAGTAATAATAACATGAACTTCCTGAAGTTCAATGCTAATAAAACTAACATTTATGTGACTGATGTTGTATTAATCTTCAAATAAAAAAATAAATTATGATGATCTTGTGAGGGTGGATCGTTAATCACCATAACCCAAAACAGGCCCACCACTTAAAAAGTGAGTACACAGTTGGACTTGAAGCAGGTTTATCATACAAAGCTCAGAGGAGCAGTTAGATGGTGTTGCAGGAACAAGCTATCCCAAGTCTCAACAATACAACATCAGTTGGCAGTTTATATACTTTTGCAACAATTCAAAAAACACTCCTACACACTTTTATTAACACCCACCCCCAAATAGGATTGGACACAACCTCGTTAAAGAAATCCCATATTTCCCCAATTGATCCATTTTCAAAAGTCAGACTTATCTTCATTCTTATCTTCAGAACTTATTCAAAACACACTACTTCTTGGTATTCGTTATAGTAGGTTCTGACGTTGGTGCATGGTTTAAACATTAGTATTGAAAAACTAATTTGCTGCTAGCAATAATAGGCCAAAGACCTTTAACTTTACTCTGACATTGCAAAGGATCTTGCTGATGTATTTTAAAAAACAGAGGAATGTCTCATAAACATTATTTTCCTTGAACTATAGAGAGCCATCTCAGTTCCACAGACTTCTGGTGTATTAATCTAATTTATACGGCCACATACAATCTCTGATGACCTGGAAAAAATACTTAACCATCAGACCCTGGCCTGGGGCTTATTTATCACCACCAATCAAATGTTGAATCCCCTCATAAATGTTATTACAAAGGGGCAGATAACATCTGTTCTCTTGAAAGCACTGTGAACCTTGCACTGTTTGTAAAAAAATATTACTAGGTAACCAATTCTCTTTCCCATCAATAATGTTCCTGCTACTTTTAGGATGCCTTTGTAATAACTAATCGATGAAAGAAAAACACCCCCCTGTGTGAGTGTTGTGTTTACAGTTTTAATATGGCATCTTCCTACGTGATTCATATGGATTTGGGACACTGGGCCTCATTGCTCTGTAGGCGGTAAGTAACGGTTCTTCCCGCATGGCACAAATAACGTGTTTGTGTAGTAACCAGCCCGCTAATTGCGTGCCATTACGAGTACGTGGGCACAAGCTTTGCGCCATGCCGGTAAGGACACTACCGCCATGCCATTAAAGGCCCCAAAAAGTCCCTTAGCGGCATCAAGGAAAGCGCTGATAGCACTTGCGCCATCCATGAATCCGGCATTAGAGGTCACTGCTAAAAGCGGTGATCGCTAATAGCGGTGACCGTAAATAAGCGGAACCGGAAGTAGCGTCATCGCACAGGAACAGGAAAGAGCACGGCGGCCATCTTTAAAAACACAATTCATTGCCATCCTCTGCCCCCAGGACCTGCAGCAACATTACAGCTGGCAAAACTTATTCCTACAACACCTGAGAACGCCCAACGCCCTAAAGAACGGCGCAGCGAGCCAGCACAAGGAACGCCTCTCCAATGAGGAACTGACAATGTTAGCAGACACACTAGCTGCTAACGCAGAGGTTGTTTTTGAAAATGACATGCAGCGTCCCGCACTGATAAAAAAAAAGGAGATCTGGGCCGAGGTGGCACGGAAAGTCAGTGCGGTGGGATCCACCCCCCACACTGTGAAGGACATACGCAAGTGGTGGGACGATCTACGCCTCCGTGAATGGAGTATACTAGCAGCCAACAGGAGCCTGGCCAAAGGTACAGGAGGCAGAGGAGGATCCCCAATCAAGATGCAAGAGTGGGAGGAGACATGTGTCAGCACCATTGGCATCGAATCCATTGAGGGAGTGGGTGAAATGGAGCGCAGTGTGCCGTCATCGTCAGATGGAGGTGAGTATCCACACAAAACACTGCAATGCAAAGCATGAGGTATTCCCCCAAATGTGCCCTGGAAATTAGCTAATGGATGGGGCATCACACACACATGTATACAACCCTGCCCATATGCTGTGCACATACCCACACAACCACATGCATGCAGCACCTCAGACACGTGTCACCCAGGCTCATGCCTGTATGACCCACCCATCTGGCTAACAACCTGAAGTCCAAATGCATAGAACTGCTGCAACAACAACATATGCATGATGCACGTTGACCCATCACCGATGCTATCTCTCTATTGGTCCCCCACAGGCTCACAATCCGACAGTGAGGAGCAGGACTCTGCGACGCAGGCCCCACCACCAAAGAAGCAGGCCAAGGGCATGGAAGTAGGCGCCAGGCCTAGCACATCGAGGGGCACTGGGAAATCTGGACTGCCTCAGAGGGCCAAAGCCACATATGTACCCACGTCACCAAGGCATGAGGGGCAGCCCGATATTGTGGTAGCACCCACACCAGACATTCCCACCAGGCAGGAGCCTGTTGCAGAATGATCACTGTCTGCCACAAACAGCTCGATTGGCGAGGCAGCAGCCACGGCACCCATGTCAGATGTCAAGGAAACATGCATTTTACCCGTGGCACACCACACACCCAGCCCGCAACAGTCAGCCGAACACAGCCCATGCCCCACATCAAATGCCAGCAGCCATGAGCTGTCTGGTGGTGAGTTTGTGGCAGGGAGCTGAAGTCCCATGGAGTCATCACCTGATGGCAGACACATGCCACAAGCTGTGTCAAGAACCACCAAAAGCAGGCCCAGAGACCATGGCATCGGCATCATTCGACAGTGCCAGGAGGAGCTGACTGCGCTGGTTGGCCAGCATGTGGGCGAGGGTGCCCTGGCTAGAGAGGAGTGCAGGGAACATCCCAAGGGCATTAAACAAGCTATTGAAGCCACCAATAACCACATTTGCGATGAATTATCAGCTGTGAGGCAGGTACTCACCCGCATCGCAGATGCTATGGAGAGCCAGTGTCCCACACAGGGACTGGGCCAACCGAGCACCTCCTCCTCTGCCAGCTCAAGCCAGAACAGCCCCCTGCGCAAGTCTGTGCAACTTGCACCCACCCAATGCTGGTAGAGGAGGTGGGAAGTAGGGGCAGCCTGATGTTGATGACTCGTGTACACTAATTCTGCACTGAAGTGCAAGCCATGTTTGGGTAAATTGTGGGGGGGAGAGGGTGTTTGGGGGAGTTGTGGGGGTAGGGTGGAAAGGGTGTTTGGGGGTTTGTGGGGGGAGGGGGGAAAGTGTGTTTGGGGGAGTTGTGGGGGGGAGAGGGTGTTTGGGGGAGTTGTGGGTAGAGGGTGGAAAGGGTGTTTGGGGTGGAGGGTCCATGCACTTCATTATTTTATAAAACTTAATACACCCATTGTGTCATGAAAAATCACATGAGTGGACATTCTTCATTGTGTATGTGTGCTTTATTGCCGGACAGTGCACAGTGTTCTTTTCCCCACAACACCCAGTGCCCTGAGTCCAACATCCATTGTACCCTCTTCATCCATGTGTATTAGAAACATTGCAGATGCTGGCGCACAGCACGTCCCTCCTGTGCATTGTCACCTGCATGCCGTGCAGCCCCATCTTCTCCCTCCTCATCCTCATCCTCAACCTCACCAGGTGGTTGCAGTTCAATGTCAGGGGGCAGAGGCACATTCCATCTGATGCACATATTGTGCAGCATGACACATGCCATGGTGATCTTGGCCACCTTCGCATGCCCGTACAGGAGTGCCCCACCCGACCTGCTGAGGCAGCGAAACCGTGTCTTCAAAAGGCGAAATGTCTGCTCAATCACCACACGGGTACGGGTATGTGCACAAGTGTAGTCCTCTTCGTGCCTGTTCTGTGGGTTCCGGACAGGGTAAGGAGCCACCTCTTCAATGGATAGCCAGCATCACATGCATGGGTGCAACAATGGATATGTGTAAGTGATTACATCAAATGGAACCAGTACCTATCACACACAAGTCAACTTTGATTTGTGGATGACATCCACATATCCCTACATGCATGGAGGTAATCAAAGTAACTGCAATGTGGGAAGGTGATCTAGTCCTTGCAAGTGTTCATGCACTGTGCATGCCTATGGCAGTTGTTGCCATGAACTAGATGATGTGCAATCATTCGTACCCTTTGGTCCTGTCGCCGTTGGAACCAGACTCCTAGTGATCTGCCATTCCAAACTTGATGTCCCCATACTGGCATGCAGCACTTCTGTTATGGTGTACGGGTGAGATTCTGTATATTAGCTTCAGGTGATCCCTTTGTATGCACTCAAGGTCAAATTCCCGTAGTGATGCTGTTCAGTGGACATTTGTATTGGTCATATTGGCAGCATGTTGCTGCATTGTGTTGTAGAGGGTACTGTCTGATGATGTGCAGTGTACATGTGGATGGACATGGCATGGTTTCAGTTATGGCTTATTGTCATTGTTGTGCATCTTACGTCTTGCATGTTGTTTTCATGTGTCAGGTTCAGTCTGGCCTGCCTTGGGGGACAGTGGTGTATTTCAGTAAGGGCATTGTTTAGTCCGTCAACTGATCTCACCCAGTAAGAGTATGCATCCCCCCCAATCACACCCAGTTGGAGTATGCATCTCTCCCCCATCACACCCAGTTGAGTATGCATCTCTCCTCCCCAAATCTACTCCCCACATCACACTGCCATGTGCTTGCCATGCTACTCACCGAGTAGCCAGGAACGTTGTCCGGCATGTTGCTCCATGTAGCGTGGGATCATTGAGTTCCGCAGGACCATTGAATCATGGGTTGATCCGGGATATCGAGCACAACAATGTGTGATGATCTTGTTAGAGTCACATACCATTTGCACGTTGATGGAGTGGTATTGCTTTCGGTTTTGGTACGCTGCCTCCATGGCATGTGGGACCACCAATTCCACATGGGTGCAGTCGAGGGCCCCGATGCAACTTGGGATGCCTGCCAGTGAATGGAAGACAACTTTGGTGTTAGAGATCTCCTGGGCAGTCCGTGGCAGGGATGTGTGTTCACTTGTGTGCTTCAGGAGGGCATCGAGCACCTGGTTCAGCGTGCGTGAGAATACTGGTTGTGATATGCCATGCATCTGCCCTACTGTGTGCTGGTAGGTGCCTGTGGCCAACAAGTGGAGCACAGGGACCACCTTAAGTAGAGGGGGGATGCGGTACGGATGTCTATGAGGCTAACAATGTCGCTGTGTATCAATGGTGGTGATGGTATCCCGGTCCAGACGGTACAGAGTGTGGATCTGCTCAGGGGTTAGGTTGAATGGACTGGCTCTGATTCTGGGGATTGGTGGCTGCCTCTGTGGTACAACTGCCTGCACTGGTGGGGCATGCTGTGCCTGTCTCGCCCTCCTCCTCCTCCTGCGTCTCCTCTGTGCTGCCTGTTGTTGTTGTTGCTGTTGCAATGCAATCATGTCCTCCAGCCCCAGGATTGCTACTAGTATTGAAATCATTTTGGTGTGTGAATGGGTGTGGGAAGGGGTGTGGTGTGCTCCTTTTGTGCTGGCCCAGTCAACATTGCCTCCACCTGTGCAGATTGTGTGCACCTGTGGCAGTTGGGAACACTGCACATGGCCCTTTACGGGTGGTTCGCGATGGCGGTATTTCCGCTATGCCGGTATCCGCTTTTTGGGCCTGATTCATGCCGCTATTTGCATGTCCGCCTGACTTGTGATGTACTCCTATTTCCGCCATGCCGCTATTGCCGGCATGAGGGGTCACGTGCCCGTGCCCATGCTGCTATTAGAGGCACCGTTCTTTGCGGTGCCGCTAATAGCGGGTAGGCGGATCGTAATAGACCGGAGCAGTTAGCGATGCCGGTAATCCTTTACCGGCATAGTTTTTACCTTAACTCCTACCTTGTAATGACTCCTACCTTGTAATGAGGCCCACTATCCCAGTTTTGCTGTCATCATTAATATGGTGTGTGCAACATACATTCTTTGCTATAAATGGGACCCTCCTTGACTACCCCGTCAATGAAAACCAAGATCATGTGAGAACAAATGCATAACCGTCTGACTCATGACTTTTCTCTGTTCTCTCACCATTACCAATTTCTAAAACTGGTGTGTTGATGCAATGTGACAGGAAAAATTGAGGCTCGTCATTATTCAGCTTCTTTAAGGCTATTTAGTGCACTTTTCTTTCTTGCTTTTCGACTACATCACTAGCCTGTCTTGAACTAGGTAATAAATAAGGTTATTGATCGAAAGAAGGCCCCTAGACATTGAGAAATGGAAGTATGATTCACTGAGGCAGAGATTGAAGTGAGTGGGAACTTTCAGCACTTGAGTTCTCCTTCTTTGAATGTTTACTGATAACAGTTCCATTCATTTTTACAACCATTTCACCTTTTTGGAGCTGTACTTTTGAAATTAAAGCATACCTGCTGTGTATACCCAAAACATGAATCTCTTCTACAGAAACAGTCGCTCCTGCTTCCAACTTTACTCCATCTACATCTGTGTCATATTCCCCACAATTGCATTGATTCAATGGTGTCAATGGCCTTCTGTTTCATTTATCTATTACCCCAGTACCTACCACTGCTCTTAAATCATTCTCTTCTTTTAAATATAATTTCTCTCCCTTCTCTTCGCTTTATTCTCTCACCTTTATTAATATGTATCGGTCTACTGGTCTGTTAGCCTCATTCTGGCTGATTACTTGAACACTATACTTTTCCTTATTCTTCTCTCTTCCTTTCCTTTTGTCTTGCATGGAGACTTCATCTCCATTTTTCATCTGTCCATTCCTCATAGTCCCCTATATCCTCTGCTCTTTTGATATGATCTTCTTTCTCTTCCATCTCCTCTATCCAAAGTCTCTGGTTCCACTCCTCTGTTTTTCTTCCTCTGATTCAACTGCTTCTATTTCTGCTGCTCCTTTCTATCTCTCAGATCATGCACCACTCTCATTTTCCTTTTCTTTCCCTCCTTCTCCTTCTATTCCTCTTGATTCCAAAAATCAAACATTTTCTTGTCTTACTCTAAGGAATTATAACCCCATTTCCTCTCACCACCTTGATAACACCCTTAGCTGTGTTTTCCTTGTATTATCCAGGCATAGTTATACAGTTCCTTCAATTTCTTTCACTTCTATGATATACTCACTTCACCCTGTGTGCTGCTTTATTCCTAATAAAACACATCATTTCCCTGGTTTCCTCCCCAACTCTGTTCCCTGTGGACTTCTCTGCGGTGGGCAGAAAGCAGTTGGAGAAAATCCCACTCCCATTCTGATTGTTCTTCTCTCTCCACTTTTTATTCTTCTAATCATTCTGCTCATCTTCAATCCAAAAAACCTACTTCTCCAATCTTATTCAACTTTATTCCCCACACCCTTGTCTTTTTCTGTAAGTGGAGCACCTGTTCTCCCCTCCCCTGATCATGCCGGTCTAACTTCTCTTTCTGCTTTCAACTTCTCTAACTACTTTACGTCCAAGATTCTTCAGCTGCGTTCCTCACTCCCTTCTCTACTTCCTGTTCCTTTGTCTCATCTTCTTTACCATATTCATCTTTCTCCACATATACTCCCATCTCAGATACTGAAGCTGCCTGGTTTCTTTGTAGGGTTCATGACACTGCTTCCCCTTGATGGTCCTTTACACTCTTCATTCATCCCCAAAGTGTGTTTATCTATAATTCATCTAAACCTCTGTATCTTTCCTCATTCAGTAATGTATTGCTTTCTTTGTATACCTTCCCATATATCTTGAAACATGGCCATCATACTCCTCATGCTGAAAAAAACCTTCCTCAATCCCTCTGTTCCCTCTATCACCATATTTCTTCTTCCTTTTCTATCTAAACTTCTTGAGAGTGTCTTCCACTCACAGGTTTCTCAGTATCTCCACTCCCATTATCTTCTTCCCCTTCCTAAATGTGGTTTCTGTCCATGCGCTTTCATATATGGTGCTCTCTTATCACTGTTCGATACTCAAAACATTCTTCAATACTTATCTTATTATATCTTCACTTGGCTTTCGACACAGTTGACTATCCCAATCTTCTTTCCTCTCTTTCCTATGTGGGCTTCTGTAACTGCTCCTCTTCTCTGCTTCAGAGCTTATCTTTCTAACCATACTTTTCTGTTTATTGATCTATCTCTTATTTTCCTAACTGACCACTGAAATGCGGTTTCCAAAGGGCTCTTTTCTTGGCCCCCTCCTTTTTTTTTCCTTTCCAATTGCCCTCTTTCTGAAGTTATTTCTAAAGGTAGTTTTGTTTTTATGCTGCTGACATGCAAACATTTCTTTCTGTGGCTTTCCTGACTCTCTTCAGACCTCTCTTTCTTCCTTTCTGATTGCCATCTACCATTGGATGCATTCAAAGTCCCTTCATCTTAATCCTGCAAAAAGCTGAACTTATCATCTTTCCTTCTTCCTCTTATGTGCCCCTTCTTGTCCCTCCACTTTCCTTTCCCTGGGTCCTCTCACTCTTTTATGGCACTGTACTTAATCTAGGCATATTCTTTTATTCTCCTCTTTCCTCATCTCACCATATAATTAATACTGCCTGTACATGTCAGTTTAATTTAGACAACATCCATAAGATTTGTCACCTCTTGTCTTTTAATACTGCAAAAAACCTCATCTCAATGTGAGGAATTGACATCTGGCAACGGTGAAAAGCCATGGCTTTAAAAAAAATGAATATTAACAGATTAAATGATGCAGGTAATTCCATCTCTGAGAGTGCAATCATCTGATCACATTCCTCTTTTGTAGGCTGCATGCAAAAAAGCGTAATGTTCTCTGCCGTGTCAATAGCCTGATCTGTAGTGCATGCTCTACTGTGGCACAGAGCAGGTTCAAAGAGCACAAGTGTCCACTCAACATCCGCAGTGACAGCCAAGTATCTGCAGCACAGAATCATACAACTACACAATGACTACAAAAACTACAATGATCATAGGTGACCCATGATGGTGGCAGGATAAACTCTAAAATAAAGCTATGCCTGAGTTCACTGCTGCTACCTTTGATCATGGCCACCACATCCAATTGATATTATGCATGTGTCAGCTCTTCTATAGAAGGTGATGTGCATTCAGGAAAGACAGGTTGAGACTGCCAAACGGCATGACAAGAACATAAATTGCCAGGCCTCTTCTTTGATCTCTTTGTGAGGGCAGGAAACAACCTCTGGCAGAGGTAGCAGCACAGAAGCTCCCTATCCTGGGCCCTGGCATCAAAGGAGCGCATCCATTCAAAAGAAAGGAATAGCCTCACACAAGGATGCTGCATCTCTAAAGACCTTTGTTCTTATTGGGAAGCTAAGAGGGTGGTATTCAAGTAGGCAGTAGGGTAATCTTCATGGGAAGGAGACTTCCACCATTTTGTTTCTCCCTATGTCTCTCTCTCCTTCCTTTCCCTTCCACTTCCTCTGGAGCAAAGCATTTTGGGTGTGATGTCTGAAGGGCAAAGTCAATTTCTTTGAAGGGTAGGATTGGACCACTAAGGCAAGCTAGATTTAGACTAATCACCTGCCGATGCTCTTTTTGGTTTCTCTTTCGAACAAAACACCTGAAAAGGACTCACTGGACCCTCTTTGGGAAGCCTGAAGTGAGGAAGGAGCTGTCCAAGGCAGATGAGAGCTCTACCCCCTACCCAATGCCAGGGCACATTGGGGTTACTTTTACTGTGGACCAGGATCTGCCACTCTGTACCAGCATCTCTGAAAGCAGACCCTGAATGGAAACATCCTGCTCTGGCATACCCATGAGTGAGCCTCACGGCATCCAGAGGACCAGAACAACCAAAGCTCCCTGTTCTGCTGCAACAAAGGAGTCTCACTGTGTTTACCAAACCTAGAAATAGAGGGAACACACCAGCATTTGCTTTTTATACTCCTCCACCCATCCAAAATTATACAAGCTGCATCTCAAACTAGCTCAATGCTGCATCATGCCATAGCTGAGCCTGTCACCTGCTAGGCTCAAATGAACTGCTTGATACTAGGACCCAAACCAAATAGATGGAGATTCACATGCCAACTCTGGCCAGTGGTTAAAACCATGGCTTGACCAAACGAGCCCTTGAACGGCTGCATCACTGACCCACACATTGCAGTCCGAATCAGAGTGAACCACTCATTTGACCTGCTGGAGCTTCATGCATCAACCCTTCCCAGCAGCTACAACACAACTCAGCCTGGCTCAACCTAGAAGAGATCCTGGGGAATGCCCTGACCTGCATCACTGAAAGTCCATCTTTGAAATGCAGACAGCGACCACATTCAACCCAGCTAGATGCTGGCTTGCTGCTTGGACCCACATGATTCACCGTACCCGTAACCGTACCCAAACTAAGCTCAAACTGATCACATCAACATTCGACAATGGCTGCGACACCTTCAACCCAGCAAAGAACCAAAATCAGGTACTGTTGACAACAAACTGCCCCCTCAGTCCACTTGAGCCCTATTGACAAGTTAGTTCATTATTTCACCTTATTTCACCCCATAGATATATCCTTTTTGTAGTTGGTATTTTGCCTATCACCCCCGTATTCATGCTTAGATTGCTGCTTTCTTCAAGTCGGTTGCATCTTCTCTGTACTTTCACAGGGGTGGATTGTTTAGTGTAGTTCTATTGCAGATGGTGTGTTCAGTTCAAGTATATACATTTTTATTGACCTTTGATTGGACATTCCCTTTATGTTGGACTGTATTACTGTGTTGTTTTGGTAACTACAGGATCACATTCACACCCCTCTTAAGAGCATAGCCTTCCCTTGCCGCACATTATAACAAAAGGTGATGGAGGCATATTTTCCAAATGATATAGTGGTGAACTATCACAGATTAGGTTACTGTACTCTGACCCCCCTCCTCCCTATTACCATAAGACCAGTGACAAAGGTGGCACGCTTGAAATCCAAGACACAATGTGAAAACTTCCGAACGTTGAAGTATATTCCCTTCTCGACAATGATCCAACTACTCAGATCACTCAGGGCACAGAGCATATCCTTACAACAGAAATTGACATGGACTGGATTTCTGAAAAAAATGTTTTACTTCACAGTGAAACATCCTAGGGTACCTACTTTTTACTTACTTCCTAAAATCCACAAGCGTTTATCCAATCCACCTGGGAAACCCATTGTTGTAGCTACAGGTGGCATCCTTCAACACGTAAGCTACTTATATCGACTATCTCCTGCAACCACTGGTACAAATCACATCTACTTATGTGAAAGGTACAACACATTTTTC
Source organism: Ambystoma mexicanum (assembly GCF_040938575.1). Taxonomy (NCBI): domain Eukaryota; kingdom Metazoa; phylum Chordata; class Amphibia; order Caudata; family Ambystomatidae; genus Ambystoma; species Ambystoma mexicanum. The sequence goes on along the minus strand of NC_090923.1, from coordinate 690,473,645 downwards.
TTTTAACAATTGATGTCTCTACCTTGTACACAAGCATATCCCACATCTTAGGACATGACCCTGTTGAGTGGGTTCTTCTGCAGGCAGATGCCCTAGCATCATCTAAAGAGTTCCTTATGACTTTGCTGTAAAATACAGTTTGCATGAATACCGCCTGATAGTAAACGATTGGCCTAAACACATTTGCATCGCACTATAAAGAGCAAAATTAACTTTGTACTGTTTCCATGATGTCAATGTAGATAACAATCTTGAAGCTGCTAAAGTGGATTGTTTGTCCTACACTGAGAAACATTGGAGCCATACTAATCAGTCATTTAGATACCATCTATTGCAATAGTGCCTTCTCCGTTCAAAAAGCAAAGTAGAATGATGAATAGTTTAACTTGCTCTTCTTGCAGAAATCTTTGTTTTCGCTCCTTGAAACTAAGCAGACTTTAAACTCAAGAACAAATGATAGACAATTATAAGTGAGCAAAATAAGGAATGTTACCTTTGTGACTTATATTTGGAAACATGTGAAATGTTTATAGGAAAACAACAAACTATTCAAAGATGTTTGAGCATGACGTAGTTATGTGGATAGGACATGAACCCTAGGTATATGTATTACGCAAAGAGGGGCTGGACGATGTGTCCGGGTTGTGGAAAACTTGTATAAATACTTGTGTTTTTGAAATGTCCAGCACTCTCTCATCTCACGGTGTCTGCTTTCACATATTGCGGGGAGTTGAGAGCCAGACAGCTGCTTGTTAATAAGTGTACATTATACTTTGACTTTGTGACTGACGTATTTCTATCATGTGGTCTTAAGCCTCGATAGTCTTTTTTCTTTCAGATGGCGCCGAATAGAGACCCTTAAGATGGATGTCACATCGCTAGACGAAGATGAGGCTACAGGACCGAGATTGGAGAGTGATGGGGGGCCCCTACAAAGTGAGACACGATTCCTCTGCAGTACTGCACGCCCAATCCCTGGATGGTGAGCAGCGTTTAGTAGGACATCACGACGAGGGTCCCTGTATCGAGGCCTGTTTGTCGAAAAACGCCAGCCACGACAATTTGATGTCCGATCAAAACCTTTGATTGATTGAAATCAGGTGAGTCATACCCCGATTCCTAAAAATCCTGATATTTGTTGCAAGTGTTGTCTCTGCAGAAACAAACATAGCCAGGTAAGATCGCGATTTAACTATGCCTGGGAAATTGTCATCCTGTTTCAGGGTATTATTCCTCAGGGAAAGACAATCTTTGAAACAAGGTCAACCGGAGCCACCCAAAGGATCGCCAGCTTATTTAATGTATTGTAAGTATGGCCTGGGAGCTATCATATTTAATGAAATTTGGCACAGACAGACCAGACATGTTTCCAAACTTCAGTGGCCACTTTAAGATAGTTCTGAAATTGCCCGCCTAGAGCATTCAGAATCTGTATTGTTCAGAAAAAGGGCTAGGCCTGCAGCATTTGATGCAGTCAGAGATTGGAGGAAGAAAGCTATGCAGCTACTCAAAAGTAGAGAAAAGCATGCACGCAGACACATGACAAATGCTGTGAAAGCATTATTGCATGATCAGCAGAAACAGTCAGAATCCATTAGATGTGCAAAAGATATATCCCTCTCAGGATTTTCATACATCAGACAAGTTAATTAATACATTATTGAATGAACATAGAAGTGTTTCAACTGCACCACCTCCTTATGTTCCTCCCCCCATTGTTGTTCCTCCTCCTCCCATTGTTGTTCCTCTTCCTCTCATTGTTGTTCCTCCTCCTGCACCTCCAACTGTGCCAACAGTTGGCCTCCCCATAATTCCGTCTGCACAGCAAGCAGTATGCCCTCAGCTACCTAGTGTACAGGATTTGTATGAAGTCTCTTTGCCAGGTGGTTCTGCTCCACCTGTAGTGGTTGAAGGGGCAGGAGCTGATCCAAGAATAGTGACTTGTGGCACAGTATCTACATAGAGAAAGAGAGAATTACATACATGGGCTAAAAGGTACATAGAAGAGGGTGATGAATTGGCTGTTTAGTTGTGATATATGACCAAGGGCATATTCCTTAACAGAATATTTTGATATAATGGGAACGTATTTAGTTGATATATGGAGTGATTTGACAGACATGAATGTCCCACAGGGATTGAGGGATTTGAAAGTCCTTGCCTGCTCAAGGGACACTGCAACAAAAGTGAATGAACATGTAGAGAAGGTATTTCAGTTCAAAAGGGAGAGCTAAATTGATTACAGAAAGATCAGATGGATGTTAATGGACGGCAGGCTTCATATGCGCAGAAGTGATTTCTACCTCCATTGAAACCAATGAGTGAAGAAATGTGCATTTGCACAAGAGACACTCTTAGATGTTTCAATTTCTCCCATTGAAGTGCATGACACATTCATTCAGTATGCTCCAGCAATGCAAAGGAAAGTGTTACAGGTGATGGTTCAGTATTCACAAGATGAATTTATGAACAAAAAGTTATGTTGTCCCACAGATTTGATGGTTATTTATAAAAGAGCATTTTTGCCTTATGCTGCACTGACTTCTTTGTCACTTGATTTAGCCTTGTTTCTTAATAGACGTTCAGATTTGCCTTCTTTACATTTGCCAATGAGGGAGGTTCCTCCGCCATTTGTTCTGAAAGTTGAGATTCCAGCTAATGCTGCAGCTGCCACTACTATTGAAACACATTATGTCCTACATTTTGTTCAGGTCCTGTTTTCTAGACAGGAAGCAAATTCCATTAGGCAATCAATTGCAGATTTAGGAAGAATCCAACAGGATTTTATAAAGAAATTGAATCTGTCTTGCATTCGTCAGTATTCACTCTGGATGATATAGATTTGTTGTTTCCCGTGATACATCCTGCGGATTTGTGGAAGCAGATTCGAACTGTAGTTGATCAGGCAGGAATGGGCAACCCATGGGATGCCTTAGTATGAGTAGATGGGGAAAGGAATGCCAGTGAAAAAACACCACAGATGATATTGATGTTGCCAGACAGAATAGTGACTACATTAAAAACTCTGGTTCCTGAAAAAAGATTTATATGGGATAAGCTTACAACTTGCATGCAAGGGAAGTCAGAAAGTGCGACAGAGTAGTTTAACAGATTTCAGCAAGTATTTCTGGTCAGGATTTAAGTACAGAACGAGGAAAGAGACTATTTGTTGATAAGTTTGTGCATGGATTGCTGCCTGAAATCCAATAACAGATCATGACTTCTGAGAGTGCGTGGCAAGCAAAATCACAATCTGAAATGTTACACATTGTAAAGACCGGAGGGGGGTGTCTGTACTTCTGCTCTCTATATGGCAGAGGAGCGGCCCACAGGACCCCATCCAGGATTCTCTATCATTGGTACGTGATCGAGCAATCAAGGCCTCTGCATAAGCCCCTTCAGGGGCTTATTATCTGTTTGGACCTTGAAGGTAGACCCAGTAAGGTAGGGTCTAAAAGGCCTAAGGCTCCAAACTATACAAAAACATTCCTTTTCAACCGTAGCTCACCCTTGCTGGGCCACAGTTCTTCAAACTCTTTGTTGTCCAGAACTATCGACATCGCGGTGCCCATCATGCCTCTTCCTTGCAGGACTTCCCAAGACTTTGGGAAAACAAGGTAACAGGCAATAGAAAGCAAGAGGCCACAGGGGCCATCTTGTTTATTATCAGGAATCAACTGATTCCAATGGCAGGGCCTGGGTATCCCAAAATGGAGGATACTCAGAGCACCTGTCAAATTCAGCATGGAGCTGCCACCAGACCATACCCTGCTCTGTGGGCCACACACAGGTGCCCAAAAACATACACTAGGTGCACAGGGTTGTACACCCACCCATGGGTGCCATAAGGTTATCCCATGGGCCTGTACACCAAACCAAAGGGGAGAGCTGCACCGCCAGGATTCCCACATGAACTCCTGAGCATAAAAAATAACAGAACACATGATAATAGGCAGTAAAGGACAAGCATACGGATGCCTTGTCGCTCTGATGCATTTCCAGCATCACAGTCGCCCCCCCCAGACTGAGGTTACGGTGCCTAATCTCCCACAAGACAGACACCCTAATCCAGACGGTCAACATACGTTCTGGAAAGGTCATCTGCATTATCGTGACTCTTCCTTGGTCTATGCTCTATGGTGAATTCTAACCCTTGCAGGCGAATGGACCACCTGAGCAGTTTCGGGTTCTCACCCTTCCTTTGCATAAGCCACTTCAGGGGCTTATTATCTGTTTGGACCTTGAAGGTAGACCCAGTAAGGTAGGGTCTAAAACGCCTAAGGCTCCAAACTATACTAAAACATTCCTTTTCAACCGTAGCCCACCAAAGTTCTCTACCCTTAAGTTGTCTACTGATGAATATGATCGGATGTTCTCTTAACTGGGACAAGATAGCTCCAATTCCGGTGTCGCAGGCATCCATTTGAACGATAAAGGGCTTGCTATAATCAGGTGCACACTACACGGGTGCCCTACACAGAATTTCTTTCAAGCCATCAAAGGCCCTCTGACAGTCTTCAGTCCAATTAACCTTCCTCGGCTGTTTTGGTGAAATCAGTGCTGTCAGGAGTGCAGTTATGGTTGCATAGTCTGCATGAAATTGCGATAATACCCAGTGAGACCCAAAAAGGCTCTCACCTGGGTTTGAGTAGTGGGAGTCTCCCAGTCCTGTACATCCTGTACTTTACTGGGGAGAGGTTGGATTTGACCCACTTCTACCTCATGACCAAATATGTGACTTTCCCCTGAGCTATCTGGCACTTGGTGGCCTTGAAAGTGAGGTTAGCCCTTTTAATGGCCATCAACACCTTATCCAGATGTCTCAAATGCTCTTTCCAGGTGGAACTGTAGACGGCAATGTCGTCTAAGTAGGCCACACAAAAGGGCCTCCAGCCCACTGAGCACATGATTGACCAATCTCTGGAAGGTGACAGGGGCATTCTTCAACACAAAAGGTATGACCCTAAACTGGTAGAGTCCCTCTGGTTTTCAGAACGCTGTCTTATCCTTGGCATGGTCCGTCAGAGCTATTTGCCAATGGCCTGAGGTAAGGTCAAAGGTGCTCACAAATTTGGCAGCACCTATGGTGTCCACGAGCTCATCAACCCTGGGCAATGGGTGTGCATCAGTTTTGGTGACAGCATTGACTCCTCGGTAGTCCACACAGAATCTCCAATCCTTGATACCTGACTGGGATCTTGCCTTGGGGACAAGGACGACAGGACTGTACCAGGGACTGGTTGAGGGTTCAATAACACCCAGATCCAACATCTTGGTGACCTCAGCCTGGATGTGGTTCTTAACGGTATCTGACATACGGTAGCACCTGCTTTTCACAGGCACACTGTCACCAGTGTCAATTTCGTGCCTACACCAAGGTGTAAGGCCTGGTGTCAGTGAGAACAGAGATGCATACTGCCAGAGCAAAGCACTGCAGCCCTTCTACTGCTCTGTCGTCAGATCGGGAGAGAGATGTACTCCCTCCACTGAGCCATCCTGAGGGTTGCTATGCAGGAAATCAGTAAGGGCCTCGCTCTCGTCCTCTTCTTGCTCTGAAGCTAGCAAGAGGCATGAGACTTCTGCTCGCCTGTGGAAAGGTTTGAGCCTGTTAACATGGAATACCTGAGGGTTTACCCCAGGGACTCCCATGTCCACCAGATAATTGACTTCGCCCATCTTGGAGATGATCCTGAAGGGTCCAGTCCACTAGTCTGCCAAGGCTCTAGCTTGGTCGGCTCCATCACAAGGATTTCCTGTCCCGGAGTCCAATCCACTTGCGAAGCTTTAAGGTCATGCCAATATTTATTCAGTTCCGGGCTGGCCTTGAGATTTGCTATCCCCTGACCCATCCTCTGTGTATCCCCCATCTGAGGCTAACACATATTCCCCCACATGCTTGTCGGGACATGGAGGGGTGGCCTCCCAACCTTCTCTGATCAAGGCAAGGGGTCCCCTCACGGGATGTCCAAAGAGTAACTCAAAGGGGCTGAAACCAACACCCTCTTGAGGTACCTCTCTGTAAGCGAACAGTAGGCATGACAGGAGGAGATCCCATGTCCTCCTTAGGGGCTCTTCCAAAGCGCCTAGCATGCCCTTGCAGTTTTATTAAATTTCTCAACTAGGGCATTGGTCTGGGGATGGTAAGAGGTGGAGAACTTTTAGTTTACCGCGCACTCTTTCCACATGATTTTCATGTAACTAGACATGAAGTTGGATCCTCTGTCAGAGACAACCTCCTTAGGGAATCCAACATGGGTGAAAATGCCCAGGAGAAACCTGGCAACCACCTTGGCAGTAACAGTCCGAAGGGGTCTAGCCTCAGGGTACCTGGTGGCATGATCAACCAAGACCATGATGAACCGATGTCCACCTGAAGTGGGAGGGTCAAGGGGACTGACAATGTTGATGCCCACCCACTCAAATTGTGTGCCTATCACTGGCAATGGCTGCAGTTGGGCAATTACACTGTCTCAATTCTTGCCAGTCAACTGACAAGTTGGGCAGGTCCTGCAGTGGGACTCCACTTCTACTCCCATCCGAGGCCTGTAGAAACGGGTAGAGAGCCTCTGCTTAGTCTTCTTGGTACCAAGATGATCAGCTAAGGGCACCTCATGCGCCAACTGCAGCAGGAAGGGCCTGTAAACCTGGGGTACCACCAACCTCTTGAGGGCACCAGGTTACACCAGGTTCAGGCTTAGTGGGCTCACTAACAAGGAGCTCACCCTCCCAATAGATCCAGAATGTCGTAGGCACTTCTCCTTGTGCCTGGGACAGGGCCTGTTTCCTCAGACCCCTGAGAGAGTGGCACTCTCTCTGTCCCTTACAGAAGTCCGCCCGGGAGGGTTCCCCTTAAGCCAACAGGCATTGAAGATCAGGATGGTCCTCCATGTTGAGAACCTCTTCCACACGATAGTCTTCTGTCTCTTCTCCCTCAGGAGTTGAGTTTGGGTTTTCTACTGGACCCAGGGCCCCTGGAGCATGGATCCCAGAGGGTGCTGTAGGAACAGCAGGAAGATAAAGGGCCGCCATCACAGAGGCAGCCTTTTTACTCTTCCTTCTTCTTTGTGCCTTGGGTTTCACCGTCAGCATGGGTACCGGGCTCACAGCCGGACCCAATGTCACCTGGGACCTAGTGACAGCAGCAGCAGTCATGGGGAGACCATCAGCGATCATTCCCAACTCTACTAGATCATTGCCTAACAAAATGTTAGCAGGGACATTGTCCTGAACCAGGACAGGAAGCTTCGCTCTCTTGTCTCCAATCGTAATGTTGACTAAGGCTTCAGCTGATAATTTGGGAGGCCGACTAGCAAACCTGGTAGTTCTCAGAGGAGCACCTACATAGTCCTCTGGCTTGAGCAGGGTCCTGTCCACCACTGTCATGCTTTCCCCAGTGTCTCTCAAACAAGTAGAAGGCTGGACATTCAAGTGGAACACTATCCCACAGAACAAACCTACGGGTGTTCTGTGGGATAGTTGCCATTACTTCAGCGTACTGGTCCCAAGCCCCAAGGGACACTAAGGAAATCTCTACAGGAGCACTGAATGTGATCCTGTAAGAGGAGGGGAGGACAGTGGCCTCCACCTCAGGTACGGAGTAGGGTTGTCAGGCTTCTGTGATCCAGAGCCCCACAATCCCAAAAAGTGCCGGGAGTGTGGGTACGGTGCTGGAACCACTGGGACCCTGTTTTGCAGCAGGCAGAACACTACTCTTACTCCCACCCACAACAGACTTATCCCCACTAGGTTTTTGGGTCTTAGGAGAGGAAGCTTTTGGTTTACCAGACTGTGATTTCTTCTGGGACTTCTCAGCTGAGAGATCCCCTTTTCTTTGTCCTTGTCATTCCCACTGGAGTCCTTAGGGGACACCCGGTGGTAGACCCACTTGTCAGCCAACCTAGCCAGCTTAAAGATGTCCACAATGTTCTGGTCAGCAACATAATGACGCAGCTCTGGTGAACAGGCTTCCGAAAAATGCTCAAAAAACAGAAGATGGGACAATTCAACAAACATTTTCACTTTGTAACCATCAATCCACCCCATCATGTTCATGTGCGCAGCACTCACCCAGTCAACCCACGACACATGCTCTCTTTTCTTAAAGTCCCTGAACCTTTTTAGGTATTGGGTAGGTATCTTGCCAAAATTGGCAATCAAAGCAGACTTCATGCACTCATACTGACTCCTTTCTTCCACACTCAGTTTCAGAATACAGTCATATCCAGTCTGAGACACTCTGCTTAACAAACACTTAGCCCAATCTCTCTTATCAACATCATGAATTGCACAAGCCATTTCAAACACTTCAATCCATTGGAAGATATCAGAACCCTCTGCATACACACCAACCAAATCTTTCATAAACTTGGTTGCTGGGGACCCGACACTCTCAACTGGTTTAGCTGAAGTCTCCACTCGAGCTTTCTCTAACTGGATTCTCTGACATTCAGTGTCCCGGTTCTTGAGTTCAAGGTCCTTATCTTTGAGTTCAAGATCCCTATTCTTGAGCTCCACTTGTTGTGCCAACTCCTCTTTCTTAAACTCAGCATCAATTTCCAACTTGTGATATTCAAAGGCCAATTTCATCCTTAATAACTCAAGCTCTAAGGAATGTCTGGGGTTTGGAACAGAGTTAGCAGGAATGGTGGCATTCCCAGAAACATAAAAACATATTCAGCAACAACCCCTGGGGCAGAGTCCTCATTGGTTTCACCCCCCCTACACCCTTCATTAGTTTCACCACCAGTCTAGTAGTCCACCAGGGCAGCTATCAGCTTAGCCCTAGACTTATCCACAAATTCTAACTCCCTGGCTTCACAAGCACTCTGGAGAGCCTCTACGCTCATCCTAGTCAATTTACCATTTCCAATAGACTCCATTGCTTGTAATGCAGTTATCTTGTACACAACTAAACCTCAATTTAACAAAGTTCAGATATTTTGTAAGTGGCACGGTTATCCACTGATTCTTAAAACCATAAGCATCCCACCCTACCACCAGAGTAAAGACCGGAGGGGGGTGTCTGTACTTCTGCTCCCTATATGGCAGAGGAGAGGCACAGAGGACCCCAGCCAAGAATCTCTATCATTGGTATGTGGTCGAGCAATCAAGCCTAGCATCTCAGGAGGTGATGCAGGCTGGTTCTTAAGTACAGTGCAGTCCCCAATCCCCCACAAAGGAAGGGCTTCACATTGTATTAGTAAAAACACAGTCTTTATATAACTAATATTCAAGGATATGTACTCTATCACAATAACTCACTTTGTGCTCAGAAAATGTACAATGGCAAATATATACAGTTCTAAAGTGGTACCACAATTATTATCAGATCTCATTAAAGTGCATCAACTATACTCTGATCAAATGTCACACAGATCAATTAATAAAGACAACCAACAATAGACATAGGAGTTAAGCAGTTGGTTAGAACAATTGGCAGAATACTGGCCCCTACCACTAGACACAGTTCTGTGTGGAGATCCCCCCACCCGGGCAACCTGTGGAATAAAGATATATCACTAGCCCAGTCCATATATTGTTCACAAGAATATTTCCAATAGTTCAGCAACTGCAAAGTACCTGGTGTTGTAGAGTTCCTCTTCAGGAAATCGACAGCCCGTCTTGAGTGCACTCAATTTAAGGCAGGAGCCACGGGTCGTCGAATGTCCGGCAATGAACACGGTTAACTACGGCGGAAAAGCTTCATTCCTAGCGGTGCTCGTCGATGGGGAGCGTAAACGTCCTGCAAGGAAGAGGCATGCGGGGCACCTCAATTTCGATAGTTCTGGACTGCAAAGAGTTTGAAGAACTGTGGCCCAGCAAGAGGGTTGAGTCGTCGGCATCTCTGTGGTCTTTGGGGGGGGCGGGAAACACACAGGTGGATGCTCCTCTGCGCGTCAACGGCCGGGCCTTCTCCAGCATGATAAGGCAGGCCGCAGTGCGGATGAGCGCGTCCATGAATCGAAAGTTCTTAGGCAATGGGAGCATTGCAGCTCCAGTCGGCAACAGCGGTCATCGACGGTGGCGGACAACAGTCCGGGCGCTTCCCATTGGGATTACGCGGTTGTCCCCATCTCCGGTGGGCAGCCTGTCGTAGGTCTGTCTACCAGGGAGCTTTGGCAAAGATCAGCTGGTGCACGATGGTCCCTCGTAGCACGGGAAGAGGGCCCTTACCAGGTCCTCTCTGGGTCAGTCCTTGGAGACACAGCAGCTTTCAGATTGATGAAGGGCAACAGCAATTCTTCTCTTCCAGCAGGGCTTCAAGGTCAAGCTTCAGTTTCACTCCAGTTACTATTTGTAGTTTGGACTTCAGCTTCTGAACACAAATTCTAGCAGTAAGAGGCCCCCAGATATACTAGTTGATCTCCCATTCATTCTGCTGGGTCATACTCAGGCAACCAATCGGTCAAAAGGGCATTTGTGCAGGCAGGCCGCCAATCAGGTGCATAGTGCATTCAGGCCAATCACTTCTCACCAGACACTCACAACAAATTATGTGTGTTAGGACAAGTACCCAGCCATTCAACACTCCACACTGCATTCATACCAGTTTCGGGCAGGGCTGTCTCAGTCATTGGGCCTCATTACGAGTCTGGCGTTAACCGAGGCGGTAAAACCGCCTGGTTAACGCCAGACTCGAATTACCATTCCGCCTCCATGATTCCCGGAATTACCGGGGCATTACAACCCCGGTTTTCCGGGAATCACAGAGGCGGAATGGTGTAAATCCCCATTCCCATTGAGTCCTATGAGACTCGATGGAAATGGATATCATGGAAACACCGGCAGCATCTCGTAATGCTGCCAGTGTTTCCTCGTCCGCCTGCATGCGGGAGGTGTTAAACCCACCAGGTCAGACCTGGCGGGAACATCACCTCCCGCCTGCAGGGGTCGGACTCAGGCGGTCCGGAAACAACGGTGGCGGAGGGTTTACCGCCACCGTTATTTCCGGACTGCCTGAGTTATAATGAGGCCCATTGTGTCAAACACCAGATACTAGACATCCACAACACAGAATGCATATTCGTCACACAATCCATTCACCAAGGTCCCACCCACAGGGTCTACCCACAACATACAGTCACTGGGAAGGCTCCAGCCAGTCTGGCCTCGACTTAACAACAACACCATATATGGAACTTCCACCCAACAGCCAGTCGGGTGGAAGGGACAGAGTCAGGGCTTCCCAGGGCTTTGGGAAAACAAGATAACAGGCAATAGAAAGCAAGAGGCCACAGGGGCCATCTTGTTTCCTATCAGGAATCAACTGATTCAATTGGCAGGCCTGGGTATCCCAAAATGGAGGATCCTCAGAGCACCTGTCAAATTCAACATGGAGCTGCCACCAGCCCATACCCTGCTCTGTGGGCCACACGCAGGTGCCCAAAAACATACACTAGGGGCACAGGGTTGTACCCCTACCCATAGGTGCCATAAGGGTATCCCATAGGCCTGCACACCAAACCAAATGGGAGAGCAGCACCGCCAGGAGTCCCACATGAACTCTTGCATGGGAAACACAACAGAACACACAATAAAAGGCAGCAAAGGACAAGGATATGGAGGCCCTGTCCCTCTGATGCATTTCCAGCATCACACATGTGGCTCAGTATTATGAAAATAGGGTTAATACAGAGAAGGAGAAGGTGGAAAAGAAGAAAGGAGACCTGAAGACTAGAGTGTTATTGCAGCAGATAGCCAGAGGAGCCAGAGGAGCCAGAGGTGGGAATATACAGTTCAGAGGCCAATTTACACCAAAGGGTGGCGCACAACTGGGTCCCGTACACATAAACCAGTGTGCATATTGTAGACCGGAGGGTCATTGGCGAGCACAATGCATGATCCTACAGCAGAGATCAAATGGCATGTATGGCACCAGTAGTAGACGATCCAGAGGCCGTCCTGGGATAGGGGGTCATGGTAGAAATCAGTTTGCACAGAACCAACAGACACCATCACAAGATAGTCAGCAACAGAGTGTTAATAGTGGGAATATTTTTGATATTCCTTTAAATGTCTACTTCTCTGTAGATTTCTGCTCCGATTATATACTGTTCTGTTAGGATAGCTTGAAGCAGAGTCTGGAACCAGTACCTATTCCTGTCGATCAGAAAGGGCCCTACGTTGAAATGAAGGTGGGGAATAGGGACAGGATCACAGAAGTGTTCTATTCATCATTCATTGGTTCCAGATATTCCACTGTCAGGGCAGAGCAACAGTTCTGCAGGGTTCTCTGGTATGCCAGTGGTTAGTACGGTCTCTCGGCCGGTACCAATTTCACTGTGACCATTTACTGATTCTTGTCCATTTCTATTGAAGACAAATTGTGGCAAACATTTGTTGGGATTGAATTTATTAAAGAAATTGAATGTTGTGTTTTACTGTTCTACAGATGGAGTGTACTTAACGATTTCGCCCCAACAAACTTCCGTCCCACTATTTTAGTCTATGCCTTTACCAACTGATTTGAATAAGGTTCCAACATGTTTATCGGCAGTTAATGATAATGACATTGAAATTTTACAAATTAAGCCAGTTAAAATTGTGTTGTAACCAGGTGTTAAATTGCTGCATATCCCGCAGTATAACATTTTGTTTGAAGGTGAACAGACTTTGAAGAGTATTATTTTGGATTCCATACACCAAGGTGTAATTGAGGAAATTGCGGGGAGTGTGTGTAATAGTCCAATTTTACAAAAAAGGGGATAATGCGATTCCTTTTCATTTTATCATTGATTTGCGCACCATTAATAAGGTTGCTGCTCCACAGTTTCTGATTGTACCTAATGTCACCACAATTCAGATTATGATTCCAGCCACGGCTGGAATCATACTATTTTGGATTTGAAGAACGCTTTCTTTAGTATCCCTGTGCATGTTGATAGCAGATATTTGTTTGCGTTCACCTTAGGGAGATGCTCGTTCACATTCACTGGTGTGCCACAAGGATACACTGAGAGTCCAAGTATCTATAATAGAGCGTTGAAAGAACAGCTTGATATGCTTGAGTTACATTCCACTTGCACGCTGTTGCAATATGTTGATGTTTTACTTCTAGCTGCTGATTCTGAAGATGCTTGCAAAGAGCGCACTGTGTTGCTGCTTATTCATGTATCAGAGCATGGGCATAAAGATTCAATGAGGACGTTTCAGTATTGTCTACAGGAGGTCACCTATTTGGGCTATCTCCTGTCGAAGAAGACTGACACCGTAACACATACAAAGCATCTCTGATATGTCTGTTCCAAATACACAGAATAAGGTCAGAGCTTTAATAGGCATGGCCTCATATTGTAGACAGTGGACCCCACATTTTTCGTTATTGATAAAACCTATGTTGGCACTGACAAAGAAGGATATTTCTTTGCCTTTACCGTGGAACATGGATTGCCAGAACGCTTTTGATCTGCTTAAGGCTGCGTTGTGTTCAGCACCAGTTTTGGGCACACCAAATTACGAAAATTACTTTGTTTTGTATGTGCATGAATGTGATGGATGTGCTTTGGCTGTTTTGACACAGGAACATGGGGGGCAAGAAAAGGCTGTGCGGCTATTTTTTGTCCACGTTAGACTCTTTAGCATGCGTTTTGTCGAGATGTTTGAGAGCTGTCGCTGCTGCTGCTGCATCTGTCAAACAATGTGAGGGTATGGTTTTAGGACACTCTTTAACCGTGATGGCACCCCACTCTGTAGACGTTCTATTAAACAGAACGCTGACGCAACATCATCAGCCTGATTAACAAGGTACAAGCTGATTCTATTTGCATCACAAATCCAAATTAAGAGATGTTGTTCTTTGAATCTGGCTGAACTCCACAAGAGACAGATTGCATTGAAAAGATATCACAGGATTGTCTCTATAATATAGAACAAGATACTAAGAGCAGAAATTATTTAATTGATACACCTTTACAGAATTCACAAGGGGAGCTATTCTGTGATGGCTCCTGTTTTAAACTACGGGATGGTACATCTACCGCTGCTTATGCAATCACCACATTAAGCAGTGTTGTGGAATTCCGCAAAATTCTGTGCAAGCCTTGGAGATTATTGTGCTAACCAGAGGTTGTAAAATTTCTGAAGGGCTTAGTGTAAACATATATACAGATAGCCAATACACATTTGGGGTGGTTCATAATTTTGTCTGACTATGGGCTGAGAGAGGATTCTTGACCTCACATGGAACATAAATTCAACATGGCACTCTGATAGTCCGGTTGCGATGAGCACTTGCACTTCTTATACAACTAGCAATAATGAAGTTCGCCACATATCAGAAAGTGACGGACAATGTAGATATGATATGATATGATATGATATGATAAGGCATTTGTAACGCGCCTATACACAAGTGTTTCAAGGCGCGACGAGGCAGGGAGGGGGGAACAAGGGGAAGACAGACAACGATCCTACTAGGCCAGGTGTCATTCAGATCGCAGAAGTGCAGGGGTAGGGGGAAGGGAAAAAGTGCATGGGGAAGGGGGAGGGGGGAGTGCAGTATAAGTAAGTAGAATACAATAAATAAATAGGGCCAGCTGGTGGCAAGTGCAAGGTAAGTGCAGACAAGTGCTGTGAAGGGGGGGCTGTAGGGATACAGAGACAGTCCCGCAGTGCAGGGGTTGCCAGGGAGGCAGTGCAAGTGGAGAGTGGCTGGGCCCGGGACCGAGGTCGTGAGAGTGACCCAGATTCAGTGCATTTTCAGTGAAGAATTTAGCAGGGGAGAGGGAGAGAGAAAGCAGAAGCAAAGAGGAAGGTTTTGAGGTGCTTCTGGAACCGGAGATGGTTCTCCTCAAGTTTCAGGGAGGCAGGAAGGGTGTTCCAGAGGGAGGCCCCTGCCGCGGAGAGAGATCTACCCCCAGCTCATTGCTTCGAGAGGCAGCTGACCCTGAGGGAGTTGGTGACGGATGAGCGAAGGGCTCGGGAAGGAAGATATTTAGGAGGAGAGAGTTGAATGTATTTAGGCCCCAGGCCCCAGAAGGCCTTGTGGACAATGCAGAGGGTTTTGAACTTTATCCCCGCAGCCACTGGGAGCCAGTGTAGAGATTTCAGTCCTGGAGAGATACGGTCCCTGGGCTTGAGGCCAAGGACAAGTCTCGCAGTTCTGTTCTGGATGAGTTGCAGAGGGCGGAGAGTGGAGGCAGGAAGATTAAGATAGAGGCTGTTACAGTAGTCCAGCTTCGAGAGAACCAGGGCTTGGGAGAATGAGCTTCTGGGGGAAGGAGAGGAAGGGAAGAATACCTCTGAGGAGGTGCAGCTCGTAGTGTGATTTCTTAGAGACGTCAGATATATGAGGAGAGAAGGAGAGTGTGGAGTTGAAGATGACCCTGAGGTTTTTTGCCTTGCAGGTAGGAGCAGGAAGAGGGCCAAGAGAGGCCGGCCAGAGAGCTGCAGGGAAGGAGGGAGTGGGTGTGCCGATGAGTAGAATCTCAGTCTTACTGGCATTAAGGCAGAGGTAATTGGCGGCATACCATTCCTGGATAGCAGACAGACAGTCAGAGATGAGGGAAGGAGAGGAGGAGGCCGAGGGTAGCCTGAAAATGGGCTGGGTATCATCCGCAAAGCACTGAAAGTTGAGGCAGAGAGCAGCGATGTGGTAGGCAAGGAGTGCCAGATACTGGTTGAACAGCCAGGGAGAGAGATTTGATCCCTGGGGGACACCACAGGTGGAGAAAAAGATGTCAGAGATGAAAGACCGCAGTTGGACCTGGGAGGGTCGATTGGAAAGGAAAGAGGTCAGCCACGCCAGAGCCTGACCAGTGATACCCAGGTTATCACAGAGACGGTTGAGCAGGATGGCATGGTTGACAGTGTCAAAGGCAGAAGAGAGATCGAGCAGAATGAGAACACACGGAGTGTTTGAGTCGAGGTTCAAGAGCAGGTCCTCACGGATGTTCAGGAGAGCAGTTTCCGTGCTTCTGGCAGCTCTGAAGCCAGATTGATGGTCATGAAGACTACCAACAAATTCAGCATGGAGGTTAAGCTGGGAGATGGCCAGTTTCTCCAGGAGCTTGCCCAGGAAGGGAGTGATGGAGATTGGGCGATAGTTAGCCGGGCAGGAGGGGTCGGAAGAGGGTTTCTTAAGAAGAGGGTGCACAAGGGAGTGCTTAAGGGGGGATGGGAAGACTCCAGAGGCGAAGGAGTGGTTGCAAAAGTCAGCTAGGGCAGGAGCCAGGGATTCGATGTGGTCCTTGATAGTTTTGGAGGAACAGGGGTGAACATGTTTAGACAAGACTTTCATAGATCAGACTTGTCTGGAAACCTCGTCAGCAGAAAGAAGGGGAAAGGCAGAGAAGGAGGCAGAAGGGGTGGCTGCAGAAGGGTCGGAGGAAAAGCCGGGGAGAGAGGGAGGGAGGTGATAGGAGGAGAGTGAGGACAGGATTTCCTGAGTTTTAGAGATGAAGTGAGAGGCCAGTGCAGTGCAGAGCGCAAGGGAGGGGACAGGAGAGGTAGAGACTGCAGCAGGGTTGGCAAGCTCCTTGCAGATTTTAAAGAGTTCGGCTGAGTTGTTAGATGTCGCAGAGATATGGGCTTGGATAAGGGTTCTCTTCTTGGTGAGAACGGAGAGACGGTATTGCCTTTGGAGTAGGCGGCAGGCCAGTTTGTCAGAGGATGAACATGAAACACGCCATTTCCTCTCTGCCACCCTGCACTTGCGTTTTAGGGTGACGAGATCCGAGTCATACCAGGAGTTACATTTGGCTTTGGGCTTCAGGCGGATTCTCATAACGGGGGCAAGGATATCAAGAGTATCAGATATAGCAGAGTGGAGCATGGGGAGGGCTGTGTCAGGGTGGGAGTCAGCCGAAGGGTGGGTGGGGGCGAGAAGGTGGCAGCGAAAGCCTCAACTGACACGCGCTTCATGGGTCGGATGACCGAGAAGGTGGGTGGCAGTGATGAGGGTGGCTTTGCCAGTGGGGTAGGGAGGGCGAGGTGGGAGGATAGGAGAAAGTGATCACTCCAGGAGAGAGGAGTGGAGAGAGGGACAGAGAGGGGAAGGTCAGAAGAGATCAGAGCATCAAGAGTGTGTCCTGCAGAATGAGTAGGCCCAGAAGGGAGAATAGAGAGTGAGAGAGAGTCACAGAGGTCATGAAAGAGTCCAGTGGGGAGACAGGAGGCATCCAAGTGGATGTTGAAGTCACCAAGAAAGAGGAGTTGAGTGGTTGAGGACAGGAGTGAGGAGGAGAGGTCAGCCCACTCAGAGAGGAAGGAGGAGATTTGACCAGGTGGCCGATAGATAGTAGCCACGGTAAGGGAATGGCTAGGAGAGAGAGAGAGTCGGCAGACAAGACATTCAAAGGAGGAGTAGGTCTGCGGAGGAGTGACAGTGGCAGGAATCCACTCTGGGAAGATAAGGGCTAGACCCCCCCCTGCACGGTTGGGCCTGGGCACGGAGAGGATCTTGTAGGAGTGTGTCAAAGCTGGTGACAGAGCTGGCCATGAACCATGTCTCGGTGAGACCGAGGACGTCAAGGTCCAGTTCCTCAAGAAGGCGACAGATATCAGAGGAATGCTTGATGGCATAGCAAGAGTTAAGAGTGCCATCCTTGAAGGACTTCCGGGGAGGGGTACAGATCAGAGGTACGCCCTGCGGAGGTGTAGAAGAAGGAGGTGAAGAAGGAGCACGAGAGGGGGCAGGGAGGGTAGAGGCAAGGTAGCTGAGGACAGAGGAGGGGGGACAGCAGGAGAGGAAAGGAAGTTGATGAGGCGTGGGAAGCGTCTATCAAAGAGGTGAAGGTTGGCCTGAGGGCCTTGGACCAAGACGGTCCCATTAGCGTAGACATTAATGATTGCCTTAGAGGAGTGGAAGGGGGCCAAGAGGACATCCCAATGGGTGCCACCCTTAATGGGAGAAGAGGAGAAAGGAGAGAGCACAGAGGCCATTTGAAGGGTCCATAGGTCAAGTGAAGGCACGAAAAAGAGGATGTCAGTGAGAGTTTCCTTGGAGCAGGCACTAGTGTAGGTGTCAGCGATAGGGAGGCCTGGGTTGGAGACCAGGATGTCCTTTTTAAACTTTTTCCTACCAGATTTAGTGAGGGGAGCAGGATAGTCAATAGAGAAGTAGTTAGAGAAGATAGGCAAGATAGAGAGCACCATGGAGTAGGAGGGAGTGGGGGGGGAGACAGACGATACGAGAGCACGCAGGCAGGAAGTGAGCGGCAAGCCCAAGTTTACCACAATTCAGAACAGTAGATGCGTAATTAGGTACAAAGGCCACCTAAGTTTCAGAATCCTGCGAGGGGAGAAACAACCCTAGTTTACAACATTTCAGAACAGTAAATGCGTATTAGGTACAGAGGCCACCTAAGTTTGAGAATCCTGCGAGGGGAGAAACAAACCTACTTTACAACATTTCAGAACAGTAAATGCGTAATTAGGTACAGAGGCCACCTAAGTTTGAGAATCCTGTGAGGGGAGAAACAACCCTAGTTTACAACATTTCAGAACAGTAAATGTGTCTTATTAGGTACAGAGGCCACCTAAGTTTGAGGATCCTGCGAGGGGAGAAACAACCCTAGTTTACAACATTTCAGAACAGTAAATGCGTAATTAGGTACAGAGGCCACCTAAGTTTGAGAATCCTGCGAGGGGAGAAACAACCCTAGTTTACCACAACTGTGGAACACAGTGAAGTGAAGACACCATGCGAATGAAGTGACCAGGTGTAGGTGGAGTGGGCCAGGAGAAGGTGGAGATAGCAAGTGGAACTGGTGCCTGGCGTCCCCTGTGGACACCTGCAGACACAGAGGGAGCTGCAGCTGTAGGAGCTGCCCTTTGCCTGAGGGGCCCTTAGCCGTGGGGGCTGCTGGGCAGTGGGGCTGCCCAGGAGAGTCAGTAGATAAGGGGGGTGGGCGGGCAGGGAGGCGGGCTGGAGGAGGGCACCAGGAAGAGGCTGCAAGGGGAGGGGGGAGGTAGAAAACACACAAACCACATGCTCGGAGCGCGAACAAAGTAAAACACAATTGCAATAAGATAATCTCACTTCTGGCCCAGATGGAACCGGCAGGATTTCAATCCTGAAACTGGGCTGCCCGGCGAGCTGCTCTCACCCCTGGAACTGCGCAAAGAGGCGAGCAGGGGAGAGCAGCCGTCGGGTAGTCCAGAGGGACACTCGAGGAAGCCAATCAGAGGGGGGTGGGCGGGCAGGGAGGCGGGCTGGAGGAAGAGGCTGCAAGGGGAGGGGGGAGGGAGAAAACACACAAACCACGCGCTCGGAGCACGAACAAAGTAAAACACAATTGCAATAAGGAATGCATGTAGGAAAAGGAAACGCTTTTGCTGACAGAATAGCCAAACAGATTGCTATCGATGTGCACTCAAAAAATGTACACGCTCGATCAGCAAGATGGGTCACTGATACTTGTATGATGGACAAAGTGGTTAGCAGTGTAAAAGAAATTCAAGCTGATGCTACTCCAGAAGAAATCAAACAGTGGGGTGAGAGTCCAGCAAGTCTAGACGATGAGGGTTGTTGGGTGGATAATGAGAAGGAAAGATGGATGCTACCCAATGCCTATGTCACTGCTATGGTCACCATGGCTCATGGGCCAACACACGTATGCGCTAAAAAGATTTGTCAGCAATTAGATCCCTTCTGGTATAACACTAATATCCAGAAAACTGCTGAATGTTTAGTCCAGAGTTGCATGATATGTTTGCAATATAATATTGGGAAGGGAACACTGACACCAAAGGGCAGTTTTGGTCCCCCCTCCATGCCTTTTGAGGTGATCCATTTTGATTTCATTGAGATGGAATGTTGCCAAAACTATAAATATGTCTTGGTTGTGATCTGTGCCTTTATTAAAAGGGTTGATGCTTTCCCACTGAAAGAAGCCACAGCAATGTCAATGGCAAAGGGCATGCTTAAGGAATGTTTCCCTAAGTGTGGCCCACCTTTTATCACTGTTGTTATCCTGCAAGTATGTGCGGGATTATAGATTGATAAAAGGTTCCACTCGGCCAGATATGCTCAGAGTGCCGGCCTTGTGGAATTCCTTAACGGAATACTGAAGAATAAAATCACTAAAGTCTGTGCACACAGCAATATGAAATGGCCAGATGCTTTGCCAATAGCCTTACTATCGATGCGGACGACCGCACAGTCAAAAACAGGGCTCTCCCCTATGAGATTGTCATGGGGAGACCAGCCAATTTATGGAATGCACCGAGGCCCAAACAGTTGAAAGATATTGAGTATCCTCTTTTGTCTGATTATTGTGACCAGTTGACTCAAAACTTGTGTTTGACTCACCAACAGGTACGAGCAGCTCTCCCTGTAAAATACAATGGTCCAGGTCACGACTCTGACCTGGTCAGTGGGTCTTGGTGAAAAATTTCAAGAGGGGCACCTGCCTTGCACCTCATTGGAAAGGACCCCATCACATCCTTTTGGCTAAGCAAACTGCAGTATGAGTGACAGGAAAGAAACATTGGATCCACGAGACACATGTGAAGAGGATTCCTTTTCCTCTGCCCTATGACGAAGGGGAGGAGAAGGGAATTGATGATCCTGATGCTCATAATGAGCCTGCTTTGACTGACACTGAGGGTGCCACAAAGATTCTTCCTGAGCCCGTGAGGCCTGGGGAGATTGTTACTTCTTCTTAGAAAGTCCTTCCTGAGCACGTGGGGCCTGGGGCAATTTCTTCTTCTTCTTCAATTTCTTCTTTACCGTCAATCAATCTTGTTTCTGATTATTCATATTCTTCAGGAAAAAGCAACACTTTGCTCCCTGATCATTCTGTATCTGGAGTTTTAAGGTACAATCTGAGACCACGGAACATGAATTAGATTTAGGGCATGCTGAAATTACATGAATGTAAATAGAATAGGAAAGTACAACTAGGATTCTGTACCTACAACAAACCCACAAGAAACCAACATTGAGCCTGTCCCTCATCATTCCTCTGCTGCATACGATAAGAGGCAGGGACCAGCAAAGTTACCTTCAATCATGATAGGCCGTGTGGTCAAGTGCCACCCACGGATGAACTAAAAAAGGCCTAACAGTGAGGCTTCTAAATGGATGCTGAGAAGCTATGCCTATTTTAGGGGCCACTTGTACTAATAAGGATACTGATAGTTTTGCTGATGACGAATCCACCCATCGAGGACCAAATGGATACTGATCACAATAACAACTTGTATTGTAATTACATTGACATTCGGGTTTTGGTATCTGGAGGGTGCACATCTGCTTCATATGTTATTGCCAATTGCACTATGTCTCCACCATATGTGCATTTGCACACTCTTCGTCCTCAAGACCTTCAACATAGAGGGGGTTATCACAACAACACCCTCTTGATTATTATGAACGCCACACATGCCATTCTAAATAAGACTAATTGTTGGATATGATCACATCTGCCGCAACATGGGCACAAAGGATTGGGCTGGTATATACATCCTCTCCCTCTAACTACTGTTTGTTATGCGTCACTTAGAGCATTATTCTTTGGCAGGTGGAATGATAGTGTCACTGGGAATTTTGATGGGACTAATCTCAATGAGTTTGAAAAACGAGTTTTAGCAGGATGGCATGGTTGACAGTGTCAAAGGCAGAAGAGAGATCGAGCAGAATGAGAACACACGGAGTGTTTGAGTCGAGGTTCAAGAGCAGGTCCTCACGGATGTTCAGGAGAGCAGTTTCCGTGCTTCTGGCAGCTCTGAAGCCAGATTGATGGTCATGAAGACTACCAACAAATTCAGCATGGAGGTTAAGCTGGGAGATGGCCAGTTTCTCCAGGAGCTTGCCCAGGAAGGGAGTGATGGAGATTGGGCGATAGTTAGCCGGGCAGGAGGGGTCGGAAGAGGGTTTCTTAAGAAGAGGGTGCACAAGGGAGTGCTTAAGGGGGGATGGGAAGACTCCAGAGGCGAAGGAGTGGTTGCAAAAGTCAGCTAGGGCAGGAGCCAGGGATTCGATGTGGTCCTTGATAGTTTTGGAGGAACAGGGGTGAACATGTTTAGACAAGACTTTCATAGATCAGACTTGTCTGGAAACCTCGTCAGCAGAAAGAAGGGGAAAGGCAGAGAAGGAGGCAGAAGGGGTGGCTGCAGAAGGGTCGGAGGAAAAGCCGGGGAGAGAGGGAGGGAGGTGATAGGAGGAGAGTGAGGACAGGATTTCCTGAGTTTTAGAGATGAAGTGAGAGGCCAGTGCAGTGCAGAGCGCAAGGGAGGGGACAGGAGAGGTAGAGACTGCAGCAGGGTTGGCAAGCTCCTTGCAGATTTTAAAGAGTTCGGCTGAGTTGTTAGATGCCGCAGAGATATGGGCTTGGATAAGGGTTCTCTTCTTGGTGAGAACGGAGAGACGGTATTGCCTTTGGAGTAGGCGGCAGGCCAGTTTGTCAGAGGATGAACATGAAACACGCCATTTCCTCTCTGCCACCCTGCACTTGCGTTTTAGGGTGACGAGATCCGAGTCATACCAGGAGTTACATTTGGCTTTGGGCTTCAGGCGGATTCTCATAACGGGGGCAAGGATATCAAGAGTATCAGATATAGCAGAGTGGAGCATGGGGAGGGCTGTGTCAGGGTGGGAGTCAGCCGAAGGGTGGGTGGGGGCGAGAAGGTGGCAGCGAAAGCCTCAACTGACACGTGCTTCATGGGTCGGATGACCGAGAAGGTGGGTGGCAGTGATGAGGGTGGCTTTGCCAGTGGGGTAGGGAGGGCGAGGTGGGAGGATAGGAGAAAGTGATCACTCCAGGAGAGAGGAGTGGAGAGAGGGACAGAGAGGGGAAGGTCAGAAGAGATCAGAGCATCAAGAGTGTGTCCTGCAGAATGAGTAGGCCCAGAAGGGAGAATAGAGAGTGAGAGAGAGTCACAGAGGTCATGAAAGAGTCCAGTGGGGAGACAGGAGGCATCCAAGTGGATGTTGAAGTCACCAAGAAAGAGGAGTTGAGTGGTTGAGGACAGGAGTGAGGAGGAGAGGTCAGCCCACTCAGAGAGGAAGGAGGAGATTTGACCAGGTGGCCGATAGATAGTAGCCACGGTAAGGGAATGGCTAGGAGAGAGAGAGAGTCGGCAGACAAGACATTCAAAGGAGGAGTAGGTCTGCGGAGGAGTGACAGTGGCAGGAATCCACTCTGGGAAGATAAGGGCTAGACCCCCCCCTGCACGGTTGGGCCTGGGCACGGAGAGGATCTTGTAGGAGTGTGTCAAAGCTGGTGACAGAGCTGGCCATGAACCATGTCTCGGTGAGACCGAGGACGTCAAGGTCCAGTTCCTCAAGAAGGCGACAGATATCAGAGGAATGCTTGATGGCATAGCAAGAGTTAAGAGTGCCATCCTTGAAGGACTTCCGGGGAGGGGTACAGATCAGAGGTACGCCCTGCGGAGGTGTAGAAGAAGGAGGTGAAGAAGGAGCACGAGAGGGGGCAGGGAGGGTAGAGGCAAGGTAGCTGAGGACAGAGGAGGGGGGACAGCAGGAGAGGAAAGGAAGTTGATGAGGCGTGGGAAGCGTCTATCAAAGAGGTGAAGGTTGGCCTGAGGGCCTTGGACCAAGACGGTCCCATTAGCGTAGACATTAATGATTGCCTTAGAGGAGTGGAAGGGGGCCAAGAGGACATCCCAATGGGTGCCACCCTTAATGGGAGAAGAGGAGAAAGGAGAGAGCACAGAGGCCATTTGAAGGGTCCATAGGTCAAGTGAAGGCACGAAAAAGAGGATGTCAGTGAGAGTTTCCTTGGAGCAGGCACTAGTGTAGGTGTCAGCGATAGGGAGGCCTGGGTTGGAGACCAGGATGTCCTTTTTAAACTTTTTCCTACCAGATTTAGTGAGGGGAGCAGGATAGTCAATAGAGAAGTAGTTAGAGAAGATAGGCAAGATAGAGAGCACCATGGAGTAGGAGGGAGTGGGGGGGGAGACAGACGATACGAGAGCACGCAGGCAGGAAGTGAGCGGCAAGCCCAAGTTTACCACAATTCAGAACAGTAGATGCGTAATTAGGTACAAAGGCCACCTAAGTTTCAGAATCCTGCGAGGGGAGAAACAACCCTAGTTTACAACATTTCAGAACAGTAAATGCGTATTAGGTACAGAGGCCACCTAAGTTTGAGAATCCTGCGAGGGGAGAAACAAACCTACTTTACAACATTTCAGAACAGTAAATGCGTAATTAGGTACAGAGGCCACCTAAGTTTGAGAATCCTGTGAGGGGAGAAACAACCCTAGTTTACAACATTTCAGAACAGTAAATGTGTCTTATTAGGTACAGAGGCCACCTAAGTTTGAGGATCCTGCGAGGGGAGAAACAACCCTAGTTTACAACATTTCAGAACAGTAAATGCGTAATTAGGTACAGAGGCCACCTAAGTTTGAGAATCCTGCGAGGGGAGAAACAACCCTAGTTTACCACAACTGTGGAACACAGTGAAGTGAAGACACCATGCGAATGAAGTGACCAGGTGTAGGTGGAGTGGGCCAGGAGAAGGTGGAGATAGCAAGTGGAACTGGTGCCTGGCGTCCCCTGTGGACACCTGCAGACACAGAGGGAGCTGCAGCTGTAGGAGCTGCCCTTTGCCTGAGGGGCCCTTAGCCGTGGGGGCTGCTGGGCAGTGGGGCTGCCCAAGAGAGTCAGTAGATAAGGGGGGGTGGGCGGGCAGGGAGGCGGGCTGGAGGAGGGCACCAGGAAGAGGCTGCAAGGGGAGGGGGGAGGTAGAAAACACACAAACCACGTGCTCGGAGCGCGAACAAAGTAAAACACAATTGCAATAAGATAATCTCACTTCTGGCCCAGATGGAACCGGCAGGATTTCAATCCTGAAACTGGACTGCCCGGCGAGCTGCTCTCACCCCTGGAACTGCGCAAAGAGGCGAGCAGGGGAGAGCAGCCGTCGGGTAGTCCAGAGGGACACTCGAGGAAGCCAATCAGAGGGGGGTGGGCGGGCAGGGAGGCGGGCTGGAGGAAGAGGCTGCAAGGGGAGGGGGGAGGGAGAAAACACACAAACCACGCGCTCGGATCACGAACAAAGTAAAACACAATTGCAATAAGGAATGCATGTAGGAAAAGGAAACGCTTTTGCTGACAGAATAGCCAAACAGATTGCTATCGATGTGCACTCAAAAAATGTACACGCTCGATCAGCAAGATGGGTCACTGATACTTGTATGATGGACAAAGTGGTTAGCAGTGTAAAAGAAATTCAAGCTGATGCTACTCCAGAAGAAATCAAACAGTGGGGTGAGAGTCCAGCAAGTCTAGACGATGAGGGTTGTTGGGTGGATAATGAGAAGGAAAGATGGATGCTACCCAATGCCTATGTCACTGCTATGGTCACCATGGCTCATGGGCCAACACATGTATGCGCTAAAAAGATTTGTCAACAATTAGATCCCTTCTGGTATAACACTAATATCCAGAAAACTGCTGAATGTTTAGTCCAGAGTTGCATGATATGTTTGCAATATAATATTGGGAAGGGAACACTGACACCAAAGGGCAGTTTTGGTCCCCCCTCCATGCCTTTTGAGGTGATCCATTTTGATTTCATTGAGATGGAATGTTGCCAAAACTATAAATATGTCTTGGTTGTGATCTGTGCCTTTATTAAAAGGGTTGATGCTTTCCCACTGAAAGAAGCCACAGCAATGTCAATGGCAAAGGGCATGCTTAAGGAATGTTTCCCTAGGTGTGGCCCACATTTTATCACTGTTGTTATCCTGCAAGTATGTGCGGGATTATAGATTGATAAAAGGTTCCACTCGGCCAGATATGCTCAGAGTGCCGGCCTTGTGGAATTCCTTAACGGAATACTGAAGAATAAAATCACTAAAGTCTGTGCACACAGCAATATGAAATGGCCAGATGCTTTGCCAATAGCCTTACTATCGATGCGGACGACCGCACAGTCAAAAACAGGGCTCTCCCCTATGAGATTGTCATGGGGAGACCAGCCAATTTATGGAATGCACCGAGGCCCAAACAGTTGAAAGATATTGAGTATCCTCTTTTGTCTGATTATTGTGACCAGTTGACTCAAAACTTGTGTTTGACTCACCAACAGGTACGAGCAGCTCTCCCTGTAAAATACAATGGTCCAGGTCACGACTCTGACCTGGTCAGTGGGTCTTGGTGAAAAATTTCAAGAGGGGCACCTGCCTTGCACCTCATTGGAAAGGACCCCATCACATCCTTTTGGCTAAGCAAACTGCAGTATGAGTGACAGGAAAGAAACATTGGATCCACGAGACACATGTGAAGAGGATTCCTTTTCCTCTGCCCTATGACGAAGGGGAGGAGAAGGGAATTGATGATCCTGATGCTCATAATGAGCCTGCTTTGACTGACACTGAGGGTGCCACAAAGATTCTTCCTGAGCCCGTGAGGCCTGGGGAGATTGTTACTTCTTCTTAGAAAGTCCTTCCTGAGCACGTGGGGCCTGGGGCAATTTCTTCTTCTTCTTCAATTTCTTCTTTACCGTCAATCAATCTTGTTTCTGATTATTCATATTCTTCAGGAAAAAGCAACACTTTGCTCCCTGATCATTCTGTATCTGGAGTTTTAAGGTACAATCTGAGACCACGGAACATGAATTAGATTTAGGGCATGCTGAAATTACATGAATGTAAATAGAATAGGAAAGTACAACTAGGATTCTGTACCTACAACAAACCCACAAGAAACCAACATTGAGCCTGTCCCTCATCATTCCTCTGCTGCATACGATAAGAGGCAGGGACCAGCAAAGTTACCTTCAATCATGATAGGCCGTGTGGTCAAGTGCCACCCACGGATGAACTAAAAAAGGCCTAACAGTGAGGCTTCTAAATGGATGCTGAGAAGCTATGCCTATTTTAGGGGCCACTTGTACTAATAAGGATACTGATAGTTTTGCTGATGACGAATCCACCCATCGAGGACCAAATGGATACTGATCACAATAACAACTTGTATTGTAATTACATTGACATTCGGGTTTTGGTATCTGGAGGGTGCACATCTGCTTCATATGTTATTGCCAATTGCACTATGTCTCCACCATATGTGCATTTGCACACTCTTCGTCCTCAAGACCTTCAACATAGAGGGGGTTATCACAACAACACCCTCTTGATTATTATGAACGCCACACATGCCATTCTAAATAAGACTAATTGTTGGATATGATCACATCTGCCGCAACATGGGCAAAAAGGATTGGGCTGGTATATACATCCTCTCCCTCTAACTACTGTTTGTTATGCGTCACTTAGAGCATTATTCTTTGGCAGGTGGAATGATAGTGTCACTGGGAATTTTGATGGGACTAATCTCAATGAGTTTGAAAAACGAGTTTTAGCAGCTTTAGGATGTTCTCTGTTCGCAAATAGGAGCAAGCTAAATGTTGCTTCAATTAGGCCTATTGATAGACTCTCCAGACTTTTCCAATCTATGTTAACCTTTAAAATGGTTCCTATAGGTAATAGGGATGTCATGCCTCCTTCCTATACCATTGACTATAGTCCACACTCTGTTCAATTTTGCATACAAAGAGAAGGTTCCCAGCCAATGGGTACATTTGAGGGATGTATGTATACTGCCGTACTAACCAGTGAGGATAGACCTCTGTATGTAGGAGATCCTGTTTACTTCGTTTGTGGTGATGTAGCGTATCCA
This sequence comes from Ambystoma mexicanum, assembly GCF_040938575.1. Classification (NCBI taxonomy): domain Eukaryota; kingdom Metazoa; phylum Chordata; class Amphibia; order Caudata; family Ambystomatidae; genus Ambystoma; species Ambystoma mexicanum. The sequence goes on along the minus strand of NC_090923.1, from coordinate 690,446,050 downwards.
TGGTTGCCAAGAGACTGGGAGGGTACTTGTTATTTAGGAATACTGTTATCAGGTGGATATGTCGCCACCACTGCTGACGTTTCTAGAACTCGTCCCAGGAGGGATGAGGATGGTGACACTCCCTCACAGATTCTGGGTGGCATTGCTAAATCCTTTGTGCCATTTTAGGGGTAGATGACAAACTCTCAAGATACTAGAAAATTGGCAAGGGTTTTAGAAAAAAAACATCAATGAAACTACTGACATCCTTTAAAACATGACACTAGAGCAAAAGGCTATTAGATTAGTGGCTCTACAAAATAGGATGGTGCTAAACATCATTCTAGCTGACCGTGGTGGGGTGTGCAAAATGGTGGGATCCGTGTGTTGTGTTTTTGTACCCGATTCCTCTCCCACCATATTTAAGGCAATTAAGAAATTGCACACCTTGAGTACTGAAGTACATGTTCCAGAAGGAAACTGGGATATTGGCGCATGGTTCTGGGACTTGTTACGATCTTGGAGCTGGAAAATCTTTGCAGTTCTAATTGTGAGCCTTGGCATTGTACAATTTTGCTGTTCTTGCATACAGTGGCCCTCATTACGACCCTGGCGGAAATCGCGGTGCTAAATGCACCGCGGAGCACGGCGGAAAGCTGCCGATAGCGCCATGGGGGTGGGCGGATTTTCCGCCCCATGCCGACCTTGGCGGGGCGGTAAATCCCCATCCCCCATTTTACCCTTCCCCATTCCCATTTTTGCCCCATAGGGTATAATGGGAGTGGGGAAGGCGTTAATTACGCCACCGTAAAATACGGTGGCGTAATTAACAACAAGGTCCCGTAGCGCCATGGATTTCTCCGCCCGGAAAAACCAGGCGGAGAAAGGCTCCATGGCGCTACGGGAACTCGTAGTAGGGCGGACGGGTCCGCCGCGAATAACGCTGGCGTAAACCCACTCCGCCAGGGTCGTAATGAGGGCCAGTGTCTTCCTGTCATCTGTTCCATGATAGGGGGAAGTTGTGCACAAGCGGTTGGTAAACTAGAACCTAAGACACATATGCCCGGAAAAATTACTAATGCCTTGGTAATGTTGGATATCACAATAAAACAGTTAATGATGATCAATGTTTTTGAAGATAGCGATTCAGGATGTTCTGATTATGATACATGGTTTTCGAATGATGCTAATGTTTGAGTAATGCTCTTGGCTTAGGCCAAAAGTAGAGTTTGTAAAAGTATATTTCGCATGAAAACTGCCTGATAGTAAACTATTGGCCTAACCACATTTGCATTTCACTATAAATTGCATTGAATAAACCTGAAACAGGCTGATTACGCTGCCATCTTTAGTTATCCGCCATTTTGATCGCCTCTTGCTTTCTGTCTCATGTTTAGAATTGTGTTTTTGGCTCCAGCAGAGCAAAATTAACTTTGTACTGTTTCCATGATGTCAACGTAGATAAGACTGTTGAAGCTGCTAAAGTTGATTGTGTGTCCTACACTGAGAAACCTTGGAGTTGAACAAAAGCTGTACTAATCAGTAATTTAGGTACCATCTGTTCCAGAAATCCCTTCCCCATTCAAACAGCAAAGTAGAATGATGAATAGTTGAACGTGCTCTTCTTGCAGAAATCTTTCTTTTCACTCCTTGAATCTAAGCTGATTTTAAACTCAAGAACAAATGATAGAGAAAAATAAGCAAGCAATTTAAGGAATGTTTCCTTTGTATCTGACATTTGGAAAACATGTGAAATGTTTAAAGGAAAACAACAATCTATTAAAAGATGTTTAAGCATGACTTAGTTATGTGGATAGGCCATGAACCCTAGGTAAATGTATTACACAGAGAGGGGCTGGATGATGTGTCCGGGATTGTGGAAAACTTGTATAAATACTTGTGATTTTGAAATGTCCAGCACTCTCTCATCTCACGGTGTCTGCTTGCACACATTGCGGGGTGTTGATAGCCAAACAGCTGCCTGTTAATAAATGTACATTATACTTTGACCTTGTAACTGGCGTATTTCTATTATGTGGTATTAAGTCTTGATATTCTTTCATCTTTCATTACAATGTTTCATCTCACAAAATTTGTACTTTAAGTACAAAGATCAGTATTTCCTTCAGACATCGGGAATGGCCATGGGGACCACCATAGCTCCTGCTTATGCGAACTGTGTTATGTACAGTTTTGAGATGACACATATAAATAACCATCTATTTTTGCACAAATACCTTAACATAATGGGTCTGTTACATAGAGAGCATGTTTGTTGTCTGGCATGGGTCCAGAGAAACCTTGGGTGGCATTTTTAATTTGTGTCTGACATTTGTAAAACATGTGAAATGTTTAAAGGAAAACAACAAACTATTAAAAGATGTTTAAGCATGAGTTAGTTATGTGGATAGGCCATGAACCCTAGGTAAATGTATTACACAGAGAGGGGCTGGATGATGTGTCCGGGATTGTGGAAAACTTGTATAAATACTTGTGATTTTGAAATGTCCAGCACTCTCCCATCTCACGGTGTCTGCTTGCACACATTGCGGGGTGTTGATAGCCAGACAGCTGCCTGTTAATAAATGTACATTATACTTTGACCTCGTAGCTGGCGTATTTCTATTATGTGGTATTAAGTCTTGATATTCTTTAATCTTTCATTACAATGTTTCATCTCACAAAATTTGTACTTTAAGTACAAAGATCAGTATTTCCTTCAGACATCGGGAATGGCCATGGGGACCACCATAGCTCCTGCTTATGCAAACTATGTTATGTACAGTTTTGAGATGACACATATAAATAACCATCATTTTTGCACAAATACCTTAAAATAATGGGTCTGTTACATAGACTGCATGTTTGTTGTCTGGCATGGGTCCAGAGAAACCTTGGGTGGCTTTTTTAATTTCTCAATGCAATTGACCCACATTTTCTATTGACAGCAGAGAGTGGCACCCCCAATGTGCTTTTTCTTTATGTACAGGTTCTCTTGAAATAAAGGAATTTTTCTACAACACTATATATGAAAGAGGCTGATCGGAACAACCTATTGCATCGGCTCAGCTTCCACCCACATAATACACTTACAAATCTACTATATGGGCAATTATTAAGGGTCAAACATACGGTCAGTGAGACGTACCTATGCAAAGATAAATTTGAGTAATTATGTATCAAATTTAGAGACAGAGGCTACCCTGAGGAAGAACATCTGCACTAGATAAGGTTTCCTCTAAGACTAGAACTAAGCTACTACAATATAAATCTAAGACTATTGGTCTAGAACTAGTCTTTGTATCACAAAACCATTTACAGAGCTCCACAATTAAGGAAGGTATCCACAAACATTGGGATATATTGATGAACAACTCCAGGACAAAAAAATTGTTCTCATGTCCACCAGTGTTTGCTTCCAAAAGGAGCCGTCATTTGAGATCTTTTAGTGAATACCAGTGGAAGAACCCCGACAGACAATTCCATACACTACTGGCAGGCTACGGTCTAGTTCTTTTTAGATTCAATTTGAGTGCACACAACTCCAGCATGTCGTAAATATCATGCAACATCCAGATGGCATTTTCAGTGGAAACGCTTTCTTTTCCCAGGCACGGCCTGTTCTGTGTTCGTGTTTTCAGCATCCCGAATATTGTTCCATAGAGCTCAGAGTAAGTTCTTGCTATCTGGTTTTTAGAGTCTATAGGGAGCAAAGTCAATAATGTATTGATAATGTCACTGGTTTGTTAATTTAGTATGTACTGAGCGTTTGGCCCTTAAGTAACGTGCATGCAATGGATGGGATCGCAGAGTAATTCTGAGTCCAAATAATCAAACCAACTCAGGAATATGGCAAAGATACTGCTTTATGAACAATTATCTAGAACGGGAGTTACAACAGACATCAACGGACGTTCGCTAAGCTTCTCAATGATTTTCTCATAAAAACATCCTTATATGCAAAAAATACATCAGAGGTGATGTCATACTATGTGGCAAATAATTGAAAACCTATCAAGGGTTGGGATTGGTTAAGGGAGATATCTAAATATACTTCCTATAGGAGCTAGGATTGTGATTTGCTGCCCACTGTCAGGTGGACAATTTATGCCTACCTCTAAAACATTTAGGGGGTCATTACAAGTTGGACGGTAAGGAATACCGGGCACCGGTAAGGAGACCAGTGCCGGTAATCCCTTACCACCCAATTTCGAGGTCCCTTAGCGGGAACCGCAAGGGACGTGTGTTCGGACCACACGTCCTTTACGGGTCCCGTTAGGGGACCAGGGCACTAATTACGGGCCTGCTATTAGCAGGCCCGCAATTAACGCCTGCCCCATTCCCATTGAGCCCTATGGGGGCTCAAATGGGAATGGGGAATGGCATTTTGAATGGGGATTTACAGGGTCCACCTAGGAATGCCCCGGTAAGTCCCCACTCCCCCAGACTGGACCCGGACATGATTTTGGAGGCAGCCATGGCGCTAATAGCACCATGGCTACCTCCAAAGTCGTAATGAGGCCCTTAATCTTTAAAACTATCAAGTACACAGTTTATCATTGGTCTTCAAACTATAAGGCCCTTCGTTATACTTCCCTCTACAATTGGTTGGCACGCTTGTGCCATGTCTGGAACATTTGGTTCACTTAGCAGCACGTAAACCCAGATCAAGGTGCCAGGAGGTGGACTTGACTTTACCTCCCCACCCAATTAGCCCATTATCTCTCATCACCAATGAGTTCTGCCATGAAGATTGTCTTTGAACTTGGACATGCAAAGTATCCTTGTCTCTGGGAATATTTGGGACTGCAGGCAATCACTCTCGCTGTTCTAGGACTCTGAGCTCAGCTTTATTTCCATCCTTGGCTCACGTGACGGGAGACCACAATTTGGTCCATTTTGCGTATATCAATGTCTTGGTGTACTTTCTTTGCACCTTAACAAGGGATTATTCACAATTTACACATTCACTGCTTTCAAGAATAGATAACCAAGCTTGGCTGCTTAAGTTTTGATACCGGACCAGACAGCCTTGCAAGGCGCCTCCACAATTCTTGCTGTGACACTATTCTTGCCTTTTCTCTCCATTGGTCCTGGCTTACTAAATTCATGACACTGATGTCCAGTTCCTATACAATGGTGGCTTTGCCTGCAGTCTACTCACTATATATAGCTTGCTTTCTAATGACTTAATCTACCTTGCGTTTCAGCATCTGTATAATTATTGAACGGTTGATTTTCTTCACCACTTCTCACAAGTGCAATCTTCTTTTTGCATATTAAAGTTTACTCGATTCTTAACTTTGTCATCATTTTCTGTAAAATCATGCATTCTCTTCAGCCAGCATTCCCGGGGCATCACACATGTCTCCTGTGACATCACTAGTTTCTCTTTTTTCTCCCTTTCATATTCCTTCAGGGAGTTTCTCCCTCAGATTGTCATCTCTTCAGGAATATATTCGATAGAGTTGTCTCAGCGGATATGTTCTTTCAAATATTCACCACTTTATTGGCACAACTGCTGGTGTCAAACATGGCACGATCTCAGATTTCCAACAAATAAGAGGTAGGGGGGCGTGATTTCCTGCAGAGGCATGTAACTGCTCCTCTGCATTACCGCTGGAAAAATACTTCTTGTTGATAGCACAACATTTATTTATTTATATACATTTATAAAGCACCAAATACTTGGCCCAAAGACATAGAGGCACTAACAAGACAAACAACCAATAGAATACAGTAAAACCATAATACAAAAAACATGGACATAGAATGAACAAGTCATAAGCAAAAATGAAACGAAAATGAAAATCTTGGGACACCAGCATAATAAAAAGTCAAAAAATAGTCCTAACACTAAATTAAATGGGCATACAAAAAGGACACCCACTAATAAAATAAAAACAGGAGGGATTTTCAGATTAAAAAGCAAGAAAAAGGACTAGTACTGGTCAATCTTGAAAAATTCTGAAGTTGGAGGCAGATGACATATAGTTCAGGTTCTTCCACTGCTTCAAGAACCAAGGGGCTACTCTGACCACACCCAATGACAATACAGTCTGTGACACTCCCTGTACACCAGTCCTTAACTTGAACCCTTTGGAGGAATCTCAGATCTTGCACTCTAACACAGCCTGTTCCCATACTACTATGCAACCAAAACAGATCCTTATTTTTAAGTGCCTCTCCAGTCTCATACTTCTCTGGTTTATGAATATCAGTAATAATACAGTTTCTGTGATATCTAACAAGCACAAATCAAAACTGTTTTACACTGGGTGAGATCAAAAATAATCTTCTCTTCAATAAGTTTCCAACTCCCAGAACATATTGGGCCATCCTCAGACCCTTACATTTCCAGATAATACTGTGAAAGGGCTTCTGAAACCACATCCTCCATACTCTTCAAAGAGGACTGCAGTGCCTTATCCAAAACACAGATAATTGGTCAGAGTCTCCAGTTTGATCTCCAAAAGTTAACTATTCAAACAATCCCACAAACTAACTTCTCACAACTAACTTCTTCCTTAACCAACTCCACACTAGTCATTGCAATGTCCCAGGTAGATTTATATTCATCATCAGTCATGTTCATTCTTTCGTCTTGAAGATGCTGTCTTCTACGAGTGTTCCTTATCATGACTTCAGATACGCAACCGCTACTTGGCATAATATAAAAAGGGGAAGTCCCCTTATCATGACTTCAGATACGCAACCGCTACTTGGCATAATATAAAAAGGGGAAGTGTAACGCTCACACAGCATCTGTTTCAGTAACCTAGGTTTAGACTTTATTTGATTAGATTCCTTTATTGCCCCCAAATTGATATCTCTAGGCTGAGGAGGAGGCTCTGCTTCTTGTTCAAACATCACATTAGAAGTGTGAGCTTCGGTTGCAGGCATTGCACATATCACAAACAACTGGACCATGCCTAAGTCCTTTATTTCCAATCAATGGTTACAATGGACTCAGGGATATTAGAACCCCCATATGGGTTACATCAGAATGGCAACCCACTCCGACATAATATATGCCAGACAGCCAAAATCTGCTGGGGAACCCACACAGCCTAGTTTATGGGAGCCACACACGAGGCAGAGACTGGAGGAGGTTTTAATACAACTTTATTCCTCAACTCTCAACCGTGAACTGCCCTTCCCTTCCCACCACCCACCCCTCACCTTCCTGTGCCTCCATGTCCCTCGCCACGTGATGTGTGTCTTGAAAGAGTGACAACACTACACCTCCCTGATACTAAACAAGAAGTCCAAACTAACTAATTTCCTCAATGAGTCTCTGAGTTTTTTTTCCATGTTCTTTGTGTTCTCAGGCCAAGTGTTCTTCACTGACTGCCTGGTGACATGGGATCGTCTCTTCGCTAGAGTCCTCCCCATATTCTTCATAGGATGAGTCACATGCCAGATTTGTGGTGTCGGAGGGAAGGGGGTTTACCGTGACCAGACCAGGCATCCGCCGAAAATGTGAGGAATTTCTCATGATGGTTGTCTGGTCGCCCTCTGCCGTGATGAGAGAACCCTTTGTTCGGATCACTGTTAGGCATTCTTCCCCAAATGCAGCAATGCTCTTTCGGCTTTGTTTGCCATACTATGACCACGTCTCCAGGTTCTAGGTCATGGTGTCTGGCTCTACGTTCTTCGTCTGCCAGTCTCTTCATGTCTCCCTTGTTCTCGCATCTCACTGTCCTCCCCATATCTTTCTGCGGGGTTGGTTTCATGTGGTAGTATTGTTCTTAAGTTTCTTCCAAACATGACCTCAAACGATGCCTTCCCCATGGTGCTGTGTGGGGTGTTCCTGTAATCTCTGAGAAGTTGACATAGTGTCTTCTCCACAGGTTCCCCCATGAGTTGAGGGAGTTGCACACTTCTCTTTATGTTTACCATGAAGCGTTCTACTGTGCCAGTTGCTTGGGGCCACAACAACGTTATCCTCCTATGTTTGGAACCCATGTATTCCGAAAAGGTTTTGAAGTTTTGACCCGAGAATGGAGGTCCATTGTCAGACTTTAGTATTTTTGGAATTCCATACGAGGCAAACATTCTATCGAGTGCTGGAATAGTGTGGAACGCTGATGTGGATGGCACTATTTGGGAACCAAGAGTATTTGTCTACGGCTACTAGGATGTAGTCACCTCCATTAAGTGGTCCGAAAAAGTCCACTGCAATTTCATCCCATGCCCTTTGAGGGAGGGCTGTCATGCACAAAGGCTCAGGCCTTGTGTGGGCGTTGATGACTGCACCGGTGGGACAGTGCTTCAGGAGGTCTTCCACGCCTGCATCCAGATGAGGAAACCACCGTCTTTGTCTAAGCATGCTCTTGGTAGACACTATGCCTCCGTGGCCTTCGTGAGCCAACTCCAATACTTTCTGTCACAGGGTCCTGGGGATCACTAGTTTTGTTCCCTTGAGGGGCAGTCCCTCCTCCGTCTTTGCTAGTTCATCCCTGACGGCTAAGAGGCAGTTGACGAGATGCAAACACAGAAGCTCGCGTGAAGGCGTATGAGGAGCCCGAATACACCGCACTGACATCGAGCTGCCTCCGTCACATCAGTCAGGCAAATCCAAATTTTGATGCGAGTCACAAGCGACTCATCAGTAGGTGCCCGGGCGGGCAGACAAACACTCCATTCACAGCAGGGTGCTGGCGGAGGGAAACGGATCACTCATCAGAGCCCCATTGAATAACTGGATCCAAATCGCAACATGGCCCAGCAAGTTGACACGGACAGAAGCACGTGGTGGGTGGTGGCCGCAGAACGTGCGGCCTACAGAAAAGGCATCTGACTGGTCCAGCAACAAGGTATCACCACAGTCAAAACGAACATGACAAACACACACTAGAGACACGTGAGGGAGCTTTGAGAGTGGCTATCCACAGCAGGGAAGCACACTTCATCCTGCAAATGCCATTATTGCACCAGAATGGAGAAGAAGATCTTCCTCCACGAAATCTTAAAAATAGACACCATCCTGAAATGTCAGTCCAAATCAGGGGCTTCGTCTCCAGCACTGCACAGCGCCCTGAGCAGAGTATTGGGGGTCCAGTCAGACCTGAAGATTTCAGAAGACGACTCACTACCTGTCACAATAACCCCAGCTCAGACACTGCCCACAAGGATGCAGGATAGTTTAATTTCGTAATTACCCACTAATTTTGACCTCACTGAGTCCAGCATCCTGGGCCGTCGCTGGAAAAGATAGATGAGTGATTCAGAAGAGTGCATACAGATGATAGTCCCCCTGGATGAGGAAAAGAAGCAAAGCCTCCTGAAACTCTCCATTGGCTCGCATGTCAGGGACATTGTGGATGAACTTCCCTCAAGTGCCACAGACACATATGCAACTTAAAGGCAACGCTATCAGATTATTTCACTCCACATACAAATATGGATTACGAAAGACCCATATTTCACACAGCCAGGCAAACCAAAGGAGAATCCATGGACGTATTTGTGATGTGCTTGAGGCTAAATAATGAAGCACTGTGATTTCAATAACTACTCTAATGAAGAAGCCTTGCCCTCTCAAATCATAGTAGGCTGTGAGTGCACTGACTTTAGGAAAAGACTATTGCAGAAGCCACAAATCCTGGAAGAAGTCCTAAACCCCGCTTGCTCGGATGCAGCACTGGAATCTCTGGTAGAAGGTTTGGGTGAAATAAAGATCCCCCATTGCAGAAGTGAAGGCATCAATAGGCTGGACAATGTAACCAATGGAAATGGAGAACCATTCTGTTACCGATGCGGCTATGAGTCCCACATGAAGGACAATGCCCAGCCATAGGCCAGCAGTGTTCAGCCTGTGGGGGAGACTATCACTTCAACGCGGTATGCTGTATGTACTGCAGTCAAATGAGAGGAGAAGGTAATGGTGGGAAACCACCACACGGCAGGGAAAGAGTGGCACAGAGTCCGCCAAAGACATCCAGCCAGACATATGAGCCTCCTCCATGCAGTCAAAAGGAAGAGAAGACAGTGAGAAGTGAACAAGACTGGCTAAACAACAAATCACCATTGTCCAGATCTAGGAGAAGGCCCTGGAGATATGTACGCTATCTGGTCGAACACTCACAATCCAATAGCAGATCCAGTGCATCTTCAGGATAAGACATCCAAAGAAATGAAAAACAACAGGAAGAACCAAGGAGAAAAGGGTAACTATACGCGCTGGGAAACCCAACGGCGAAGGAGCACAGCCCAACACTAATCATCCAAGTAAACAAAACAGCCGCTGAATTCTTAGTGGACACATGGGCAACTGTAAATATTATTATCCAGGAAGTATACAACAGCATACGCCATTCCCCACGACTAAGGCCCGCAAAAGTGATGATCTAGCCATACGGATCAAAGACGCCCTGTCTTGTCATGCAGCTACAAAGGACAATCGAAAGAAATCCAGATGCACGTGCTGGAAGCAGCTACCGAAAGTGGGTGCATTTTGAGCTACAAGGCAGCAATTGACATGGGCGACATTCATATACTATACAGACTCATGGTGCACAAATACCTGGACCCTACCGTGAAGATTGAATACATATTCCTCACTCTGTTCAGAGGTCTAGGGAAATTAAAAAGGCACCAGATTGAGCTCCATATTGACCCCGAAGTTCCTCCTGTAGCACAACATTACTGAGGAATCCCCATAAATATACAAAAACAGGTCGAAGATGAACTCTCAACTGTGAACTGCCCTTCCTGTCCCACCTCCCACCACTCCCTTTTCCGTGGCTCTGTATCCCTTGCCGCGTGATTTGTATCTTGCAAGAGTGACAACACTACACATACCATAGTACAAGCATCAAGCGGAACAATAACTTTGCAGAGACGCAACCAACAATTAGGCACTCTGCCTGCTACCGCCAGTTGCCACTGCCAGGCTGCCCCAGAGCGAAAGTCACAGACACCTGAGCTCCACTCTCGGTACACACCACCCCCCAACCCCCACCTTCAGACTAGAGGAAAGGACCTGATAGCATGGCGAGCCGTCAGTCCGCACTGCAAGCAACACTTGCCTGCCTGCAGCTGCTTTCCGACAGCATCCCTGCAGAACAAGTCAACCATGTTGACTTCATGTCTGTACCCAGCATTGAACCCTTAAAATGCACTGTTATCTTTGTATTTAGTTAGCATGACCCTGACACTTCGGCGAGTCTTCGAATATTAAATCAGCTCCTTTGCGGTCTCCCAGTTTTTATTTTGGAGCCATTAACTCAACCTGTCAGCTGGTTTGAGCTGTATGTATGTTGGTCTGTTTCAACGGTGGCATGATTAGTACTGCACAAGTGATCTTTAGTTTGTCAATTGTGTGACAGGTTAGTTGCTGCCTTTTCTATATTTTTTCACAAAAGACAGACGTTTCGCCTTAACATTGTTTCATTCGTTCTCACAATGGGCTATTTTTACAGACATTTCAGCAGTGTAGTGTCATTAAGGTTCATTTAGAAATTAGCGCCACACCACACCATGGTGCAAGAGATAGTTGGGCAAGACACTATGCAAATGTTTTTTTTTTTAACGGTGAAAAGTCACCTCGCACATAATGGTTATAGACACTTAAGCACATGAATTAGCACATACTGACATTTTGACATAGTATCAGATACTTCAAGTGCGTGAATTCTTTCCTAATGCATGCGCTGATTCATTATGACAAGCATATAACACCATGTATCCTGCGTGAGAGCATCCTGCGTGAGGTTTTTTTCTCCCTTTTTCTTTCTCCTACTCATGCACGCCTCAAATACATGTACTGCAATTTACTGTTTTGAAAATGGCATGATAGGATGATAGACTACTTTTTGACATTTACCGTAGGTTGATGAATAGCTCAACTGTTTGGTATCTTGCTTACAAATTGTACCCTGATGAAGGACCACCATGGTCCGAAATGCATTGGCCATTGGCATCTGCCAACCACTATTTATTAAATTGATCACGTTTTTAACCTTCAAATGTATGAGTGTTATTTATCAAACTTGTTGTACTACTCTTATGCATATAATGTGCAGCAAGTGTTGACCACGCTAGATGATTAGGGTGTGCAGCTCTCACCGCAGGCCCAATGGCCTAGGTCTTTCTTTCATATCACTTAACTGTGCCTGTTTTACCTTTATGATTTATTCAGCTCTCCTTTCTCTCTCTTGGCTCTCATTTGAAGCCTGTCTTCCACTTAATTTTGTATATATTGTATTCAAATGGCTGCTTTGTCTTTCCCCTGCCTATTTAACATCTCTAATATCTTTTTTGTCACGCGTCTTGCTCCATGCACTCAGCAGACTCTTCTTCTTCTTACAGTGCTCAAGCCTCCCTGCGGCTGTTCCCACTTGAGATAATTTGCCCTCCTTGTTCCAAAGTGCTGGAACTCTCTGCCTTTACTAATTGTGCGTGCATGTCAGCCTGGTTCAGGAGGCTTGGGCAGCCTGAGCAGGGTGGCTTCCCTCACAAGAAAGGTTTTAGCTGTTTTCTCAGGAAGGGCTATGCTTAGATGGCATAGTATAATTATACAATGACATTAGAGGGCGGCGTGGCGGCAGAGTTCTGGCCCAGCTGTCTCCTAAAACGTAAGGAAACAGCGCAACAGTGGGCCCCGTGTGACTGACAGCACACTTTGGCAAATCTGAGGCCATGTTCTGCAGTCAATCATGCACACCTTTGCAAACTCATTCGCTGTACTTTTAGCCAATGGTCTTGTGACGGGTCAACTTCCAGGGCACAATAGTCCTGGGTGAATATTGGTTTCTAAACCATCAATCAACCCCACACCTCTAATAGACCAGAAGAGATCCGAACAGTTTGAAAAAAAAACGTATAAACCTCATTGTCCAATTTTGGTAACGTGGATGGAATAGCAGGCTTATCTCCATATGGTTGTTGATCGGTGCTTAGTTGCAACACAGCAAAAATACCATTACCCAACGATAAAAGGGACTGTCGAGTCAAGGCTTTATCGAAAAAATCCACTTTATTTATATCACAACAGACAGTTCTAGCAACACTACAAAATACAACCCACCTTCTAAAGGAATGCAGAGGACAGACAGTTTCAAAGATGGAAACTTTTTGCACTCTGGATAATGGCAGGAGGGGAGTCAGTATGGTTAATAACCACAACAGTTTAAGGTTACTTGAAATCAGCACAAAGGGAGCAATGGGTCTTAAAATGCCTCTAAGGGGCTTCTGGGAAGGAACAGGGGGACAGAACCACAATGAGCATTGTGCTGTAAGTGTTCTTGCACTCAACAGGGTCGAGTTGGTTTCAGGGCACTTTGCAGGCTTCTATGAAAGAGTTCACAATGTGAGTTAGCGGTGGGTATCAGGCAGCAAGATGGTTCAGCAAGCAAAGCTGGACGAATGGCTGCAGGCTGTCCAAAATGGCGGCTCAGGATCCAGAATCATCTCAGTGCTGTTCAGCGGCTCTGAAGTACTGGGCGAGACATCTCAGATGTCATTAAATGACTGCAGCTTTACAACAGTAAGCGTTGCAGTTGGTTTCAGCTCGAGGAACTCGACTGGCTTCAAAATGTAATTTAAGGTGTATGTCGGTAGATGCTGTTTGAGGCACTTCTCCCAGCTTCTTCAATGGGATTGTGCTGTCCTTTAAGTCAGACGGCCCAAGGCTGAGAAGTGTGCTGCAGACCGCTACCTTGTCCATGGTGTTGGGTTCAGAGACATTCTGGTACTGCTAACCTAGGAAACTTACTGCAGAGCCTAGCATAGGATCCTGTGAGCTGGCTGGGTACCGGTTCTTGAACAGCAAGCAGGACCTCTGGATTCAGTATCTTCCTCTGTTCCCTGGGAAATGTTTAAGGGAGGGATTTTGCATCCGGCTTTGGAAGTCCTGGCCTTCCTTCACTGGCGTAAGATGTAAGGCAGAGAGTACCTTAGTCAGGGACCAATGATTAGTTATTCTTGCCACTCTTTGCAAAGTCTTCCGATGATCTACCAAAAGAGGGGCTCAGCCCTCTTTTAACGCCAAGTGGGCTGCAGTGATTAGTGTAGTTTTAACCCACCTTAATGAACCAATCCTGGGGTCCACACCAAGAATCTCCTGTATGCATGAGGTCATAACCAGAGTGCTCTGCAACAGGAAAGGTAAAGGGGTGAACACATGATACTAAGTCCCACCCATCTTCCTGTATGTTGAGCAAGGTGTCTCTTGGTTAATGGATCTCTCTGTGGTTCCTGTTTATATTGGCAGGTCTCCCTTGAAGCTGTGGCAAAACCAGACTCTCTGGCTCCTGCAAACCACATTCTAATACCCGATGAATAGGCTCCCCCTACCAGGGAGGCTTACTATAAACACATAGTCCCAGACATGACAGTTCACTGTCAATGGCACTGGGGGTAGGAGCTGGCTTCAGGTTGCTGACACAGTTTTAGATGAAAGGCTGTTGGGCTTTCCTGTCTCTTTTTTTAACCTCTACAACCCAGCCACAAATGGGCCTGTTCGAAGTACACTCTATTAGTATGATAATCACTGCCACCAGAGGCAGGGCCCAACAAAAGAGCGGGGCAGATCCGTGGATCCTTTGTTAGTTAATCAGGCAGGCAATGGCAGAGGAAAGGATGGCCCTCCCCTTTCTGGAGATGCCATGGTCTACTCATGGCTGTGAAATTCCAACTAAATATGACAAGAGGGATTGTGCCTGTAGGCTGTGTCCACCCAGAGCACCACGGGTTAACCCAATGACGCCTACTAGCAGAATCCAGGTGGCTATACAAGATTTCGGAACTTAGGATAAGTGATCATTTCCAAGATGTTTACTAGTACTGGCAATGGCTTCCAGTGGAGTCGAGAATCCAGATTAACATTCTATGCATCATCTTCAAATGCATTCATGAGGGCTGCTCCTTCCTCCCTTCACATGGTATATCCCAGAATGGAGCATTTGGTCCACCAATGCACTGTCAGGGCAGAAGAGATACAACTGTCAGGTTTAGGAACGGCTGGTTTTGGTGGCTGGAATCCATGAATACGCTGTGCGCGGAAATGGATTTCAGCGCACGCGGCTGGCGCAGGGATTCGCACACGCACACTGTGCGCCAGCCGCGTGCGCCACTTGTGCGCTGAATTCTATGAATTACCCCCTTAATTGGGTGGGAGGTGGTAAAGAGTGCTCTAAATTGGCAGTGATTGAAGGCAGTGTGATTTGATGGTGTTACCGTGGACATTGATAAATGTGATATGGATAAATGGTCTCCATTATTAACTATGGTGGTCATTTCATTTTTTAAGTTAGGTAAATTTCCAGAAACCTGGAAAATGGGAGTAAACTTGCCTTTATTTATAAAGGTAGTACAAGTGTCCGACAATCTTTAAAACCACTGGCTTTGCTTTCAGGTAACAGCAATGCCAATTGAGAGGGTAATCCATGGCAGGTTGAGTATTAGATTAAAAAAAAAAAAAAAAACTTTTAGGGAACAACCTGGTATCGTTAATCAGTGCCCGAACCTCCATTTAACTGTTGCTAAATATTTATATGGTTGAAATTCAACAATACATACAGCATTTATGAACCAGATGGCTGCATTTGATAATCTAAATAGGGAGAAGCAGTGGAAGACATCAGACTGGACATTCCTGCATTTCTCCTCAATGTTCTCGTTACATTACAGTTAAATAACTCGGCTATGGCATGCTTTGTAAGGAACGGGGAGCTGACCAAAGGTTTTGGTGAATGTAAATAGGGTAGTGTGCCATCTCTTATCTCTTTTTCTTAACCTCTGAGGGATAGGAATGTGGTTAGGGCCCGTACTGAGTTATGCAGATGATGCAGTTCTCCTAGCAAGAACCCCTTCAGCCCGAAGGAAATTGGTTGAGGCTGACACGTGTTATATGAATGGCAAACAATGGATTGTGAAGTTTAAAGAAAATGAAATATAATGGCATTAAAACAAATCAAAATTGAAATTGAAATCAATGTACATTAGAGACCCAAGGCTATAGGTGTGCTCAAAGTGGTGTGCTCACAGTTTACATGTTTGGGTTTGTGTTAAAGTCCTACTCTTTCATAGGAAATAAATATGCAGGCTCAAAAAATGATCAAAGCGAATGGGGCAATCTTTCACTATGCAAATAATATTAATCATGAACCAAGAACTATAAAGAAAAACAGTCTCTTATGGACTACATGGTGAGGAAGTTTGGGTTTATGTGGAACCTACCACAATACAAGGAGCACAGAGCATATTTCTCTACTCCATTTTGGGGCAACCAAGTTCAACTACTAAGTATAATGTTCATTTAGAACCGAGGATGGTGTTGTGAGGAATCTGATTCTGCTCCACAGGAGTACAAGCATGAGTGGGGGTATAATGGCCCCTGCAGTCCTCACACTTCTACAAACAAAAAACAATACAATCATAAAAGTAAAGCATGGACAGTTAATAAATAAATATATATCCTCCTTCACCTTATGTGGTAACATGGGCAGATGGAAGGCTGTGCTCTTAAAATGATTGCAAATGTGAGCCACTAACGACCCAAACAACACAGTAACAGAGTCCAAAATAAATGAAATGTAGCAATCAAGGTACTATAAATATATGTATACACTAATTAAACACATTATCTACAATAGAATGACATGATATGATATGCTATGATATGACATGTATAAAGCGCATGTACACAAGTCTTGATGAAATAGAAACATTGTACAAAAAACACCCTTGTGAAAGACAGAGAGGAAACAACAGACTGAAGAAAGTAGCCCTCTGAGCATGGGTATAAATGTGTTAGGCAAATTCCAACCATGAAAGCATGGGTCTTTGTTGAAAGAAGGTGCTTAGGTGACCAAACCAGTCTTCATAGTCCCAGTGGATGGAGGGAGCAGTTAGTGGTAAACAGTCCCTCGTTTTGGTTCTTGGGTCGGGTGAGGATGTTGGCACCCACTGTCGAAGGTTGATGTGAGTGAATCAAGCTCAGTTTTGGCATGTTGGATCATGTGAGCCCAAGCAGCATGGACACAGTGGCCCTCATTCCGAGTTGTGCGCAAAGGGATACCGGGCACCGTTAAGGATATCGGTGCCGGTATTCCCTTTGTGCCCTATTCCGAGGTCCCTTAGCGGGTCCCTTCCTTAACGCCTGGTTTTACCAGGCATTATGGATGGGGCCCGTTAAGGGACTTCAGAGCTAATAAGGGTACTGCAATTTGCGGTACCTTTATAAGCGCCTTCCTGCTTCCCATTGAGCCCTATGGGAGCTGAAATGGGAATGAGGAATGGCTTTTTCAATGGGGACTTACGGTCCTGCAAAGGTCGGAATAGACTTGTAAGTCCCCATTGAACCAGGGCCGACTCTGTACCAGTATTGGAGGTAGCCATGGTGCAAATAGTGCCATAATTACCTCCAAACTCGGTATGAGGGCCATTGAGTAGGGGCAAATGCATTGTTGTGTGTGGTCTAATGGCAGCGCTCAACGATTCAGCTCAGGGCAGTGCAATGATATCTTCGAGCCAGAGATAGGTTGAAGCTGCTCGGAGGACTCGATGTGTGATTCTCCAGTGGTTCGAGTTGGTCGGCAAAGTGGTTATCTTGGGTGCGTTGATGTGCAGGTCATTGAGGATCATGGTTCAAAGGCTAGCCATGGTTTTAACCACTGAACAGAGTTGGCAAGTGACTATCCAGCTGTTCCGTTCAGTTCCTGATGTCAAGCAGGGGATTCAGGTCTAGCAAGTGACAGGGTCAGCTAGAGCTCGATGCAGCATGGAGCTGGCAGAAGTGCAAGGAATAGTTTGGATTGGGGAGGGGCACAGTGCCAGTGCTAGTGTCTTCCCTCTTATTCATGGTGCAGCGAACATCGACCACCCTGTTTTGTCCAGCAGAACAGGGAGCTTCAGTTGGTCTGGCCCTCAGGCTGCAGTGAGGATCACTAGGAGAAACTCAAGGACAGGATGGTAATGTTGATGGTCTGTTCTCCCAGGCTCAGGAGATTCTGGTGCAGTGTCGAAAATTGTGGTCCATAGCAAAGGTTCACCCACAATCTGCCCAGGCTGTGGGTAGGGAGCAGATATTATGCCTTGGACAGTTCCTTCCTCACTTCAGGCTGATGGCTTTGTAAAGTGCAACTTTCCCATAGGAAGTCTGTTTAGTTATTTGCACGCACTTCGGAGAGAGTACTTACGATGTTTTGAGAAGATATGAATAAGGGGTGGGAAAGCCCTTCTTTTAAAGGCACTAGTTCCCAGGTGACTGGACTGAAGGTATCCTGCCTTAGTGGTCCAGTCCCTGCTTGTGAACTGAGTGGACTTTGCCCATCTGATGTCACATCCAAAGTGCTTTTCTCCAGAGGAATTGGAGGAGACAGGAAAGAGAAAGAAAGACAGAGAGAAACAGAATGGTGGAATTCTCCTTCCACTGAAGAGAGCACTCCTGACTACTCTAATCCCACCTTTTTACCTTCCCACGAAGAATACAAACCTTTTGAAATGCATCGCTATGGTATGAGGCTACTCCTTTTGAATGGGTGTGTTCCTTAGATGCCATGGCCCAGGACAGCGTCCTGTTGTGCGGCTGTCTCTTGCAGAAGGTGTTACATGCCCTCAAAAGGAGATCAAAGAAGAGGCCACTCCTCAGGTTCTTTTCCTGCCCAGCAGATAACAATACACAGCACCTTCTGCAGCAGAGCTATCTCAAAGGAGCTGACACATGTGTGATATAATGTTAACTTTGCAGATTTAGATTTTTTTAGGGTGACTGTGTTTGTCAGACATATTTTCTTGTTAGTATGATTTGGAAATATTGGTTTTAGTTTTATGCTGATTTATACTTGGAGTTGTCCTTATTTATTGTACTTTCATTCTTTACTGGGTGTGATTAACACATGTTCATCAACTCTATTAATATATTAAGTTATTTTTAATATTTCCATATATTTGTTTTTTACTGATTGGGGAATTATGTAGTTTTATTAATATTTGAATGATTAGCTGATTTTTTGATTATAGTCTGTTTTTTATTTAAATTTTTTATTTGTTTATGTGGTGAATCTTTCTTTAGTGGCTGTTTTAGTATAGTAAATGTTTTAGTATAGTTTGTTCTCTTTGTTTATGAAGTGAGTCTTTCTTTAATGTCTATTTTAATTAAGTCTGTTTTCCTTGTTTTCCTTGTTGGTGGAATATCTTCTTTCAGTGGTCGTTGAATGCTTGGGTATTTATGCCAGTGTAGGATGAACTCTGTTTTGATGTTTATTATGGTGTTTGTGCCTGATGCTTACATTGTTTTTGCAAGAGGCAAAGTGGAATTAGATTAAGTGGGTGTTTGTATATTTGATATTTAGAGGTTTCAAGTATAATGTAGCAAGTATTCAATTTGTGGTTGAGTTTAGAAGTTTGTAACCAGGATATGGTTTGCATTGTGCTATTTCAGAAAGACAGTGGTGAATTTCCCATTTTGTGAGGGACTTCTACAAAACTGGTGCTGAGTAGCTGGGCACCTGTGTTTTGTTGTGGGATCGGTTGAGATTCTGGGTATGTGTTAGGATTCATGTTTATGGCACCTTTCCCTTTATTGTGATGGCTTTATTTTTCCTTTTTTCAATACTAGCCTTGATAAACTCTGTTTTTGTAAGCGTACTAAGTTGTTATATATTAGTTTATTATAATTCTGGCATACCTATTTGGTCATTCTGTATGTAGCATTCACTTAAAAAAAAAGTTTGTGTTGATTTTAATAGCTTTAATTGTTTTACACTCTATAGTAACCCCAATATCACCATTCTTTAGTTCTGTAACTGAGACAATTTGGTATGTAGGTTAGTGTTAGAAGTGTTGTTTTCTGTAATGCCTTTTTTGTTTAAATATGTACATCTGTTTGTATACATTGCAAATTAATAATCTTGAAAAAGGACCAACAGTCCAAAACGCATTGAGCGATGTACCTGATTTTTTCACATTGCGTGTGCTTTTGTAAACCTGCTGATTAAAGCACTGTGGGTCTTATTACAAGTTTGCTGGTATTTTGGCAGAAAATCCACCAAAATATCACCAAACAAATTTACTGCTAACACAACTTTGTCCGGCGGAATTACCGCTGAATTACAAGTGGCGGTAAAATGGTGTTAGTCTCCTTCGGCAGAAAGACCACATGCAGTATGTGGACCGAAATGGCCGGTTTTTGGCAGTTATGTGGCTGAATTACCTCCAGCCTTTTGCTGGAGGATTTTCCTCCACCACACCGCAATAATCATAGTTGGGCGGTGGGATAATGCAGCGTTAAAGTGGCAGTAACCTTGTGACTGCCACATTACTGCCATTTATAGCCACACCACACAAATTGTAACAGGATCCATTATTGTAAATGTTTTCTGAATTACTATGTTAGAGGATTATTAAACAATATCTTTTGTGAAACAACAGTGGTTTGGTTTGTTAACCACATTTAGGAATGCAGACTTTCACTGGGTTGATTCCTCACTTCATTCAGGATTGTTACATAATCATAAGCATTTTAAATAGTCATTTTAGAAAAAGGATATTGGCAAAGATGATTTAACATGTTTTACTGTTGGTACATTTTTAAGTGCTGCCATAAAAAGAATGGTGATGATCACAGAAAGTTGTAAATGAGCAAAATGCTGGTTGGGTACTGAACATGATTTATAATTTTTGTTACTGTGATTAATTTGTTATAAGTGATGTGTGTTTTATAGTAATTAGAGACTTTTGGGTATATATTGATGTTAGTTAATACAATGTTTTGCCTAAAATGTGTTTGATTGGCTGATGTGTATTTTGAATCTTTTATGGGTGTTATGTAAAACTGAAATAAAAGGTTAATAAATACGGTGTTTTTGAAGTTGTTAGGAATGTCTGAAGCAGAATTTTCTGTGCAATGGCCAGCTGTCTCATAAGGCGATGTTTTTCTCACTCTGACTGTTGCTGAAAATTCGATATTGTGAAATCCCACTACTTTGGATACCATGCTTGTAGTGAAGAAATACATGTTGCATCCATTGGACACTGTGCTTGTTGTATCCATTGGACACCATGCTTGTAGTGAAGACATCCATCCTGCAACCTTTGGACAAGTACTCGTTGTGAAGAAGAGATCCATGTTGTTTCCATTGGACATCATGCTTGCAGTGAAGAAGCCCATATCGCACCAATTAACGACAGTTCTTGTTGTGAATAAAAGAATGTTACATACTTCTTCGGATGCCGTGCTTGTATTGAAGAAGTACTTGCTGAATACATTGTGCATTTTGCTTGTAGTGAAGAAATCCATTATCTCTCAATTGGCCATTAAGCTGGAAAGAAGAAATCAATATTGTTCAGATGCTGCCCTGCAGGTGAAGGTTACAGTAGTTGCTATAAGCCACTCATGTGTATCACAGTCCACAATGTTTCTGAGTAGTTGTCACACATGACATTATAAGTGAGAAATTCTCGTGTCATGAGGAGACCTGGGAATTCTTGATGATAGCCAGTAAAAAGTCTTTCATTTTGTGAATATTTCTTTGGGTCTATTGACAGAGGAGTTGCAGAACCACCACGAAATGCCACAAAGGATGAGCACCAACGACACATAAGTGAGCACCTGGCTTTTCCTTTGTCTGTCAGTGTGAAACTCTTAGACTCATAGCCTGGTGTAGCTTATTTTGTTTAGATATCAAATCATTTTTATCTGTGTAAGCAGTCACAACTGAATCTAAACTATTTTAAGGATACTTATTCTCGAGCTCAATTAAATGCAGGTCAAATACATATATTTGCCTATAGTATTCAGGAGAAGATATTGTAAATTGCTACTGTTTATGCACAATGCCACAGTTAGAAGCTCTTCTAGGTTGTATCCCTACCAATGTTCATGTTTATAATTGCTTTAAAACTATTATGCAGATTTGCTATTTTTTCTGCCCATTATATGTAGTGATATTTATGTATCTTTGTGTAATGTTTTTTCTGTGAACAAAAGTTTATATACATGAATGATCAACTACTAAGGACCTTACAATACGTTTGGGGGTGCAGTAGAAAATGCGGTGATAATAGCATTAACACTGCATTACCGCACCACCCAACTATGAGTTGGGCGGAAAGTGGGAGGATTCACCTCCAGCACTGAGCTGTTGGTAAATCCGCAGACTTTCTGCCCATTTTGAGCACAATTACTGTGGCGCAATTACCCCCATGGTAATTGGGCCAAAAATGCCCCATTGAGTCCTATGGACCAAAAGAAAAGGGGAACTTAAACCATCACTTGATCTGGCGGTAATACTGTCGGGCCAAGTGGCTGTAAGGGTCATTAAGTTGAGCGGTATTCCATATTGAATCCATGTCTGAATCTATGATAGAATGCTATCTGTATGGGTAAGGAATGCCAAGCTTTTCTGATTGTTGTATCCCTGAATGATTATGATAACTCGGTCCCAGAAAGTATGATCTGATATTCAGACCTAACGTTTTTAATGCTCCTTGCTGAAAAAGCTACCTTCTCCCACTCTCCCAGACTTGCTGGGAAGGGTAGTGGTGTGGGGTTCCATATCAATAAGGCCATCACTACTGACCATCAACACTCTCTAACATCAACTTGTACTCTTTTGAATATGCCAAAATGTAACTCCTACCTCCTACTCGTCTCACAGTACTGGCTCTCTTTTACACCCTTAGTTCTCTCTACTCCTTCTTCCTTGATATGGCCCTTCCCCTTGTGTCACTCACTACCAACATTGCAATTATCATACAGGGTGACATTAACCTTCCTAAGGCCTTTGCAGCCACCTGCCTTAAACTTAAATCCCTCCCATTTGACCAGTCCCTCTATTTCATCCACAAGCCTGCCAAATCTAGTGGGAACTCTCTTGACCTTATCGTTCTCTCTAATTTATTTTCCACCTCTAATCTCCATTGACCCCTCTCCCTCATATCACTGAAGTGTATACTTTATCATCTCTGTCCCTCCATTGTACACCCCTCTTCCCCCCTCTAACCTCTGCACTGGACTCTGTCAAATCTTCCTATTTCACAAACCTAATCTCCTCCCTTAGCTATCCCCCCGAAAAAAAAATATAATCTACTCTTTGGTCACACATCCCAGGCCAACATCCATTGCCTCCTATTTTCTGCTAATGAATTTGCTCACTAATTTTCCTCTAAAAATATCTAAAATGCATGACACTTTCCGAACCCTCTTCTCCCTCCCTCATAAACCTATTTATTAAGGTTAGAAGAGGATTTAACATGCTTTGCTGTTGCTGCATTTTTAAGTGTTGTCATAAAAAGA
Organism: Ambystoma mexicanum; assembly: GCF_040938575.1. Taxonomy (NCBI): domain Eukaryota; kingdom Metazoa; phylum Chordata; class Amphibia; order Caudata; family Ambystomatidae; genus Ambystoma; species Ambystoma mexicanum. The sequence goes on along the minus strand of NC_090923.1, from coordinate 690,422,826 downwards.
AGGTTGATGATAACAGAAAATTGTAAATAAGCAAAATACTGGCTGGACCCAATATGATGAATTGTTACTTTTGTTAGTGTGATTAATATTGTATGTGTGATGTGGGTTTTAGACTAATTAGACACTATGCGGTATAGATATTGAGGTTAGTAAATATAATGTTTTGCCTAACATTTGGACCACCTCTCTCTCCTTCCTCTTCTACATTCAACTTCTTCTCCCCTATGTCTCCTATGGAATTAGCACCCATACTTTGCAATGCCAACCCATCTTGCGCTTCCATCTACTTGTTTGCTCCCTGAATGGTCAAAGACTTAGGGCTTCATTACGAGGAAGGCGGTAGGGGGTTAATGGGGCTGGTAGAGCTGCCGGCCCCATTAACCCCCTACCGCCTCATTACGAGGTCCACTCGCGGGACCCGCTAAGGACACCTGGCTTGACCAGACGTCCTTAGGGGTCGCGTGAACGGTCAAGCATGCGAACAACGGGTCCGTCGTTAACGGGCCTGTTGTTAGCATGCTCCCCATTCCCATTGAGCCCTATAGGGTCTCAAATGGGAATGGGGATGGACCGGGTCTGGGTTCCTTGAATGGGGAAATACCGGGCCCTCCTAGATCAGAATGGCCCGGTATTTCCCCATTCTGAGAACCCAGACCTGATACCCGGAATGGGGGTTGCCATGCCGCAAAAAGCAGCATGGTTACCTCCTTCCTCGTAATGAGGCCCTTAGTCTTAATGCTGTGCCCCTATCTCTATGAGCTTCATCACCTCTCTCTTGCCACTGACTCTTCCTTAGCTACTTAAAATCTGTGACTGTCTTACCCCTATTGAAAAAAAGCCTTTGCTGACCCATACACTCAAGCAATCTATCCCCCCATTACACTCCTTCCCATTGTTCAAAAGTAATTGAGTGGCCAGATCACCTTCATTATAAATTGGACGGTTTAGTGAAAATATGTCAGTAATACTTTTGCTGCAACATTATCAGACTGTCAGTATTACAGCCAGAGGTAATACCACCAAAATACCTGGTCTGACCAGGTTTAAGCACGGGACCCGTTAAGGGACTTTAGAGCTAATAATGGTACCGCAATTTGCGGTACCGTTATTAGCAACTTCCCCATTCCCATTGAGCCCTATGGGGGCGAATTTACCCCTAGCTCTGAGCTGGGGGGTAAATAAGCTGGAAAAATGTCCTTTCTCTGCCAAAATAACTGCCAGTGGTATTACCTTGAGGTAATTGAGGAGGAAATTCTCAATGGACCCAATGGGGAAAGGGGACTTACAGTTAGCGCCCAACCCGTGATCCAGCGGTAATACAGCCGGACCGGTGGGCACTAAAGCTAATATAGTTTGCCAATATTACAGCCCAAATACTGACAACTCATGATGAGGTCCAAAGCCACCACATTTTAAATAGGAATACGAATTGGCAAATTTGCTAACTGAAATAATGAACTTGCAAGCTGCAAAACCAAGAAGGATTCTTCCAAACTATGAATAAAAGAAAAGTATTTTTTTTTTGTTTTTTGTTTTTGAAGTGTGGATCCTGCAATAAGTCTGAATCAGCCAACAATATGATACCATGTTTTCCATTTGGAACACCTCAGGTATTCCACATTAAACAATTAGTTTTATGCAAAGGTGCATACATTGCTTATTGTATTGATTGCATTCGTGTCAAGGTTTGCCCCCCCAGGATTCCCATTCTGAAATCCAGAACACTCTTGACTCTGGCACTCCATGGTCCATACACGGTATGGTCTGGTAGCCCACCCCCAGACCCTGGTCTGGGCCCTGGAGTCCGCCAGGAACCGGGAGCACTCTTCCAGCACCAGAGGAAGGACTTTCCACAATATTATTGTGGTGCCAAAACATTGCAAGCACTGACTTGGGAGCCCAAGAATTGAAAAGGTAAACTGTGAATTAGTGCACACAAGAGAGTTATTTTATTTCTGTTTTAGTGAGCAATCTTACAATTGCTAATTTTGAGCAGCATTCACACTTTTCCACACATATAGTGGAAAAGTGAAGACCATTTCGTCGACGTATTTCATGTGTACTTTTCCACAATGTGATGGAAAAGTAAAACGATTGTATGGAGGGGAATTCTTGTACTTAATGCATTTATAACCGATTCCGCCTGTGAATTTCAGGATGCAAACGAAAAGGATATCTCTGTATATTTGTTATAAATTGGAGATAACCGTACATGTAGATTGTAACTACACACACGTATAAATGATCTGATTACCTATAATATGCATGGCTAAACTGTAAATGCTAGATGGGATCTCATTGTCTACAAGTTCTTTTGTTTCATGACATTTCTGCCATCATTGAAATAGTAAATGGATAAAAAGGTGTTTTCTTGTATTTGGTACTGTTGTGTTTACACTGCCTATAAATAATCACCATATCAGAAAAAGTAGCAGACATCTCCTGCGGTCGTTAACAACTGTGGAAATCTAATCAAACTACTTGCAAGTGGCCACTACAATCGATATAAAAGCAGGACGAGTTCTGTGTGCTTTACTACAAACGTACCTGCCATAATAGACAAAATATCAGGACATTTTTGTGTATTTGATCTTTGTATCCATGAGTTTGCATTACCCTTTCAAACATGTCCACAAAAAAGGAAGAGAAAGGGTACATATGTAAAATGACTGCCTAGCTCATAAATGATTTCTATGATCACCTACAAAATGGTGACAACCACCAACACTCAGAGAACAACAGAATATTCTCTCGGACATTTTTCCTTCATCACAGAGATGTATGGCTACTATTTATTAGATGCTGATGAGACTTGTGAATTTCATTCCTAAAACAGTTATGGCAATACATTTAAATATGATCTGAATCCACCATGTTTTAATTGGTGTTAAAATGTGTATCCATGTCAACAAATCACATTCTTTATTAGAATTTGGTGAATCACTTTTTGTATAACCCACTGTAAAGGGCTGTATAATCACTAACCCTGTGGTGGGGCAAAGTTGCACATACATATAGAAAGCCAACCCACGCTTAAAGCTAAGTAGACCGGCAGTGCAGTCAGGCTGAACTTTTAGGAAGGGGTTACAGGGTGACAATAGGGAGTAGGCTGCCACAAAGTACTATGAAATTCACATACTTCCCCACAGAAAATATGCCATGCTGATATACTGCAAATGTATACAATTGTTATGTTACACATATAAACTCTATTAGGTCAAATAAGTACTTCAGTAAGAAACCCCAATAGGGCCTCATTACGAGGAGGTAGCCATGCCGTTTATATCGGCATGGCTACCCCCAAACTCGGGTCCTGCTCTGGGTCCCACGAAAGGGCAATTACCGGGCCATTTCGACCTTGGCGGACTCGGTAATTCCACTGTCACGGGACCCACAGCCGGTATGTCCCCATTCCTATTTGCACCCCATTGGGCTCAAATTGGAATGGGGAGGATGGTAGCAGCGCTACCGTTCATAATGGTACCATTGCTACCATCCAGTTCTGCTCACGGGTGCCGCTCTGCACGCCTGGTCTAACCAGGTATGCAGAGCGGCACCCACAAGCAGAACTCGTAATGTGGCGGTACAGTGATAACCACTAATGGTAAATCCAACAGAATTCCCCTGGAATCCTATGGACACCAAAAATGTTGACTAAAGGCATCATACTGCATGGGACCAAGAGGTGGTAACAGTAAACGATTTTGGCAGTAATTCCGCTGTTTTCCCAACAAATTACCATGAAACCCAGAATGATGCAATGTTTCAAATATCTATAGAGTTAATTTATAATCACGGTTGAAGAAATGCAGACTATGACTTTGAAAATACATCATAAATCGGTGGTAAGTACTAACATTCAAGTTCTTCGCCTGTAGTACCCTGAATTCCAACTGGGTACAGGACAAATGTTCAGGGGTAGGTAAGTACAACCCAAAGTAAGATTCTGAGAGCTCCAAAATGTTTTAAAAGTTCCATAGGAATCAACGGGACAAAGTCAGTAGGCCATCTGCGTGAGTGGAGACAATGATGGCACATCTCAGTTCTTACCCTCTGAGCTCTGCAGCTAGCAGTTAAATATAAAGCTGACACACACCATTTTACATGCTTGATTCAGTGTGGTGCTTCTGATGAAACAACCCCCGGAAGGACCAGATGCAACCACAATGAAGAGATTCAGAGGTTGGCTGCAGCACTAGGAGCCCCAGAAGAAGATTCCTCACAGCAGCAGTAACTTAAATGTTAACCAATGGGAAATGGGGTAATAGCATGCTACTGAAAGTATTTCCCCCAGACCAGAGAGACCCCTGTGTTTGAGTATCAAGAATAACCAACAACCCCAGCAGCCAGAGATAAATACTCTTAGTAATGGTTCTCCCGATTTCATCTCCATGGATACTAAATAACCCAGTAGGTACAGAACTTCTTTTCAAGGACCAATTTACCGGGAACTTGACCCCTGATTCAATGGCGACTAAAATGAGGAAGAAAAGACATCCTTTCCATGACTGTCCCCTTCAAGCCAGCCATGAAAACAGAGGAGAGAAAGACTGCAGGATGGCTAGGGAAAATGGAAAAATTGATTTTGGTGCTTCTGCAGGCAAAAAGTGACAGCAACCCAAAATAAGGTGGTTCAGCATGGAGAAGATGTTGGAAGCAACCCAGCATTGTCCAAGGAGCAGATGAGGGTGTATTGGTGCATCAACATCTTGCTAGGTTAATGCAATGACTGCCATCAAGGTAGAGACCTTGATGGTAAACAGAAGCAAGTGGTGGTAACATGGCCTGGAGGTGGTTCCAGTATGGCAGGCCCATCAAACAAGTAGTGTCAGAAGTAAAATGAATGAGGCCCCAGATTAACATGCATCAGCAGACAAAAAGAAACTGGAAATGTGCCCAGGTCATTGCATTCAGCCAGTTTGGCCAAATAAGGATCTAAATTGGAAACAACTAGGGACATCAATTCACCAAAATGCCAGGGGTACCAGAAGTGACATGACACAGACAATAGCATCAGGGGAAGTGATGTCACATGACCTTTTAAACTTACAACATCACATGACATTAACCTGAACTTTAGCCTTAAAAATGTCACCTAAAATACCACACTGGTGTTAAATCTTAAATCTTACATACACTTACAATTGACTAGTTACAAAAGCCGACAAAAGATAATTCTAGTTAGCAGTCAACTAGGCTTCTACCGCGGTATACCATGGATGATGTTATTGAAGTGCGAGAATGGGATAACACCCTCCCCCCAGTCTCATCCAGACCATGGCCTAGGGGATCACGGCCCAAGCACCCAACACGAGAGGAGTTTGAACAATTCCCTTCCTTACCAGATGACAAAGTATCCTGCTTCAAAGGCCCACTAGCATGCCCTGGTCAAGCCAACCCATGCGCCATGGACCAGCTTCATTAGACACCAACCACGAAAATCTCCATCCTTAGAGATGCCATGACAACATAGCCAACAGACAAGAACACACGTGCCACCATGCCACCTTGCCCACTAGTCACACACACAAACCCACAGGAAGAATATACTCAGTGCTATGACGTAGCGGACTGACATACCCACGGACATGCATCGTTGTTATTTTTCACATGGGCCTTTTACAGCACCGCAAAAAAGCAAGACGCCTGAAGAGCTCATGTACATGCTTGCTGATGCTTTCTCGCTACCTATCCCTATGAAGACGCCACCATAGATACCTAATGCTGCGTATGACACTCTGTCACCGCGCAACCTCCATAGTATGGATTATGTACCGCCACCCACGAACCTAGGCCCAAGTGGGCCGCAAGCAAGAGTCCCCAGGCAGGAGCCTCGCAAACGAAAATCCTCACAGCATGAAAATGCAAGTGCTGACCATGCAGAACGAGCCCCCAACGAGAGCGCACAGCCAAGGCTGCAATGTTGCAACCGCATGCCGTGCGCCCAGCGCCAAGGTTATACCTGCAGGTACCAAACCCTCAGAGGGAGAATACAAAATCTAATACTCATAATTCTACTCCAGCTACGCTCTCCCCACACGTGACCAAGCCGAAACTGACAAGGTGCCAAGCTCACGAGACAGAGAATCGCCAGGGTCCCACGTCTGGGACACAATCTGCAACAGCGAAGTGACAAGTTGGACACCTACAGCGATGGCAAAAACATGCACACCAGCCCGTAAGCAGACCTGTCCATTGTCCGCCACAAACACATAGTTGCACATTGTTGCTAATGCCAGGTACACCGCGAGCTGGGAACGGTGAAGGTCCCAGGCTTGGGGGCTTGCGGGAGAACCAATCAGAACACAAGGGGCTCATCACTGACGCCATCACTCTTAGCCAATCACCAAGGGTCACCTTGTAACAATTCTGATGTAGCAACTGTTAGGGACAGCCCAATAGGGTAACCATACTAACACTACCACACGGGGAACCAACCCGAAATGGCGATAGGTTTTGTGATGATTTTCCCATGTGATGCAAGTAGCGTGTCATACTGCTGTAAAAAGGGCCTGCATGTCCCACTAACGACGCGAGCCTCTCCAGATACATACGGTCTAAGCGTATCCCTGCCGTTACTCTAATAAACAGCAGTTATTACCTTGCTCTTGGGTGTGTCTCATACTCCTTTTGGGACGCAGGAGGAGTTGGGGCCTCCCCAGCCCTGGAGGTCCACGGACGTCCTTGCCGGCCCCCGGGAAAATCACCCCGACAAGTTGGAGGCACTGCTGAGATCTGTTTTAGGTCTATTACCCTGAGAGCATCGTTCCAAAGCCTCTTGCAACGAGGCAACCCAGCAGCGTGGCCCCCTCTGCCGTTGCCCCGTTTTGAGGACTACAGGTCCATCGCGGAACTGCAAGAAGACTGGACAGCACAATACGGATATTGGCCCTCGGAAGCCGACTTGAGAATTATCCCGCCCTCGGTTGGCGAGTGGTCAGACGTGGTCCAGACGAGGGGAGGTGGCGAGCTGCTTTGGAGGAGTGCACGCGGTTGAGAGACCCTGGCTCACAAGGACTTGGTGAGTATGACACGCCCAACCAGCAATGTAATGTTGTGTGGGAGGGGGGAGGAATTGTGATAAGGGTGGCGGGAGGTGTTTACAGTGTGTTGCAGAAGATTTGATTAATAAGTGGTGATAGACGAGTGAGCGGTAGTAGGACAGGCACGAAGGCCTTCTTTTACCATGTCACGAACTGAATTGGGTGGAGCCGAAGTGCACCACGTGTGGTTGTTGGAAGGAACTGATTTGTCAAGCACCTGTGGGGGAGGGGTGTGGCTTTCCTATGAATTGACGTTATAGATCAATGAATAGATGTGGATTCCTACTAATTGAGTGTTGAAGCTTGTTAAGTAGATGAAGTTTCCATGCAGGAGGTAGCTAGTTTTGTTCCCAAGTGCGGAAGACAATTGGCTGGTTAAGCTCCCCGAGAGAGGGGGCGTATCACACGCGAGGCGATGCAGCGTGCACAGTCCTATTGTAATAAGTAATTGATTGGTGCATCCTCCACTCCTGGCGAGGTGGGAAGAAAGCTGTGGGTTTTACGGGCGACAAAAGGGTTAAAACATATCACACGCTCTTTGATCTTATAAAGGTTTCTTACCGGTAATAGTTTACAGAAGTTGGTGAGGTCACCCGTAGGGCTTGTACAGGACACTGCAACCATCTCGTGTTGATCAAGGGGTGGCCGGGAGACAGGAAGGGGGAAAGCGCGGATAGAAGAGGTGAGGAGGCTGCGCACGGAGAATGCCAGCAACTCTCGATAAGGGAGGGGCGAAAAGGGGAGAGGTAGCCGCGCACGGAGAACACCGGTCATGCTCGGCAAGGGGGTCGAGATAGGGGAGGGAGAGGTTTTAAAAAAAAAAAAAGGGGGAAGGTGGGGCGGCTGTAAAAGCATGCAACACAGGGCATGCAGCCGCAGGGGGCTTCGTGCGCCACGACCGCAAGGGGCCATTGTCATGATGCCTACCCCCGGGCATCCAGATCAAGCCCATCAGCCCCGGGAGCAGGCATCCAGGTATTTAATAAAACCCCAGCAGCCCCGGCTGGGGGCTGTCTTGGTTCAGACCTGGCGGCTTAGGCGCCAGGGTCATAATAGAAATCAGTCCTGGCGCCATAGGCGCCAGGCTCATAGACTTTACTTACCTCATGCAGACCATGCTGCAAATGAATCCAAGCCAACGTGAGGCCTGGATGGGACTTTTTTTCTACAGGGACTATTTTTTACTTGGGTGTGGTTCTAGGGACTTCTTACCTGGAACTACTTTGGAGGCTATTTAAACCACGCCCGAACAGCAGCACATGCTACGTGTTATTCTGCATCCAGCAGCGTAACGCTCACCGTGCCTGCAGTCAGCATCCAGTCTTCAGCCACGCCCATCTCGAATCCAGAGCTCCTAGCAATAGAAGAAAGAAGAAGGAAAGGTTAGAAAACAGATATTATTTCAATCCTTTCCTGAATTCCGGATCCATCACGTCTTTGAACTTGAAAAGGACATTAATTTACACGCGTCGCATCGCCAGCTGCTGCGCCGCGCAATACTCACCAGTCCTCACAGCATTTTTCGATCCGGCGCAGCCTCCATCATTTTCTCCCTTGAATTCCACCATCTAGGGGACAAAAGAAACATAAGGTGAGCCGAGAGAGCCAACAAATACAACCTCTCCACCATAGACTTACCTGATTAACAACCGGAGGCATTATTCTGTAACAAACCACAACTTATTACGCCGCACCTGTAAGGAGAGAGAAACCAGCAATTTAAACACCTGCATCTTTTGCCGGACAGTGTTGGGTAATACAGACTCTTACCTGAACACCATCAGCTGCCACAAGACAATCTTCCCTTGGACCCAGCTGCAACACAAGAAAGGAATGTACAAGAGTGAACATCGGACATATTGAACTCTTTGAACTTTATACTCACGGGTTCTCGCCTGGAACCTCTGAGTCAATATTCATCCGGAACTCTTCCAACGCCCTCAAACCAGTGAAGTAACTGGTATCTACGTGCCCCTGCATTCCACGCAGGATGGAGAGCTCATCATTTACAAACATAAGATGAGTTTACAGAAAGTGAATATCGGTGGTGATTAGTGGGGAGAACAGTGGGGTGTCATTACTAAAATCCACGGGTGGCTAAATCCCTTTCTCCACTTGCAGGAGAATATTTCTACGGGTTAAGCAGACGAGATTAGGCGGTCCAGTCCAGTCTGTCATCCCTGCACTACACTTCACGTTGGAGGAGGTTGCAGCTGTCCGGGTCCGATCGATGCCCCTGTGGGAGCTAGGTGAGCATAACAGCCATACTGGTGACATCAAGGGGAACAAATAATAAAAGAGAAGAAACTTCACACTTGCAATTGTATTACTTTTCAGCGGACAGTCGGAAGTCCCCAATTTACGGGGCCATGTAAAGAAGGTCGATAGTGAGAAAAGAAAATTGTAAAATGGCCACATACTACGGGTCGGGGTCTGGAATGAGAGGGAACGCTTTAACTACACCCCTTAAGCACATTTGCACGTCTCTATCATCACGTAAGGAAAAAATTATAAAATTCAGCACGGACTGGACACAAGAGACAGATAACAAAATACTATCACCATGGCCGCCTAAAGGCAGCTTTGACTCATACACCCAACACTCGCTATTGACATACATACACAACACCTAAAAGGAAAGAAATTAGCCCACCATATAGAATGTTTAACTTATGGAAGATGATCCAGGGAGCCAGGCCAGGGGCAATGGGAATGCTTACCATGGAAGGGGCAACAGAGGAGAAAGGTAGCAAGGAAACTAAGGAGGGTAAAGAGGAGAAGGAGAAAGGAGGGGGCGTGGACACAGCGAGCAGCAATGCACTATGCACAGGAGAGGGCAAGAGGGATTAAGAAGGATCAGTTCCAGTATCAGAAGCAAAGGTGGAAAAGGAAGGAACAGACAAAATGCCTCTGGCAAAGGTAGTAAAGAAGGAAGAAGGAGGGTTGCACCTAGTAACAGAGTTAAGAGAAACCGCCAGTCAACAATTAACAGCCGCTGAGGGGTACTCAAACCCTGTGTACAGCCCTCCACCATACGCCCCTACAGATAGCTACCGGGATGGTGGCGGCAACGGACACAATAGAATCAAGCACAACACAGACAGGGACGGGGGGCGAGGGGAGAACTGTGGGACAAACGGCAAACATAGGACAAGATGAATGGATAGCAGCATAGGTGCTATTAAAGCTCTGAGGGACACTAACAAAGGAAGAAGAGGACGTAGTGAGGAGAGTGAACAAAGAAGAAATGGAAAACACACAGACAGGGACAGAGGTGAGTAATGCAAGGGAATGGCGACTGTCACAGGTAGAGGAAGAAATGTTGGAGGAAAGGTTGGCTGAATTAAGAGAAGTACGAAGCACTCTGATCAGAGAGTTCGAGCAAGATACACGAGGAAGGAAGAAGGAAAGAAAGGAGAATAGGGATGAACAGGCGAGGATGAAGGAGCAAGCAAAAGAAAGAAAGAAGGAGGAGGAGCGGATAAGGGCAATAGCAGAGAGGTTGTCACGCGCAGAACTACGGGAAATGAAAAAGAAGAAGGAAGAAAAGGACAGGGAGATGGAACTGTAGAAAAAGAAGATACTATCTGAAAGCGCCAGGAAGTATGAAGAAGGTAAAGTAATAGAAAGCATATTAAAAAGGGAAGGGGGAAAATGGGGGAGAAAGGAAGAGGAAGAGAGGATATTAGCAAAGGTAAGTAAAGAGGTAATGGAAGAACTACACAGAAAGAGAGCGGAAATAGGTGGTAAAATAATGGGAAAGAAGGAAAAGAGAGAGGAGATAGGAGAGTGGAGCACGGAGCAAGGACATACACATGCCAGGACGCGGAGGTGGCTACAAAGTCAACACAGGGGGCCGCTGTTAAAGGAGGTGAGCACAAGGAAGCAGACTTAATAGATTTAAGGACGGTAACAGTGGGGGGAAAACGCACAGAGTGGGGATTATCTTTTACGATGGATTTTGCAGCGAGGAAGAAGAATGTTCGGGAAAAAGTGGAATAGAGGGCAGTAGATAGAGTTTAGAGAATCTGTACATCACACGCACTAACTGCGAGTCACCATGGGCATGTGGAAGAAGGGAAGAGGAAAACACAGGAGAAGCACAGGTAAGAGAGGCAACAAGGAGAATGCCACAACCATTAACACTGACACCAGTACAAACACCATGCCCACTAACACCGCGCCCACTGACACCCACCCCTGCGCACACCCCATATGTCGGTAGACTTAGGGACCTCCCAGGACGCAGGCAGGAGGAGCGGGCAAACACACCCACGATGAGACAAGAGGGTAACAGGAGAGGGAGGAAGGATGAAGGGGATGATAGGACAAACCACTGTAATATTGATATCACTGCAGAATTACCTGACACAGAGAAAGTCTATGAATACACTGACATAACCCCACGGGCACTGGGGGAAAAAGTGGGTACAATTTGATGCCACTTCTGGAAAGGGGAGGGGCCAGACCACAATATGTCCCCTGGAAACATGCCGATAAAGAGAACATAAAATGCAGACTTCCATCACTAAGTGGAGGAGCTGGGAAGTGGATATGTGAGATGGAAAAACACACTGCGGGGCAAAAGCTAGCGGTGGGGGACGTCAAGGGGTTCCTGATCTCAATACTGATGGATGCTACAGATGACATTTGGAAAAAGGCGGCTTCCCAGGGGTCACCACAACGGACACGTCACACGATGGAGCACAATTTGCCAACTGCAGACATGCGCTGTGGCAGGCATTGAGGGTCCAGTACCCAGACACGTCAGACATAGGACCAATAACGCCATGCAAGATGTGTGAGAATGAAGATTATGTTGATTTCATCCAGGAGATTCAGGAGAAGTGGAGCCTGGAAATGTGGGAGGCGTGGGATAAAACACTAGCAATTTTCTACCATATACTAATACAGGGGCTCCCAGAGCAAGTACAAAGGCAGCTGAAAAAAATAGTGGGGATGGAAGTTAAGGACTGGCCAGAAATACAACTAACTATAGTTCACCACTGCAGGATGTGGCAAGAAAAGATGAAACAAAAGGAGGAATATAGGAAGGCAGAGGAGGCAAAATTGGTAAAGAAGAATTTATCAAAATATGCCATGGAAGGAGCACTAATAACTACACCCGCCCCCACACAGATTACGGCTGCACTAGACACAACACAACAACAAGCGGCACAACTGCAGCAGCCAGCACAAATAATAACACAACAGATGCCCCCACCCCCACTATACATGGCATACACTGGAGGAGGATATATGCAGATGGGAAATGGGTATTTAAACAACTACAGGGGGAGGGCGGCATGATGAGAGGGAGGGGATACAGCCCACCCACACAACAACAAGGGGGTGGGATCTGGGGCTACTACCCAAATGGAAAGCAAGGATATCAAGACAACATGGGGGGTTTCCCATGGCAGGCCAGGGAACCACCAATATGCTGGATATGTGGGATGGTGGGACACATGTCATGCACCTGCAGGATGAGACCAACACAAGTAGCATGGGGAGAAAAGGTGCAACTAGGGCATATGGGGGAACAACAAGTTTAACAACAACAACAAGAAACACAGCAATGCCTACCACAACAAAAAGCGCCACTGCAACAATCCCAGCCACAACCCCAGCCACAAACACCAGCCTACCTACAACAACCACAAAAACAGCAGGCATCACTACAGCACAGATACGGGTACAAACATACACACCACCAAAGCCACAGGCGATAGCAACACAACAACTTCAAGTACAACCGGTACAGCAGCTCACACAAATACAGGACAATGTGGTATCAACAACTGATACACAGCTACAGCAGACACAGCTAGGGATGGTGACAATATTGGGCCACAACCCTTAGACAGGAAGCAGTCAGTCACTATATCCACAATAGCACAGCCCACAGATGTCTTTGATGTGTCCCATCCTATCGGTCACACCTATTAGTGCAGAGGAACCACGCATACAGGTTGCGATAGGTGACAAAAAATGTTCCTTCCTAGTTGACACCGGGGCCACTAGGTCTTGCATAAGGGAGGGTAAGTTTCAATTGTCAGGCGAAGCTATGCACACTCAAGGATTTTCTGGGGCTCGAGGGTTGGTTCCCTTCACTGATAACATCTCCTTATCTGTAGGAGATCACCACATGTCTCTTCCGCTTCTGTACTCGAAGCAGTCACCAGTAAACATAATTGGAAGGGATATAATGAGCAGGTTGAATATGACCATCTCCTTCAAAGAGAAGGGCATAATTTGCTCTACACCAGGCATTAACATGCTCACAGCACGACAAATACTGCAGGCGTACTGTGGCCAAACAGTGGCCCGGGCTGAGCCAGTAGATGGAGACCTCTTCCAATATGGGAATAGCATGGTTGCCCAGCATTGAGAACAATTTATAAGAGGACATTATAGTGATAAAGGATTTTTTTTCCCTTAGAACTAAAGGAGAGTTTTCAGATGAACCAAATTCCGAATAGTGATCACGAAGGGCGATATTCAGCCAACATTAATTCATCAACAACCAAGTAGATAGGTAAGCAATTAAAGTCTCTACAATTTCTGTAATACAATAACTGGGGAGACAGTTTACCACAAACTTTTATTCACAGAACGGTCTACACATTGAGATAATCAAAAGGGCATCATTGGCACTAGGAGGGACCTAATTGCATCACCAAGGGCAGCTTACTGCACAAGCAGTGGTGAGATTTCAAACAGAAGTGGGAGACACCATTGGAAGTATCACACAGGTGAATATTTTAATGGATCTAACTAAAGAAGTTAACATGCTAAAATCTGGACACCCCATCTGGGTATATATTTTTAACTGGATTAGTGTGAACTATTCTTATTTATCTGGTATTGTTGGCATTAAGTTGAACAGGCAATTCTGATAATGAGTGAGAAACCGTACTGAATTAGTCAAAATCACCTAGTTAATTATGAGATCATAATTAAAGTGACAGTGACAGTGAAAAACAAAAGAATAATGGAATTTAAAATCTATAAATCTAAATTGTTTATTATAGATGGAACTACAAGACCTTTGAAGAAAATAGACAACTCCTGAAGAAGGGGAGCATCAAACCCCGAAACGCATAGAGACACAAGTTAACGGATTGTTATTCTAGAAAATATTGCCCAGATGGGTTATTATTGAATAATCAAATGTCATACTGTATATTGTCTATTTCGAATTGTGAAATGATCAACAAAGTAAAATTTGAAATTCAACAGTTTGGTATTATATATGGTCTAACATAAATGAATAAGTGTGTATATACACATTTCTGTGAGTAAAGAATTTTTATAAGACAAGAGTTATTAGCAAAGTGTTATTTTTGAATTACAGAATTGAACATATAGGAATCATTCACTAATTGGTTGTGTTCACAATATTTTTGGGTGTTCAGGGGACGGGAGAAATCCACAAGTGTGTGGTTATCTGTTGTCTTTAGTATAGTTTATACAACTTAGCGTCAGGGTTGGTTTTCTCCCCGGCACCCCACTACTAAATTTATACTTTATCAAATTTTAAGGAATAAGAGGAGTGCACTGTGATAAATTGGCTAGAGTGCCCAGCATTGAGGGAAAAATTTGGAGGAGGCCAACAGCTTACCTATTCAGACCAGAGACACCAGCAAGTGAAAATGAGGGAAATATTATTTCAGTAAACATAGAGAGTATTATGGCTACTGCAGACTACATTGCAGTTCACGCCCAGGATAGGGAGGGGAGGGCCTGGAGAGCTGTAATAGCACTGGCAGAGGGGTGCAGGCTTACACAGGTATCAGATGAGGAACTCTTCTCAGACGACAATAGAGAGGGAGAGGTGGTGTTTGGAATGAGCATTAACATATGGTTGAAAAAGCAGTGGCACTAAAAATGGTTATGGCACTAGAGGCACCTGCCCCTACGCCAGTGCCATTTTATGAGGAAGACATGGCAACTGTACCAACATCCCTGTGGACCGCCAGTCCATATGATGTTGGCTGCATAAAAAGCATTGGAGGAGTAAAAATAAAACTGAAAAAAGGAGCAATGCTACCAAGAGTGAAACAATACCCACTATCAAAAGAGGCAGATGAGGGCATATATGAAACAATAACGGCCCTAATGAACAATGGTATATTAGTACCATCAGAGTTGCCATGCAACACCGCTGTGTACCCTGTGCGCAAAGCAAAAGGAGGGTCTTGGCGTTTTATCCAGGACCTAAGACCTTTGAACTACATTGTAGAGGCAGAGTACCCCATAGCAGCTAACCCAGCCACCATACTATGTGGAATACCAGCAGAGGCATCACAGTTCACCGTGATTGACCTAAAAAATGCCTTATTTTCAATACCTCTGCACCCCGACTCACAACACCTGACAAGCTTCACATACCGCAACACAAAATGGAAACACACAAGACTACCCCAAGGCTACTGTGAGTCACCATCCATCTTCAACAGAGTGATACAAATGGATTTTGGAAACATTGAGATGGGGAGCACGGTGCTGCAATATGTGGACGACATAATAATATGCAGCACCACGGAGGGGAGGTGTAGGAAGGACTCAGTGAAGATGCTCACAGTGTTAGCTGAGAAGGGGTACAAAGTAGACAAGGAGAAGTTACAGTACTGCCAAGAACAGGTGTTCTACATTGGTCAGCTCATTTCACAACATGGAAGGAACATTGCACCACAAAGGGCACAGGCAATAACCAACACACCACAACCACAGACAGTGAGAGAACTACATCAATTTCTGGGCCTATGCAACTATTGCAGGGCATGGGTTTTTGACTACAGCTCATACATAGGACCCCTACTAGAGGCCCTCAAGGAAGCATAGAAAGGGGATAAAAAGTTGGGATGGACAAGAGAAATGAAAGAGGCATTTGATGAATTGAAACACGCTATCTCAACAGCACCAGTACTGGCCACCCCAAACTATGAGCAGCCATTTTTCATGTTCTCACATTGCGACTCAGCAGTAATGAAGGCAGTACTGACACAAAAAACTAGCATGGAACACAAACCTGTAGCATTTTACAGCAGACACTTGGAACCCGTAATGTTAGGTCACTTCCCTTGCGAACAGAGCCTGGCTGCCTCAGCCTTTGCGGTGGAAAAATCATCATCAATAACAATGGGGTTCCCTACCACACTATTTGTGGAAAACACCCTCTTTGCAATACTGAACAAACCCAAATCCACATTGACCACACAGAGGGCATCAGGATACGAGATCATTTTTTCCAAGCCAGAATTGACGATTGTAAGGTGCAGTAATGTAAACCCGGCAAGGTTCATAGCAGAGTTGGTAGAAGATGGTGACTACGCTCATGATTGTACACAAGCCATTGAAATATACTCCAGCGCAAGGAAAGTTGAGCAAAATGCCCTAGGGGGGGGGTGAGATAATGTACATTGATGGGTTCTCAACAATTGACCAGAGTGATGGGGTACGACGGACAGGAGCAGCAGTGGTTCGTTTGACAGAGGATTGGATGTATGTACCAGTAAAATGTGTCCAACTACCACAGCATTTCTCAGCGCAGGCAGCAAAACTAGTGGCCCTAATTTTGGCACTCAAAGAGCGCAATGACAAGAGGGTAACAATATATTCAGACAGCGCATACGTCACATCGACAGTGCACTCAGGGTTAATAAAATGGCAACAAAGGGGGTTCGGAAGAGCAGATGGAGCCCCAGTACAACATGCCCTCCTATTTGCTGAACTGATTGAAGTAATAAATGACCCTAAATAAATAGCCTTGGTGAAATGTCAGGCACACACTAACGGGGATGACCCTATCTCAAAAGGTAATGAAACGGCAGACGCACATGCCAAACATGCCACGTATTTTGGCAAACTATGGACCCTCCCAGAAAAACAAAATGATAGGTGGAGGGCGGGGGCAAGGCAAATGTTGATGAAGGAGGGGTACAAACACATCCCTGAAACCCAAATTATTTTTTTTTTATTTTATGTTTTTATTTAAAGCTTTCAGCGTAAAAAAATACAAACGTTTGCTTATAAACACATTTTTTACTCATCCACATACACAAGCCAAACCTATTGTTTTGTTTCTTTCTTAGTTCTGCATCAGATTTGATCCAGGTTTGGCTGTGTGTTAACCAAATTTTGTCCATTATGTTTTTGCACCATTTCAAGTTTCTTTAGCATTGATTCAAGAAAAATCCCTAAGGCTTTAGTAGTTTTCCTATTTGGATTGTGGTATAGGGCTGACCACCATAGGTCAGAATCTAGATCGCATGCTGGAGACAGTATTGATTGTAATAGGCATCCCCTTTCGGTTGTGAGCTCTTGGCAAAACATGATTAGGTGTCGAGTCGTTTCATCTTCTTGTTTGCATAATCTACAAAGCTTTTCTTTTGCCTGGCCGTATCTGACCAGGTTTGTCCTTGTTCTTAGGATGTCCAAACGGAAGCGCATTATTAGGTCCCTATGCTTCTGATTGGCGCTTTTTTGTAGATATCCTGGCAGTGTCTGTGAGCATCTAGTTATCTTTTTGGACAAGGTATGATGACTCGAATTCACTCTCGCACGTTCTGTTTCTGCCCAATCAATTGATAGCAGGAGAAACTTTGCTCTCTGCGGATGTTGACATAGGGCACTCATTGATACGTTCATGTTTTGCAATAGTTCTTTGCATTTTAGTTTCCATTCGTCCAAAGGCCAAAAGGGAATTCCTCCTCCATTCTTCTTTAGTATTTGATACTGTTTTGGACAATCTTCTATTGATATTTTTCTATAGGTGACCAATGTTTTCCAGACTATTCGAGCTTGCATAGAATATAATCCCAGCTCGTGCTGTATAATGCTTATTGGTACACATATAGGGATTTTCAGAAATTTACGCCAGAATCTGGCTTCAAGTTTGTCCCACGTTTCCTACGGGATTCTCAAGGCCGTTTCTCCCGCGTATGTTACGGTAGGGATTACTTTAGCGTTGTAAAATTCTACAATCGGGAGAATGGAAAATTTGCAGAACTTTCTTTTTAATATTAATGCCTGTGATGTTAGTTGATCTATTTTTCTCTGTAGATGATCAATCCAGGGTTGCTCACTCCAATTCTGACTCACGATTGCTCCTAGGTATTTTGTGTCTTTCACTATTTTTATTGCTTCATTCTCTATGTGCCATTTGAAAACTTTCTTCGAAGAAGGACCTGGTTTTGCGATTATCATTATGACTGATTTTTCTGGATTAATTTTTTTTCAAATGAATGTTTAAGGCTTCCAGTTTCCTCTGTAGCCCAATTGGGGTTTTGTCCAACACTATGAGATCATCTGCATACAGTAGATGACATATTTTTGTTTCTCCTACTTTAGGAGAACAAGCTCTTAGTGGTTCCAGACAGTCTTTAAAGTCCAGGATATAAAAGTTGTAGAGTATGGACGCTAGTGGGCATCCTTGTTTGAGCCCACACTTTGTTACGATTGCCTTTGTTAGATTTCCCTTTCGATCCAATCTAACACGCATAGATGTGTTTATGTGGAGGATTTTGATGGCTTCTATCAGGTCTCTCGGGCAGCCTTTGTCTGTCATTTTGGCCCATAGAGTTTGTCGATCCACACTGTCAAAAGCAGCCGCCATATCTATGGAAGCAATGAAGAGTTTTTGGTTTTCTTGGATGGTCTTTGCTTTTAGTAAATTTAGAATGAGGAGATTTAGACTACAGTCTACGTTTTCTACAAAGCCTGCTTGTCTATGATCGAAATTATCAGAGGTGTGAATCCATTCCTTTAATCTTTTTTAGTAATATACCGGCAAAGAGTTTGCCTATGATGTCCAAAAGAGATATTGGACGATAATTCTCTGGACATGCTCTGTCTCCGTTTTTGTGTATTGGAATAGTGATTGACGTTGTCCAAGATTCTGGAATCTGCATTGATTGTATTATTCTTGTGAAGAGTATAAAGCACATGTTTGCCCATACCATTGGTGCTTGCTTTAGTATTTCATTTGTCATGCCATCTGGCCCTGGGGCTCTGGATCTGCTTGCTTTGATGATCAATGCTAGGATTTTGCTTTGCGTAAATTTGATATCCCAGCCATTTTCCTTGTTGGTTACTTGGGGGGATAAATCATTTGTAAACTCACAGTTTTACTTTGCTTCAAAGTATTGTTTCCATTTGCTTTCATGTATGGGATTAAGTTGTTCTTCACCTTGTAGATTTCCTTTTTGATTTAGCAAGGACCATAGGTATTTTGCATTTTTGTTTCGTGTTGCCATAAGCATCTGTTCAGAGTCCTTTTGAAACAGTATCGCCCTATGGGATTTGACCCAATTTCGATGCCCTTTTTTCAGGTCCTTACTCTTTATTGCCATATCATCACAAGCAATATTCTGTTTTTTCAGGGCTCTTAATTCTCGTGCTAGCTGTCGTTTTTTTTCCGCTACTTTAGCATTAAAATGGTGCACCCTGTTTTTTGTGTTTCTTCTTTTAGTTGCGGTGGCCACTCTGAAGATGGTAAGACAAGTTTCATACTCAACGTATTTTCCTGTTGTAGATTCCCATTTGTTTATCGATTTGGTTAGCAAAGGAATCACTTTCGTTGTTATTCTCAGTCTATTTCGACCCTCATTTATATCAACTTCAGTGGGCCAAATATTATTTTTTTCCATGTCAATTTCATTAGCGATATTTGTCTGTAAGCAAGTGAGTATTAGAATTTTATGATCACTACTTTTTGTTGGTAGAATATTTAGAGACATTATAGTGCCAAAAGTTTCTCGATCCACGAAAAAGTAGTCCAGAGTTGCGTTTGAATTGTACGATGCCCATGTGGATTGTCCTACTAAATCTCCTTGGACATTACCATTCACTTGTAAGATGTCACGGTTCTCCATTTCCATTTGCCATTTTCTTGTTCTCGATTGTTTTTGCCGATTATGACTCGTCGTGTTTGCCTGGTTGTTTTTGTTTCCTTCACAAGTGATGTTAAGGTCACCACACAGAATTAGTGCCGAGTTGTCGTATTCGGATCTCAGTTGATCTAGATAGTTGGTAAGCGTGTCCAGAAAAGTTTGGCCATCTTTGGCCTTGACATTCCAATACATGTTAAAGATAATCAGAGTTTTTGTTTTCTTTCTTTCATTTGGGTTGCCATTTCTTTCTGTTTCTTGTTGCAGAATTATTATGTGTATCTGAGAGGATGGCTGAATCGTACGGATTACTTTTCCATTGTAAGTGTTCTTTATAATGGTTAAGAGGCCTGCAGAAGGTCTACCTTTTTTTCCTTTGAGAGCTTTGTTCAGGTAGCAGGTCGCTCCATGTAAGTATGGTTTTTCTTGTAGCCAACACTCTTGGATACAATTTATGTCTGCGGTCAAGATTTCGTTGTTAATTTTTTCAACCAAATGATGAAAACCTCTTGTGTTCCAGGAGGCGAATTTTGTTTTTCTTCGGGAATCCTGGACTACGATCTATTTTTTGCTTCTTTTGTTTTTGTAACCAGTGTTTCTGCTAGCCATCCCAATGAGCTTTCTGTATCAATTTTTGTTTCAATGGCATGCTCAATGTTCGATTCGGAGGCCAGATTCAATTTCTCATTTCCTTTGATTTTCATCCGAAGAGCATTTGTGCCCCGTAGAACTGTTGGAGAGAACCGTATTGGTCTATAATCCACTTCATCTTCACTTTGGTCTCCGTGGGCCTGTTTTGGCTCTTCAGAGTTTTTTTCTTTAGTATGTTCTTTTTTTGATCTTTTTCACTCTGTTGTTGATTTTCTGTTTTGACATCAAAGCCCAGTACTCGAAGGTCGTCTGCTGCTTGCCATATTGAGTTCATGACCGCCTTTGATTTTAAATGTATGCATATTCTGTCCGAATGTTCTTCATTCAGGAATTCTACAATTTTTATATCTTTCGGTTCAATGATTCTCAGTTGTGGGACGTTATGCAGAAGTTTCATTAGATTTGATCTATTTAAGATCAAGCCATCCTTTGCTCTTAGGACTCTCTCTATTCTTAGTTTGTATAAATGGGTTTGGTTGTTGAAGGGCTCTAGTTTGTTCTTATCGCTCCTTCTATCTTTTGTCTCATCGTGATCGTAGGAGCTTTTCGGTCCTGAGCTCTTATTTTCATTTGGGCTCTTTCTTACTCGTCCTTTGCTAGATTGTTCAATCATGACGCTAAGCAAATGTTGTTGCTTTTTTTCCTGATCCTTTTTCTTTTCAGTTTGCATTCTTTTTTCATGCAGAGTTTGAAAGGGCGAGGCCGGGTCTTTTAGATTTACCAGTGATTTGTTTTCTTTGTTTCCAGGCACTTCACTGTCCTCCATTGACTCTTGTGAGCTTTCATTCTCGTATACTGATAGGAGTAGTAAGGATTCTTGCCTATTTGACTCATTTAAGGAACTTTCTAAAGTACTCTCTAGTTCCACATCTTTGATGTATTCTCGATCTTGGTTTTTTGTTTGTGGTGGATCATCCCTTTTTTCATTATTGCCACTTGTTGAGTAGGATTCGGTGTCTCTTGTCCTATAGGCTTTAGATTTCTGATGAATTGCTGTGTTCCTTTCGTAAGTCAATTTTTTTTGGTTTGGCATATTTTTAGACTTTTTGTCTGATTTTTCTATAACTTCTTTCTGTCTTTTGTATTCTTTTCCTGACTCATCCTTTGATTTGTTGGCCTTGTCTGGTCGTTTTAATTCTTTTATGTTTTCAATCAGAATATTGGATAGATACCATTATGCTGGTTTTGGCCATCATTATGTTGTGAGGTCTGTACCATTTGGCCATTGTTCACGGCATCTTCCGAGTTTCTTTCAGTTCTTCGATTGCCTATTGGCAAATTTTGACTATCCATTTGATCTATCACACAAGAGCTTGCTGTTTCGGTTTTTCTACTCCGCAAGTCTGTCACATTTACCCTTTTTGTTCCTCACTCGACCTTGGGGTTGTGTCCAATTTTTCTGTTAGGGTACTTTTGTTCTCAGATTGGATGTGATTTTTTTGGCTCTCTGATTTAAGTAGCTTGATGGTATCACTGAAACAGTGCAAAAAGGATCTCTTATCTTGCCGCGCCTCTTCAATTAGGTCATTTAAGGTCTTGATTATGTCTTTTTCTGACTCTTTTTCTTGTATCTTTCTTTCTTTATCTTCCTCAAGCTGTTTTTCCACCTTTGTTAATTTGGTTTCGATTTGAGCCAGTACGAATGCTTGATCCTTACAATTTTCATGTAGTGCCTCGTATAGCTTTAAATATGGTGCAAGAGCTACCGTCACCATTGACCCTACAGCTGCTTGCATGTTTGCGCAGATGTCTATTGATGGCCATGGGTTTTGTGACGGAACTTGTTCTCTTCCAAGATCCTTTTCTTTCGCTTCCAAACTATTGGGGTTTAGCACGATGTGTTCTTCGTCATCCTGCTGTGTGGCTGAAATCGTGCTACTACTTATTTCTTGGGGTACGTCTTCATTGATCATTTGTGATGGAAGAAAGACATCGTCTTGCAGTTCTGTAGTGATTTTTTTATTCACTACCTCTTCTGCACTCGTGGCACTTTTCTTTTCATTTTTTTTTCTTTTTTCCTGATCCATAAACGCAGTAGATTTATTTCCTTCCACCTCTCCATGTTGCCTTTTTGTTCGTACTGTCTGCAGAGTTGAGGAGTTTATAGGTTCATTTATAGATGTCCTTTGAGCTTCCTCCAATTTATCAGCTTGTTTCTGCTGTTTAAAAGCTGCATTTTTTGTGGTCACGTTTTTAATTCCTTCGATCTGTATGATTATTATGTCATTAAGTATATTGGTAGAACCACTTTTTTCCATTTCGGGCTGTTCATCCTGAGACTTTATTTGCTCACATTGTCCCGAAGCTAGAATAAGGTCATGATCTGACATTTCCATTTCAGTTTGCTGCTGTTTGGAGTCCATGACCCTGCTTCCCAAAGTATGAGCTTTTTGATGAGCAAGTAAGTCTTTCTTTTTAAAGTGCCATCTTATGGTTTTTATTCCAGAAAGGGATGAGGCACGGGGGTTGGGTTTCTGCATAGGAACTTGTTTTGTAGGGCCACCTAGCCAATTAATTAAATTTGTTCTTGCATTTATTTTTTCATGTGCCTCGACATTAGATGATTTTTGGGTGTTGCACTGTGCGATGCTCTTTTCTGGAAAACCCATTGGTTCTTTGTTCTGGGGGGACGATAGATTTGACTTGTCCTTCTCACACACTTTGTATCCACTTTGTTTTGCTGCTGGTAGTTTTGTTTTTGTGGCTTGGGGGCTTTCCATGCCATCCATATACGCTGCTGCTTCAATGCTCTCATATAGAATGCTTGGTATAAATGTTTTTGGTGCTTTAGCTTTATTCATTTGTTTCCTTGTGGTGAAGGAGGCTTCTTGCTGTGGTAGACAGAAGCCTTCATTCCTGGCTACTTCCCTCACCGACATCCCCCCTCCCAAGCAGTGACTCCCATCTTGAAATCACACTCCTATACTTTGCTCTGCTCCACATACTTTGCCTGAGTCTGCTATCATGATATCATCGCCATGCGCGAGCACATCTCCATCAGCATCGTCGCATGCAGCAGACTGCGACCCGTCGTGGCTAATAGAGGAACTGCATAAAGGTGAGAACTGGAATGTGTCCAGGATAGGTAAGGAGTTTGCCGGGGGGGTGGAAAATGGAGGGGTGGGTGAGGGGGGGGTCAGGGAGGCAGCGGCTTTGTTTGTGTGGATCATACTATCAGTGGGGGAGATGGGCACAACTGGGGGCTGAAAACATAGCCTACCTTGGACATGTGCGCCACTCGGTGCCACACTTTTGTCCCCCATAGAGCCCCCGGTGCCGGGCAGTTTCGTACGGCTGCGGGTGTTAGGTACTTGAATGCTTACCGTATCGCCCACGTTCATGTATGATGTAGAGTCCATGCTGAGCCTTTTGCTTCCCACTACGCCGCTCACTCGCCGAACAGCCGCACAACAGTTTAAGGGCTTTACTCCACCGGGCTTAACGCCGCAAGGGTGGATGCTTCGGCCTCTTCTGGGTCTCTGGAGTCACATGATAGGTCACGTGATCGGGCCAAGCCCCGCCTCCTCCAGGAAGCGTCCGGGCACACAAAGGCCAGCAAGAGTGTTGTTCTTTCCTACGCTCGCAGTGCTGGCTTGCCGGTTGCAAAAGGGTTCCTCTCCTCACAAAATCAACAGAATTATGGCAATTGTGTTCGCTCCTCGGGCGGATGCCTCGGCCTCTTCTGGGTCTCTGGAGTCATGTGATAGGTCACGTGATCGCGCCAAGCCCCGCCTCCTCCAGGAAGCGCCCGGGCCCACAAAGGCCAGCAAGAGTGTTGTTCTTTCTTCCGCTCGCAGTGCTGGCTTGCCGGTTGCAAAAGGGTTCCTCTCCTCACAAAATCAACAGAATTATGGCAATTGCTTTCGCTCCTTGGGCGGATGCCTCGGCCTCTTCTGGGTCTCTGGAGTCACGTGATAGGTCACGTGATCGGGCCAAGCCCCGCCTCCTCCAGGAAGCGCCCGGGCACACAAAGGCCAGCAAGAGTGTTGTTCTTTCCTACGCTCGCAGTGCTGGCTTGCCGGTTGCAAAAGGGTTCCTCTCCTCACAAAATCAACAGAATTTTGGCAATTGCGTTCGCTCCTCGGGCAGATGCCTCGGCCTCTTCTGGGTCTCTGGAGTCATGTGATAGGTCACGTGATCGGGCCAAGCCCCGCCTCCTCCAGGAAGCGCCCGGGCACACAAAGGCCAGCGCTCGCAGTGCTGGCTTGCCGGTTCCAAAAGGGTTCCTCTCCTCACAAAATCAACAGAATTATGGCAATTGCGTTCGCTCCTTGGGCGGATGCCTCGGCCTCTTCTGGGTCTCTGGAGTCACGTGATAGGTCACATGATCGGGCCAAGCCCCACCTCCTCCAGGAAGCGCCCGGGCACACAAAGGCCAGCAAGAGTGTTGTTCTTTTCTCCGCTCGCAGTGCTGGCTTGCCGGTTGCAAAAGGGTTCCTCTCCTCACAAAATCAACAGAATTATGGCAATTGCGTTCCCAAATTATGGAATTACAGGCAGCAGCACCTATGGTGGAGGAGGAGCTATTGGTCAAAAGAGTGTGCACAATGTCCCCCACAGATGCACTATGGCGTCAGAATAATACAGGCAAAGTAGTGATGCCCCTAGCTCTATTGAAAACAGCCTGGTCCTGTCCCAAGCTCAATTCACACATCACAAACTTTATCAGCAATTGCCTAACCTGTCAACAGTTCATGGCCAATCACACGCTGCAAGTGATAAAAGGTACTATACCCCGGCCAGAAGGACACTTTCTGCACTTACACATTGACTACGTTGACATGATCAATGTATGTCAAGAATACAGATATATGATTGTGGTAGTGTGCCCATTTTCAAGGTGGATAGAGGCTGGAACGCCTTCAGAGCAGCCAAGGTCCTGGTAAGGGAGGTCTTCCCTAGGTGGGGGGTTTGCGAGGTGCTGCGGTCAGACAATGGCCCACACTTCACAAATGAAATGTTCAAACACAAAACTACACTGCTCAGCATTAAACACAAATTTTCATGTGCATACCACCCGCAGGCTAATGGTGTTTGTGAAGGCCTGAACAGCCTCCTAAAGGAAGGGATTGCAAAAATTCAGCAGACAACTAAGAAAAGCTGGATGTACTGCCTCCTCTTGGCCCTGTTTGAATTAAGGAATAAGCCAAGGTCAGATCACCACCTCACACCCCATGAGGTGGTGACTGGACATCAGATGCACCTTCCACTTACTCCACCATCAAGGGCCATGTCAGACTATCATACCTCTGCTAATTTGTTTGGTGACGAAATGTATGAATATGTGTCTTCCTTGGTTACAAGTGTCGCCTTTATCTCTCAACAGCTCGAGCGGACGCAGGGCGTGTTGAAAATAACCCAACAAGAAGAAACAAAAGAGGAACAGGGACAACCACCACACTGGACTGTTCCGGAAGGGGACCACGTCCTCCTCTGCAACTTCAACCGCCGGTGGAATAGCCCCACCAGGTGGAAGCAGTACCTCCTAGAGCCATAAAATTGTGTGATAAGAAAGTGTGGAACCATTTACACAACGTCAAGCCCTACAAAGATAAGACCAGCCCTTGCGTTGATGAAAGGGCCAAAGCAGCAGCACCAACAACGAAAGCAAACACAGCAGCAACTACAACAAAAGACAATTGCGACACTGGCCCTGACCCCTCCCCAACTAGAGACACAGCCCACCCCATGGTCACGATATCTGAGATCAAACAAAACCCTGCCCCGGCCAGCCCGCCCCTGCCACTACCCAAATAAAGGTCATTGCCTAACAAATTGTCACATTGCACCACACTTGTTGACACATGCATGTTCTCTTTCTCTTTTTGTCTCGCACATTCAGGAACCATGCCCAACTGTTTATGTAAAAGGAAAAGTGAAGAAACTAACATTGCGTTTTGCCCAGGGGTAAATGCTACCCACAGACGATAACACCTCTGAAGCACTGTCACACCAATTTGTATACGCTATAAAAAGGCCAAAATATCTAAAAAGGAGAAGGATACGTGTGTATTACAACACGTTCATTTTGGCCATAGAACAATCATTCCCACATCTCCAGGAACACTTACCAGCTCTGAGAGATAGGTCACTGAGATAAGCGTGGGAACAGCTTTTCGCCTGGGCATTAAACAACTACTTGATAGGTAGAGCTTGAATAAAAAATACTAACAACGTTAATGCTTATTTTTAGAAATGTTCAGGTGGGCATACATAAAGAAAAGAATAATAAGCTGCAGGACAGCAGCAAAGGTAAGAGGAAAATGCCAGTGATATTAGCTATTGTAATAAAAATAATAGGTGTGTTGTTTATCACTGGTCTATTGGCTGCCTCTGTCTGGCAGACACATTATGCTTATCATGTTATGGCTGCACCCAAAATTAATTTACCCCATACCACAGCTGCAAAAGGTACGGTGTCAGGTGGTACAAGTAACACAAGGGGTAATGGGAACAGGGTTAAGCGTAGTACCTCTATGGATAACAATGGGGTGGACACATACCTCACAGCATCTGCACACGTCTTAAATAACATGTGGTATCAACACGTCTAAAATTGGTAAGCAGACAACTAAGGACAACTGCTATGTGTGCTCGCTGATCCTATACGCCATGAGTGCATCAAGGACATTTGTAGCTACTGAAGTGCCAGCAAGAACAGTAGAATGTCTGATATATCTGGCAATGTTCCAAACAAAAGGAAGATTTCAAGGAAAAGTAGTAATGTTACATTGGAAGACAAGAGACTCATACCCATGTGAAAATAACTTCATCAAAACACTTATGATGTACAATAGTTACCGCCAACATACTCAAGGGTTCCGGTATGTGACGGATGGTCCTGAAAAAGGAGAAACGAAGAAAGTAACATTAAAATGCCTACCGTGCGATTGGTATGCAAGCGAAATTGCTGGTGAACCAGGTTGCTGGGAAAGACCACTGATAGTAATATATGGGAAGATATATACAAATGAAGGATGGACAGAGGGAGTTGTGGGGAGCAATATGGTAACATCCACAAATGAAAATGTAAACATAATAAATGAAACAAACCACAAATGTTAGACAGAATGGGTAAAGAGCATATCACTGTAAACATGGCTGGAGAAAGACCCAATAACTATACCACCGCTAACTGCGCCCACACTGTGCTATCAACACACCGGCGATGTTGATGTTGGAAGTAACAACAACTGTAAAAGTACAGTACTGATACCTGAGGGGGGTGCCGGCACAGCAGTTCTAATGGACCACTATTGGGCCTGCGGAGACAAGGCATACCACAGCTTACCACCATCACTATGGTACACGTCAACGTACCATCTCTGGTTGTGCCTCAGAAACATGTCAACTTGGGCAACTTCCCTAAAATGGACGAAGGGACCACAAGGAGGAAAATATATGTGGCAACTGAAGAAGGTAAAGGAAATAACGACACAGACATTTTGTCAAGGGTGAAAAGACAAGGAGAACCACTGACGGGAAACTACCTGTGGGGAAGATCGGAAATAGCTCTCAGTGGCATTCCTTCAGGACACAGACTGTTCAGCAGAGCAGCAAAGTTCTTCTCATCAATAATACATCCAGGACTGCAGGCATATGCAAATGCAAAATGGCTTCAAATAACCCGATGACCCGATGACAGCTAATGATGACAATAAATTCAACCGGATTTAATGCAATAAAAGAAGAATTGAGGGCAGTGCGAATGGTAGCACTCTAGAATAGATATGTGCTGGACCTCCTCACGGCAATGGAAGGAGGAGTTTGTGCAAAAATTGGAAAATAATGTTGCACATTCCTCCCCGCTAACGATGCGGACAATGGAACACTTACTGAGGAAGTATAACAACTCGCCATGATGCACTCAAAAATGGTAGAAGAAGCCAAAGGAGTAAAGAAAGATGGCAGCTAGTTTTAATTTTTATGGTCATGGATGCCTTCATGGCTGTCAGATGGATTGAAAATAATAGTAGGATGTATAATACTGGGGATGGCTGTATTGCATGGAATGAGGTTGTGGAAAGCAAGACCAGCACGAACCACGGACGAAATGATGGAAATGATCGGCATGCATGCCTTACTACCAGCTGATGATGATAAACACACAGACATTATTATAAAAGAACAAGAAAGGTTGCGCAAGCAAATACTAGAAAACCACTTGGACCCACCATCTGTGAAGGTAAAGAACCCGAGGAACCCGAAGAGCTATGTTGGAAAGTGGGTATACTGCAAACCCGGTGGTGGCTGCGTCTATATGTATTGGTCATTTGAAGATCATGTCCACCAAGGACTGAAGTGGGAGAATGGGATAACACCCTCCCCCAAGTCTCATCCAGACCATGGCCTAGGGGATCACGGCCCAAGCACCCACTGTGAGAGGAGTTCGAACAATTCCCTTCCTTACCAGATGACAAAGTATCCTGCTTCAAAGGCATACACATACAAGGAGCATGCCCACTAGCACGCCCTGGTCAAGCCAACGCATGCGCCATGGACCAGCTCGATTAGACACCAACCACGAAAATCACCATTGTTAGAGATGCCATGACGACATAGCCAACAGACAAGAACACACGTGCCACCATGCACACTGGTCACTCACACACCAACCCACATGAAGAATATACTAGTGCTATGACATAGCGGACTGACATACCCACGGGCATGCTTCGTTGTTATTTTTCCTTCTACAGCACCGCAGAAACACTAGACGCCTGAGGGGCTCGTGTATATGCTTGCTGATGTTTTCTTGCTACCTTTCCCTATGCAGATGCCACCATATATACCTAATGCTGCGGGTAACACTCTGTCACCCCGTGACCTCCATAGCATGGATTATATACCGCCACTCACAAACCTAGGCCCAAGTAGGCCTCAAGCAAGAGTCCCCAGGCAGGAGCCTCGCAAATGAAAATCCTCCCAGAACGAAAATGCAAGTGCTGACCATGCAGAACGAGCCCCCAACCAGAGCCCACAGCCAAGGCCGCGATGTTACAACCTGCATGCCGCGCGCCCAGCGCCAAGGTTATACCTGCAGGTGCCAAACCCTCAGAGGCAGAATACAAAATCTAATGCTCATAATTCTACTCCAGCTACAGTCTCCCCACACATGACCAAGCCGAAACTGACAAGGTGCCAACCTCACAAGACAGAGAATCGCCCACATCTGGGACACAATCTGCAGCAACGAAGCGACAAGTTGGACACCTACAGCGATGGGAAAGACATGCACACCAGCCCGTAAGCAGACCTGTCCATTGTCTGCCACAAACAAATAGTTGCACATTGTTGCTAATGTCAGGTACACCGCGAGGTAGGAACGGTGATGGTCCCAGGCTTGGGGGCTCGCGGGAGAACCAATCAGAACACAAGGGGCTCATCACTGACTCCATCACTCTTAGCCAATCACCAAGGGTCCCCTTGTAACAATTCCGATGTAGCAATTGTTAGGGACAGCCCAAGTGTACCACCTGACCCGTCCTTATCCAATAACATTTCCTCCCATAGGGTAACCATACTAACCCTACCACTCGGGGAACCAACCCAAAGTGGCGATAGGTTTTGTGATGATTTTCCCATGTGATGCAAGTAGCGCATCATACTGCTGTAAAAAGGGCCTGCGAGTCCCACTAACAACGAGAGCCTCTCCGGATGCATGCAGTCTGAGCGTATCCCTGACGTTACTCTAATAAACAGCAGTTATTACCTTGCTTTTGGGTGTGTCTCATACTCCTTTTGGGACACAGGAGGAGTTGGGGCCTACCCAGCCCCGGAGGTTCGCAGAGGGCCTTGTCGGCCCCTGGGAAAATCACCCCGACATCATGATATGAAAAGGGTAGGCACAGTAAAGCTACTGTGTGACAGGACCACGTACATGAATATATCGCTAACGTCTCAAATAATCAGGTACTTTATTATACCAGTCATAGCTGTGCATCACAGGTATAGTCATGATATGCTAAGTGAAGACCCACATTCCCAAAGCTTGCCAAAATCCACTATGCCCAACACAGCGTCTATATATATATAGATACTACCATTTTATGCCTTTTTTGGGCTGACAAACCAGATACTCTCACAATATATACGTCACAGATGTACATGTCCAGTTGCTTCCAACATATGCTAAATGCATCCTTTTATAATCATTAATGGCACTCGATTTCAGTTAAGGCCTCATACATATGCTATGGTCACCATACATACATGAGAGTCTCACATGTGTAATTGTTTCCATCAGTGCAGCCTCAAATACAATAATAATAATAATAATAATAATAATAATAATAATAATAATAATAATAATAATAATAATAATAATAATAATAAATGTTTATTAGGTTTTAGCTCAAATTGAAAATTACACAAATAAAACAATAATTACCATATTAACAGACAAGGTTACATATAATATACATATGTTAAACACACACACACACACATACAGCATCAAACAAAACATACGCTTTAAACCTAAAACACCTTTAAAAGGGGAGTTCAAGCATTAACAAACTATCAAATCTATACATTTAAGAGATCATATAACTTGTAATACAATGTCTGATCATTTAAGGAGCTCAGATTCCTTAATTCAAGTGGAAAATAAGCTTCCTCACACACACAAACTAAAACTAACCAAAGTAGTTTTAATTTTTAATCATACGCGGTATAAAGCTATCCGAGAGGAAACTGTATCTGTGTTGAGACAATAGTCCCAGAAAGCTTTTGTTCTAATTGCCTCATAATTATACACTAGACCACCCAAGATACACATGTATAGTGGACCAAGTTTAGCACACTCTGCAAAGACATGTCTCGCTGTTTCTATCTTTTGAGGGTTTAAATGAGGACAACGTACAACTAATAGGGGCAGTTGGTTAGTACGATGCAGAGGTATCAGGAGTCTGACTGTCAGATCAGGACATAAAGACAAATGGGGCTGAATCCTTCTGTAACAATGAACCACACTAGCCGCCACCCCAAGCACTTTCATTTAGCCAAGTGAGAATAATTGTTATGCCAATCCCACCTGTTAAATCTCTTTTCAAAATCCACCTTCAGTACAGGGTAGGATTTCTCAAGATTGAAATTTGGATGTCAGTCTATCATCTCAAAAACGTCATTATTCAAAGCTAAATAATGTCTACCCCTCCATGCAACTTCTTGGTCACAGTTTTCTCCAAGGCTTGCCAACAACCGACATGAAGGGCTCGTTCTGGATTTTATATATAACAGACCTCTAGTGCTAAGGACAATTCCCCTAAGGGAGGTCAAACCAAGCTCTAATTGTATAAATTCCACTGGGCAAGATGGAGACATGTCTAACAGATTACACCAAAAGAAGCCCTCAATCCTATTCAGCCATTTTAGCTCTTGCCTGGCTAGTGACTTAAGTCCATACAGTATTTCAAGACAGACACACTGCTTAAATAGAGACATTGGGCCTCATTACGACCCAGGCGGTAAGTTACCGCCTGGGTCGTAATGAGGCCCACTATGCCCTAAAGTGAGAAGCTTGCATATTCCTTAGCAAACTTTGAATTTAAAAAGTAAGTTTGTTTGCCTGATCTTGGTCTCAATTAAGCAGTTATAATTAGAAGATGTTAAAAAATAAGTCCCAGGTAAGACTCACTTATAGCATTGTGTATCATCCCTAACGAGGTACACATCTTAACTTTGTTTACTTTCTTACCTGATATTAACATTACGTTAGTCTTATCTATATCAATCATCCATCATGCTCAACTGCAAATTGTGATAACTCTTTTAACATACTTCTCATTCTAGTAAATGTCCAATCGAACATAACCAGAAGGTCAGCATAAAGCATAGCAAACAAAGGAACACTACCAAGCTTTGGGGGACAATTCTATTTCTCTAACAGATGTTGAGACAGATCAGCTATATACAAATTAAACACCAGGGGAGCCAAAATACATCCTTGTTTGACTCCCCTGTTGAGCTGCACTAATGATGTTACTGTCCCTCGTTGTCCAGTGAAACACACGCCCAGTTGTTACTATACAGCTCGATAAGCATTTGAAGTAACAACTCAGGGCAACCAGGTTTGCTCAACTTTGATGACAGAGTTGCCATATTCACTTGGTCAAAAGCAGATTTACAATCTACAAAAGTGGATGGAGAATGTGTTCACATCCACCCACCTTCGCAGTTCCTTTAATACCAGAGTGGCAAAGAGCTTACCAGTGAAGTCCAGCATTGACAGCAGTCTATAATTGTCTGCAATCATCTGATCGCCTTTTTTTATATACAGGAATCAAGACAGACTGCTGCCATGAGGATAGTACCTTGCGCTCCCAACATACCTAGGAGAATAGCACAGACATTACAAAAGCCGAATTCCCTGGGTCATTCTCAATAACAGCGTTAGCCAAGCCATTGGGGCAAGGCCATGAGTTTTTCAGTTTAATTATCACAGCCTCAATCACTTCCCGGCTGAAGTCCAAAGGCCATGTTAAAACTGACCGTTTTCTACATATAGCACTGTCAAGTCCTCAAAATATGTCGACCTATTTTCCTTGGCCATAGAGAGCACTTGTCAGATGGTACCAGTGTCACGCTTTCCAAAAACAAATACAAACCGTTCCCAATTTGCCCTGGCAGTAGCCGTCTTATTATATTTTTAGCCAGCCCCAATAACCGTTTGTAATTCTTTATATTTTCCCAACCACGACTGATGACAAACCTTGCGAATAATCCAGAGTCTTGGCAGCTCTAATGGCCCTATGCTGTTCACGTCTAGTATTTCGATTATTGATGTCAAAGGCATTAATACCATGCTTATTAATTACCACATTTGACTTCCTTTCCTGCTCCCCCATTCTGTGTGTAATCTGTCTGAGCCATCCTTCAGTGTCATTTGCACTTCTTTAACTGCGGTAGTCCCGAACAATCTTGCCCAGTTCCAAGATAATCGCAGAAGCTTTCTCAAATGTAACCCTAGTCCGACTTAAAAGAGTTTCAGCACTGTTTGGGACAAGATCACCACACATAGGAGTGTCTAACCTTCTGGCCTTCGAGTTGGTACTTAATACAAGAATAGCATCATCGCTGTACTCACTTGAAGTCACACTAAGTGCATTTACATGTTCTAATAAAAGTTATTACTAGCAAGATAATCCAGAGTGGCCTTCTTTGACCCACTAGACCATGTTTGTTTACAGGATGATCACCAAAGGTATGGACGTTAAGTAAAGGGAAATCCCACTCCTTCAGGAAGTGGAGCCATAGAATCCCCACGGTATTCGATATCTTGAGCATCATAGTCTACATTTAACTGTATTATTTATACGGTGCACACCATACTCTATTCATGCATCTGGAGTTAAAGTCTCCACATTATGGGTTATAAATGACAACTTCTCCCCACTGAGTCAATATCAAATCCAAGCAATCAAAGATTTCCTCATACACGCTCTTACCTGGAGAATCACAAACATGTATTATCCAACATGTTTGTGAGCGCCCCTCCTTCTTTCAGTGGTACCTAAACGACCAGTACATTATCCACTTTATCCTTAGGTAACATAAGAGAGGGATTGGGATAATTCCTAACTCCAATCAGTAAACCTGCCCTTGAGCGACCAATGCTACCTTTCACAGCTTTAGATTGAAAAACAACATAACCAACAATCCTAATGTCAAACATTACCCAATTCTTTTATAGAGTGAATACATTGTGGCATACTAGTGTATCCATTTATTCAACTCTCTTTAACAGGTGACAACACCACTAATGCATGCCATTCAGTGGCTAGTAAATCTCTGCTATACATGGTATAAAGGCACCATTTGTGCTGTTTAATGTGTAATTGCTTCATCATCTTTCAAACCTTAAATGCTTCATAAATGCCACTCAGTTCTTTATGTCCATGATATTGTACCATAGAAGATGCACAGACTTCTATGGCAAGTTGCCCTCATATTCCAAGCCTCAAATGCCCTGGAGATGACAATTATGCCTCATACCAACGGGCTGTCACTATGCGTAATGTACAGCCTCATTTGCAGTTGCTGCACTATATGCCAAATGCAACCTCATGTGGGCCTGGAATACCACTTAGTTCCTCATATGCATGCTATCTTCATCATAGGTGATGTGCAGCCTCATTTCTAGTAGCTGCCATAATATGTCAAGCATGCCCGTAAATGATCCAAAAATGGCAATTAACGAGTGAGGGACATAAAAAGCACATACCGAGTGGAGGGATACTGCAGAGTGACAGATTATATGGGATAACAGAAAATAAGAGGAATGGGCTGTGCAGTTGGAGAAGAGAGATGGTGTGAGAGGGATGTTAATACTGAGGGACAGGTGAGAGGGGGAAGCAAAAGTAGAGAGAGGGGAGAGAATTGAGAGAGGAAGCAAAAGAGGGATGTGGAGAGGGGCTGCAAAGACCACAGCGGGCTCAGTGAAATGAAAAGAAAAAAACCTGTAAATGGGAAAAAGCACTGTCGCCCTTCCTACAAGTCACCTCTCAAGTATATCACTTGTCCCCCTTTAGTCAATCCTTCCGCATCCTCAACAATCAACCACCAACTTTGCTGAAACCATAAA
The DNA here is from genome assembly GCF_040938575.1 of Ambystoma mexicanum. NCBI lineage: Eukaryota > Metazoa > Chordata > Amphibia > Caudata > Ambystomatidae > Ambystoma > Ambystoma mexicanum. The sequence continues at coordinate 690,387,655 of NC_090923.1, read as the reverse complement.
TCTGTAATTGCTGTCCTTCCATGACAACCACTTCACCGAGCCCACTACAAATGCATATTAAATGTACACATTAAACTTTGATTCAATAAGATATATTAACTTGAAGCCCTTCACTCAACTCTCTACATTCCTCTCAGCAATGGGTGTAAATGAGGATAAGCACAGACATAGCTGCCTGGTTCAGGCTAGTGGCAGAGGTAACTTTTGGATAAAGTGGGTGGGTGGCTCCTAAGGTAGCACCAGCCTTTTAAATTATACACATTTAGTGGTGGTGGGTGAATATTTTCAGTCTAAGGTAATTGTTCTTTTCCCAAAATCTTCACAAGAGCCCACAGTGAGTTATTGGGAGGTTATCTTGCAGAGAAATATGTTAAAATAATATCTTCAAATGGTAAATGTATCCCATAATTTAGGTACAAATTGGGGTAAATAGGTATACAATTTATATTTGGCTCTGTAGAGTAACATTAAAAAAATGCAAATATATGCCAGTTCGAAAGATGTACACCAGAGCATTTTAAGGCACATTTGTCATGTTGCAGCCACAATATCTGCCATCATTCCCATGTATAACACTGTTAAGATGGAGTACACATCATATGGCAACACTGCATTGCAAACACTTTCTTTTGTCACATGCGCCTAATATATGTCATTGTTGCCACAGTAAAACACTTTTATAATGATGCTGATGATGTATTCCAGCCTAATATCACTGTACATCAGTGCACTCCCCCAGGACACACAAATCCACATACACGCACATGTAACATAGTCATGCACACCTTGACTAACACACATAGGCACACAAACAGCTGAAACACAAGTATTCAAACACACAGAAGCATGGTAATTCAAACACTCACATGCGCACACAGCCACACAGAATCACTCACATGCACACTCACTCTTACAGACCTATTTGAGCGTGCAAGTGCTCCCACTTGCATACATCTATTGATGTGAATTTTGTCAAACCTACCTCACAAAGCCTTCCCTCCACCCCCTGGGGAGTGTCCAAGACCCCCCTGCAGTGGATGTGGTAGGAATAGAGGCATGGACAAGCATATATCTGTCACTGTGCATCAGTAAAGAGAGCAGGCAATTTCCCTCCTGCAGTGGGTGACTGCTCTCAGTCGTCTGCACGGGAGTGGCTGAATAATGTCGCATATATTTTGTTAATGGTCCATTGCTCAAACCTTCCAGTAATCCTTTGTATGTGTATTGAAGACATGCACCAGTTTGATACCCCACACATTGTGCCTTATTACAAGGTTGATGGTGCCAGAAAAATAAAATGGCAGTGATTCATCCACCACATCCAAACTACAAGTTTGCCAGTGGGAAGGGCTGCTTTACCTCAGGCCAAGAGTTGGAGGTAACTCAGGCACCACACTGGCAAAAAAATCTAGTGTTACTGGCACTATTATTACGGGTTTATCCCTGCATCAAGTCCTATGGGATGGGGATTAACCTACACTCACCTGTAATCTGCTGGTAATTTTGGCAAAACAGGTAACGTTAATACCATTTGATGATATCCCACCGGATTAACCAGCAGATACCGCCAAACACATAATAAGGCCCATAATGTTTATGCTTAAATGCTTCTGACAAAATGTTCAGTAATTAACACTCAATTAATGCTTCTTACACTCTCATGTATGAGAAATATGTACTTAATAAACATTGCTACCATTATTGTCACTAGCACACAGCACACCTAATATGCTAAAGGGATATCAATAAATATGTAGCAATCATAGGCATTGCCTCCAATTTTATTCACTACTAATAAGTGTTCTCAGAGACAGCATAGCCACCTCATCAGATCTCACTATGCACTCTCATCAGACCTTGCTATGCAATCGTCATTAAAAAAAGCACCTGCCCTTTTCAATACCTTTCTCAATTTGATATCAATAATAGGTAAAATATCTCATTCTCACTATCTGTAGAAGGTAGGGAGAGGAGGGCTTGAGAGGACTGGATGCCTGGAGCGGTATGCACATTCCAAGAAAAATTCCTCAAAACATCCCAATTGGAAAAGAAAAAAAAACATTACTCACCATCTATCAGAATCACCATGTCCCCAGTGCTTCTTTATTGAACGCTCTCTCAGCCTTCCATCTGCCTTTTGTGTTTGTCTGCCAATCTCATCAGAATAGCTAATCGCCTGCACTGTCTTCTGAAGTCAGCCCTTGTATAGTATATGAGCATAAGCTGTCAACTCCCCCTGTTAGCATAATATTAAACAGTAGCAAAATATTGTTTAGATTACTGGCCCCTTTTCAGTGCTCAGCATCGTTCACAGAAGCAAAAGGCGGGTTAGATCAGCTGCCCATTATCAGTGTAAGGCAGCTTTCAGAGAAGTAAAAAGCTTATTTATGTTGAAGCAAGGTCGTCAATAAGTTGCCTCGACCTTTCAACCAGTTCTGACCTGCAATCTTGCTACAGCTAGTGCTGTGCTGGAAGCTTTGAATTTTACAGTAGTCTCTTCCTTATTGTTTTTTTTTTATTTACTAGAACATTTAATGTTTCTTTATCTTAAAAAAATGGGACAAGTTGGATTACTCCCCAGATGGCTAGAATACAGTAAGAGATTTGGTTTAGTTGATGTACTCACAACCATAACAAATATAAGGCATGGTGTGAAGCCAATTTTATTTTCTGCATTTAATTGTCTATCCTACATAGTGCCTGAATATATCAAATGCATTACACTAGGTGTCCATGTTAAAGGCTACATGTCTGGGAATTACGCTTAGACATCTCATACACTAAATATGGTTACAAATAAATAAAACAATATCAAATCCCATTGAAAAAAGATGTGTGCACACAAACACTTTGTTTTTAAAAGTAACTTTACACTCAGAAGCAATCATGTCTGCAGCCTCCTTTGCAGTTTGGGGCACCAGGGGCTGCAATATCAGTAAGAGCTGGTGGAAGGGAAGGGCATATGTGGCCCTTCCCTGCTACCAATAGGCACTTGCCGAGAGATTAGAATGACTGCCTAGCAATGCCCCTTACTCCATGTCAAGCTGGGCTTCAGTTGGGCTCAAGGCAAGCACACTGCATATTTTACAATCTCCAGACATGAAGAATTTTCTTTCTGGGCCTGATAACAGACAACCAACAGTGGCAGAGGGAGGTTTTCGTTACAGACAGGACAAAGGTTTATTGAGTGGTCACTCGCTAGTACACTACTCTGCAAAATGGCAGGTGCCTATGCAAGAAACTGTCAAAAATGCCCTTGTGCATAGTATCACTTTACCTCCCTTTGCCCACCTATACCTTTTGGGACTAGGCCTCCTTCCTCAGTGCTCCTGGATTGTAATTGTAATTGGTTACGTGCTTAATACCCAGAGGATTCAAAGCGCGGACCCGGGGATCGAACCTGTGTGGCTCTTTCTCGTCTTGCTTCCAAAGCAAGCGCAATGCCCCCTAGCTATCCTCCCGAGACTAAAACTGATGCCTTCCTTAGTACCGCTGAAACAACCACACACCAGCCATAGTTGTCTTTTGGCCTTTGGGCCCCCATGCATAATACCCTGCCCTATCTTTAGCTACTATCTGTTTGCCTTCCATCTACCCAGCATTCCTGTTAGTAGGCAGTACAAAGGAGAATGCAAACAAATCTAGGTGCCAGTAACAATTAAGAGTAAATGCAGAAGAGTAGTGAATGTATGTTTACTCTTACGTATAATTAAAAACTTCTAAAATATACCATTAAATATTGTAAAATATCATACATTTTTACTTTCAGAAAAGGGCCATTCTGTTTTTGAGATAGAAGACAACAGATGGTATGCTGGTGTGAAGCAAATGAATAATCCTCATGAATATTATGTATGGAGCATTACTATTGCCAATTTAACTATGAGTGACTTTTTTTAAATAACAGATGCTGCGAATCAAATCACTTCTAGAGATAAGGTACAGTGAGCTTAAATTATGTGCTCAATATCAAACACTTTGGTTAAGTGGTAAAGCTGGAATTTGAGTTCATCCCTGCAATTTATTCAACCATACAAAGCTCGCTGTAGGTGTAGTTGTTCAGAAATATACGATCGTGCGTAATGTTTTGCTTCCAAAAGCTAAGATACTTGCCAAGTTCACAAATCACCCAATAAACTATATCGACACTAATTTACATCTTGCATTCAACACTTGAATTAGATTTTTAGTGAAATAGAACATGCAGGCAGGAAAGCAGGTTCACCCTGCCCTATTAATGATATCCAAAACACAAGACAGTGTTCACAGTGCTGGGCAAAGAACTACTGGAAAATTACGCATTTGTGCAAGTAAAGGCTCTGATTCACATGTGTCAGTGTGTACTAATAAATGAAGTCAATAACAATTATATTTGAAACTGGATCCCCACTGCTCAATGGACCATATGACAAATAAAGTGTTCCCCCATTGTCTAATTTCCCTATACCTCTCTGATTTCCATATACCTCTCCACCTCTGTCTTGTTACATCTCTCGCTTCCTTTGTCTTCCATTTCTTTTATGTATCTAATTTCCACACATGCACTCATTCACTCCCCCACATACTCACTCTTATCACTCTCTCCAATCTTTCACGCTGATGCATTCAGTTTTGGCACGTTCCAGGAAGAAAGAGGTAAAGGCAGGGGAGTTATAACACATTACTACACAATTGTTTGATTTTAACTCAAATAAGTTGCGAATAACTCCCATTTGTTAAATAATTTAGAAAGGTTTCTATTGGGGAATGCATGCATTTTTTCAATTCTATGGAAGGAACAAATGGAATTCCACTACATCTACTAGGATTGGTTTTGTGCAGATTTCCAATTTGATGAAATGGGATGGAAAACTATAACAATAAAAATGTTAAATAGATCCAGAGATGGTAATGTATTCAAATACGGATTGCCTAAAATAAAACCATTAAGATACACATAGTTAATGGTTCTTCAAAATAAACATAATCTTTAAACATTTCCAAATTATTTTCCAAAAGGAAAACACATATTTACATTTGAATATAGAATGTGCAAAATCAGCATACAGGGATTGACATGACAGATATTATAGGCAGTATTAGAGATTTTGGATATTCTAACTTTTGTAAAGTAGGCCTCAACCCTTGTAAAACTGAGATCCTTCCCATCGGGACCCCTGCTCCCTCCTTCTTCACTTCACTCTGGCCTTCCTCCTTGGGCTCTCCCCCTGTGCCCTCTTATGAAGCCAGAAACCTTGGAGTCATCTTCGACTCCTCTCTCTCCTTCCTCCCTCACAAGGACATTGCCAAGAAGTCCCACTTACAGCTCCTCCTCCTAAAAGGAATTCTCCCTTTTCTCACCTTCCCCCAGAGGCTCAATGTGACCCAAACCCTGGTTCTCTCTAGGCTTGACTATTGCAATAGCCTCCTCCTGAATCTACCATCTTCCACTCTGCGACCTTAAGCAGGTTCTTCTTAAATTTCAGAAGCTCCTTAAGACTCTCCCCTTTAGCTCCTCCTTCCCTTCTTCTCTCCCCTGTTAATTCAAATTGCTGCAATTGGTGTTCTGGGCAATTATGCATCCTCGGGGCCCTGACCTCTCCACACAATTGGCCCTGCTTCTGTCTTTCCTCTGCACTTGCACTTACACCCCTCGCGGCTCCAGATAATTTTGCAATCAACACCTAAGCACTTCATCTGTGGCTCACCCATGCTCTCAGACTCCCCAGCACATACCCCCTGCCCTCTTCCTTGCTGCACTTGCACGTTCTGAATATTCACAAGGCATAGTAGGTTTGTCCTCATTTTCCTTTTCCCCCCTAGGATCATAATATTGCGTTTTATGAATTCAATGTACCTTCCAACCTGTTCCCTCCCTTGCCCTGTGGGTGCTTTAAAACAGTATTGTCTTATTGTTTATGTGCCAAACAAGCTGCAGAGTGTTAGGCAGAATTCTCCAGAATGGCTAATTTCCCTTACCTACTAAGTTCCTCAGAAACTTTGCTGGATTTCTAGGATTTATTTTTTTCACCTGGTAAGAGTGTCAGCCTTTTTTCCCACTCTTACATGTATTTTGCTGTGTGTGTTTAACATGTTTTGCATTCATGGACTGTGGAGCCTCACCTACTCCATAGGCATCATTTTTTTTACTGTGTGTTACACAGCACTTTCAGTGCCATGACACGGGGTTGTTTTTTTGACTTCCCAACTCAGACTTCATTTTCTGGGACTGACTACTGTCTCCCAGAACATGTAAAGTTGCCATTAACTTTATTAGTCTTTTTAAATCCACAGACCGAGTACAAACTATCTTACATAGAGTACTGGAAAGGGTTACTAGTTATCCCTCTTTGTCTGTTTCTCATGGAACATTGTTTCATTCCCTTTTCATTAAAATTTGGCTGGTGGCAGTGGTAACTATTCTATTTTTCAAACCGCGGTTATTTTAAATAGCCTTGGTATTGTTTTAGGCTATCTTTGTAGCCTCAAACCTAAACCCGCTGGACCATATTGACTTTTATACGGTTCTGGCTGGGTTTATTCACCACTTCTTTTTGTAAAGGTCTTTCACGTGTTTTAATCTGCACGTCAAACCAGGTTTGGTCCCTTTGTTCGCCGAACTTTGGCGGGCTTCTGCACAGAAGTCCTCCTTAGGCACCTGAAAGTCTGGTAAGCAGGATGTGAGGGAGGGGTTTTAGGACCCCTGCCATGGGTTCCCTTGGTAACCCAAGTCGCACTCCTGTTTGATTGGCTAGGTGACTGTCCCGCCAGGACAGCCACCCTGCTGTGTGATTAACAGCCAAGCTGTGTGAATGGGGAAAACTGCATAAAAATCAGGTCTCTGGGACTGAGAAAGCAGAGTCACCACTGGATCAAGAGAACCGAAGAGAAGCTGACAGAAGAGGACCTCTACCATGACTGAACCTCCCAGTGAAGCCATGCTGCGGGTCCGAATCTCCAAACTTCGATGACAGGGAAGATCTGCAAGGAATCTTGTCCCCTTGAGCTGGTGGGAACAACCAGTTCGCCAAACTGAAAGCCAGGCTTCTCCCCTCTGGTCGAATTTGCTGTGCACAGCTACAGTGAACCGGATAGCCAGGTCGGACCCTGCTTGGATTTTAAGGAGCACATCTTTTATTAATCTTTTTGCTCAGCTGCTGGTTTCTTCCCTGGGCAGTGCAGGACCCTCAGTATTCCTCCTTCTTGTCGGTCTGACAGTCGCTTCAGGAACTGTGAGCTTGCAGGACCTGCCAGGAACGTTTGCCTCAGATACAACATTCTTCTGCTCTAAAGGTAGTGTGCTAACCCGGTTGCTCGTTTCGTCCAACCGCGGTGAAAGTGTGTGAAATCATTCGCCAATCCGAGGGCTTGTCCTTCTCTATTCTTTAATGTAACTTTTTGTCTGACCAACTTCGTTCTGAACTTTGGCAAAGACTTAACCGTGAACTACCCTGAACTGTGTGATCCTCTGCAAAAACTTTGGTTCATTGACTTTGGCCCTGGCCTCTTGATTTGATTTCCTCACTGTAGTTCCTTTTTCTAGATTGCCCTGCTTACTTACTTGTTGGTGCTGCTCAACTTCTGTCTAACTTTGTCTTTCCCTCCCTTTTAAATTGCTGGAGTGCCATTTTGCTCACTCTTCATTTTGAGCCTAGCTTGTCCAGAATCTATTGGGTGTGGTGTAGTGTATTAGAATTGTGATTTTTAAACTGCTTGATAATAGTGAAATGTTTAATAACTGATGTGTAAATGTATATTATTTTACTCTGAAACCTTGAGTCAGTGTTTGTTTGAATCATAGTAATTGCTGTCATTTGTGTAACTATTGATTCTGCTCACTTTACTCTTGAGATAAGTCTGGCTGCTCAGCCATCGCTACCACTTTACTGTGTAGTACAGGCTTGTACCAAAGGTGAATTTGTACTGTCAATTGTAGTCCTAAGTGTGTGTGGTGTTCCCAAAGGGTACTGCATATAATTCTACCTAACATAGAGGAGCAGCTGAACGCCTCTGCAGGAAGTCCTACCCCATACTTCCTATATGCTGGAAGCCAAAGATCAGGCCATGCACAACAGCAGTCATTGTGCCTATTCCACAGAGAGTCTTTGAGAAGAGGGATCCATTGAGAAAACCTTATATTATGTATCCCCATAGAGATGTTGGTGACATCACAAGAAACAAGCGTGACACTGTCATGATGCCTACCCCCGGACCTCCGGATCAAGTCCATCAGTCCAGAGGGCAGACATCCAGCCCCTTATTGGAACCCATAAAGCCCTGGTTAGGGGCTCTATGGATTCAGTACTGGCGCCGTAGGGGCCAGGCTCATACAGTCAAACTTACCTCATGCAGACCATGCCGCAAGGAACACAAGCATTGGCCTTTGTGAGGCCAGGGAACGACTACTTTTCTTCAGGGACTATTGTTTACTTGGGTGTGGTACTTGGAACTATTTACCTGGGACTACTTTGGAAGTTGTTTAAACCACGCCCGCAGAGCTGAACACGCTTCGCGTTATTCTGCATTCAGCAGCGTGACGCTCACCGTGCCTACAGCCAGCATCCTATTACCTGCCACGCCTGCTCCGAATCCGGACTTCATCCTGGGAAGAAGGGAAGAAGAAGAAAAGGTTAGAGCAAGAACCTACCTTCTAATCTTCATTGGCTCCTGAATTCAACGCATTCCTGCACAAGGAAAAAGACTTTGAAAAAATAAACGCGTCGCACGGCTAGCAGCTGCGCCGCGCCATACTTACCAGTCTTCACAGCATCTACACGATCCGGCGCAGCTTACATCCTGCATTCTCGGCACCTAGAGGAAGACAAGAAAAAACAAGGTGAGCCGAGAGAAAACATAGACAATCTTGGTTACCGCCAGGCACTTACTTGATTTGCCGCCCGAGGTATAATTCTTCGGCATCCAGCATCTTCTTACGCCGCGCCTCTAAAAGGACAAAAGCACTTGGTTAGAGACATTTATCATCATTATTTTCTACCGGAGAGTGCTGGGTAATACAGACTCTTACCTTAGCGCGACCTGCTGCCAATCAGGAGAATTCCTTTTGGACCAAGCTGCAAGATAAATAAAGGAAAAAAGAAATGAGTGAATAGCAGACATTGGAACTCTAAAGACTATATAATTACGGCTCCATGCCACATTCCCCAGAGCCCTATTTCATCTGGAACTCACCCTAGTCCTTCGATCCACTGGAGTAACTGGCATTCTACACGCCCCTGCAATCAGCGCAGGGTGGAGAGCTCATCATTTCAAGCACTAAAGTGAGGACATAAAGGGAATATCGGAGGTGTTCAGTGGGAATGAATTGGGTGCAGGTATCCTCGCAATCCACGGGTGGCTAACTCCCTTCTATTGTTTTCAGGAAACTACTCTTACGGGTCAAGCAGACAAAACTAGGAGGGCCAGCCCAGTCAGCCATCTCCGCCCTACGAGTCACGCTGGTGGAGACCACTGCTGTTCAGTTTCGTTCAATGCCCCTGCAGGAACCAGGTGAGCGTAACAGACACACTGAGAAGAGTGGTCAAAGAAGTTGCATAGACCTTATAGAATCTGATGACGAAGTAAAGAATCAAGTAAACTTTTATATGCAGAATGAAGATTGCATGTGTGAAAAGCACTGCAGAAAATGCAAACTGTTTTATAACTGTACAGATGCAGCAACACAAGTAGACTAAATGATCACAAAAACTACCTATACATAGTGAAGAGACTGCAGGTGGTGCCACCACTATAGAATCTGGACATCGGTGTCACACATTTAGTAAGCTCAGACCCGTGAAAAAAGAAGGATCAGAAAGCTGTGTCACAGTAAGAAAACAGCTGAAGATCGAAGAAAGACCTGAAATAGCTGTCTGGCCTAGTGTCAAAGGATGGAGCAGCCAAGAACCGGTTATCTATCTAAGAACAGTGAACGTGGATGAAAGACCACCACGTGTGCCAAGATTATTAATTCAAGACAATTAAATGCTGCAAAACAGGCTGAAATATGGTCTCCTGTCACGTGAGCCAAGGATGGAAATAGGAGTTGGGCGTGCACACCATAACAACGATAAGAGTGTGCCTATACTCCCTTTTATTCTCAGCAGCAAATATACTTTGCAAGGACAAGTTCAAAGACAATCTGAATGGCAGACAGCATAGGTGATGAGAGATGTTGGTCTAATTGGGTGGGGAGACATAGTAAAGTCCACCCACTGACACCTTGGGTACCAGTTTATGTGCTGCTAGTGAGTTGAATGTTCCAGAAGGGTACAAGCATGCCAACCAATAGTAGAGGCCCATATAACAGAGGGCCTTATAGTTTGATAGCCAATGGTGTACCATGTATCTAGTAACTGATAAAGATGACTTACACTAGGGGTGGCCATAAGATGTCCACTTGACTGTAGAGACCCAATCACAACCTGATCCCTTACAGAAAGTATACTTAGATGTTCCCGTTAAGCCAATCACAACCCCCCATAGATTTTTATTTGTATGCCATGTAGTTTAACATCACGTATGATGACTTGTTGCTGTAAAAGTATAATTGTTTATGAAATACATTGAGAGAATGGTGTGCGATGTCTGTTGATGCTCGTTGTAACTGCTTGTTTTAGACAATTGAAAATAAAACAGTCAGGAGAGACTTTTTGCCAACTTCCTGAGTTGATCTTATTATTTGGTGCAAGAGTTATTCTGCATCCAATCCTGAGTATGATGTGTTACTGGTTTAAGGACCCCCTGGAGTTCATGTGGTAGCATTGTTGGGTGTTTTTTATAGGAGACCCATCAACCTGTTGACTCCAGAGCTTCAGACAATCGGATATCCTCTGCCATCTAGCCGGAAGATCGCAGGGCTTCCTGTGGAGAGCGGCCGAATAGTAAACTTGCAAGTAAAATCGAGACGGTCAGCAGGGTCCCACTTTGACGAAATCCCTCCTGGTTTCCACAGGCGCTTTGCGGACGGAATGCGAAAGTAGTCAATTGGAGGAGAAGACGATACCAAGTGCTTTAAGCCGAAGGAACGAATGCTGAGTAGACTAAGGCGGAATGGCAAACTAAGGAGATGGGGTTGTGATAATTTTAAAAAGTAACAAAAGTAACAAGAGTAATAGGAGTAACGGGAAATATTGTGTGAAAAGAGAGATAAAGAGATGAAAGGCTAGAGAGTCCTAACCCAACAGGTTTTAGAAGATGTTGTCTCACACTCCAATTGGAGTAAACTAGGATATGTGCAGGACAGGTCTGCATAAAGTGATAATCTAAACTCTGTAAATCTGAGAGTACTGAGACGAGGTTCAAAAGTTAAACTATCTAGGTAGGGAAGTGGATGGTACCAATAGAGAGGTAGACATAGATAATTTGAGAGATAAAGGTTTTGAGCAGCGATTGTTGGAGCACGCTCATATTTGTTGTTTTTATAAAGGTCTTTTGTAAACACTGGTAAGTATTGACAGCCAATTGAGACTCGTAACAATAGGAGACATTACTCCTCTGATGCATTTATGTAAGAAATTGCCAAAAGAGAATAGTGCTGAATGGGTGAAAGGCACGGCAGATAAGATGTTCATGCCATGGCCACAAGGAGATCACTGGCAAAAGCAGTGTTTCAACACATGACTACATACTTGCTGTGTACACAGGAAAGAAATTAGAGAAAAGGTGAGCTATATTAGAGCTCTGGAAGATGTACCAGGACGAGAGGGAAGATCCGCCACCTGAAGAGTGAATGCTTAATCAGTGCAAGGAGGAAGGTGATGATCCCACAGCACCCATTACCTCGCCGGAAGTGAAAGACGATTATATGGTAGAGATAGGATTGTATCATTTAAAGGAACTGAAAGCGGCAACAGGGTATAGTAATCCAATATATATGAACCGCATGCTTATAGCAGTGACGTAGTCCAGAGGAGAGTAAGAGAAAAGAGTAGATATTTAAGATTTTACAGGATAAAGAGGGGAAAATTGAGCGATCAGATGTATTGGCAGAAATAGAATGAGAGATCAATAGATGGAAAGGAGAGAAGGATAAAGCTGATGAGGTAACGCTCATAACAACAAATGGATGGGAGGATATATACTGCTTAAGCTAGTTGGGAAAGCATTTAAGAAGTCAGGCAAAGAGAAGAACATGATGAAAAGGATAGAAAAGACAGGGAACGAGAAAAGAGATTAAAGGAAGATGAGCATACAAGAAAGAACAGACAGCGGCGAGAACAGATCTATCAGGAGGAGCAACAAAAGATAGAACAAAGGGCAGAGGAGCAAAGGAAACTTATCAACAGGCAGAGAGCAATAGAAGAATGGGATAGGCAAGAAAGGAAGAGAGAAGAGGAGGAAGCGCAGCAATTAAGGGACAAAAGAATACAGAGATGAAGAGAAGAGGAAGAAAGGAGAGCAGGGACAAGGAGAGAGGAGACAAGACAGGAAGAGGAGAGAGTTAGATGGGAGGCGAGAAAGCGAAAAGAACTAGATGAAGAACTAGAAGACAAAAATAAACAGCGAGAGCGTGATATTAACCTCATTCAAAAGGATCTAATGGAGCCATGTGTAGCAATACAATGGGGCAGTATAGAGGAGTTCATCCTATTACATGTAGCTATGTCAGGGCCTTCTAGAGTAGCCTTAGAAGAGAACTTTGATATAGGAATTATCAGAGACAGTATCGATAAAGTCTATCAAGAATTAAGGGGAGGTAGTAAATCAGGAAGCCAAGGGAAGGGGGATCACAAACTTGTCTTCCGATCACGAAGTGAAGAGGAACATCCATTCAGCCAAGAGCATAGAGCATTATCCTTAAGCAGAGTGGCCTTAGATAAGGGTGAAGGGAATGAGAGTCACACTAGTTTGGGACTAGAAATGTCAGACGAAGAAAGGGAATCCTTCCATGGGGAGGAGGGAGGAGTTGCATGTGCCTTTGTGGGAAGCCTGCAGGTGGACAAGGAAGTAAGATGATCCGATCTAGAGCAACCAAAGACTAGAACACCAGGTCGCATAGCATATCCACAGCATCCCAAAGGACGATTGTATAGTGAGAAGGGAGAATCACTGCCATGTGCGAGCAGGTTAAGATCGTTGCCAGGGAGGAGGTGGTCAGGAACCATTGTCCCCACCATAGATAGTCAGATAATGGGAGCTGACTGCAGGTTAGGGTTCATGCAGTTTCTCTTATTGGATAAAGGGGAAGCAAGACAACAGTATATTCCATGGCTGTAGATGGACAAGGATAATTTAACATGCAAACTCGCGAGTTTGACATGGGGTGCTGGAAAATGGATTCATGAATTGGGAAAAAATGATAGGAGGAAACACACTAGCCATACAAGGCATTAAGGGTCTCTTAGCAGCCATTCTTGGGAAAGAGCTGATAACATATGGAATAGAGCAGGCTATTTGAATGTGACAGGTCAGAACACAGTGCACGATGGAGCAACGTTTAATATTTGTAGAGCAGATGTTTGGAGGGCTCTCAGGGTACAGTATCCTGACAGGTCAGACATGGGTGACACCTAAAATGAAAGAAGATGAAGATCCTCTTTCTTACATTCAGGACATTCAAATGAGGGAACCATGGGAATACACAGTGGCAATTGTTACACCTTTGCACCGATGGTCGCTCTGGCGACAGCATCGTGTGTACAACACAATGCATTCTTACTCACCCAAGATGGCGGACGCCTCTGAATCTGTTTGTGAAGCTCACGCTGCAGAGGTTGCACGTTGTTTACCTTCACGCCGCGACGATCATGTGACTCCATATAATCCGACCAGGAAGTTCAGCAAATGCGTCGCTACTCTCCAGATCGGCGCTTCGTAAGTTCGTTCCTAGGGAATCTGTTTCATGTCCCGTCCTCCTATCTTTAGTCTTCTGTATCTAACTTCCTGTTCTCTCTGCCCCTTCCTCCATTAGGCCATTTTCCGTCATCCGTCCGCTCACCACCTCTCCTATAAGGTCCGATTCCAGCCTAAAGAGTGAGTTCTTGAGGGTTTATAGTTCCCTTCAATCCTCTTCCCCAATCTTAGCTCAAATACTAACATCCGCTTCTGGTTTCCGGAAACTCTCTCTCTTTCCTCATAGGACTCACCCCCTTCTCGAAGACTTTACACAGACTTCTCGAATCTCTCAACTCCATACCCGGAGTAAGTTAATCATAGCTTTTCGAATCAACAGCAGACTATCGAAAGTGGAGAAAACTCACCTCTCCTTTCTTTCGTCCAGGACCAGCTTCGTCCGCACCGGATCTTTTGAAGGAAAGCTGGCTGATTCATCCCGAAGGTCTACAGTATCCCGTCACAACAACACAGGGTTTTTCTTCCCCGGAGGGTTTTCCCTGGGGACTGTGGTTCCTCCGCAGCTGAAACTAACGGCTGGGAGGGAGCAGGGTTTCCCGGGAAGCCTTCACTATCTGCCTTGTTGCTGATACGGAGTCCGCCCGCTGCCCAGGTTAGTGAACTGCATAATTGTTCTGTCCCATATTGGACGCAATGTAATAGTTAGCGACGCCTTAAAAAGGAAATATTCTATTATAGGCTCTTGAGCAGACGGTGGACTCCGATGGAGCAACAAATGCAACAATTAATGGCTGCAATGCAGTCTATGTCTCTGGAGATGCAATCTCTGAAACAAGACAATGCTCAGTTAAGACAACAGGTCGCTCGAGCGTTTTCAGAAACTCCTCCTTATGCCTTACATACCGATAAGTATGACGGAGACCCGCACAAACTCAAGGAGTTCCTGGACAGTTGCCTGGTTCAGTTTACCTTTAAAGCACGTTTTTTCCCATCTGATAAGGACAAAGTAGGTTATCTGATATCCCATTTGACAGGCCCTGCATTGGCCTGGGCGACTCCTCTAGTCACCTCAGGAAATGCCATTCTAGACTCATACACAGCCTTTACTAACAGTTTGCGGTCTATGTTTAGTAGGCAGGAAATTTCAGTCTCTACTCAGGAGAAACTACTAGATTTAAAGCAGGGAAATAAGGATCTTATGAGTTACGTGACTCAATTTAAACAGCTATCAGCTGAAACAGGGTGGCCGGATGACGGTCTCCTCACGCTATTTCGCAGAGGTCTTTCCGAGGAACTGAAAGATGAGGTCTCAAAGGTTCCTCGTCCCGCCAATTTAGCCGAGATGATTGCGCTCACGATGCAGATTGATTACCGTCTCCATGAACGCTTCCATGAGAAGAAAAGAGGGAAACCCTCTAAACTCTTCTCCAGTTCTCCTTCCCCGGTTTCTCGATCTCAGAATCCCGACGAACCCATGCAAATAGGAGTGGCCAGAGGCCCTTTGTCAGAGGGCGAAAGAGAAAGACGGATGAGTCAGGGCCTATGTATGTACTGTGGGGCTTCATCTCACATGCTGAAGGATTGTCCCGTCGTTCCTCCTCGTCGGATAAGGAATCCGATGCGGGGAAACGCCAAGACCCTGTCGTAAGGGGAACCACGGCAGGAGGTCCTGAAAGGAGTTCCCCAAAGAGACTTGGTACTTCTCTTAAAGAGGAGATTACGGAACACACTATGTTAGTACTTCCCCTGATCTTGAAATTACCAGACTTAGAGCTACGTGGGGTTCCGGCATTGATCGATTGTGGAGCAGCTGGCAACTTTATTGATGACCAATGGGCTGCGAAGCATGGAATCATTAGATCCGCCAAGACGTGTATAACCCCCATTCAGGGGGTGGATGGTTGTCCCCTTAGTTCTGGACCTATTCGAGAACAGACTACTCCTCTTACATGCCTGATTTCAGCCCACAAGGAGACGTTAGTTTTTGACCTGATAAAAACTGCTCATTTTCCCATTATTTTGGGCTTACCGTGGCTACGAACCCATAATCCTTTTATAAACTGGAAGGCAGGAACTTTGTTCTTAGGTTCCGAATATTGTGTTTCCCATTGTCTTGCTCAATCATCTGTTGGCATTCAAGCACCTTCCATGATGGTAGTACCAACCGAAGGCTCCTCGATTGGGATGGTCAGTCAGATCCCGAGGTGTCATCAACAATTTCAGTCCATATTTTCTCAGCCAGAATTCCCTACATTACCTCCTCACCGTCGGGATGACTGTCATTTAGATTTGTTCCCTGATCGACCGATACCTTTCGGCCGAATGTACATCTTATCCCAGCCGGAAAAAAAGGCTCTCAAAGACTACCTTCAGACTAATCTTCAAAACGGTCTTATAACTGAGTCCAAATCGCCAGCCGGTGCTTCGTTATTCTTTATTCCCAAGAGAGATACAGAGGAACTACGGCCATGCATAGACTATCGAGGGCTCAATAAGGCTACCATCCCGGATAAGTATCCAATGCCGCTTATCCCAGACATTCTGGAAGCCGTTCAAGGGGCTTCTCTCTATACCAAGTTGGATTTACGAGGGGCATATCACTTGATTCGCATCGCCCCTGGCGACGAGTGGAAGACTGCCTTTCGGACCCCATTCGGTCACTACGAATATAGGGTGATGCCGTTTGGGTTGGCTAATGCTCCCGCTGTTTTTCAGCGCTTTATGGACCATCTATTCGCCGATGTACTCCTTCACTATGTAATCGTCTATTTGGATGATATTCTAGTCTTTTCACAGAATATAGAGGAACACATCGGACATGTCAATTTGGTATTAGACCGACTTAAGGCCAACCAGCTGTATTGCAAACTGGCAAAATGTGAGTTCCACAGGAACCAGGTGACGTATCTTGGGTTCGTGCTGTCTGCCCAGGGGATTTCGATGGACCCTCGGAAGATCTCGGCTATTTTAGATTGGCCTTCCCCTTCAAACGTCAAAGAGATCCAACGATTTTTGGGATTCGCTAATTTTTATAGAAAATTCATCCCAGGATTCTCCAAGACCGTGCTTCCCATTACCAGTCTTCTGAAGAAGGGGAAGACTTTCGTTTGGGATGACCCTGCGCAGAAAGCTTTTTCTGAACTGAAGAATCTTTTCACGTCTGCTTCCATTTTGCTCACCCCAGACCAGTCTCGACCATTCATTGTCGAGACTGATGCGTCTCACCATGCTCTAGGGGCAATTCTTTTGCAAAAGGACGAGTCAGGAGAAGAAGGACCAGTTGCTTATCTCTCCAAAACCTTCTCCTCCTCGGAAATAAATTATTCAGTCCTCGAGAAAGAATTGCTGGCAATCAAGCGAGCCTTTGAGGAGTGGAGACATCTGTTACTGGGCTCGGCCTACCCGGTCGAGGTTCGAACCGACCATCACAACCTCAAAGTATTACAACAAGCCCATACCACAAACAGTCGACAAGCTCGCTGGGCTCATTTTTTTCTACCGTTTCGGATAGAATTTACTTTCCTTCCAGGAGATCAAAACCTCCGAGCAGATGCGCTTTCAAGAAAGGATCCTCCAATCAAAAAGTTCCATTCAGAGCCTTTCTTTCCTAAGGCTAAATTTCTGGCAACAGTGACTGATTTTCTACAAATTGTCAGACAGGAAACGGCACGTCTAGATCCGATCTGCAGGAACTTACAAGAGACTCATTCGCTGACTCAGGAGAAAGGATACTACTTTTTTAATGATCAAGTATTCATTCCGACCCCAACACTTCAGAAAGAAGTCCTGTTCATGTGTCATGACTCCAAGGCAGCCGGGCATCGAGGATATCAAAACACCCTTGAGCTGATTACTCGTCATTTTTGGTGGCCAGGGATAACCAAGGATATCCAAGATTATGTATCAGCATGCACGGTTTGTCTACAGTCTAAGACTCCCAGGTATCCACCTTTTGGTTTACTCACCTGTATGCCGATTCCGGACAAGCCCTGGCAAGTCATTTCCACTGACTTTATTGTCGATCTTCCGTTGTCCTCTGGTTACACCACCATTATGGTGACTATTGACTATTTCACGAAGATGGCCCATTTCATTCCTCTGCAAAAACTCCCCGGGGCTGCTCTGATGTCAAAGATCTTTATATCAGAAATTTTCTCTAGACACGGTCTTCCTAACACTATTGTGTCTGATCGGGGTCCCCAATATATCTCGCAATTTTGGAAGGGTATCTGTCAAACATTGGGAATCAATAGAGCCCTTAGCTCAGGATATCATCCACAAACAAACGGGCAGACTGAGCGCCTGAATCAAACATTAGAAACATATTTGCGTTGTTTTGTTTCTGCGGCACAAGATGATTGGGGAGATCTCCTACCCTTGGCTGAATATGCTTACAATAATGCCAGTCATTCAGCACTAAAGACCAGTCCTTTTTACTGTTCTTATGGTTATCATCCATCCTTTGAACCGTCCATCTCAAAGTCCTCCTCCAGATGTCCTGGAATAGACAGTCTAGTCGATGGTATTCAGAAGGGTCAACAGCTCGCTCGAATAGCTCTGCTAGCTGCCCAAGATCGAGCCAGGAGGGCAGCTAATCGCCGTCGACAAGATCTGCCATCCCTTCGAGTCGGGGATGCGGTCAGGTTAGCAGCCCGGTTCCTCCCGAGACATTTGGTGCCGTCCAAGCTGTCGCCCAAATATTTTGGACCATTTAAAATAAAAGCATTTGTCGGTCCGGTGGCAGTCCGACTGGCGTTGCCTCCTTCTTGGGCCCGTCTTCATCCGGTCTTTCACGTCTCCCAGATTAAATTATCCGTGAAGGATAGATTTCAACGCACCCCTGCAGTTCGTCCTCCTCCGATGATGACAGATACGGGACCGGAGTATGAAGTGGCAGAGATTTGCGATTCCAGATATCACAGAGGCCGGTTGCAATTTCTCGTGGACTGGAAGGGCTATTCTCCTGCCGAACGGACTTGGGAATTGGCATCGGGGGTTCATGCTCCCTCATTGGTTCGACGGTTTTTCAGGCGGCACCCTGGGAAGCCGGGTTATGCGCCTCGTAGGAGGGGGCATACTGTTACACCTTTGCACCGATGGTCGCTCTGGCGACAGCATCGTGTGTACAACACAATGCATTCTTACTCACCCAAGATGGCGGACGCCTCTGAATCTGTTTGTGAAGCTCACGCTGCAGAGGTTGCACGTTGTTTACCTTCACGCCGCGACGATCATGTGACTCCATATAATCCGACCAGGAAGTTCAGCAAATGCGTCGCTACTCTCCAGATCGGCGCTTCGTAAGTTCGTTCCTAGGGAATCTGTTTCATGTCCCGTCCTCCTATCTTTAGTCTTCTGTATCTAACTTCCTGTTCTCTCTGCCCCTTCCTCCATTAGGCCATTTTCCGTCATCCGTCCGCTCACCACCTCTCCTATAAGGTCCGATTCCAGCCTAAAGAGTGAGTTCTTGAGGGTTTATAGTTCCCTTCAATCCTCTTCCCCAATCTTAGCTCAAATACTAACATCCGCTTCTGGTTTCCGGAAACTCTCTCTCTTTCCTCATAGGACTCACCCCCTTCTCGAAGACTTTACACAGACTTCTCGAATCTCTCAACTCCATACCCGGAGTAAGTTAATCATAGCTTTTCGAATCAACAGCAGACTATCGAAAGTGGAGAAAACTCACCTCTCCTTTCTTTCGTCCAGGACCAGCTTCGTCCGCACCGGATCTTTTGAAGGAAAGCTGGCTGATTCATCCCGAAGGTCTACAGTATCCCGTCACAACAACACAGGGTTTTTCTTCCCCGGAGGGTTTTCCCTGGGGACTGTGGTTCCTCCGCAGCTGAAACTAACGGCTGGGAGGGAGCAGGGTTTCCCGGGAAGCCTTCACTATCTGCCTTGTTGCTGATACGGAGTCCGCCCGCTGCCCAGGTTAGTGAACTGCATAATTGTTCTGTCCCATATTGGACGCAATGTAATAGCAATATTGTACCACCTTTTATGTCAAGGGTTGCTTGAGAAAGTACAGAGGCAAATGACAAAGCAAGTGGGGATGGAAGCAACGCCATGGGAGAAATCCGGTTGACGAAAGTGCATCACTGTCAGTTGTGCAAGAGAAACACAAGAAGAAGGATGAGACTAGGTGTGGGATGTTTCACCCACGCACCCAAGCCCTGCTGCATCATTGTGCATTACTGGCAGCGGAAACATCATAATGGCCGCCGGAAAGCATGCTGCTCGCCAGAAATCATCCAAAAATGCACAGTAAAAAATCTGAAGAATAGGCTGCCACCCACTTTTGCCTATATTAGTGAGCACAGGAGGTCACTGCCTAAAACCACCATTGGGCTACACACACAGTAGCCTGAAACCATTTGGGAATAGCAATACTGATTGCTAAAAGCAACCCAGAGCTGTGGGGAATTCATTTTTTTTTATGTCAAAAATTGCTAAAATTAGGGCTCACCAAATCCACTAAAAAGATCCCACCTCCATGTAGGGGGGGTCAACAGCATTCACCCGCAAGAATCTACATGAATCGGAGGTCCACAGAAGTGCATCTATATTTGAACAAAGTATATTTTGAGGATTGCTTACTGGTAAGGCAGTTGTCAAAAATGGGTCCAATACCGGTGCTTGACACTGACTGGTGCTAGTGATCTAAATTCTGACAGGAGACCTGTATTTCTGAAGCTAAACTGTACCCAGAGTTAGCTGAGACTTCAAAGGCTGGCTGTCCCTGGAAAGTCTTCACACGTAGTCTTCTCAGCAAGAAGGCAGGAAATCACATGGTTCTGTTAATCAGATGGAGAGTGGCACCCTGGACTGATGCCCTGCTAGCAGGAAAAACAGGACAAAGGATTCCTTCAGCTGAATAGGGTATGCTGATTTTGGGTGTGAACTGTCAACACTGCTCTGGGGGAAGGTAAGACATCTGATCTATGAGTCAGAGCCAAACGTCTGGAGGCGGGGACAAACCAATGGGTGTACTGAATTGAGAGCAAATGTATGTTTTATTAAATTGCTTATAAAATATTGTATCAAGCTGACAGAAATGTACAATCTGGGGATTCTTAATATGGAAAATGTACCTACAATTTGAGACTAAGCTGGACGCTGTGGGATGTTCTGAGGCCAAACCCCATAATTATTAATATTGTCACTGCTGTGTTTATGCTAGAAACCTAAGAACTTCCAGTAATATGCACAGAGAGGGTGTGTACCCCGTGTAAGATTTGTTGCAAAACCAATATGGCAAAACTCACTAAAAGCGCAAAATGTTGTCATTTCTGAACCCAAGCTCGTAGAAACACGTGACTTGAACCAAACTGTACCTTGAGCAATCTGTCATGCAATTTAGATAATATTAACAAGTGGGGTATATTGTAAATATGTGTTTTATGAAACAGAAGATATGCTGTAACGACACAAAGGGGAGTGTCCTTTCCTTGAGCCATAAAGATGACACCGGGTGACTCATTCTGACTCACTCCTCCGTTCTCCAGTCAGGTCACAGTAAATCCTTTAACCTATCAAATCCTCAGTGGGTTGGGCATAGAATGTCAGCCTTCCCACCCACTTTCAAAAGACATAAAAAGAACCACTGAGACCCAGATAGGGACATTCATTTTCCACTCTTCAATCAATTTCTGCGCAGATCTTTGTGGGCAACTTCAAACCCTGATAGATCCAGACACCAGACTCTAGAACCCAGCTCTAGAACCTTAAGCAGGGGCCTAACCCAAAAGCTGAACTCTTCTCAGCAGGCCTCAGAATCCAGCAACCTAACTAAACTATTTAACAGCCGGGCAAGCTGTTTTGCTTCTGGCTAGAACTCTGATCCAGAACCAGACCCAGAAAGCAGAGCAGTATCCAGAACCCCGTGCCAGAACCGAGATCCAGAGAGAGCAGTGCCATATCCAGACCAGACCAGACCGCTGTGCAGTGCCGATAGCAGACCAGAGGCCATGCTGAACGCAGAACCCAGAGGGCCTGAGACCTGTCCGGTGGAGAGAGAACCGCAGTCCAAACCTGACCAGATCTGTGACGAGGTCCATTCCCTTCCAAAACTAGGAGTGAGTATCTAGAACTGTCCAGAACCCATCTCTTAGTTTAAAGTAATCTTATTCAAACCATTTCAACCTGTCCAGAACTGCATAGAAATCGTGTGTCCATTCTGTGATTTCAAAGCTGCAAAAGTGTCATCTGTCATTCTGAAATCTTGACTTCATTTCTGAAAATCTACCTCCACAAAAACGTCTGTATCTTTTGAACCGTATGTCCTAGAAGCGCGCTGTCATTTTAAAGCTAAGAACCTAAGCTTTCCAACAAACCCAATACGACATTCCAACTCCTTATAGTTTTTCTGTAATCGCGCTTTACGCATTTCACCACTTGTAAAAATAGCTGCTTCTTGCTTTCCATTGCTGAAATTCGTTTTCACTCTTATAATCATTCATGAATCATTGCTAGTGTTCACCTGAACTAATTCAAAGTAGCTATCACCTGCCCTGAATCTCCTATAGAGAATTAAAATCATTTTAGCATATGTTTCACTTCATTGCAATCACATTTAAAAGTATTTGGCCTGTGTTTGTTTTAAAATCATCCCTGTTTCTCTAAGCTTGCTGGGGGGGAACAGGAACTGAACTGCTTTTGATTGTATTCCTGAAAACCTGTGTGCCCTCATCTCCATCTCTTCATATTGCATAGGGGGGGGAATGAGTTGTCACAAGGGAAAAAGTGATTATATTATCTCTTGTTGAATCCATATTGAGTTTTATTTCTGTGCCTGCATTCTTTCCATCTTGCATTTCCTTGAACCAGAAAAGTATTCTCTGCTACTTTATCCTTCCCATTCCTACTCCTTTCTTATGAAAGAGTTGTCGCTATTGTAATATTACCCAATACTGATCACTGTTCATATTCATAAGTGTGCTATCAAATATTAATGTATTCATAAAAGTGTGATATGTATATATTTTTCCAATAAACCTTTTAATTTGCAAAACAAATCTACTTCTTGGCTCGGTGAGGTCAGGGGGATTCAAAAGGAGGGGTGTTCTATACGGGTTTATCATCCAGATTTAAGAACTTGACATAAAAATATATGAATAAGGGCTTCCATTGGGCATCCCAGACTAGGCACTGACTTAGTTGGAGTGCTTGATTGAAGTCACTTATAAAGTGGGGGCTCGGAGCCGGGGATTCTGGATTAGATCTAACACTTGTGCAGCTTAATACAGTGTGCTAACTGACAGGATACAAAAATCCTGTTGGATCACCACGCTGTGTTACGCTGTAAAAGCACTCCTCAAAGGAAACGGTCTGTTTTGCAAAATAAAATACTAACTTCTGTAAGTCAGGAAGGAAATCAATTTCCAGAATGACGACACTGGTAGACATCAAAATAGCCAGAGAGCACCTCTTACATAAGCTATTTGTGAGAGGCGAATGGACGGAACAGGATCAGACGGTGTGGTTTCAGGCAATCACACCCCAGATCACTGCAACAGGGTCAGGTATATGGAGAGATCAGGGTCCCTTACATGTGGCCCTGAGTGAATTATACATGCCCCCTAAAGCCACGGATCAGCACAACAAGATTGTCAGGATAGCGGCATATGTATATTTATATATGGGAGCCATACAGGACAAATGTGCTGAAGGCCAAGATCTGGCAAGTAGGCAACTGATGGCATAAGAGAAGGCCCAATCTGACCTGGACTCTTCTGAGCACAGGCTGCAGAGGAGCCAGGAGTCAGAAAATGATAGTAGACAGTATATTATTAAAATAAAAGAGGATATGAATATCCTGCAACAGGAAAAGGCAGACCAGGATACCAGAATTCTGGCCTTGCAGAAGGAGCATCAAGAAGGTTTGGACTCCCTACTGCAGAGCCAGAAAAAGCTGGAGCAACAGATACATTTCAACAGGGCATGCACAAAGCAGGTAGCCACCCTGCAAAGCCAATTGGATAGAAAAGAGGAGAGCAATACATTGATTTTGAAAGACCTGGATACCCAGGCAGAGTTTGATGAAGAGCGCCAGAAAGCTGGTGCCCTTCAAAGGCAGAGGGTCGACCTGGCGGCACAGATGCAGGCTCTTATTCAGGAAAGGGATACCTTAGGCCACGAAGCCTGCCACTTAAAAAAGAAAATGGAAGAAAATCACCTGGCCCTCCAGGGACTGGGTGACCTCCAAAAAGAGCATCATAACTTGTTAGAGCACACCAGGAGGGTGGAGGATGCTCTGGCAAGAAAGGAGCAGGCCAGTAGGGACGGTACTCAGGTGGTAACCCTCCTGCAGCAAAGACTGGCCCAGTACTCCAAGACTAACCAGGAAGCACAGAGGGAACATGAGGCTCTCTGTCAGCACAATGATAGGCTCCAGCAACAGATAGCCATGCAGGAGAGACTGATAGAGTCTAGTAAGGCCTTGATTGAGGAACTGAAAGCACAGGCTCTTGCATGGCAACAGGGAGCAGAGGCTGACAGAGATGAGGTTCGCTGGGAAAGGGAAACACCTGAGCATAACCTCAGGAGCCCTAGTACCAGAGGCCTTCATCTCTCCCAGTCCTTGGACTCTGCCACCCCCGTGTCCCATGGCGCACATGAGCCCAGGGCCACGGGGATGGCAGATTACTATCCAGCTAAAAGTATGGGGCTCCTAGTACCTCCCAGGAATGGATAAGTGGGCATCTGGGTATGGGCACCCAAGTACAGTGCAATTTAATGGGGAACCCAGAGAGAGTAGGCCCTCTAAGGGCATTCTGAAAACCTCTGCCCAGTTAGGTCAGTGGGGGGGTACCCATCAAATCCTGGCAGCAAGGAGGAATCTGAAGACTCCTCTGAACATCACAGGACACAGGAGACCAGGTCCCCACATTCTGCCAGCCATTCCCAGGCTCGCAGAATCCGGGAAAACCTGGAAGATCAGACGGGCACCTCTGGGAGCAGCGCTTCTGAGTCAGAGGATGAATGGACCAGGGTTACCCGAACCAAGATGGCCAACAAGGCAAAAAGGGCCTTGCTTAAGGACCCCTTAAAACAGATTAAGGCAATCAGGAGTGTCATCACGCCTTATCACAAGAACGCCAAGTATTCTGTGTGGGAACACTTGGAGCTGTTTGAGCAAATGATGGAGTCTTTCTATTTGAAAGACAGCAGTAGCTGCATGCAGTACGTCAAATGGACATTCTCCCCAGAGTACTCCAGTTTCTTTGCGGGGCAGGGGGACCAAAATCATGCAAGATGGTCCACCTACAGGGCGGCCATCTTAAAGCACTTTTCTGTTCACAGAAATCCCCAAGAGGCTCGCAAGGCAGCCTACAATTTGCAATGTGAGGAGGATCAGGCCCCACAAGAATGTGTGCAGGAATTGAAGCGTGCCTTTGCGCAGACTACCAAAAGGGTGCGCACGGACAGCAAAGAATGTGTTAACACTTTTTTCCATGCCTTGCCCAAATACATCATGACCCAGCTAGTGAGAGATTTTCATGAGAAAAGGTCACTAGACTGGGTCATTGAACAGGCCACCCAAATCTATGAGGTGCAGAAGCCCATAGAAAATAAAAGTAATGCGCAGAAAAGCCCGACACCGACCAGCACCCCTGCTGCTGCCAAGGTGGCAGAGGTAAACGTTGCCCCCGATTTAGATTTGGAGATGGGGGGGCCTAAAAACTTGGCTGCACAGAATAATTCCAAGCCAAGAAGGCCCTCGGGCCGGTCACAGACAGGAAGTCAAGGAGGTAGTCCCACAAATGGGATCCCTCACTCGCCTGATTATGTAAGTCCCTGCTACAAGGGAAACCGACCCATCCTGGGTTATGTGTGGACTCCTCCAGCCCAAGGGGGGGGGTCCAGCCAAACACCTAACCCAGGGAAATTCCCTCCTAACTTCCCACATGAGGGCAGAAATTCCTCAAATCCTGTGCAGAACTTTTTCCCCAGATATCCACCCAACTTCCAGCCCCAAAATCATCCATCCTTCTTTCTACACTTCCCTGAGCCCAGACAACCTATTCCGGGAGAGGGCAGGCCAAAGGTGGAGGGGTACCCAAATCTTCCCAACCCGGGGTACTACCAGAGAAGGGATAGCTACCCTTCCCGGGATCAGCCCAGGGGAGAAAACAGAACCCCGTATCAGCCTGAGCGAGTTTCACAGTTAGAGCACCAGGTCCAAAATATGACACCGGAGCTGGGTCGCGTGCTAAGGGCTCAGCAGAACCCTCAGATGGGCATGCCAGCGCAGAATGCACCAAACTCTGGGCCTGGTGCTCTGGAACAATGACGGGGCAGCACCCTGATAACCCACCGGTTCCCAGGGAGGAGGCACAAAGGGAAGGGGGGTGTAAAGCCTTAGAGGAAGCTTCCTTCCCTGCTTGTAAACAGCCCCTGGAAACCCAGGAACCGGAAACAAAATCTCCTACCCCTGAAAGTCTGCCACTCAAGGAGCAGAGAGGAGGTAGGAGAAAGAAAGGACCCAAACAGACCCATTTTGTCGAGGAGGTACAGATCTTCCAATTTGAGGGAGAGGGATCCTCAGAGGAGCCTGGGAAAAGGATGTTCTCCTTCAGAGATGGGGGAACTCCTCCCAAAGAAAAATGGGTCCCAAGGGATTCACATCCAGACTGGGTAGATGTGGGGACTGAGCTAGCGCCACCCATCATCTCATCCCAGAACCAAGAGCATCAAAATCCCCTGGTTCAAACCCATTCCGGTGACTGCCTCCAAAAAGGGGGGGGCGGCCCAGAACCGGAACCAGGGGAATCCAAAATATCTCCCATTTCTAGTTGCCAACTTTTTCTTTCAGATTCCCAAGACTCTCCACAGAATTCTGCCCAAATCTCTTCTCTTTGCATGTCCAAAACCAGAAAATTGGCCCACCAGTTGTCCAAAAATGTGCATTATCTGTGCCCCCTTGAGGAGAAGGAGGGAATATACTATGCCCCGGTACAAGTACATGGGCAGGGTAGAATTTTGGCACTGGTGGACACTGGATCCCAAGCTACCCTTCTGTCCAGAAAGACCTTTGATGAACTAAATGCAGGAAGGGGGGAGAATTACCGTATTCCTCTCACCTCTCTTCCTGGACAACTTCAGAACTTTGACGGGAAGGAAATTCTCATCGAGGGGACTGCGGATTTGTACATTAAAATTGGGCGACAAAAGGTGAAACACCCGGTCATAGTGGTGACTCCAGAGGGCACCCCTTGTTTACGAGGGAATGACCTCCTGAGAAGGTTGTCACCCCTAATAGATTGCGTTAACAAGGTCCTCTGGACCCTGACTATCCGACCAATAAAATTAAAACAGAGTGTCAACCATGTTAGTTTAAACGGCACATGCCACATGGTTGAACAAAAATCTGACCAAGTAGAGTTTCACTTCCAGAACAACCAAATTCCAGACGTGACAGTAATAGCAGTAGGACAACAGACTGGTGATGGGGGGTCCTCTCTATTTCTGAAAATGAACCTTCCTTCCAGTTTAAGTTGGTATTCCACACTGGAAGGAAATACTCTGAAATTCTTTACTATTCCACAATCAGACATTCACACTCCAATAGTCCAGAAAAATGTGAAATCAGCTCAGAGCCTGGCTGATATTCAGCAAATTGGAGAGCAGTTGTTCATCCCTGTTCAGTTAAATGATGGAAAGGACTCTGTTCTCGCCCAAGTGTGTGTGAACAACGGTAAGAACTTCATCAGCGAAGCCATTTTCTGCCAACTCCCAAAAGATCCAGCCATTCCCACATTCAAACTGATAGACTAATGGGAAATGGATCTGGAAACACTCAATTCCAAGCATCTCCTGCCAAGCAGGTGTATGATCAAAATCTCCATTGGCAACAAGAGCATAGTCCATAATTTTTTGGTCAGGCGAGACGTCACTGCTGCCTTTTACTTAGGCAGTGACATTCTCAATCGCTTTGCCATTAGTTTGGACCTAATAAACTTCACAGCTTGGTCCCGATTAGCGGATTTTCCCATGGGATTTGGTGATCCAGAAAAAGCATTTCGACAGCTCAATTGCTACCTTATGTGGTTGAAATTCAGATTAAAGAGGAAGTCACCATCCCAGAAAGCACCCGACAATTCTGCCTGGAAGTGAAAGTTAAAAGAGGACAAACATTGAATAACCCATATGCTTATATTCATCTAAATGCTTCTCTCCAACAGCAAGGGTTGGGGGTAAATCCAACACCATTAGTCAATATAGAACATGACATCATTCCAATAGAGGTGGATAACAGCGACTTAAAGAGTATCACACTAGCCGCAGGCACCATTATTGGAATGGCGGTTGATGAGCGACATTTTTCCATTGATTTAGGAAATGAACTGTTAGGACCAATCCCCAAGGACTGTTTTGACAGTGACAGTGATGACCATACAACACCAGACAGGATCTTTACCCGGCATGGGGAGAACTTACTGGTGTTCACTTCCTGCCCTCATGGTAAGGAAGATGTGACTTGTGACTTCAGAGGGGATGAGGTGATTTTCCAGGTCCATGAGGGCTGCCTTTCCCACCTGAAGCCTCCAGTTCAAATCAGCACTCTGACCAGGGACTTCTCCACCCAGCTGGAGGAGGCCGCTGAGATAGCAAAACCAGAAGTATTTCCCGGCTTCAGGCAGATGGTTGAAGAGAGAGTCAACCTAGCTGATGCCTGTGTGACTCTGGAGCAGAAGCAAAAGTTGAAACAAGTTTTCTTGGGTTTTCAAGATCTCTTTGCGGTGGACTCATATGACTCTGGTCAAACCGACATCCACACAACAACAGTTCCCATGGACCCTGGCATGACTCCAGTGTTTGTGAAGCAATATGGCTTGCCTCTCGCATCCATGGAGTCCCTTACTAAAATAATTAAGAACCTTGAGTCCCGGGGGATAATCCGTCCAGTCCACGGCACCTTCAATAATCCGGTGCTGGGAATCTTGAAGCCAAACGGCCAGTGGAGACTCTGCGCCGACCTTAGGGAACTCAACAAATGGGTCCATACTTCATGATGGCCTCTTCCCTACATTGACCAAGGGCTGGCCCAGATCCAGGGGTCACAGGTATTCACTGCAATAGACCTGACCAATGGATACTGGACTATGCCTGTCAGTAGGGAGGACCAATAAAAGCTGGCTTTTACCTTTGTGGGCCAGCAGTACACATGGATCCGGACTCCCTTGAGATACCTCAACTCTCGCAATGAATTCAACATTTTCCTACACAAGGCCATGCCCAACCTGGGTGCGAGGGGTAACCTGGCTAATGTAGATGATGTCCTCATCAAAAGTTCATCTGTGGAGGAACACATAGCGGAGATCTGTTATGTTCTGACACAGTTGAGTGCCGCCGGAGCAAAACTTTCCTTTCAGAAAGCACAGTGATGTAGACCCCGTGTCAATTTCTTGGGGCATGAGATTACTCCTTGGGGTCTCTGTCCCCAGGAAAAGAAAGTGGAAGCACTTCAGAAACTGAAGGACCCCACAACTCTGTGGGAACTAAGGAGCCTCTTTGGGCTGATTAATTACAGCAGAAAGTTAATTGAGGGCTACGCAGAGATCACTAGATCCCTGGTTCATCTCTTGAGGAGGGGGTCAAGTGGGAATGGGGTCCAGAACAATCTGAGACAGTAAGACAACTCAAAAGAAGCCTCTCACAAGCGCTCTGCCTAGCTTACCCTGTCAGAAACAACGAGTTTTTCAAGGAGACAGGGTTCTCTAATACATGCTTGACTGCAGTATTATATCAAAAGCATGACAAGGTCAATAGAGTAATCTCCTATGCGAGTAAAACTTTATCCTCTGTGGAGAAAAAATTACACGACTGTGAGAAGGCACTCCTGGCAACAGTGTAGGCATTGAAGAATTACCGCCCGTTTATCCAGGGGGAACACATCATAGTGGAGACTCCACACCACCCTCTGCAATTTCTCCAAAGTGATAGAATCCGGCCCAGAAATGTGAGTAATTCCCGAATTACTTCCTGGATTCCCCCATTGAGATTTTTGTGTTTTGTTATGTGATATCTTCTGTGTCTTGTGTGTATGTAAAAATTGTGGTCTATGTTTTAGTAATTGTTTCTTTAGTGTTAGAAGCAGCACTGTGTTAGGTGAGGGTAGTATTTTATGTTTAATTTTTAGTTGGAATATTTTGAATAAATTATATTTTTTGTAAATCAATAACAGCACGCAGTCCATTCTGTCAGGACTTGTGGTGCCGGAAAATTTTACAGAGGTTCCTATTTGAGCGCGTCGGGTGCAAGTAGAGAACATGAATCATCTTGCTCTTTACTGTATTATATATGTTCACCCCACTACAATAATAGTGGTGGGGAAATGTCTACGAATATGTATCTGCTGCTTTTGCTTTGTCATCCTAAGAGAGATAAACCATGGAGACTGCCCAAGGAGGACGACCCGGGGACCAGGAGCAAGGATCCGAGGGGCCCGGAGTACCGCCCAATGCACCCCTATCAGGACCGGCGAGGATAACCGATTGATCCACCCTGATGGAGGAAAAGATGCTGAACTTTTTCATCTGCGGAATCACAAGAAGATGAGGCTAAGATCCCAAACGTGCGAGTTCCATTGATGGAAAATCAAGGCCGTCACAAGAGGGGGGCTTGTGGGATGTTTCACCCACGCATCCAAACCCTGCTACATCATTGTGCATTACTGGCAGTGGAAACATCATAATGGCTGCCAGAAAGCATTCTGCTCGCTAGAAATCATCCAAAAATGCACAGTAAAAAATCTGAAGAATAGGCTGCCACCCACTTTTGCCTATATTAGTGAGCACAGGAGGTCACTGCCTAAAACCACCATTGGGCTACACACACAGTAGCCTGAAACCATTTGGGAATAGCAATACTGATTGCTAAAAGCAACCCAGATCGGTGGGGAATTAATTTTTTTTATGTCAAAAATTGCTAAAATTAGGGCTCACCAAAACCACTGAAAAGATCCCACCTCCATGTTGGGGGGTCAACATCATTCTCCCGCAAGAATCTACATGAATCTGAGGTCCACAGAAGTGCATCTATATTTGAACAAAGTATATTTTGAGGATTGCTTACTGGTAAGGCAGTTGTCAAAAATGGGTGCAATACCGGTGCTTGACACTGACCGGCGCTAGTGATCTAAATTCTGACAGGAGACCTGTATTTCTGAAGCTAAACTGTACCCGGAGTTAGCTGAGACTTCAAAGGCTGGCTGTCCCCGGGAAGTCTTCACACCTAGTCTTCTCAGCAAGAAGGCAGGAAATCACATGGTCTGTTGATCAGATGGAGAGCGGCACCCTGGACTGATGCCCTGCTAGCAGGAAAAACAGTACAAAGGATTCCTTCAGCTGAATAGGGTATGCTGATTTTGGGTGTGAACTGTCAACACTGCTCTGGTGGAAGGCAAGACATCTGATCTATGAGTCAGAGCCAAACTTCTGGAGGCGGGGACAAACCAATGGGTGTACTGAATTGAGAGCAAATGTATGTTTTATTAAATTGCTTATAAAATATTGTATCAAGCTGACAGAAATGTACAATTTAGGGATTCTTAATATGAAAAATGTACCCACACTTTGAGACTAAGCTGGATGCTGTGGGATGTTCTGAGGACAAACCCCATAATTATTAATATTGTCACTACTGTGTTTATGCTAGAAACCTAAGAACTTCTAGTAATATGCGCAGAGAAGGTGTGTACCTCCGTGTAAGATTTGTTGCAAAACCAATATGGCAAAACCCACTAAAAGCGCAAAATGTTGTCATTTCTGAACTCAAGCTCGTAGAAACATGTGACTTGAACCCAACTGTACCTTAAGCAATCTGTCATGCAATTTAGGTAATATTAACCAGAAGGGTATATTGTAAATATGTGTTTTATGAGAAAGGAGATATGCTGTATGGACCCAAAGGGGAGTGTCCTTTCCTTGAGCCATAAAGATGACACCGGATGACTCATTCTGACTCACTCCTCCGTTCTCCAGTCAGGTCACAGTAAATCCTTTAACCTATCAAATCCTCAGTGGGTTGGGCATAGAAAGTCAGCCTTCCCACCCACTTTCAAAAGACATAAAAAGAACCACTGAGCCCCAGATAGGGACAATCATTTTCCACTCTTCAATCAATTTTTGCGCAGCACTTTGCCAGACGACTTCAAACCCAGATAGATCCAGAGACCAGCCTCTAGAACCCAGATCTAGAACCTTAAGCAGGGGCCTAACCCAAATGCTGAACTCTTCTCAGCAGGCCTCAGAATCCAGCAACCTAACTAAACTATTCAACAGCCGGGCAAGCTGTTTTGCTTCTGGCTAGAACTCTGTGCCAGAACCAGACCCAGAAAGCAGAGCTGTATGCAGAACCCTGTGCCAGAACCGAGATCCAGAGAGAGCAGTGCTGTATCCAGACCCAGACCAGACCACTGTGCAGTGCCGATAGCAGACCACAGGCCGTGCTGAACGCAGAACCCAGAGGGCCTGAGACCTGTCCGGTGGAGAGAGAACCGCAGTCCAAACCTGACCAGATCTGTGACGAGGTCCATTCCCTTCCAAAACTAGGAGTGAGTATCTAGAACTGTCCAGAACCCATCTCTTAGTTTAAAGTAATCTTATTCAAACCATTTCAACCTGTCCAGAACTGCATAGAAATCGTGTGTCCATTCTGTGATTTCAAAGCTACAAAAGTGTCATCTGTCACTCTGAAATCTTGACTTCATTTCTGAAAATCTACCTCCACAAAAACGTCCATATCTTTTGAACCGTATGTACTAGCAGCGCGCTTTACGCACTCGGAAAAAGTGCAGCGAATTGCAAGTTTGCTCAATTTCACCACTTGTAAAAATAGCTGCTTCTTGCTTTCCATTGCTGAAATTCGTTTTCACTCTGATAATCATTCATGAATCATTGCTAGTGTTGACCTGAAATAATTCAAAGTAGCTATCACCTACCCTGAATCTCCTATAGGGAATTAAAATCATTTTTAGCATATTTTTCACTTCATTGCAATCACATTTAAAAGTATTTGGCCTGTGTTTTAAAATCATCCCTGTTTCTCTAAGCTTGCAGGGGCGGGGGGAACGGGAACTGAACTTCTTTTGATTGTGTTCCTGAAAACCTGTGTGCCCTCATTTCCATCTCTTCATATTGCATAGGGGGGGAGTGAGTTGTCACATGGGAAAAAGTGATCATATTATCTCTTGTTGAATCCATATCGAGTTTTATTTCTGTGCCTGCATTCTTTCAATCTTGCATTTCCTTGAACCGTAAAAGTATTCTCTGTTACTTTATCCTTCCTATTCCTACTCCTTTCTGATGAAAGAGTTGTCGCTTTTGTAATATTACCCAATACTGATCACTGTTCATATTCATATGTGTGCTATCAAATATTAATTCATTCATAAAAGTGTGCTATATATATATACCTTTTAATTTGCAAAAGAAAACCTACTTCTTGGCTCAGTGAGGTCAGGGGGATTCAAAAGGAGGGGCGTTATATAAGGGGTTATCATCTAGATTTAAGAACTTGACATAAAATATATGAATAAGGGCTTCCATTGGGCATCCCAGACTAGGCACTGACTTAGTTGGAGTGCTTGATTGAAGTCACTTACATAGGGAACATGAAGAAGCCAAATTAGTTCAGAAAATGTTGTCAAAATCCACCATAGATGGGGCGGTATTGACGAGCAGAGAAAGACTAGGAGTACTGCAAGCAGTGGGTACATCGCAGGCGTATTATTAGCACCCAATGGACCAAGGAGGGAATGGGTTTGTACCACGAGGTAGAGGCATGGGATACAGAGGAAGGGGAGGATTCCAAAATAATCAAGGTGGGTTTCAGAACGCACAGAATGAGAATCAGAATGTGCAAGGAGGGTTCAACCAAGGGGGACTAATTAGAAGGGCTCCTCCCATATGTTGGACTTGTGGGATAACAGGACACATTGCACGCATATGTGGGAGCCAAGTGTATGTACAGAATGGTCAATTCTCAAGAGGGGGGACAGATTATCCTCCAGCATACAGCTCATAAACTAGGGAAGGGTTTGCCCAAGATCAGACAGTGTATCAGACACAGACACTGCAAATGTGACAGGCACAACAATCACAGCAAACACAAATGAATCCACCGCAAGGGCAGTCACAGCACACCCCTATGTAGATACAGCAGAATGCAAACACAGGGCAATTTTTGACACCTATAAGAGGTGGTGTTACTGTGGTGGGAGTTAATCCTTTCATGGGTACAGGGGTATGCATGTATTCACAATAGGACAGCTCACAGGGCAACTTGATGTGTTCGGTACTATAAGTGACACCAGAACCCCAAGATGAACCAAGGGTCGATGTGACTATAGGAGGGCAAATCTTTTTCATTTTTAGTAGACACTGGGGATACTCGTTCATGTATACGAGAGGGAAAATATCCAATGTTGGTAATTGCCACAAATGCTCAAGGGTTCTCTGGAGCTACGAGTACTGTTCTTTTTACTGATGAAATGACAGATCTCTATAGGAGAGTGTGACATGTCTGTTCCATTGTAGCATTCATGGCAGACGCCAGTTAACATTTTGGGAAGAGATTTGATGACAAAACCCAACATGACAATTTATTTTACTGATGAAGAGATAGTGTGTTCCACTCCTGGAATACATTACATGAATGGGGGGAAAATTCATATTGGCATTCACAGGGCAAATGGCTCTACGAGGCGTTCCAATTGAACCAGAGGTTTTTCCTCATGGGGTGAGCATTCTGTGACATGGCTACCATGCTTAGTGGAAAGAACTATGAGAATACTTGATTAATTTATGTTTAGACACAGATACCCATGGACGAAGAGGGGGACAGACCATTCCTCTAGAATTGGATGCAGCTATAGTACGAGGGGAAATGGCAATGCTTGAAGGAACAGATGACGAAGGTAGACCATGGAGAACAGTGATAGCCATTGAAGAAGGGTGTAGTTCGACTGACGTCACTGACAATTACATATTTAGAGATGACCCAACAGATGATGAAGTAGTGTTCTTTATGAGCAGCACATATTGGATTAGACTAGGATGATCCCATAGCGAATGGCGATAATGCAGCAGCGCCCAGCTTTTTTTGATGAAGACTTGGAGAAAGTGCAAAGTGCCTTATGGACTACAGAACCTTATGATGTAGGCCTATTGAAGGGTATAGGGGAAGTTAAAATAAAGGTAAAACTAGGAGCAATTTTACCTCGAGCAACAGTACCCAATGTCTTGAGAGGTGGATGAGGGTATTCTTAAGACTATTTCAGCACTG
This sequence comes from Ambystoma mexicanum, assembly GCF_040938575.1. Lineage (NCBI taxonomy): Eukaryota > Metazoa > Chordata > Amphibia > Caudata > Ambystomatidae > Ambystoma > Ambystoma mexicanum. Next base: position 690,352,597 of record NC_090923.1, on the reverse strand, counting down.
ATGGAACAAGGTATCCTGGTGCCGTCAGAATCATATTGCAACACTGCAGTGTACACTGTGAAAAAAATCAAAGGAAGGGTCGTGGAGATTTATACAAGATAAGAGACTGATTAACCAGATTGTAGATGCAGAGCTTCCTTTAGTTCCTAACCCAGCGAAGATACTGTGCAGTATCCCAGTAGAAGCTCGATATTTCACAGTGATCGATTTGAAAAATGTGTTATTCTAAATCTTGTTGCACAAACATTCACAAGACTTGACTTCAATTACATTTCACCTGACTTGTTTTGAACACACTTGGCTGCCCAAGGGTACCTTGAGTCCCCTTCGATCTTTAACAGGGTTCTACAGATGGACCTAGGAAATATTGATTTGAAGAGTGCTGTGATACAGTACTTAGACGACATTTCAATTTTTAGCAACACAGAAGATGAGTGCAGGCAGGACTCGATTCAGTTTATGACTAACCTAGCAGACAAGGAATCCAAAGGTATACAAAGAAAAGCTACAGCATTGTCAAGAAGAGGTGTTATTCATAGGCCAGTGGATTTCACACGAGGAAAAGAAAGTGACACCTGAGAGAGCTGAGGCGATTATGAAAACTGCAAAACTGCAAAACTGCACACAGTAAAACAGATGCAACAGTTTTTGGGGCTATGTAATTATGTAAGAGCCTGGGTGTTTTACTACATTTCATACACAAGACCCCTTTTGCAAGCTTTAAAGAAAGCACAGATAAACAAGGAGACAATAGAATGGACTGAGGAAATGGAGGGAGGTTTTGAAGAGTTGAAGAAAGCAATTTCTAAATTCCTGTATTAGGAATTCCCAATTATACTGAGAAGTTTTTATTTTTGCACACAAATCGGACAGTCATAACTGCAGTGATTACACAGAGCACTATATTGGGATATAAGCCTCTAGCGTATTATAGTGGGATACTAGACCCAGTTATGTATGGACACTATCCTTGTGAACAGTCATTGGCAGCTGCCAGGTTCGCAATTGAGAAATCTACAAGCATTGTAAGGAGCATGGTCTATGACGCTTTTGGAACATGCTTTGTTTGCCATATTAGAGAAACCCAAAGGTCATTGACATCCCAGAGAGCTTCTGCTTACGAAGTAATAATTTTTAACCCAGCAATTAAAATTGGCAGATGTAAAATAGTGAACCTTGCCACTTTTGTAGCTGAGCCAGTGGCAGAACGCTAGCATATTCATGACTGCACCAATTGTGTAGAGTAAAATGCGTTGTCAGGAGGGGAAATTCTCTTTATTGATGGTTTTTCAAAATTTGATCAAACAAGTGGAAAAATGCATTCTGGCGCAGCTGTAGTAAAGCACAGAGAAAATGGCAATTTTGAAGTTGTAGCAAGTGCAAGACTACCGTCTGACTTTTTGGTGCAAGCAGCAGAATTGGTAGCGCTTATTGTCGGGCTCAAGAATCATGAAGGGCAGCAAGTGACGGTATACAGTGACTTCACCTATGTGACATCACCCGTACACGCAGGGCTAGCAAGTTGGAAAATGAGGCGTTACCTCTGAGCAGCCGCACTCCAGTGCAGCATGCATCCTTATTGGACAGGCTTATTAATGCACTACAACTCAAAGTAGACATAGCGATAGTTAAATGTGCAGCGCATATTAAGCAAACTGACTTTATTTATAGCGGGTACAAAGTTGCAGATGCAGAAGCCAAATGGGTTGCGTATTCACCAGATATTTCAAGTTTTGATACTCCAGATGTTAAGGAAAATGTAGTCATGATTATGGTAGTAAAAGAAGGATTTAATCATTTACTGAGAATGCAATTAATGCGTATTCAAGGAAGTGCACCACAGAAAGAACAGGAATTGTGGAAGCAAAGGGGGTGTTCTTTATCCCCCACTGAAGCATTATGGCGGCAGGACAGCACTGGAAAGCCGGTGATGCCAGGAGCCTTATTAAGGGTAGCACTTGAACAGCTACACTACCCTGCGCATATAGCTAGGGAAGGTCTTGCTGCAACAATTGCGGAAGAATGGGCTGTTCCAAATCTGTTAGAACATGTTGCATTATATGTAGTAAACTGCATCGTATGTCAATGGTTTACCGTTGGACATACACTGCAAATGATTAGAGCAGTAATTCTTCAACCAAATTGTCCTTTTTGGCATATTGATTATGTTGATATGCTGCAAGTGAGTAGTGGATACAGGTATCTGATAGTGGTGGTGTGTCCCTTCTCTAGGTAGATTGAAGCAGGTCCATCTACACACCCTGATGACACTTGTGCAGCAACACCTTTAGTATGTGAAGTCTTTCCAAGATGGGGAGTGTGTGTAGTGCTGCGATTCAATAATGGGCCACATTTTGTTAATGAAGTGTTTGAACGGATAGACTTATTGTTGAGTATTAAGCACAAGTTTTCTTCTGCTTATAACTTGCAAGCGAACGGAATATGTGAGAGACTCAATGGCCTCATTAAATAATGGATTTCCAAGCTTACGCTTATGCTGAGAAAGGGATTGCTATAATGCCTGACCTTAGCTGTATATGCCCTAAGGAATCAGCCTGGTTCGGACCATCACTCCACAACCTATGAACTAGTGACAGGAAGATGAATAAGAATGCCTTTAACTCCTCCATCGACGAGTAGAAGTGATGCCCAGAGTACAGCAAAAATGTTAGGAAATTAGTTACGTGATTATTTGATATGTATGACTGCTAGTATCTCTCTCATTTCAGATCAACTCAAGTGCCGGGGAGGGGTTGGTCTCAGAAAACAGATGAAAACCATTCAGCAAAGGGATCTCCTAAACCTTTATCAGCACCAAGACTTTTAGCTGGCAGTACCGTGCTGATCAACAACTTCACTAGGAAGCGGTACGAGCCAAAGATTGATGGCCCATTTATCACAAAGAATGTTACTTCCTCAGCATTAAAAGGTTACGGCAGACAAAGGTGGATTCACCTGAACGACATCAAGCTATACACTGGTGAGACCGCAACACCCCCAGCCATCAATCCAGAAGCAAGCAAGAAGAAGAATTTCAGCTTGTGCAGACTCAATCGATAATAAAGAAGAAGGGCGATAAGGATACAAATTGATTAATACATGCATATTTGCATTTGGACTGTGGCATCCCACGGACACTCCTTATAGATATTATAGCAGGCATGCAACTCTTTTGCTAGAGCCATATGAATCTTTGAAAATGAACTTTAGAGAAATGCTGATATATCACGTTTATGTCTAAACGACAACACTTGGTTAATAATTGGAAATGTGAACAGTACCTTGATTTGTTTCTTCCTGAATATTTGTTTGGCCAAATTTATGGTCCTCCCAGAAAGTGATATGAATTGGCTTGTGCTTAACGTTTTTGTGCTTATTCTTTGAGCTTATCTGGCCCTTGTAAGAAGAGATGTGGATATTGACAGTTTTTTTACAAGAGCCTAAGAATGGCCCTGTAATCAGAAGGCTGCTTCTAGCAATAGTAGAGGAATTACTACAGATATCCAATATATTGCAATCAACAGAGTAAAGTGTTTTGCCTTCCTTAACATTGCAGTAAAAATGTGAAATGTTGTAGTTAACATGATTTCAAAAAATGAGCAAGTCCAAGAGATTCCAGAATGGTATAAGTGGTGGGGATTAATAGGTTGGTTCGCAATATACATATGTACAGTTTCACTTTGTGTCTTTTTGTTTCTCATGATTCACCTTTTTTATACTTTTGATCCAAAAAGTCAGAAGTTCCTTTGATTCTCCCCACTCCTGGAACTCTTGTAGATTTGCCCATTACCAATGAGCCAAAACCCTTTGTGTTCTCGCCCCATCGTAAGGCTGCTTTAGAATTGTTTGCATTAGCGGCCACCATTTTGAAAAAGAGATTCAGGAGAAGTGCAGAAGAAGAGAACAATGGGACCAACACATATTTAGAAAAGTCAGTACACATGGGTAATAATGTGGTATCAGCACATGAGAAGGGTAGTAGAGAGAACATCTAAGGAGAGTTGCTATGTGTGTTCCCTGATACTGTATTCCATGGGAACCTCCAAGATATTCATAGCTACAGAAGTACCAGTGCAAAGAGCTTATTGCCTGATGCACCTCACACTCTGCCAGACAAGAGGACAGCTCCAATGGAGAACAGCATGCCTGGTATGGATACCTAAAGAGACATCTCAAAGAGAAGATAATTATGTGTAAGATTTAAAGTCAAGGGAGAAGCCAGAAACACGGCATCGGGTAATCAGATGTGAACTTCCTGGGTCAAATGGAGCAGGAATCAGGATGGAAGAAAACAAGATGCTAAATTGTCCAGGTAAAAATAAAGAAGAAATATAGAGATGGTGGGAAAGAGGTCAATTGCAAATGAAAGGAACAGAGCTGACTCCAGAAGGATGGGCTGATGGCCTGATTGTGTGTAAGTCAGCACTATTAACTGGATATTTTGAGCCAGTTATAGACACTGCAAAAAAGGAATGCAAGAATCACTGATCAAAGATTGCAAAGTTGTTGACATGGGCAGGCGATAAAGGAGGACCATTGGAGATAATAACTCTAGTAAGTGCATCCTTGGGTTTCAAAAATAATGGCACAAGGAATATTGGAGAAAATCACCAGTGTGGCTGAATTCTTTATGTACCAGGCATGAAGGATGGAACAGTAGTTCCAATGGGCAACTATTGGGCTTGTGGGTCCAGAGTCTACATGAAGCTGCCCAAAGACTGGGGAGGGATTTGTTCTATAGTGCTTATTCATGTTCCAGTATTAGTGATTCCGAAGAGTGGCCTGAACATTGGTGAATTTCCAAAAGCTCATGCCCATCTGAGGAGGAGAAGATCACTTGAATTCCTCAACCAACAAATGAGGGAGAATTATTTTTCTGCTAAATCGATAGAAGCCTTTGATGCTATTCCATACAAGCACAGGTTGTTCAACCATACTTGAGCGATATTCACAACTATCTTCATGCCAGGGATCCAGACAATGGCGAATGCAAAGTGGTTACAAGTCCCTCACTATGAGTTCCTGCAGACGATCAACACTACCATAAAGGTATTCAATGATATCAAGGAGGAGTTGAGGGCCATAAGATTGATGACCCTCCAGAACAGATATGTCCTTGATATGATTACAGCAATGGATGGAGGAGTTTGGACCAAAATTAGGCCATCATTTTGCACGTTTATACCTTCTCACGATGACGAGAATGGGACCTTGACATAGGCCATAACATTGTTGACAAACCTGCACAACAAAATTGAAGATGATACAGAAGATATTGCAGATGACAGTTGGTTTGCATCTATCTTCTCGTTGGTTGCACAGTGGCTGGTGAACGGAGCAGTATTAGTGATGATAACATTTGGATTCTGTATGATCAAGATAATTATCTCACAGTGCAAAAAGACAGCCAAGAAAGCAGTAGGAATTAAAACAATGATAAATGTCGAATCAGGCTTTGGGCACAGGAGTTGACTGATGAAGAAATCAGAGAATGCATAAAGACCAGCAATGTAGCACCTGAGGGAACAAAGTTCCTGTATCCAAGAAGTGTTTGGGTTGATGGATCTATTGTAGCCTAAATGAACAGTGCAGCTAGATGACCTGGAGTGTTGATGAACATGTAAAATCTGCAGGGTCATTGAATGGAGTGATGAAGATCTGGACTCCAAAGAAACACTTCTTCAAAAGAGTATACCAAGATGTGAAGACTGATGAAGGAGTGGTCGATGAATCAACCAGAGGGGGGAGTGTAGAGGAGCAGTTGAATGCCTCTGCCAGAAGTCCCAACCCCATCCTTCCTATATGCTGGAAGCCAGAGATCATGACATGTACAATTCCAGTGATTGTGCCTATTTGACAGAGAGTCTTCGAGAAGAGGTATAAATTGAGAAAACCCTATATGATGTATCCCTGGAGAGATGACAATCTGTTGGAGGAGATCCCCGAAAGAATATGAAGATGATAGAAAAAGAGGTTGGTGATGTCACAAGAAATGAGCGTGACGCACTGAGAAGAGTCATCGAAGAAGAAGATGCATTGACCTTATAAAATCTGATGACGAAGTAAAGAATTGAGTAAACTTTCATATGCAGAGTGAAGATTGAACTTTTAAAAAGCACTGCAGAAAATGCGAGCTGTTTTATAACTGTACAGATGCAGCAACGCAAGTAGACTAAGTGATCATAAAGGCTAGATATACATAGTGAACAGACTGCAGGCGGTGCCACCATTATGTCGAATATGGACATCAGCGTCAAATATTTAGTAAGCTCAGACCCATGATGAAAGAAGGATCGGAAAGTTGTGTCGCAGTAAGAAAACAGCTGAAGATCGAGGAAAGGACTGAAATAGCTGTCTGGCATGGTGTCAAAGGATGGAGCGGCCAAGAACCGGTAATCTATCCTCGAAGAACAGTGAACGTGAGAAGCTGAATTAGCCCTTGTTAAGGTGCAAGAAAGAACACATTCTAACTGTGCCGGTCCAGTAACAACGGTGCTGGTAAACCTACCAGCCCTGTTGTTACTGGACCGGCACAGCACCATCATTAACGGTGTCGGTGCTTCTGTGGTCCCTATTCCCATTTAGTCCTATGGGATTTACAATTTACTGTCACCTGATGTCCTGGAACGCCAGGGTTGTAATCCCCCGGTGTTAAAGGCAAGCCAGGCGCCGGTACATTTTGCAAGTCCAGCGGCAACACGCCGGTAGCACCAGCAGGGTTACCGCCAGACTTGGAATGAGGCCCCATGAGTGCCAAGATTATTAAATCAAGATAATTAATTTCTGGAAAAAAGTCCAAAATACGGTCCTCTGTCACATGACCCAAGGATGGAAATAGGAGCTGGGCATGCAGATCAGAACTATGATCAGAGTGTGCCTATACTCCTTTTTATGCACAGGAGCAAGGATACTTTGCAATGACAAGTTCAAAGACAATCTGAATGGCAGATGGTATGAGTGATGAGAGGTGCTGGGCTAATTGGGTGGGGAGACACAGTCAAGTCCACCCACTGACACCTGTGGAAGCAGCTTATGTGCTGCTAGTGAGCCGAATGTTGCGGAAGGGTACAAGCGTGCCAACCAATAGTAGAGGAATGAGCACAAGAGAAAGGGGGGGGTGGGGTTCACTTGAATTAATCCATTGAACAAATTAACAGAATAAATTGCTCACTATGTAGGAGATAAATGAGGGGATTGATCAGGTCAAGGAGAGTAAAAATTCAATCAATCTTTAATAAACACATATTCAATTACATTACACATGGTGCTGAAATCACGATAAAAACCGCATAAAAACACACAGTCAATACTAGACATTTCCAATTAAAGTGCATATTAGTCTAATAAGCGTCCTAAAGTGTAAAAGTGGACACACTATGCATAAGATAATTTCGAAAACATATTGCATCAGAGGACAGCTTAAATCTCAAATTAATGCCCAATCTATATTCAAAATCAAAATTATATAACAAAAATAAGGCAGAAAAAAGAGAAAGGAAAATAGAAAAATAGAAACATAGTAAAAAGGAATAAACAAAAAATGATATATATGTATATAGAAGGCACCATCCCATGCAGGTCAGGACAGTCAATGTTTCCGGCGAGGTAAAAAGGTTGTCTCCAATCGAAAAATCAATTTTATTATAAACAGACAAGTTGGAATGCATCAGTATATACTAAAACGGATGCAATACTTGTCTCCAATCTGACCATGATAGTCAACAACCATTACCTAGTACAGCTACCAACAGTCTCATGGGCTGTACTGGTATCTAACACATGTAGTTTCGACGACTAGTTAACAATGTCTAAGCCGCCGCCGTATGCACTAATATGCACTTGAATTGGAAATGTTTAGTATTGACTGTGTGTTTTTATGCTGTTTTTATTGTGATTTCAGCACCATGTGTAATGTAAATGAATATGTGTTTATTAAAGATTGATTGAATTTTTACTCTCCTTGACCTGAACTATCCCCTCATTTAGCTCCTACATAGTGAGCGATTTATTCTGTCGATTTGTTCAATGGATTAATTCACGTGAACCCCACGCCCCTCTTTCTCTTGTGCTCATTGCTCTTTTCTTCCCCTGGGTTCATGTTGTTGGGGACGCCTATTCTGGATTACACAACCAATAGTAGAGGTTCATATAACAAGGAGCCTTATAGTTTGATAACCAATTGTGTACCTAGTACATCCGTGTATCTAGTAACTGATGAAGATGACTTGTACTAGGGGTGGATATAAATTGTCCACCTGAATGTAGAGACCCACAACCCGATCGCTTATAGAAAGTATATTTACATGTTCCCTTTAATCCAATCACAACCCCCATAGGTTTTTCTTAGTTTGCCATGTAGTATGACATCACGTATGATTAGTTGTTGCTATAAATGTATATTTTTTTATTAAATGTTTTCAGTGAATGTTGTGCGGTGTCTGTTGATGTCCCTTGTAACTCCCCATTTCAGACAATTGAAAATAAAACAGTCGGGGGAGACTGTTTGCCAACTTCCTGAGTCAGTCTTATTATTTGGTGTAAGGGTTATTCTGCATCCCATCCTGAGTATGACATGTTGCTGATTTAAGGACCCCCTAGGGTTCAAAGCAAACAATAAACAAATACATATAAATGAGTAAAATAAAATAAAATAAAAAAGGATTGTGTGAGATTAGCTGCTACCAAGTTGCATAGTATTGCTTCCTGATTTTTCCCCATATGTCAGGAGAGGGCTGCACATTCCAGTCCAGTACCCAATGTATAATAGTGTTAGATAAATACATTCTTTAATGTGATATAGTATGAAAATAAATTCAGACTTTACACATACAGTTTTACATGTTGCAAGATACATAACGTTGTGCTCAATATAAAATGTACATAATATACAGGATTATATAGGAATATAGCCCCCAGCCCCACCTTACACGCAAACAGCGCAGACTGGCAAAAAAGGCACTGAAGAATATGCCATTGGTTATAGGCATCCAAATTCCCATATTGGATTCGAAATCAGCACCAGAGACACGGTCGAAAAAGGCTAGGAAAAGAATGCTGAGAGCAGCCCAACGGGCGGCTAGGGCTAAGAGTCCCCTGTCAGATTGGTTGATACCTGAAGATAAGGCTACTGAAGCGGACGATAATGACATACCTGTGCTGTGTGAAGAGCCTGACCAGGAAACCAGCATTTATACACAGACGGAGTATGTGCTTGAGACACAGGCGTCAGGGGAACCCGGGGAGCCACCATCATTAGAGCCGAAGAATGCAGCGAACGACACAACTTCTAATCGCATTTGCTTCATCAAGAACCTATATCCTAGTGGCAAAAACCCCTGGTTAGCACGCTCTGAGTTGCTTGCTAGACTATACCACATACCCCAACTGCGTATTTTAAAATCCGAGGACTTTCTTTTCATTGAACCACTTGGCTGCCCAAATCCCAACGTCTCAGCCATACATTGTACCTTTCCAACTACGACACAGTTAATCAGGAATCACAAAGAGGACATGTTAGCAGTGGACATTGAGATTGATGTGGACCCCATGAAGAAGGACCTCTCATCAAAACCAGAAGACATTATGCCCGCAGTGCCGGCTGAGACTGTACCTAAAATGGGGGAGGGGGATAACCTTGCACTGGCTGAAATACAGCAAGCCTTGAAATCGCTGCTAGAACATATCCCTCAAATGTTAAAGAACCACTGATGTTTTTCATTACTCTCTTGGAACTGCAGATGCTTTTCTCATCTTCTGAGATCTGAGGGTTCGGCTGACCTACTGTCACAACATAGCTGTATCTGTCTCCAAGAGACATGGTCTCTCGACCCTTTGTTACTTGACGGCTTTGTTATATATCAAGCGGGGGCCAAATGTGGCAGTACGGGCCGTCCCTATGGGGGGCTTCTAACTGGGGTAATGAATGTGTTTACATCTTGTAAGATACAGTGTAAAGCCGAGGAGCAGCTCTTGGCAGTAGAAGTTGAACTATACGACGAAAGAGGGCTGGGAAGATATCTAGTAATCAACCGTTATAACCCCCCAGGAGAATTGAGGCGTGACTCGCTGCAGGAGGCGATTCAGGACCTGTTGTCTTCCTGGTGGTTGAGAGATGGAAATGTGGCCGTGATGATCATGGGTGACTTTAACTGCCACATGACTGATGAAACATCCATACCCCCTAACCCTGACCTTAACACCAGGTGTTAAATGACCCATGGAAAGAGAGAAGCTGAAGGGCTAGGCTGGCTACAATTGTTCGGAGCTTGGGACATGGCTATGATCAATGGTCGTATCAGGGGAGATCGACAGGGGAAACACACTTGGTCTAACGGTATCTCTTTTAGCACGTTAGACTATATATTCATGTGCCCCGAGCTACAGACAAGAGTTTCTGATATGACTGTAAAGCACAACGAATGGAGCGACCATGCATCACTACGTTGCACTCTATGTATCCCTATCCCCTCATCAGTACCTCCTAATATAGGCAGTATTTAAACCAACTGTGCAGGTTCCAGAATTGTATGGTCCGAGAGAAATATAAGCTCCGCTACGGAAGCACTTAAATCTACGGCCATTCCAGATTTTGATGAGTTTGAATACATGTCAATTAATGAGATCGAGGACTGGATATTCAAATTCTCAGGCCAGCACGCTACGGCCAATAAGGGTCATATGCTAAAGATAGGGGGTACATACCCCCGTTCAACAGGGAAATTAGGGACGCTAAGAGAGGCCTCAGAACGGCTATCCCAGGCCTGAAACCGATGAACTTACTTGGAGCCCTATACCGGGAGAAACTAAAGATAATCAAAAATAGATATAGAGCAGACATCAAATATATCAAGAGCTCTGAAAAAAACAGCAGGTATCAGAAGCTAGTACAAACGATCTGCACTAGAAATTCTCGCGGCATTTGGTCGCTCCTAAACGAGAACAAAGATAAGGCCAAAGCCCCCTTGGTCAACCCAATAAGTAAGGAGGCATGGGAAAAGTTCCTATTAGATCGGAACTCAGGACGGATAGAAAACATGAGTAGCGCTATGGTGAAGGCTCCTTTTCCGATGCCCTTTGACATCTCTGTAGAAGCAATAATGAACAAAATAGTGGCCCTCAAATCCTCCAGAGCCCCTGGACCCAATGGACTAGCCAACGTAGTGATTAAGAGCCATCCTCTATTTTGGGCCGACTTGTTTGCGCTACTTTTCAATAAAATATTACAGCAGGGGGCAATCCCCAGATCATGGCAAACGGCCATTCTTGTCCCGGTATTCAAAATAGGTAGCCGTTTGGATCCTAATAATTATAGTCTATTATCCATGTTAGACATCTCTGGTAAGTTATTTGCCTCGTTGCTACTCAGTGAGTTGCAAAAATGGGTGGATAATTCAAAAATACTCAGTAGATTCCAATGCGGTTTTAGGCGGGACTTCTCCACCGCACATAACCTCTTGGTCATGGATATACTGCGTACACGGGCACTTAGTAAGGGACAGCCCCCGTTGTACGCCCTATACATTGACTTCAAGGCCGCATTTGACTCGATCCCCCGAGGGAGACTATGGGCCAAGCTAGAAAAATTGGGATGACCGATAGGTCTGCTATATTACCTAAAATTACTCCATCACAACACCACTGCATGCCTTAGATTAAACCAGGAAGGACACTTGACTCAAAAGGTGACACAAGACAGTGGGGTAAAGCAGGGATGCGTCACTGCACCCCTTAATTACAATCTGTATGTGTACGACATCCCGGCAGCCCTGGCTGAGGTCGACAATTGTCCACCTAAAGTCGGGGAAGCACCTTGCCCAGTACTTGCATACGCGGACGATCTGGTTATCTTTGATAACACCATAGGTGGCTTAAGACGTTCTGCTACTTCTCTCTGGGACTACGCCAGAATTAATGGCCTAGTGATTAACCTGGATAAGACAAAAGTACTAAGATTCACGAGGAAAAGAACAACTCGCGTGAATCTGATGGTACATGGTAACCTTATACCTTACGCTCCATCCTACCGCTACTTAGGAGTTGACATTGAGCCCCTAGACGACTATGCACTTTGTAGACAGGGGCGAATCACAAGAGCAATGCAAGTCACCTCACTTATATCTGCCTTCACAAACGAGCAGGGTGGCTTCACTCTATGGGGGACGCGTCATCTCTACATTCAAGTGTTTGCACCCATGATTGTGTATGGACTTGAATCACTGCTTACTATGGATCTAGGGTGGTTACAAGTGCTGGAGGGTAAGTTCTGGAGACGAATCTTGGAACTACCTCCGGGGACAACAATGGCACTGATTAGATTAGAGCTGGGCCTTCCCTCCCTTAAGGCTATGGTTATGAGGAAAAGAGCTGGTTTCCACCTCAAGATGATAAGTGACTCTAGCAACCCCTTACTATCTGTGATCCACCAGGAGGTGATCAAAAAAAATTCCACCCCTCCCTTCAACAAAAATATGGTTGAATTTTTTACTGAGATTGGTTGGATACACAGAGAGACTATGGTCACAAAAGAAACTATACATGCATTAGGTAATAAAATAGACAGATGGGACTGGCTAGAGAATTTTGCGCACATAAGTAATCTTGAGACATATCATTTTGTCAAATACCGGCTGTATAATTATATGAAGCCTCAAGCTTACTTTTCTCTCTGCCCCTCCAGGAAACTCAGACGCTTCATCATTCTGTTTAGACTAGAACAATTACCTACTTTGTATATCAGAGGGGCCTGGGAGAAAATCCCGATGGACAAGCGTATATGTCGTCTCTGTAAATCCCCAGACTGTCTTGAGACTGCTAGACACCTCCTCACGGGATGTCAGACGCTGAGAGATACTATCCTCCGCCATCTGGGCGATTTTGTACACGATTGTGTAACAATACATGATATGTCTTTCTGGATTTATTGCACCAATACCAGCAATATGCACTTATTTATTGCACTCTATAACATTTGGCAACAAGTAGAACTTGGCCTTAAGGGAAGGGCGGAATCTACCCAAGATTGAGGTGCACAGGAAAATACTCAGAGATCCTCTATGGAGAGAGAAATTAGCTTCCCATGTAGTATATGCAATGATTTTTCTCAAGTTAGAGTTTTTTTAATGTCGGTATGTATATATGATTATATTTGTTTTTTAGGTTTATGTACATTTTATATTGAGCACAACGTTATGTATCTTGCAACATGTAAAACTGTATGTGTAAAGTCTGAATTTATTTTCATACTATATCACATTAAATAATTTATTTATAATAGTGTTAGAGTTATGACAATTTCTATCATTAGATTGTTTTAGAATTTAGTATAATTTGGCTCCCTTAGTAGAACAAGAGTGTATCAGTAAATCTATACTTTTAAAGGTTGCTTTTTCAAGAATTAATAGGCATTGATTTTGTGATGAGATTGACATGAGTGGTACAGAATTTAAAATCAGATATTACTAGATTGAAATGAGCACATAATTGTGGAAACGAAATAGCGGTGAGAGTATCAAATGAATAATTAATTTGAAATATACCAGCAGTGTACCATCTTTGGTGCACATCTTTCAGTCTGAGAGGTAACATTTTATTAAACCAGAAACATGTATTATTAAACTCTACTTTAATGTGTGATGTGACTAATAAATAATTCCAAGCACTTTTGAAGATATGTAAGAGGGGATACTATTTAATAGCTGGGGCCTCATTACGACCCTTGCGGAAATCGAAAAACGATGGCGGAAATGCAATACCGCCATCGATTAGCGCTCGGTGCGACTATGACCCGTCACCGCAAAGTACGATGCCATTAGCGACACCCTAGTGAACGCCAACGCTAACTGCACCAAGTACGCGCGCGCGCGCCATGCCAAACCGTAAATACCACCATGGTGCAAGGGTACGCGAATTCCGACCCTAGCGGACATGTACCTAACGCCATCAAGCACGGCGGAAAGTACCATTCCGCCATGGCGAGAAGTACGGCATCGCGAATCAACCGTAAACGGCCCAACTGAGTGCCTGTACACCGCTCCCTGGCCACATAGTACAACTCCCCGTAGGTGCAATGAAGTCACAATGCAACCAGTAAAAATGTACAAGTCACCCATGCATGCCAACGAACAAAAGAATCACAAGAGGGGCCAATGGGAGCTGCAGGGCACAGATGGCACGAATACAGAAGCCATTCCAATGGACATGACCACAGTCCCCCACCAAGAAACGCACGCAAACACAGGCACCTGTGACCAGCAACATTCCGAAAATCACATCATTCCACCAGTCCACCTGGCTGACCGGCATCTGTTACACAAAACCTAATCCCCCGCCCCTGAGCATGACATCATTCAAACAGTCATATTGGCAGCCCTCATCCCTGACCTCACTGGGCTTCGTAGGCAAACACGCCCAGCACAGTACCACGCAACTATACTCCGAAGCTGGAACCCAATGCAGATCTCCTCACAATACATCGCTCCCCAAATAGGAACATGCCACATCACTTGCAAAGAAGAACGCTACACGGCCCATATCAGAATAGAAATTTAATGCACAACAAAATCACCAAGCCTATACAGCCATTAGGCCATGAACTCCAAAACACATTTCACCATTGTGGGCTGCATCCGCAAGAAATGACCAGCTACTTCTTGTGTGACGCCCTGTTCCATCATGGTACACAGAGCCACATTCACGTACGAAAAGGCAACATGGAAGCGCACAGAACCGCAGGGCCGTCCCAATGGGGAGGCACTAGTCCAGCTGAAAGGCCGAAATGTTGCTCCGAGCCACTAGTACTGCGTAAGGGCATGTGGCCCATTGGCGATCGTCCAATAAGATCGTAATGCTGCTCCACTGATTAACACGAAGCAGCAGGTGTCGGGAGTAAAAGCCATCTGCAGGAGTGGCATACAGATGGCCGTGGCAAAAGGGGAGGAGATACCTGTCAACCAAAAGAAAAGAAAAAGAACAGAATGGCCATCAGAACTACATTCGAACAACTCACTTCAATGATCACACTAAATCCACAGCCATATGCATGCTAGCCCACTCCAAAGGATCATCACCACCCCAAAACCACTTGCGACTCATAACTATCTATATCGAGGTGGAAACACCATCACACACGAGTGTACCTGTGCATGCGTCTGTGAAAACAGAATCCATCAGATGGGATTGGTAACGTGCATGGACACAAGTGTCTGAGGGCGCGTCGAGACAGGGAGGGCTCAACAAGGCCAGATAGACGATGGTCCCACTATGGCACCCCTGCATCACATAGCGCAGGGGAGGCGGACAGATTCCAAGAAGCCCTGTACATGGCAAACTCTGTATCAAATCATCTGTCCATGCATCCATTCATCATTCCCTCATCCCGGGATAAAAACGCCTGAATATTTACTCACATAACATTAGAAATATCCATTGAGTCTGTGCGTTATGCAGCCTGCAAAATCCACTGTGCTCCAGCCCGTAATTCCAGTGTAGTGAAGTAACATGTATTTGGGAACGTCCGGCCTCATCGCCCACGTCGCTATTGCGCATCCCAAACTATTCATATCAATCATTGCGTCCTCGCCATGGCCCCTGTCTCAAGGACATTGAACAATAGAACGTTGTATTTGCAGTCAGACCTGTGGGCATCTCCTCGCCGCTAGCTGATAACCGAAAGCGCCGCCCTTCGAATTCCTCATTTGCAACATCACGTCGAAAAGGCATCTGTGGCCGCTTGAAATCACAAATTAATCCATCTAGAGCGGCTGTGTGTGAAAATGGCAACTGCCTTCACTCACAAATGGGACGCCCCGCCCGTCGTTGCAACTCGGTACAGTGATGCATGAGGGCCCACCGTCACTCGAGTACTACGTTCCACTGACCCCTCACAAGTCTGTTCGCGACTGCAAAGATTGCATGTGAAACAATGGGACCATAGCCGAATGAACATATCAACCAATGTTACACGGCCATCGGGTACAAATACATGATTGCAATTGAAAGATGCCATGCGTCGAAGTGCAGCGTTGTGTGCGGGACGTGCTCGGCCAAAGGGGAGAGCAGCTTGCACAGGTGGAATGAATCACCACAGGTGGAGGCCATACAGCCTGAAAACACATAAATTGCACACCCAGTCTCCTCCCACAACCACACCCACTCCGAAATGCTACCGGCAGGACTCGCGATGTTGGCCCTGGGGGACCTGATAGCACTGCAAGTACTCCAACTCCAAGAAGAAGACGAACACCAACTACAACCGGCCGCACGGAGGAGACGCAGGAGGAGGAGGAGGGCAAGGCAGGGCCAGCAAGGGCCGCCAGCACAGCCACTACCACCACGCAGGCAGCCCGCAATCCCACGCCTCCGAGCACATCCGTTCAACCTCACTGATGAGCAGATCCACACCCTCTACCGTTTGGACCGGGACACCATAGCCGCCATCGTGGACATGACACAGGCTGACCTTGTCAGCATGATAGATAGCCCAACCGCCATCCCACCCCTACTGAAGGTGGTGTCTGTACTCCACTTCCTGGCCACAGGCACCTACCAGCACACAGTCGGACAGTTGCATGGCATTTCTCAGCCACTGTTCTCACGGACACTATTGCAAGTGCTCGATGCCCTCCTGCAGCACGCAGACGACTACATCTCTCTACCACGCTCGGAGCAGGAAATTACCAACACAAAAGTGGGATTCCATGCACTTGCCGGCATACCGGGTTGCATTGGTGCCATCGACTGCACCCATGTGGAATTGGTCGTCCCACATGCCATGGAGGCCCAGTACCGCAACCGAAAACAATATCATTCTCTGAATGTACAAATGGTGTGTGACTCCAACAGGATCATTACACATTGTTGTGCCCGATTCCCTGGATCAACCCATGATTGTATGGTCTTGAGGAACTCTACAATACCACGCAACATGGAGCGACACGCAGGGAACAGATCCTGGCTACTCGGTGAGTCTCATTTCATGCATGATGATGTGGGGTATGTGATTCGGCAATGACCTTGCAGGAAGGGGGGGGGGTGCGTACGTAGCAATGGCATTCCACATTATACGTTTATCGTCCACATACAGGTGATGCTGGATATCCACTGAAGAGATGGCTCCTCACACCAGTCCGGAACCCACGGGACCAGCATGAGGAGGACTACAACCATGCCCACTCACGTACCCGTGTAGTCATAGAACAGGCATTCGGCCTACTGAAGACTCGTTTCCGCTGCCTCAGCAGGTCTGGCGGGGCACTCCTGTACCGCCATGTAAAGGTTGCAAAGATGGTGATGGCATGTGTCATGCTCCACAACATGTGCGTACGTAGAAATGTGCCCATGCCCCCTGACGCAGAACTGCAAGCACCTGAGGATGGTCATGATGAGGGTGGGGATGTGGCAGCACCTCAAGGAGTCTGCGAGGCACAGGAGGGCCGTGACATTCATCAGCATCTCATTGATGCATGCTTCTAGCACTCACGCCTGGTGGCTGATACATGGACACGGTACTCGTGGCACTGTGTGTGTCTGGTACATGCACAACATGGACTGTACGCCTATGATGGCCTAGTACACAAAGATCATTGTCCACACATCTCATTGGTTGATCGTGCATTGTTTATGGCATATGTGATATCATGTTGAACACCCTATCGACCCGCCACCCAAGTGAGCCCAACACACCCCCTCCACCCTCCTACCTCCCCCCCGAACACCAGTGTCCAAAGATGCTCATTGTCAGTGGGCAGTCGCTATTGCAAGCCCCCTCTGCGGGTATCAGGGGCACCCCTGCCTGTGGAGCGCAGGTTCCTCCCAGATCTACGTTGGGGGCTGCCCTGGACGGAACTTGCAACGGATGATGTCTCTGCCTGCTCACGTCCATGCATGTCCCTAAGGGTTTGTGAGAGCTCAGTGAGCACACGGCGCACTGCGGCAAGTTCGGCACATACGTCTTTGGACGTCGCATGCAGTTCCCCCCTCAGGCTCTCGGTGCTTCTCTCCATTTGGACTCTCAGGCTCTCTGTACTTCTCTCCATTTCTGCCCTAAGTGTCTCAGTTGATGTTTCTATGTCTGCCTTAGTGCCCCCACATTCATCGGCATGGTCCTTGAGGAGCGTGGCCAGTTGCTGCTGTTGCACGATTAACTGGTCGAGGGACTGTTGCCTCTGCTGGGCCATGGCCATTTGCGGTGGTGTCACAGAGGGGCTGTTCGCCTCATGTTGCCCTGCCACAGGGCTTGTGGGGGATGGCCAGTCGTCGTCTTGTGGGTGCCCCTGCGTGGTATCCTCATGTTGTACGGGATGGGACAGACAGGGGGATTGGGACAGGTCATGGATGGATCTGACTTCGACATCCCCGTCTTCTGTGTCGGAGCATGCTGCCATCAATGGGGTGTCACCTATGGTGCTGCTGCCACCAGAGGCAGTGCCTTCTGTGGCATCCATTGGGGGGACCTGTGGTGCTGCTGTTGTGGGCATGCTGGCTGCTGGGGTGCCTGTTGATGTTCCCTCCTCTGTGCTGCCACCTGATTTGTGCTGCTGCCGTGTCTTGATGTGTGCAGCTGAGGTGGAGGGTCTTTGGCCGTTGGTCTTGGCCCTCTTTGCAGGTGTGCTGGTAGGGGTGTCCTGAAGCTCGTCGTTTGGATCGGACCCTGTGGTGGAGTAAAGGAGGGCGAGGGTTATTAATGGGTCTGTGGGAATTGGAATGGCATTGTATCACATGCATTGGGGTGGTACCTGAGGGTGATTTGGGTCGGGGCCTTGGAGGTGGTTTCATTTGTGTGTGGAGTGAGGGTGCAGTTGTTTGGCAGCCTGCAGTTAGGGTGTGCCTGCTGCACGTGTAGTGGGTGTTTTTAATTATTTATGTATTTATTTGTGTTTTAAAGTGCGCTATAAGGCCAATGTGTGTGGACGTCCTCCAGGCCATGTGTTTCTGTTGCACTATGTGGACACATGGTACTTCACATGATTGGACATTGTGGATTTGGCATTGTTTTATTTGGGCCACCTACCTGATTCTTCGGATGTCTGCACTCCTTTCTCCATCCCTCCGACTCCCTCTATGCTCTCCATTCCAATGGTGGAGGCACAGATTTCTTCCCAGGGGGTCAACTTGATGGGTGATTCCGATCCTCCCCCGGTGGCTGTGGCAATGTTGCGGTTGGCAGAAAGTATGCTCCGGACGCGTATCCGCAGGTCGTCCCATCGCTTTCTGCATTGCTGTGGGTTGCGGGGTGCGGTCCCCACCGCACTTACCCACTGTGCCACCAGAGCCCATATGGCCTTCTTGTTCGCAAGTGCCGTCCTGGTCATTTGCGTGGAGAAGACGGCGGCGGCATTCTCCTGGAGGGTCTCTGTTAGCACAGTGAGTTCCTCACGGGAGAAGTGGACCTGCCGCTTGCGGTTGCACGCTTTCTTCGCTACTTTTCCCATTTTTCTTGGTTTCGCTAGGGTGGATGACGGGTTGGGGTGTGTCTCAGGGTAGTGTTTTTAGTGGTTGTGTGGATTTTGTGGTTTTATGGGTGTACGGCGGGATGTTTCCCGTTCCGGGCCCATGTTTTTACTTCCGTTTCCGTATATTTACGGTCACCGTACTTTCCGGTTGGCGCTCACTGCAGTGTCCGCTAAGATGGGTGGCGGTATTGCACCTAGGGCGCAGTACGGCGGCGGTGTGGGCGGTTTTGGTGTCATTTCCGCCATCGCGGACTTTGCACTTCCGCCATGCCGTGGTGCTCGTGCCCGATGGGTCGGAATGGGCCGCACTTTGCTCCATCGTGCAATGGCGGAAACGCTTTTTACGCTGTGGCGGTCCGGTCAGTCACTTTCCGCCAGGGTCGTAATGAGGGCCCTGGTCATGATTTAGTTTGAAGGAAATGAAAAAGATTGAGTGGTGCTATTAAATGGGCTTCTAGTTTAACCCATGTAGGTAAATTCATCAACTGTGATTCATTATTAAAAATAACAACAATCTGTCATAGTGTAAAGGCGTTATGATATGTTGGGAAATCTGGAAACTTCACTCCATCATGGTCTTTGGTAAATTATGCAGCCATATTGTCGTCGTATAGCCACATCCCCCGATGTAGTTTTGTAATGTCTGCTGATAAACATAGGGTTCAGACACACCACAGACATGGCTTTTTTGCATGCCTATTTCAGCCTTGTTTTTCTGAAGTTCTGCATTTGGTCTGCCACCCATAGTTCACGACATTCAGAACCAGGAAGCCCCATGGAAACAAATGTCAGAGCTCTGGACAAGCAGGCATTGAAAACATCAAGGCTTTGAAAGCATATCAGTAGAAATAAAGTGTAGAGGTGCACTCTTGTTGTTTGTGCTAATAAGTTTGTAAAGGATTTAATTAAAATCACCCTTTATCCTATTGGAATTTAGGTGCTCCTGAGTAGGTCTCAGCTTAAAGACCATAACAAAGTAGAACAAGAGAAACGGTCCACCACTAATCGGTGGACAAACACAGGGCACACTTATGTCTGACAAACGTCAGTCGATATTAGATGTGTTGTTAAGTAAAAATAATGTTTTTTTATTTTTTTATTTTTTATTATATTTGATTTCATTCGAGATAACTATCTCAACTGAATTAAACATGTATATCCTACAGAGGTTAACATTTCACGTACACTTTGTGTAAAGTAAATACATTGTACATAAAGAAATTTAACAATTTGTAAACATTATGAGCAAACATGAGAATTTATGACATTCACATTATCTCAGTCAAGAGCATGAGGTTCATAATCTCACAAAACGTATGTACGACGCGTTTCGGGACTAGCCCTTCTTCAGGTACAAATTTGAAGCTTTACTTTTCTTGTAGTCTAAAATACAAATAAGAAAATATTTAACAATTACCATAGTCGAAAGTCAAAAGGTACATAACTGACCTGTGTTGAAAGGGTACCAATGAAAACTGGACCAAATTCGATGGCGTCAGAGAGTTGATAAGGTCTTCTAGATGTTAGTTTGTGAATCGGGCTGATACCTAATAGAGAATTGCATATTTACAAAAACACGTCATGAGTCTTATATGTACAAAAAACCGCGAGTGGGACCGAGTCGCTCGAAAGAAGCGCTGGGTCCCACTACCCGGCTATGTCATCTGTTATTTCAAAACCAAAACATTTGTCTCACCGTATTCCTATGTAATATTTGTGTGTGCGGAGATTTCAGTGCACAGAACGTCACTTGTAAAGTTCGGCTACATGTCAATAGTGGTATTGTTCGTGTTTGCTTTGCGATTCTATCCACAACAACGCTCTCTGAAAGGTGACAATAAATATTGATTACGATATTATCTCAACTACTCTAGGCATTGCATTGCGGCTACTGTGCCGTGTCGTTGCACCCGTTTGATAAACGGTCAACTTACTTGTATTGCTTGATAGTCACAGACGGCTGCAAATGGAAGTCGTCTTCATGTCGCAAATGCGATAAAGCATTAGAAGTTCAGCTATCTGCTCAAACCAAAAGGCACCGGGTTTGTTCTTCCTTATTCCTGCACTGCTTCACGTGATCCTTTCCTGTCCGGGGGAGACGCGTGGGCGTTTTCGCTGTCGATAGAGAGACGTAATTCGCTGCGCAACCGAGAGGGTTGTTGGGTAATTGAAACCCAACTCCTAACCTTGTCGATGCGGAGCGCCATTTTGGAATGTCCTGCCACATAATGAAACTCAATTAATTGAAGATGTTCAAATGTGTAGAGGTTGATAAAAAGCGCACTGAATTTGAAATTGTTACTTGCTATAACCAAATATTCCCGACTGATATAATTAAGTTCACCGTCGGTGTTGTTCAGTTTCAAATGTATGGAGTTCAATCATTTACAGGTGACAGCTCATGTTCCAATCAACGTTCATTCCTTTTGGATACATTGATTCTAGTTTGTCAATCCAGTATAATTCACGCTGTAACAGAGTTTTAGCCAGATAGCCCCCTCTCCTTGGTAGAATTACCTGCTCCAAAATGATGAATTTGATTTGGGCAATAGTGTGAGATTCCTTTAAAAAATGGTATGCTACTGGTGAGCGTTCGTTTTTAAGTCTGATATTAGACTTGTGTTCAGACCAACGGGTTTTTGCTTTTCTCGTTGTCATCCCTACGTAAAAAATTCCACAGGGACATTTTATGCCATAAATAATGTTCTTTGAATCACATGTGGTTGTATGACGTAACTGGATCTTGTTTCTCCTATACGGATGATTCAAATATTCACCTTTGATCAGGTTGTTGCAATTATTGCAATTATTGCAGGGCAGGGTCCCCTTAAAGGTTTGCTTAGTTGTTCTTTTAGCAGCAAAATCCGCTTTAGTCAAGTTGTCTTTTATTGACCTACTTTTGCTGTATGCAAACAGAGGTGGAGATGGAAAGAGTTCAGCCAATGTCGGATCCAATGATAGAATTTTCCAATGCTTTTTCACAATATTCTTAATTTTCATGCTTTGATTCGAGTAAGTGGTCACAAATACTAGACTTTCTGTTTTTTTCTTTTGATGTGTTTTAAGAGCTTCCTGTCTTTGGATCTGTGTAGCTTTAATGGCACTTTCATTTACTTTTATCCGATCATATCCTCTCAATTCAAATTTTTTGGCCAAATCTTGAGACTTGTTTGTATAATCCGTTTCGTCTGAGATAATTCTACGATATCTCAGGAATTGGCTCAGCGGAATACTTGAAATTGTGTTCCTTGGATTACAACTTCTTGCGTGTAGCAAACTATTTCTGTCTGTTTCTTTGGTAAAGATCGTTGTACATAAATTCCCATTTTTGATGTAGACTCTCACATCTAGAAAGTCAATCGATGTCTTACTCATTTTTTAGGTGAATTTGATCTTTGGGGCCATTGTGTCCATGAATCCAAAAAAGTTTTTTAATTCTTCCATTGAACCTTTCCAGATACCAAAAAGATCATCAATGTATCTCACAAAAATTTTCAAATATTGTTTCCATTTGCTGTTATTGATCACATTTTTTTCTTCTAAATATGCCATGTATGTATTGGCATAAGTAGGCGCCATCGAGGCCCCCATTGATGTTCCGGAAATCGGGACAAAATACCTTTTCTCAAACATGAAAAAAATATTATTCAACACGATCTTCAGTAGTTTCAAGACAAAAAGACAATCTGCAGGACATGTTTCTGTCGTATTCAGAAGTAGCCATTCCATAGCTTCAAGTCCTCCATGATGTGTGATATTTGTGTAGAGGCTATCTACATCCATAGTAAATAGAATATTGGTTGCTTCATTGAATTGAATATTCTGTAATTTGATTAAGAATTCATTTGTGTCTTTTATGAATGTTGGAAATTTGCGTGTCAGCGGTTGTACCACTCTGACGATATATTGAGCTAAAGGTTCTAGCAAACTGTTCGTAGCAGCTATAATAGGTCTCCCTGGTGGGTCCAACGGATTCTTGTGTATCTTTGGGAGAGTATATATGACTGGCATCGATGGATGAAGGTTGGTAAGAAATTGTTTCGTTCGATGACTGATGAATTTTTCTGTTACTGCTTCTTCCAGCACCAATGAAATAATACTGCGCACAGCTTCAGATGGATCCACGAAGACTTCTAGATATGTGTCCGAATCACGTGATTGATTTTCAAATTCCCTCTTGTATTTATTTGTATCCATTATGACAAGAGCACCGCCCTTATCGGCTGGTTTAATGGTTAATTCCGGATTACTCCACAGGCGTCTAGTACTTGTTGTTCTCTATGCGAAAAGTTGGTGTGAGATTTCTTCCGGAAGTTGATTTTAGATAAATCATTTAACACTTGTTTTTGAAATGAATCTAGAATGGTGTTTTGAATTGGAGGTATAAAAGTGCTGGTTGGTCTCATTTCAATGTATCCAGATTCAGTTGTCTGTGTTTCTTCAATTATGTTGGATTCAAAGAAGACTTTGAGTTTCATTTTTCTTGCTAGATTAAAGAAACTGATCTTTTCTTTCAACAAGGTACTGTTATGTTGAGGTACAAAAGACAAACCTTTCTGTAATGTCTGTTTCTCAAAATCAGTCAAAATGTGATTTGAAATGTTAATCACTAAATTTTCTTTGGATGTAATGTCTCTTTCCTTGGTAAGTTTTTTCTTTTTACTTCTATGAGTTGCGCCCATTCTAAAAAAGATGTTGGAGTTGGTAGAATTGTGCTTGATGAACTTGCAACTTGTGAGTCAACTACGAGATTCGATAACAGTTCTGAAGCTCGAGTGTCAGCTTCTCCACTTGAGGCGTCTGATGATGTATTTTCTGGATTTTGAGGCCGTTTATTTCTTGGATATGCGGGACCACCCGTTTTAGACTGATCTCTTTGGTGATAGTACTCTTTCCAATTGTACACGATGTCCAATTTGTAATCAAGGGTGTCTCGCCTGAACTTCCAAATTTTTTTAGATTCCAATTCACTCTTGTAGTTGTCTAGTTTAGAGTTTGTTTCTTCTAATAATAAGGTTAATTCTTCCTTAGTAAGAAAAGTTGACAGCTGGGTTTTAATGATTTCTATTTCACCATCAATTGATTTAAGAGATTTCGAAAGTTCTTCTATTGTAAGAATAATCAGATCCAAAGAACATTTATTAAGAATCTTCCTCCATCTTTTGACGAACTCTGGGCTGTCTTTACACAGTGTAGATTCCAAATCAATGCGTAATCCTCTGGGAATACGTTGAGCTCTAAAATATTGGGATAAGGTGGTAGTGTGGAGTTTTTGGCTAATTTCTCTTCTGATCAATCGTTCTAATTGGGTAACTAACTCTGCCGGTTTATTGGCTGTGCCCAAGTCACGGTCAGTAGTTTTAATCAGATTCAAAATTCTCAATGCTTCTTCATCAGTGAAGCCAAGTGTTTCAGCTCTATTGGTGGTAAGGGATTCAATTTTAGAAAATGACATACCTCAAGATGTTAAATAAGTCGGTGCAACCTCTAAGATTGCAATAGCCTCAAAACAAAGGTAGAAATAAAGTGTAGAGGTGCACTCTTGTTGTTTGTGCTAATAAGTTTGTAAAGGATTTACCTAAAATGACCCTTTATCCTATTGGAATTTAGGTGCTCCTGAGTAGGTCTTGGCTAAAAGACCATAACAAAGTAGAACAAGAGAAATGGTCCACCACTAATCGGTGGACAAACACAGGGCACACTTATGTCTGACAAACGTCAGTCGATATTAGATTTGTTATTACGTAAAAATAATATTTTTTTATTTTTTTTATTTTTAATTATATTTGATTTCATTCGAGATAACTATCTCAACTGAATTAAACATGTATATCCTACAGAGGTTAACATTTCACGTACACTTTGTGTAAAGTAAATACATTGTACATAAAGAAATTTAACAATTTGTAAACATTATGAGCAAACATGAGAATTTATGACATTCACATTATCTCAGTCAAGAGCATGAGGTTCATAATCTCACAAAACGTATGTACGATGCGTTTCGGGACTAGCCCTTCTTCAGGTACAAATTTGAAGCTTTACTTTTCTTGTAGTCTAAAATACAAATAAGAAAATATCGGGAATATATCGACACAGTGGTACAACCGCTGACACGCAAATTTCCAACATTCATGGCGAGTTTTCGTAAATATGCAATTCTCTATTAGGTATCAGCCCGATTCACAAACGAACATCTAGAAGACCTTATCAATTCTTTGATGCCATCTAATTTGGTCCAGTTTTCATTGGTACCCTTTTAACACAGGTCAGTTATGTACCTTTTGACTTTCGACTATGGTCATTGTTAAAATCCAATATACTTTTGAAAATTGAATGCAAGCCCGATATCATCCTAGACCTGGTCAGGGAGTGGGAAGATGACCTTACATCTCCCACCCTTTTCTCCCAAGCATTGAGCCCCTTGGAGAAGGTGCTCAATGTCCTGCATTTCTTGGCCACTGGGTCATTTCAGCGGAATACTGCCATAGTGGGGGGGTCTCACAGGCCACGCAGTCACGCTGCCTACACCAGGTACTGGCAATCATGACAGCGCGCCCCTCAGTCCGCAGGCACATATACATGCCCAGAACACCCGCAGAAAGGCAGGCCGTTGTCCTGGATTTTTACAGGGTGGCACACTTCCCCAAAGTGCTCGGTGCCATAGATTACACCCATGTGGACCTACGTCCACCTAGGGCCACTGAGCACATCTACCGAAACCGCAAGCACTGGCATTCCATCAATGTACAGGTGGTATGCGATGCAAAGGGAATCATCACCTCTGTCTATGCAAACTACCCTGGCTCCACCCATGACAGTTTCATATACAGAATGTCCGCCCTAAGCCGGGCCCTGGAAGCTGGGCAGCATGGCGACACCTGGCTCCTAGGTGAGTACAAATGCCCTTGCACATGCATGCATGTCACACACACAAATACACAAACCCCAATAATCACAACCATTTACACTTCTCCAGGAGACAGTGCCTACCCTCTGAGCAACCACATGATGACACCAATCCGGAACCCCACCACACCACCCCAGGTAAGATACAACGCTGCCCATATTGCAACCAGGGCCATAGTGGAGCGCACATTCAGAGTGCTCAAGTCACGTTTCTGCTCCCTTGACCGCTCTGGCGGGCAGCTACTCTATGCACCCCCAGTAGTGTGCAGGATCATTGTGGCAGTATGTGTCCTGCACAATGTTGCAACACGGTAGGGCGTACCGGTGGACATGGTGGTGCCCCCACATCCCCAACCACAGGCACAGGCGCTGCCCATGGGAGGGGACAGAGCATGTGGCGAGGAAGCCCGGACCCAGCTTGTGGCCACATTTTTCACCTAAACTCCCACCCCTGCGCAGTGCACACAGGCCTGGCACATACCAGGTGACAATCGATGATGACAAAGAGACAGTCAACTGTCACAACCTTACCACCCTGAGATAGTTGCCATGGAAGTGCCACATTGTCTGCATCCCTAGCTACTTAAACACAAGCTGTCCTGTGTGACCAAAAGGCACACATATGACATATGACATGACATGATATGTCATTTGTAACGTGCCTATACACAAGTGTTTCAAGGTGCGACGAGGCAAGGAGGGGGGAACAAGGGAAGACAGACAACGACACTACTAGGCCAGGTGTCATTTAGATTGCGCAAGTGCAGGGTTAGGGGGAAGGGAAAAGTGCAAGGGGGAGGAAGGGAGTGCAGTAAAGGGTAAGTAGAATAAAAAACAAATAAATAGGGCAGCTGGTGGCAACTGCAAAGGTAAGTGCAGACAAGTGCTGGGAAGGGGGGGCTGTAGGGATAGAGAGACAGTCCCGCAGTGCAGGGGTTGCCAGAGAGGCAGTGCAAGTAGAGAGTGGCTGGGCCAGGGACCGAGGTCGGTCAGAGTGGCCCAGTTGCAGATCCAGTGCAGTTTCAGTGAAGAATTTTAGCAAGGGAGACGGAGAGAGAAAGCAGAAGCAAAGAGGAAGGTCTTGAGGTGCTTCCGGAACCGGAGATGGTTCTCCTCAAGTTCCAGGGAGGCAGGAAGGCTGTTCCAGAGGGAGGCCCCTGCCGCGGAGAGAGATCTACCCCCAGCTAGTTGCTTCGAGAAGTGGCTGACCCTGACATGCAAGGTGTGAATCACACACACCTGCAAAACAGGCCATGACCATCACTGTAATGTCACTCAAACCCTCCCAAACCACAACATGACAGGGCAAGCAATAGCCATACACCAACACAGTACCAATAAGGTACACATTGCCATGTCAAAAATGTACAGTGGCATCAGACAATGATGCCTGACATGGAATCAGATGAAATGACTGACCAACAACCTCCCACCCAAAATAAGTCATTCCCAAATGCTTAACAAAAGTTGTAGACGTAACATAACAATGAATGCCTGTCTACATGCACATTGTGCATTGCAAAATCAACACTGCAGCTTCTGTGTGCTGTGTCCAACTCCTGCAACACACTGCTCAGTGCACAGCACAGTGAACAGCTATTGTGTGTGATGCACACCCTGAGCATCACATCTAGGCGACAAACCACATCAAAAAGCAAATTAGGCATGTACAGGATCCATAATTGGTCACAGAACATGTGCTGCAGGGACACCGTGGGCACCAGAAGGCAAACAGAGTGTACACGTGGATATCCAAGGGTGATTGTACATGCAGTGCATCATAGTGCAAGTGTGTGGGTCAGTAAGGACATGCACTCATCATATGCATGTGCAATCAAGTGACCATCAGCGTCCTCTACACATCACATGTGAACATTCACCACGTGTACACCCCAGCATGTCAAACCACAACTATCCCTTCACACCTGAAAGGTAAACACAACACATGAACAGGCATTGATCAGCAGGACACAACATGTACATAGGATACCACAATTACAATGTCAGGGTTCCCATCACACTGCAGGGCAAGGCAACTATCAACAACAAAACACCCCCCTCCCTCACAAATGACCATGACCCACTGAATAACTGCACCTGGGTCATGGAGCCTTCAACCCTCAATTTCACCTGGCCACAGGAACATCCTTCCCCTTCGTCACCATCTCCCACATTGTGTGTAAAAAGGTGCCTGCACCCTCAGAGTCCACCCTCATTTGCAAAATCACAAAATCCAAGCCAGAAAAATGAACCAGAACACCCTCCAGTAGATGATTTGACATAGCAGTACCTCACAAAGGCCAAGTACTACCACAATGATGTAACAACCAAGGTAGCACAGTAAAACAATGTCACAACAGGATGTGAACCATGTGTGGTACATAACATAGAATGATGCACCATGAACGGATGTGTACTGTCACAGGTCCCGTGTACAGGCGCAGGAGTGGCACGAACCAACCACCCCCACCGTGGCCCGGATGCCTGCAAGGTCAAACTCACACAGGCCTCTGATACCCTGGTGGGGAAGGAGGGTCAGGGATATGCAGTCGGGACAGGTGTTGGCACACTGGATAACTGGAATGAGTGGCAGGAGAGGGGAGGAGGAATGACACATGAAAGTAGGGAATGCATGAAAATGTACTACCTGCATGAACACATACACAATCCGAACAAACTTGGACATCATTGTCATGGCCTTCTGTAGTCCAGGCTTAGGAGTGGCACGAACCAACCACCCCCTCTAGGGTTTTGGCACCTGCAAGTTTGGGGCTTACACAGGCATCCGCAACCCCAGCAGGGAAAGAGGGTTAGGGAACGTTGGTTGGATAGGTACGGGAAGCAGGAACACCGGGTAGAGGGTACAGGGTTTAAAATTGGATAGGACTCTGGGTGATTAGGGGAAAAAAAACATACCAAATTGAATTACACATTCATCCATGCATTAGTGCACCCCCCAGCAAACCTATGCAGAGCAGTTTGAAAGAAAAACAACAAGACACTTAGCTCTGGTTTTGAGTGCTGGCCTCCTGCCTGCGCACTCTCAGGTCCGGTTACAGGAGCACTTCAATGTTGCAAAGAGAGCCACAGTTAATAATCTGTGCGTGCCCATAACACAAAAACACACCACCAAATATGCCCCATAGCAACAAACTACTCTACAAACAGACAATCTGGTGTAGATGCTTCGTACCCATATGTAACATTACCCCTGTGATGGATCATACACAGTCAATGCAGTAAGTCAGCCGCCGGTGGGTGCGTGGCAAATGGAACACCAATGTGTCACAATTCACACAACATGCAATGTTGCCTGGGTAAGCAGACAGACCCATATAGCAAGGCATGACTTCAGATCAAGTTGTGTTCCACCATGACCAAAACAAAGTAGGCAGTGCATGTTTCAAAATGTACATGGAAATGAAATGCACTGCACCCGAGTATGTCCCTTGCTGTATGTCCCTGTGAGCTGCCCCTTTCCATGTCTCGGAAGGCTACATGGTTGATACAAGTGCCTCAATGGACCTTGGTGTACCGGAGGGTATGTGCCACTGCCCCTGCAGGTGCACCAGACAACCTTACAATCAACAGCCATCAGTCCACCAACACATCTGAGCTGTATTGTGTGCTTCAACACCAATATTCGTCCGAGCTCACCTCAGTGCTGTTACTAAGCCAGCATGTGCAACTGGCCTGGTGCAAGCTTTGCTGTGTTCTGGCCCCCCTGTGCTGCTCACCTTGCCTGGAGTTCCTTGGAACACGTCAGCAGTTCTAGGATGTAGGTCTGCAATCCCTGTGCCTCTGCTTGTGCACACATGTGCATGTGGGCACCAACAAACGTGCCCAGAATTCAGACGTCCAAAGGGCCATGTCTGCTGGCAAAGGTGGTCTGGATGGAGGGCTCATCCCCCTGCAGAAAGGGCATGATTAATGCTTTAAAGTCATCTGTGTGTATCTCTTCAGGCATCTCATTACTGGACCATGTCAGAGACTTACATCAGAAATTACACCATTAGTCCGTCTTTCACATCCAAAGTGTGGAACACACTATCTACGGCATGAATTGCAATAAGCACGTGTACAGTAAAGATAAGAAACATACTACACAATGCATAGCAATGAATGTACACATTAATCATGAAACACCCCATCTAGCAAAAGCTGAACAGTGGTCAATAACACCGCAATCATCCCCACTAGGGGTGTCAACACAAGTTACACAGCACCAGACATGCCGCAGATATGACAGTCCAAAGCCCTTGTATAATAGGCTGTCACACCGAACCATCCTTGCGAGCCCTTGGACAAGGGAGGCAGGAGTGGCATATGTGAGTCAAGGACCCCAAGCAGCAAACACATACACAAGACAAGCCTGAAGGGCCCAGCTAGAACAGACAGTGGATGCCTTCAAAAGCCACAAAGCACCGCACCGTCACATGAAAGCACAATAGACAAGCATTTTTAAACTATATTAACTAATTACACTAACTATGAAAAACCTACATTACCTAATTAAACTAACTATCAAACAGAAACTTAACTAACTAAACTAAAAGAAAAATCAAAAATGGCCACATACGACCCGGGGAAGGAGGCACCCTGGAGGGGGGAGGTACAGGGTGCTGCTCAACACCCACATGCGATGATGCTGAGCCAAAAAAAAAACCTCCATGGGCTCAACGCCTGCACAGCCCCACCTATGTGGGAGATAGATGGTCGTCCGAGTCTGGCTCATCCTGGAAAGGAGGACGTGGCACAGTAGCCTGGCCACGCCTAGCCGCAGCTTGCCCCTCGTCGGCAGCAAGTCTGCCGGACGGGTGAGCCTGGTTCTGTATGGCGATGGGATATAGGTCTGCATGCAGAACCTCACGTGATACACGTGCTTCCTCTTGCAAGGTAGCGCGTGTAACACGGAGTTCCTCCTGCAAGGCCTGGCTGGACAACCGCTGCACCTCCCGGCAAGCCTGTAGCTCAGGCGAGATGGTACGCTCAAGCTGTGCAAACCTCTCCTCTGCCCACTGCCTCTGGGACATCATAAGGACACCCAGAGTGGATTTGAGGGAAGCATACTCCTCCCTCAGGGCATCCATGTGCGCCTCTGCGTGAGCAGCAATTGCTTGACGCAGAGATGACATTTCAGCCTGACGTGCCCTGTCTGAGGCCGCCATGCCCAGCCTGAGCGAGCGGGCCGTGGGCCGTGCCGCCTGCTGCTGGAGAAGCACCTGCCTAGCAGGGGGGAGCACAGATCGGGCCACACGCTCCATGCTCTCAGCGATGTTCTCCATTGCTGCCCCCTGCCGTTCTGAATTGGCAGTCATGTCTTGCTCCCACTCAGTATACTGCGGTTGCGCACGGCGACCGCGTTGCTGGGCTTGACCCCTGCGGGACCCAAGGACCCCGTGTCCTCGCTGTGTTTGCACGCCCGTGGCTGCACAACTACATGCCCCCGTCGACGTGCTGTACCAGGCACATCAGTGACTGGTGTGGAGGGTGACCCTGCGTCCCGATACACCACGGGCGGAGGAACCAAGACTGTCTGATCCCTCGGTGCAGGTGTCGCGGACAGAGGAGTGTCCACATCAGAATCACTCACCCCTGACACATGGACTTGATGGTCATCCAACTCGACATGGATGTCAGAGTCGTCATCAAGGCTGGACTCATAGGCAGCCAGAGACAAGATGGACTGTAGCACTTGGGGGTTTTCGTGGCCTACCACTCCAAGACCCCCACTTGTGCCGGGTTGATGTAGTGGTAACAACCCTGTGTCTGGCATGACAACACCATCCTCCGCCTCCATTGCGTCATCACCTGACAAATAGAGAGAAAAGAGGTCACTACACATGTCAGAAGCACACAACACACACACACACACACATGCATGCTGGGTCAACTTTGAATTGCTTCTGTGATCAGACCTGTTGAAAGGTGGCAGTTTCCATGGAAGTGGGTCTATGCAGTGCAGAAAATGTGTACACCACTCACTACCTACATGTACAAGGACTCCATGGTGTGTGTCAGGAAATGTGAAGCAGTGCAAGGTCAAATTCAGGCATCACGTGCACTGTGCATTCAATGTGTAGCATATCTACAAGCCAAGCACCCCTCCACCCAAGTACAAAAGCAGGGATGCCTAGCATGGTATCAAAAGGCTGACCATACACCTGTGTATTGTCAGGCAGTGTTGACTGGCATCACCAGCTTAATGTGATTTAAGTGACAACACTGAAAATGATGATGGGACAGTAAGCAGGACGCATGATGAAAACTCTGGAAGCCGCCCATATGTGAAGAAGACACTACAACAGTTGGACAAAGTCATTGGCCATTAAACAGGCTGAGGCCTGTGAGCCACACAGATTGTCAGACCCTAAACATGTGTGCAACGCAGTACTGAGCCACAGTTGACATGGGAAGGCTGATGAGATGCCATGCATTGTATGTCACCCAGGACTTGTATTACAGTGATCATCCAGTGAAGGACACATAGGGGCATGCGTGCAATGCACATGGAGCATGAATGGACACTCATGTCCCTGCAGGACATCTGACATATGCACAGTACAAGTGAGATACCCTGCATTAAGTACTAAGGCTGTACCACACGGCATATGTCTGGCAGATTGTACGCTGGAAGTTAACATCTACACAGGACGCATGAACAGGAAAGTACACATTGGAAAGATTGAAGCAGACCAGTGCAAAGGTGGAACTGGGGTGCAGAGTGGCGGAGGAGGTGCAAGAGAGCATGCCTACATGGAGTCCCCGCATGCAGGCAGAGGAGACATGCACGTCAGTCATGCAATGACATTGTGCCTGGGCTGAGAGGAAGGTCACCCCACACCACATGCAGAAGGGCCAGTGAGCTGGAACTTGACCTGGAGGGGCATACTTGTAACCAGCATGTCAGTAGGGTGCAATAGTGGTGATGTGGACAGTCCCCGTCTGCTCCACATGTCCACCATCCAGCAGAGCAGACATGCATCATGGAAGCATTGCATTACTTACACATCAGAACCATGTACACGTCACATGTAGTGGCAATCATGCACAACACATCCCACAAGTGAAACACACACGTCCTCAACAAACACGCATCAACACTCACTGGACTGGGCATCAAAGTCCAGCATCTCTCCCACTCCTTCGACCAATTCAGGTGGTATGAACTCTGCAACAAGTGCCTCATGCAGATTGAGCTCTTCCTCCTCTGGTGCAGGCCCACCGCCAGTCACCAGAGTCAAGTTGTAATTAGAGGCACGCTTAGCCTTAGTGCTGCGTTTGAGGTCATTCCAACGCTTTTTGCACTCTTGCGCCACGTGCACCTCATGGCCGAATGAACTGACATGTTCCGCAACATGCTTTCAGTGGGTGTCACGGTGGGCAGCCGTAGTCTGACTATTGGCACCCACTAGCATGTGACGGTTGTGGCCCGCACGTAATCCACGAGGAAGTCCAGTTCCTGCTTGCAGAAAGGCTTCTTCCTCGACATGTAGGAGGTCTTGGCTGTGTGTGGGGTCCCAGCCTGTGCTGCAGGTGCAACTTTCCTCTCTTGGACTGTGGCGCAGACCCTGGCTGGCTAATGCCGCCCTGACCAGTATGGCCAGTGGGTTCGGTGGATTGAGCCAAGGGAGTGGCAGGTGGAGAGACGACCAAAGGCCTGACTTGTGTCAGTGGCATCTGGGTGCCCTCTCAACAAGGCCCAGCGCCTCTTGAAGGCAGCGGATGCTAAAGGGTGCCGGGGCCACTTGTCGGAAGATCAGATGAGGGTCCTGGAACGCATATCCCCAGCGCTCCACGTCCAGGTCCTTGAGAGGCATACCCGTCTGGAGTCGAGCGGTAAATGGCCAGGCATTGCTGTGTGAGACAGGGCATGTTGCAGTGTGCTGGTTGTCTGATACTTGCTTGTATGTGCGACATAGGCCATGTACGCGTGTGTGTGTGCAGGGACATCATGGTCATGCATGTGTGACCAGTAATGTGTGAAGCACATGGTTGGTGTATGGGTTTAAATGCTACATGTGGAGCCCTATGCGGAATGGACACATGAGAGCATGCCAGTCTCTGTTCCTGGACATGGGTGGGGGTGAGGGATGGGTGATGATGCCATGTACATGTATGGTGTCCATGTCTGTGTGTCTGACCTTTGTGTCTGTGACTTGTGAATGCCATGGATGCATGACACATGCCTGTGTCAATGTTCAGATCCACTGATGCAGCCTAGCTATCCTTGCATCCACTGTGTCTGGGGTGTACGAGTCCAGATGGATGAAAGTACGGTGAAGTGTGTGAATGTGATAGGCATGACCCATGATGCATGTGAGTTCAAAAACAACATTGTATGTTTCAAGAGTCCCTTGGACATGTTTGCTATGTCCATAGCATGCGCCATGCCGGTTACTGCATGTGTGTTGCCTGCACTGACCCATGTGTTGTGGAGGGACATGATGGAAGTGATCTTTGACAGTGCCACTCATCTGCTATTGCTTCCTGTCTAGGGGACCATTGTACAGTACCCTGATGCTTGTGTTCTATGTCTCCCTCTACACAGCGCAAAGTGAAGAAGAGGGCGGAGACGGCGCTGTGGAGCAAAGCGGCGGGGATGCCCCCACGGCTGCAGCGGAAGGGGTGGGTGAGCCCCCACAGGGGCTTGCAACGGCGGAAGACGGTGTGGAGCCATCCAGGTTGGTGGTTTCCACAGAGGAGGAGGAGGCCGCTACTGAGCCGCACATGGGGCCTGGTGGGGGCATCCCTGCTGGTGCAAGTGGTGCAGTCCAGGGGCAGGGACAGGAGGCAGCACAGGTCACCGTGGAGGTGCCTGTGCATGTCACTGTCCCTGACACTGTGACAGCACCACCATGCACCAGCAGGGATGCCCAATCCCAGGCCCGTCCGCAGGTAGGGGGGATGTCCATGTCATCTGACTCCCCTCCACCTGCGGACGAGGGGCCCCCTGGCCATATGGAGAAGGTCCTGATTGGTGTCGCGTTGCGCACGGGAGCCATTTGTGATGAGGTGCGTGATTCCCGGGGGGGGCACGCACGTCATCACGAAGCGCACCATGCCAACGTGGCCCAGTTGGGAGCGGTCGTGGTCGGGGGTCTCGTACATGTGTCGGGCACTTTGGCAACCCTCTCCTCCTCTGTGGAGGCTATGCGCCAGTCGTTCTCCATGCCGTCTCCCGGCCCAGATGCCACCAGGCCCCCTGTGGACCTGCCCCGACCAATGCAGCCAACTCGGTGGGGATCCCATCCCTGCCACAGTCGGGAGTCTGAGGTCCAGCAGGGGTGGACACACCAGCAACTGGACCCCAGCAGATGGAGGATGTGATCGGGCAGGGTACGTGCACGACGGCGTCGGTGGATTCCATCAGCCTGGATGCCGTCGTGCTGGCACAGGCAGCTGCGTCGGAGGCAGCGGCAGGCTCGATGCGGGAGGCATCATGGCTCGGGGCCATCAACATTAGGGGTGCAGGCATCGGCCGGAGGGCAGGAGAACCCAGGAATGGGAGTGGCTTCCGTGTGGGAGCGGTTGGGCCAGCAGATAGGTGCGGAGCGGCAGCGGGCAGAGGAGGAACGGCTCCCAATGTTCAGGGCGGAGAACTCCATGCAGAGGTCGTTGAGGCGGGCTGAGTGCCTCGAGGGTCTTCGCAGGGAGTTGGAGCTGGACACTGAATTATCCCTGCGAGACCGCGGGGCCAGGAAACATGCCCGCCTCCAAGCCATTGAACAGGAGTTCGATGATGCCCTGGCCCATGACAACATCCAGTGAGCCGTTGGATTAGCCCGCTGCCCTTGTAAATAGTTATGTAGTTAGTGTTAGGTTTCCTTTGCTTTTTTCTTGATTTTCAGACCTTTTGGACAATGGACCACATTTGTGTACATAGTTTTTTTTATTAGGTAGTATTTTTAGATAGGTTTCATTTCTTCAGTTGGGATCATGGACCCTGGATTGTTTATCTGTATATAGTTGACTGTTAGATTATGTTTTTTTTTTTTATTTACCCATGTAGCAATGGTTTTTGGTTTTGTTTTTCCCTTGGATGTACTTTTTTGAACTGTGACTTTGGACACCTTTCCTTTGGATTATGATTTGTGTTTTTTCATTTTTTTTTACAGACATGCTGATTTTTGTTTTTAATTCCCATTGTCGTTTGTTTATTTTTAATCCCATTTATGTTGCTTTTAATACATTTTTTTAATCAAACTTCAATGTGTAGTATCATATCATTGGTTTCAGGCATATCATAATATGGGTTTTGACATTCACTTACACCCATTGTGTGTATGTGAGGGACATGTGTTCATTTACATACTTGCCATTGGGGTTGTATCATGTAATTGGCAATTCTGAGTGGGTGGATGCAATACTTGGGTGGGTGTTTGTCATGTGGAGGCTGCCCATAAGGGTCAGGGATCTAGATTGTGATGACGTGTTGGCTGGGGGACATGTGTCAGGGCCTGCTGGCAGGTGCCCCACAATGCTGGGGGGTAGGGGTGCAGGGGGAAATGAGTGGGACATGAGCGGGGGCCTGCTGGCAGGTGCCTCGCAATGCTGGGGGGTGGGGGTGCAGGGGGACATGAGTGGGACATAAGTGGGGGCCTGCTGGCAGGTGCCTCGCAATGCTGGGGGATGGGGGTGCAGGGGGACATGAGTGGGACATGAGTGGGGGCCTGCTGGCAGGTGCCTCGCAATGCTGGGGGGTGGGAGTGCAGGGGGACATGAGTGGGACATGAGTAGGGGCCTGCTGGCAGGTGCCTCGCAATGCTGGGGGTGGGGGT
Source organism: Ambystoma mexicanum (assembly GCF_040938575.1). Classification (NCBI taxonomy): domain Eukaryota; kingdom Metazoa; phylum Chordata; class Amphibia; order Caudata; family Ambystomatidae; genus Ambystoma; species Ambystoma mexicanum. The sequence goes on along the minus strand of NC_090923.1, from coordinate 690,315,459 downwards.
GCAGGGGGACATGAGTGGGACATGAGTGGGGGCCTGCTGGCATGTGCCTCGCAATGCTGGGGAGTGGGGGTGCAGGGGGACATGAGTGGGACATGAGTGGGGGCCTGCTGGCAGGTGCCTCGCAATGCTGGGGGGTGGGGGTGCAGGGGGACATGAGTGGGACATGAGTGGGGGCCTGCTGGCAGGTGCCTCGCAATGCTGGGGGGTGGGGTGCAGGGGGACATGAGTGGGAATGGGTGGGGGCCTGCTGGCAGGTGCCTCGCAATGCTGGGGGGTGGGGGTGCAAGGGGACATGAGTTGGTGTTCAGTAGTGCAAGGAGACATGTGCCTTTGCTGGGGGGCATGGCCATGTTGGGTGGGCTGCCTGCGGGACATGACCAGGGATGCAGGTTAGTCCCCTGTGATGTGGGCTGACTGCAGGGGCCGTGTACGGTGTACAGGGAACACCTGGGAGGACCCACCCTGCCAAATCACGTGTGGGACTCCCCGGCACCCCAGTAATACACGTACCCTGCTGAAATTTCGTGTGAAACTTCCCGCGCACCCCAGTAATACACCTACCCCGCTCGCACAGGGCCAATTGCGTGTGAAACTTCCCGCGCACCCCAGTAATACACGTACCCTGCTGAAATTGCGTGTGAAACTTCCCGCGCACCCCAGTAATACACATACACAGCTGAAATCGCGTGTGAAACTTCCTGCCCACCCCAGTAATACACGTACCCAGCTGAAATCGCATGTGAAACTTCCCGCACACCCCAGTAATACACGTACCCAGCAGAAATCGCATGTGAAACTTCCTGCGCACCCCAGTAATACACGTACCTCTCTCGCACAGGGCCAATAGTGTGTGAAACTTCCCGCGCAGCCCAGTAATACACGTACCCAGCTGAAATCACGTGGGAAAATTCCCGCGCACCCCAGTAATACACGTACCCTGCTCGCACAGGGCCAATCGCGTGTGAAATTTCCCGCGCACCCAGTAATACACGTACCCAGCTGAAATCGCGTGTGAAACTTCCCGCGCACCCCAGTAATACATGTACCCCGCTCCAACAGGGCCAATCGTGTGTGGAACTTCCCGCTCACCCCAGTAATAAACGTACCAAGCTGAAACCGCATGTGAAACTTCCCGCGCACCCCAGTAATACACGTACCCCGCTCGCAAAGGGCCAATCGCGTGTGAAACTTCCCGCGCACCCCAGTAATACACGTACCCAGCTGAAATCGCGTGTGAAACTTCCCGCGCACCCCAGTAATAAACGTACCCCGCTCGCACAGAGCCAATCGCGTGTGAAACTTCCTGCGCACCCCAGTAATACACGTACCCAGCTGAAATCGCATGTGAAACTTCCGGCGCACCCGAGTAATACATGTACCCCGCTCGCACAGGGCCAATCGCGTGTGGAACTTCCCGCGCACCCCAGTAATACACCTATCCAGCTGAAATCGTGTGTGAAACTTCCCGCGCACCCCAGTAATACACGTACCCCGCTCCAACAGGGCCAATCGCGTGTGGAACTTCCCGCTCACCCCAGTAATACACGTACCAAGCTGAAATCGCATGTGAAACTTCCCGCGCACCCCAGTAATACACGTACCCCGCTCGCACAGGGCCAATCGCGTGTGAAACTTCCTGCGCACCCCAGTAATACACGTATCCAGCTGAAATCGCTTGTGAAACTTCCCGCGCACCCCAGTAATACACGTACCCCACTCGCACAGGGCCAATCGCGTGTGCATCTTCCTGCGCACCCCAGTAATACACGTACCCAGCTGAAATCGCATGTGAAACATCCCGCGCACCCCAGTAATACACGTACCCCACTCGCACAGGGCCAATCGCGTGTGGAACTTCCCTTGCACCCCAGTAATACATGTACCATGCTCGCACAGGGCCAATCGCGTGTGGAACTTCCCTCGCACCCCAGTAATACACCTATCCAGCTGAAATCGTGTGTGAAACTTCCCGCGCACCCCAGTAATACATGTACCCTGCTGAAATCGCGTATGGAACTTCCTGCGCACCCCAGTAATACACGTACCCAGCGGAAATCGCGTCTGAAACTTCCTGCGCACCCCAGTAATACACGTACCCAGCTGAAATCGCGTGTGAAACTTCCCTCGCACCCCAGTAATACATGTACCCCGCTCGCACAGGGCCAATTGTTAGGCGGAAACCTGTGCAGTTCCCTCTGGGACCACTGCAAAAGATCTAGGACTACAGGTGTTTGGCAGTAAACCCACTTGGTAGCAGCCTGTACCACACAGATTCACTTGGTAGCTGTGGCTGAGCAGTCAGACTTCCCTCAAGAAGAGTTAAGCATTATGTGGAGTATACAATATAGGGCAATTCTTCACAGTAAGACAAGCAAACACGCAACGAGGCTCAGTGTAAAGATATTAAGGTATTTATTTATAACGGAACATCTATCGAAAACACTATGGCACTATCACGGCAAACAAGTCAAATACAATTACTCTATGAAGAAGAAACGATCAATCCCCCTAACAATATTTCGACAAGTCTAGGTTCAACCGGCATCAATTATTTGCAGACAGAGGTGTATGCCTCAACCTAGATGGCACTCTAATATCAGTTAGGACGGGAGAGAAAAATAAGCAGGTTACAAAATCAACACAGTTCAAGACTTCACGGGAAAAATGCAAGGCAAGAAGACAAGAACCACAATAGATCATAAAGTTCAGAGGCCAGGCCCACTCGGAGAGAGGCAAGGCGATAGGTCGCAAAAAGTCTCTTTGTGGAAATGTGTTCGAGTCTGTGTAGCAAATTGTTATTGGAAGATTGAACCAGTTCAGAACAATACGTGAGAAAAAGCTTGGTGGCGACCCAACGGAAGGGAGAGGATTAAGACACCTCGCTCGATCCGATCGAAAGGGAAGCCAGGCGGACACGGTACCTTGTTTGTGGAGGGCAGCTCCGGCGGGGGCAGTTGTTCCAGGTGGTGGATGCACGTCGGGTCTTTGCCAAGAGTAGAGATGATCTCGTCGTCGAAGAAAAGTGAAGTCCGGTGCACCACCAGGGAAGAGACCAGCCGCGGAGTCCTCCGTCACAAGGCACCACCTTTTGGTCGTGGTACAGGGGTAGTGGCTATCCGGTTGCCGAGGTGCTCTGCACGGGCAATTCGACCACTGCGTCCTGAGGCGAAGAAAAAGCAAAGGGGACTGGTTGTTCCCACCAGTCAGGGGAAGAGACTCTCCGGCAGGGAGATCTCCTCTGTCGTCGGGAAGTGGTGAGTCGGTTTCGCAGGGCTCCAACGGAGGTGTCGTCGTGCAGGTCGGCTCAGCGTTACCCTTGTCGGATTCTTAGGTCCTGTGGCGACTTCTGAAGATCCAGGCCCAAAAGACCTGCTTTTATGCAGAAGACCCCCATTCATTCAGCCTTGCTGTCAATCAACACACGCTAAGTGGTGAGCGGGAAGGCTCACCACTTGGGCCAATCACACCAAAGTGCGACCGGAGTTGGCAAAGCAACTCAGTCCAGGGTGCCTAAACCCCCTCCCACACCCCTGTGGTAACCCAGACAGAATGGCACCACTTTGGAGGGTCTCTGCACAGAGGCCCGCCAAAAGTGGAACAAAGGGCTCAACCTTTGGTTTAGGAGTCACAGAGACGAACACAGACGCCATTTTAAAAACCGAGTTCTGGCAGAAAATACCATCCGATAAACTTATTTAAGATAAGTAGACCGGTGGTACGTTAGAGATTAACGAGAAAACGTATCAATCTCTAACAATGGGACGAATCCCATAGGGTTATGTTCGGGGTCGAACATAACAAGTAGTTTCCACTGCCACCAGCCAAAACTCGACGAGGGGGGACGGGACAGTGCCCCCTCGAGTAACAGACCTAGGAGTAATCGAATTACCCCTACTAATACGTCCACAATAATATGGTTGGTACTAGTTCTGTTAGTAAATTTAGGTCTAGTAAAGCCAATGGTGACTTTACATGCCCGGGGAGACAGTAGTCAGTCCCCGGGTATGGAGTCTATGGTGGAGGTCCGCTAGGACGCCCCAGTGTTACGGCATGTAGGGTGTGGTGTAACACACATAGAAAAACATATGAGACCCTATGGAGCAAAAGACCCCTTAGCCCATAGAACACATTGACATTCAAAGGAACTACACACATTCATGTCCAAGAGTGGGAGGAAAAGAGTCTCACTCTTGGCAGGATGGAAAAAAACAAACTCCAGAAATCCAGCAAAGCTGCTGGGGGACTCACTAGGTTAGGAAATTCAGCCTAAACAGAGAATTCTCCCTAACACCAATCACGTGTGGAACTTCCCGTGCACCCCAGTAATACACGTACACAGCTGAAATCGCGTGTGAAACTTCCCGCGCACCCCAGTAATACACGTACCCAGCTGAAATCGTGTGTGAAACTTCCCGCGCATCCCAGTAATACACGTACCCAGCTGAAATTGCATGTGAAACTTCCCGCGCACCCCAGTAATACACGTACCTCGCTCGCACAGGGCCAATCGTGTGTGAAACTTCCCGCGCACCCCAGTAATACACGTACCTAGCTGAAATCGCTTGTGAAACTTCCCGCGCACCACAGTAATACACATACCCTGCTTGCACAGGGCCAATCGCGTGTGAAACTTCCCGCGCACCCCAGTAATACACGTACCCAGCTGAAATCGTGTGTGAAACTTCCCGCGCACCCAGTAATACATGTACCCCGCTCGCACAGGGCCAATCGCGTGTGAAACTTCCCGCGCACCCCAGTAATACACGTACCCAGCTGAAATCGCGGGTGAAACTTCCCGCGCACCTCAGTAATACACGTACCCCGCTCCAACAGGGCCAATCGCGTGTGGAACTTCCCGCTCACCCCAGTAATACACGTACCCAGCTGAAATCGCATGTGAAACTTCCCGCGCACCCCAGTAATACACATACCCCGCTCGCACAGGGCCAATCGCGTGTGAAACTTCCTGTGCACCCCAGTAATACACGTACCCAGCTGAAATCGTGTGTGGAACTTCCCGCGCACCCGAGTAATACACGTACCCTGCTCGCACAGGGCCAATCGCGTGTGGAACTTCCCGCGCACCCCAGTAATACACGTACCCAGCTGAAATCGTGTGTGAAACTTCCCGCGCACCCCAGTAATACACGTACCCCGCTCGCACAGGGCAAATCGCGTGTGAAACTTCCTGCGCACCCCAGTAATACACGTACCCAGCTGAAATCGTGTGTGAAACTTCCCACGCACCCCAGTAATACACGTACCCCGCTCGCACAGGGCCAATCGCGTTTGAAACTTCCCACGCACCCCAGTAATACACGTACCCAGCTGAAATCGCATGTGAAACTTCCCGCACACCCCAGTAATACACGTACCCCGCTCGCACAGGGCCAATCGCGTGTGGAACTTCCCACGCACCCCAGTAATACACGTACCCAGCTGAAATTGCGTGTGAAACTTCCCGCGCACCCCAGTAATACACCTACCCCGCTCGCACAGGGCCAATCGCGTGTGGAACTTCCCGCGCACCCCAGTAATACACGTACCCAGCTTAAATCGTGTGTGAAACTTCCCGCGCACCCCAGTAATACACGTACCCAGCTGAAATTGCGTGTGAAACTTCCCGAGCACCCCAGTAATACACCTACCCCGCTCGCACAGGGCCAATCGCGTGTTTAACTTCCCATGATCCCCAGTGATACGCGTGCCCCGCTTGAAGTGCTGGTACAGGGTTAGCGCAGCCCTTTGCGCTGGATTGGGCATTTTGATGGCTTTTCCCTGCACACCGGGCGTTCTTGGGGGCGTAACTGGCGCTGCTGCAGGGTCGCTGCGCCACTGTGCTCCACGGCTGGTTTTGGTGGCTGGAATCCATGAAAACGCTGTGCGCGGAAATGTATTTTAGCGCACGCAGCTGGCGCAGGGTTTTGCACGCGCACACTGTGCGCCAGCCGCGTGCGCCACTTGTGCGCTGAATTCTATGAATTATCCCCTGAATGTAGAACCCGACAACGAGAGGTGGGTATATTGGAGGAGGTGGGTCTGATTAAAAGAGAGACTGTTTTGCAGCAGCATTGTGCACGCACAGATTGTTTTCCTTGTATTTCATCCTCTTGTGGTTTTGATTTTTTGAACTCATCCATACATTGGCCTACGAGCAGCAGCCAGAGTTAACTTTAGCACAACATATAACCTCTTCCCTTGTTCCTTGATTGCTTCCAATGCTCTTTTCTACGGCTCTCCTCTTTTCAGTTCTAGCCCTGTCACTCTATTCCTTCATATCTGTTACTTGCTGATATACCCAGCGTGGGCTGGAATTTTATTTTCTTACAGGATCTATTTGTTAGAAACACCTAAAGGTAGCTTTACATTTTTTTGAAAGGCTCCATATGTCAGGCACCGCTACTGCCTTGTTCGATACCGGCACCACCTCCCGCGATTGGGCAATAACCAGCCCATTACGGGATGAAGGGGCCAGTAATTGCCCATTTGTGGGAGGCGGTAATGCCGGGTTCCCAATCCCCATTCTGCCCCATAGGGCACAATGGGGGTTGGGAGCATGGTTGTGCCGACACTGTTGATAACGGTGCCGGTACAATCACGAGTTCTGGTAAGACCTGGCGGGCTGTCAGGAACACGCAAGCAGAACTTGTAATGTGGCGGCCTGGTATGAACGGTGCTGGTGCCTTACCGGCACCGTTCATACCATGTCCACCACTATTGTAATGAGTCCCAATGTAGCACCGGCACCGTTCATACCATGCCTGCCACTATTGTAATGAGTTGCAATGTATTGTTCTTCTTCAAAAGTCATTCTGAAACATATAACTGTACATAAATACAACATGGAGATTTCTAAGCAGCATGATGGGTGATATGATGCTTACAGTGCCAAGAACTATGGACCTAAAGTTCAATATTAATACAGTACATGTTCCTTATCAGGCTTGTTTATAAAGAAAAATTAGGATTGTGTCCCTATCTGGCGAATTCCCTATCTGTCGCTTCAATTACATTGGGGAGCAATTTTTTTAACGTATAGTCTTGTGCCATTACACAGCCAATGTGGGTTAAGATTGCCAAGCAGCATGATGGGTAACCCAACTTTCAGTAACTATGCAAAATGTGGTGCAGATTGGTGAAACAATGTGGAATTGCACATGGAACAATGCTTTGCCAATCCACAAATCCACAAAAACATTTTGACTTGTGCTGAAATCCGGGGAATGGAGTGAGGCGTTCAAATTTCATGTAGCCATAAATGTCCAGAGGGTCCTAACAGGTAACTATGCAAAATGTGGTGCACATTTGTGAACCAGTGCAGAATTGTATAAGGAACCAACCTTTTCCAAGCCACAAACTAACATACAGATGTTCACTTGTGCAGAAATCCAGCGACAGGGTGAGATGTTCAAATGTCATGTAGCCTGTAATGTACAGAGGGTCCTAACAAGTAACTATGCAGGTTACTATGCAAAAGTTGGTGCAGATTGGTAAAACCGTGTGGAATTCTATAAGGAACAACGCTTCGCCAAAGCACAAACGAATGTTGACTTTTGCTTAAATCCAGGGAAAGGAGTGGGGTGTCCAAATGTCATGTAGCTAGCAATGTCCAGAGGGTCCTAAAAGGGAACTATGCAAAATATGGTGCACATTGGTGAAACAATGTGGAATTGTATAAGGAACAACGCTTTGCCAAGCCACAAGTCTACAGACACCTTTTGACTTTTGCTGAAATCCAGGGAACAGGGGGTGTCCATATGTCATGTAGCCAGTAATGTCCATAGGGCCCTAACGGGTAACTATGCAAGATTTAGTGCAGATTGGTGAAATCTGTGGAATTCTATAAGGAACAACACTTCACCAAGCCACAAACCCACAAACAAATGTTGACGTTTGCTGAAATCCAGGGAAAGGGGTGTGGTGTCCAAATGGGATGTAGCTAGAAATGTCCAGAGGACCCTCACAGGTATCTATCTATTCACTAGCTGATGCAGATTGGTCAAACAGTGTGGAATTGTATAAGAAACAATGCTTTACCAAGCCACATGTCCACAAACACCTTTTGACTTGTGCTGAAATCCAGGGAACAGGGTGGGGTGTCCAAATATCATGTAGTCAGTAATGACCAGAGGGTCCTAACAGGTAACTGTGCAAGATTAGCTGCAGATTGGTGAACAGTGTGGAATTGCATAAGGAACAATGCTTTGCCAGAAACCAACAAACACATTTGATTTTTGTTGAAATCCGGGGAAAGAGTTGGGGTGTCCAAATGTCATGTAGCCAGTAATGTCTGGCAGGTCCTAACAGGCAATTATGCAAAATTTGGTGTAGATTGGTGAAATGGTGTGGAATTGTATAAGGAAGAACGCTTCACTACAAATACCGCCACAAACAAATGTTCACTTTTATATATATAGACAACAAGATCCGATTCATCATCAACTGCTAGATCAGTTCTTCTAGGAATGCTATAGTACTTTCCAAAATGAGGTGAGTTGTTTACAAAATGAAGGGGGGTCTGGGAATCTCTCTACCAGCACGAACACAGCCCAATGACCTGTTCTTGGGTGAATAACCCCTGGGAGAGACTCTACCAAGTCTTTAGCTCACTGTCCCTTTCACAGAGAAGAAATTTCCCCGCATATCAGCCTTTGTCCTGCCCAGGGGCAGTCCAGCGCCGAAATGCTAGGCAATTCTCCTCTGAACAAGAGTACCATCAGTAACCCCATACACGTGTTTCAGCCTTGTTGGGCATCATCAGTGAGGTGAAACTGGTGCCTCTCTAAGAACAGTGAGCAAGGGGTCCACGTCTGGATCGCCCTGTTAACTTAGGGTTAAACCCAAAGTTAATTTATTCAAAACAAAGGGGGGTCTGGGAATCTCTCTACCAGCACGAACACAGCCCAATGACCTGTTCTTGGGTGAATAACCCCTGGGAGAGACTCTACCAAGTCTTTAGCTCACTGTCCCTTTCACAGAGAAGAAATTTCCCCGCATATCAGCCTTTGTCCTGCCCAGGGGCAGTCCAGCGCCGAAATGCTAGGCAATTCTCCTCTGAACAAGAGTACCATCAGTAACCCCATACACGTGTTTTAGCCTTGTTGGGCATCATCAGTGAGGTGAAACTGGTGCCTCTCTAAGAACAGTGAGCAAGGGGTCCACGTCTGGATCGCCCTGTTAACTTAGGGTTAAACCCAAAGTTAATTTATTCAAAACAAAGGGGGGTCTGGGAATCTCTCTACCAGCACGAACACAGCCCAATGACCTGTTCTTGGGTGAATAACCCCTGGGAGAGACTCTACCAAGTCTTTAGCTCACTGTCCCTTTCACAGAGAAGAAATTTCCCCGCATATCAGCCTTTGTCCTGCCCAGGGGCAGTCCAGCGCCGAAATGCTAGGCAATTCTCCTCTGAACAAGAGTACCATCAGTAACCCCATACACGTGTTTCAGCCTTGTTGGGCATCATCAGTGAGGTGAAACTGGTGCCTCTCTAAGAACAGTGAGCAAGGGGTCCACGTCTGGATCGCCCTGTTAACTTAGGGTTAAACCCAAAGTTAATTTATTCAAAACAAAGGGGGGGTCTGGGAATCTCTCTACCAGCACGAACACAGCCCAATGACCTGTTCTTGGGTGAATAACCCCTGGGAGAGACTCTACCAAGTCTTTAGCTCACTGTCCCTTTCACAGAGAAGAAATTTCCCCGCATATCAGCCTTTGTCCTGCCCAGGGGCAGTCCAGCGCCGAAATGCTAGGCAATTCTCCTCTGAACAAGAGTACCATCAGTAACCCCATACACGTGTTTCAGCCTTGTTGGGCATCATCAGTGAGGTGAAACTGGTGCCTCTCTAAGAACAGTGAGCAAGGGGTCCACGTCTGGATCGCCCTGTTAACTTAGGATTAAACCCAAAGTTAATTTATTCAAAACAAAGGGGGGTCTGGGAATCTCTCTACCAGCACGAACACAGCCCAATGACCTGTTCTTGGGTGAATAACCCCTGGGAGAGACTCTACCAAGTCTTTAGCTCACTGTCCCTTTCACAGAGAAGAAATTTCCCCGCATATCAGCCTTTGTCCTGCCCAGGGGCAGTCCAGCGCCGAAATGCTAGGCAATTCTCCTCTGAACAAGAGTACCATCAGTAACCCCATACACGTGTTTCAGCCTTGTTGGGCATCATCAGTGAGGTGAAACTGGTGCCTCTCTAAGAACAGTGAGCAAGGGGTCCACGTCTGGATCGCCCTGTTAACTTAGGGTTAAACCCAAAGTTAATTTATTCAAAACAAAGGGGGGTCTGGGAATCTCTCTACCAGCACGAACACAGCCCAATGACCTGTTCTTGGGTGAATAACCCCTGGGAGAGACTCTACCAAGTCTTTAGCTCACTGTCCCTTTCACAGAGAAGAAATTTCCCCGCATATCAGCCTTTGTCCTGCCCAGGGGCAGTCCAGCGCCGAAATGCTAGGCAATTCTCCTCTGAACAAGAGTACCATCAGTAACCCCATACACGTGTTTCAGCCTTGTTGGGCATCATCAGTGAGGTGAAACTGGTGCCTCTCTAAGAACAGTGAGCAAGGGGTCCACGTCTGGATCGCCCTGTTAACTTAGGGTTAAACCCAAAGTTAATTTATTCAAAACAAGGGGGGGTCTGGGAATCTCTCTACCAGCACGAACACAGCCCAATGACCTGTTCTTGGGTGAATAACCCCTGGGAGAGACTCTACCAAGTCTTTAGCTCACTGTCCCTTTCACAGAGAAGAAATTTCCCCGCATATCAGCCTTTGTCCTGCCCAGGGGCAGTCCAGCGCCGAAATGCTAGGCAATTCTCCTCTGAACAAGAGTACCATCAGTAACCCCATACACGTGTTTCAGCCTTGTTGGGCATCATCAGTGAGGTGAAACTGGTGCCTCTCTAAGAACAGTGAGCAAGGGGTCCACGTCTGGATCGCCCTGTTAACTTAGGGTTAAACCCAAAGTTAATTTATTCAAAACAAAGGGGGGTCTGGGAATCTCTCTACCAGCACGAACACAGCCCAATGACCTGTTCTTGGGTGAATAACCCCTGGGAGAGACTCTACCAAGTCTTTAGCTCACTGTCCCTTTCACAGAGAAGAAATTTCCCCGCATATCAGCCTTTGTCCTGCCCAGGGGCAGTCCAGCGCCGAAATGCTAGGCAATTCTCCTCTGAACAAGAGTACCATCAGTAACCCCATACACGTGTTTCAGCCTTGTTGGGCATCATCAGTGAGGTGAAACTGGTGCCTCTCTAAGAACAGTGAGCAAGGGGTCCACGTCTGGATCGCCCTGTTAACTTAGGGTTAAACCCAAAGTTAATTTATTCAAAACAAAGGGGGGTCTGGGAATCTCTCTACCAGCACGAACACAGCCCAATGACCTGTTCTTGGGTGAATAACCCCTGGGAGAGACTCTACCAAGTCTTTAGCTCACTGTCCCTTTCACAGAGAAGAAATTTCCCCGCATATCAGCCTTTGTCCTGCCTTTGAACCAGACGTGGTCTCCCTCTCACTGTGCTTAGAGAGGCATCAGCTTCACCTCACTGATGATCCCCAACAAGGGTGAAACACGTGTATGGGGTTGCTGGTGGTACTCTCGTTCAGATTGGAATTGCCATTGTATTTCGGTGCTGGACTGCCCCTGGGCAGGACAAAGACTGATATGCAAATGGATATTTCCCATCTGTGAAAGGCACAGTGAGTAAAAGCAGTGGCTGCGAACTCTCAAGTGGTTAATAACCACTGAACAGGTTATCATGTCTGTTCTTGCGAGAGAGGGGCGCCCGCTACCTTTGTAAAACTATTTATTAAGGAACCTGGGATTGGTAACCCTAGGTCTCCTGGGGGCAACCAGACGTGGTCTCCCTCTCACTGTGCTTAGAGAGGCATCAGCTTCACCTCACTGATGATCCCCAACAAGGGTGAAACACGTGTATGGGGTTGCTGGTGGTACTCTCGTTCAGATTGGAATTGCCATTGTATTTCGGTGCTGGACTGCCCCTGGGCAGGACAAAGACTGATATGCAAATGGATATTTCCCATCTGTGAAAGGCACAGTGAGTAAAAGCAGTGGCTGCGAACTCTCAAGTGGTTAATAACCACTGAACAGGTTATCATGTCTGTTCTTGCGAGAGAGGGGCGCCCGCTACCTTTGTAAAACTATTTATTAAGGAACCTGGGATTGGTAACCCTAGGTCTCCTGGGGGCAACCAGACGTGGTCTCCCTCTCACTGTGCTTAGAGAGGCATCAGCTTCACCTCACTGATGATCCCCAACAAGGGTGAAACACGTGTATGGGGTTGCTGGTGGTACTCTCGTTCAGATTGGAATTGCCATTGTATTTCGGTGCTGGACTGCCCCTGGGCAGGACAAAGACTGATATGCAAATGGATATTTCCCATCTGTGAAAGGCACAGTGAGTAAAAGCAGTGGCTGCGAACTCTCAAGTGGTTAATAACCACTGAACAGGTTATCATGTCTGTTCTTGCGAGAGAGGGGCGCCCGCTACCTTTGTAAAACTATTTATTAAGGAACCTGGGATTGGTAACCCTAGGTCTCCTGGGGGCAACCAGACGTGGTCTCCCTCTCACTGTGCTTAGAGAGGCATCAGCTTCACCTCACTGATGATCCCCAACAAGGGTGAAACACGTGTATGGGGTTGCTGGTGGTACTCTCGTTCAGATTGGAATTGCCATTGTATTTCGGTGCTGGACTGCCCCTGGGCAGGACAAAGACTGATATGCAAATGGATATTTCCCATCTGTGAAAGGCACAGTGAGTAAAAGCAGTGGCTGCGAACTCTCAAGTGGTTAATAACCACTGAACAGGTTATCATGTCTGTTCTTGCGAGAGAGGGGCGCCCGCTACCTTTGTAAAATTGTTTACAAAATGTTTATATATCCGCCAAGCCAAGAGAGGGAGTAATAGAAAATGGGCACAATGTCATGCTTACAATAGTGAGCTTCTTTCTAGGTGTATGTGCGCATCTATGTTTGGCCCTGATGTGCAATTTAATGTTACACCATTCCTTTCTCTCATATGCTACTATGTGAAAATATAGCTTGTGGCATTGCTCTGAACTTGGCGTGAAATTGACATGATTGTAAAATGAAGGATTGTTTGTTCCAGAATTGAGCAAAGTAATTTACAAAGCTGCATTCCCCCTTTTAAAGGCACACAGAAGATTGTTGATGCCCCCTGTGAGACAGTGGCTGGTCTTTGACGTATTTCCTCTGGTAAAGATATTTTGCTGCTGCATGCAAGAACAACAGTCCTAGGTTTCACACGTCATCACCGTCAGCAAGTAAATTGTTTCCAGTACTGAAGAGCCATCTCTCAACATCTGCAACTGAACTCTGAGATATTTATTTTGATCACAGGTAGCAAGTGGAGGAAGAAAGATTGCTGTGACCTGCAATCGCTGGTGTATAAAATCCCTGACCAATTGAACACATGATCCTCCAAACAACAGGAATTTGGAATTTACAAGATTGATTTGCCGCCAGTGTCTTTTTTTTCCAGCATAGGTTATTTTTATAGATGATTCCTACAGTTTCTCGCTTCTGAGTTGGGTGTAATATTGGCACTGTGGGAGGTAGGAAAGGAATTATGTCCTAGACCGGGCCTTACATTGCGGGATGAGCAACGGCTTGTATTTAGATCCTGTTCGCTTGAAAACGTTCTCAGCCTTAAAACTGTTAATTAACTAATGACACCTTAATCAAAATATGCTGCAGTCAGAAACATAAAAATGCATCATGAAGGAAATGTGTGGAATATTTGTATCCCTTATGATGCACATATTTGAAAAACCAGCCAAATACATGTTTCAAAATGTATTTCCCTTTTTAGTGCTGAAAATGAAGCAAAGTAGTTGCTCTTTATTTAATAGCAGCATATCAAAAAAACGAGTGGAAAACAACTAATGAATCACTCCACAACGTTAGCTAGGTCTACATAATGTTAGGTTACAATGCAGCACAGTTACTTCTCCACACTTGGTCAACGAACAAGGTAGAGTCAGGGGGAGATTCTACTTAAATGCAACACTAAAAGTAAAACCACAGACTCAATTATTTTGAACAAAGCGATACACGCAAATGAATCATCTTATCAGACTAGAAACTTTAATGATAAATGATGTCAATTAAGGTGTTCATTCATCCAGTAAGGAGAATGGAACTCTGATGTAAGAATCCAGAAAGAATTATGATTCCACAGTCGTCGGTCTTTGTCTCATCACAGTTAATGAGCTTTTACAGTATCTGTCCTCATAGATAACTCACATTGGGCCTCATTAGGACCCTGGCGGAGAGGGTGTTACGCCAGCGTAGTGCATGGCGTACCTCTCCGCCATACTACGAGTTCCCGTAGCGCCATGGAGGTTTTCTCCGCCTGGTTTTACCAGCCGGAGAAAACCATGGCGCTACGGGACCTCGTTGTTAATTACGCCACCGTATTTTACGGTGGCGTAATTAACTCCTTCCCCACTCCCATTATACCCTATGGGGCAAAAATGGGAATGGGGAAGGGTAAAATGGGGATTGGGGATTTACCGCTCCGCCGAGGTCGGAATGGGGCGGTAAATCCGCCAACCCCCATGGCGCTATCGGCGGCTTTCCGCCATGCTTCGCGGTGCATTTAGCACCGCGAAGTCCGCCTGGGTCGTAATGAGGCCCATTATGATTAGGGCTATTCTATGTTTTGGGACTTTGTATAAGGCATACTGTTTTCCATACAACTTCACAAACATCACAAAGTTGGGAAGTTGTTTGCAGGCACCATTACATGCCTGCAAATCGGGATTGATGAGCATTTAAATAGCATGTCTGATTATGAGCACAATAGATGATCCTCTGGGGGTGCTGCAATGGCTTGCCCTTCACAAACAGCTGTAACCAAAAGAAGGCGGTAATGGTTAACGGCCACCGTTAATGGTAACGGTGACCGTTAACCAGTACCGCCTTACTACGAGGTCCCTTAGCGGGTTGGTGCTTTAACGCCTGCTTTTTGCAGGCGTTAAAAACCAACCCGCTAAGGGACCTCGGAGCTAATTACGGCACCGCAAAATTGCGGTGCCGTAATTAGCGCCTTCCCCATTCCCATAGAGCCCTATGGGGCAGAAATGGGAATGGGGAAGGGCAATGGCGGAAGGGGGATTTACCGCCCCACCAACCTTGGAATGGGGCGGTAAATCCCCTTTCCGCCAAGGCGGTGCCGGTATTTTACCGGCATGAGCCATGGCGCAAATAGCGCCATGGCTCACCGCCTTCCGTGTAATGAGGCCCACATTCTTCTAAATGTTGCCCGTTGAACCAAGGAAATAGAATCAGAGAAATATTCCTGCAGAACCCTATTTGCTGAAATTATTATTAGAAAACGCATTCAGTCCAGGTAAAAAATAAATAAAAAAAGGACTTAGAGATGAGCATGCAGGAAATACAAAAGACAGTATAATCCGTATATTTGTGTGACTTGGAGATAGTGGCTGCCTCATTTGGTCTGCTGTGAGATCATTTATTTTATACTAATACAAAGGTAATTACTAATTACATGTTTGAGAACTAATTCATTCGTTTTTGGTGAACATATTATTACAATTCTTCATGGAATGGTGCAAATATTGTTACGTGTGGTTGTTTTATGCTAAATGAACTTTAACAGTGATAAACCTCAGCACATTTGGTTATGTTTGTTTCTATTTGTACTAAATATACTTTAGGCTATAACCAAACTTGCACATGTGGTTAAGCCACCATTATTTTTGCTAAACATATATGTGCACATTAACGTTTTTTAGCCACATGGATAATTGCTGGTAATTCCATCCCCTAAATGAGTTCCCAAAAACATTGCTGACAGTGGGGAATAAACAGGACATGTCCCAACGTATACCAGTTGAGATGTCAAGAACTGTGCCCACCCCTAATTATGTAGCAACATAGGGCCTCGTTATTAGTACAGCAGTGCATTTGCCTATAATTACTGCCATATATACAACTTGGTGAAAGCGTGCACACACCATTGGAGGTAACAATAATTTTGTCTGGCACAATTATCACGAAAATCACTCTTACATGGTAATTCCAACATGAATCAGAGGAATTGAGGCCAAGCTGCAGGGCCTCACTAAAGAGGTGGTTGCCCATTTAGAGCAACTGTATGGCTCTCTGCAATGCAAAACATCTGGGACCTCATAACATGTCCGGCTGTAGCCATGCCGGTAAAACCAGCAGGCTGCTGCCAGACTTGCACATTTTTGTGGCACTTGGCTTGCCAGTAATAGCGGGGGATTGTGACCCCATCGGTCCGGAAAATCAGGCGATGGAAAAATGGTATTCCCCATTCCTATAGAGTCCCATTGGACTCTATGGCAATGGGGAACACGGATGGGCCGGCACCGTTAATAACAGTGCAGGCGCTTCTGTGTAGGTCTGCTTACTGTGGCCGCTGTGCCTGGCAGGGTCCGACTTGCCAATCACAGCAACTCCAGCAAGCAGACATGTAGTGTGCCGGTCCGATGACAACAATTCCGGTAGGCTTACCGGCACTGTTGTTACCAGACTGGCACACTTGTAATGTGGCCCTGAGGAAGGCAGCAATCTGGGCAGGCATCTGCAACAAGGCCACAGCAGTGTGCACAGTCCCATGGGATAGTGTGGACTACAAGAAGAGCTGGAAAGACCTGATGGCCAGGGTCTGCAGCCTCCTGTCCAAACACTGATGGGAATCATCTGCCACAGGAGGTGGCACTTTGAACCCCTTTCCCAGACCCCATGGAGGAGAAGGCCAGTAGCGTCCTCTACATGTAGGGGATCAAGTGGATTGGTGGCATGGAAGTAGGAGCGGCAAGCTAAGGGGATGGCAGTAAGTCTATCAGTCGCCACTCTCATGTGCCTGCACTGGCCAAAAGCATGCATCCTCCAGGATAGATGAGTACAATGGGCAGGGGAATGGGCAAACCCATGGCAATGTGTACAATGAGTTGAAAGTCACAGTGACTACATGTATGTGCCAGGAAAGGTGGTAAAATGTAGTAATGTGCATGCATTGTATGGTGAAATGTGCTTGTGAAGACATGGGAACTGGAGAAGCACACATGTGTACTGTAACAGTCCGTGTTGCCAAGTGAACCTCCAGTGCCCTCACAACAATAAGCAGCATTGGCAGGCCAGCAGGCACTGTGTACACCCTCAGTATTTACTACTCCAACCTAGCAGTAGCAGTACTCATTGACCTGAAACCAACCATGCCCCTCATACAAAATGTGTGTAGGTTGAACAAATGGCACATGTTAGTCTTTCCAGCCCGCGTATGCAACATGATTGACAGAATGTCATTATCCACCCAACATGTACAGAGTTGACTGATGCCATAGAGGCCGGACCTCCACTGCCCCAGGACACCTTCACTGCAGGCAGTGCATCCACCTCCACCCTGGCTGAGGCCAGAAATAAGAGCAGTTTGAGGAAGAGCAGGAGGAAGGCAGCAAGGCCACAGGTGACCACCACTGTGTCAGCTGTCCTAGGCATGGAGGCGCCCGCCATCCCCACATTGGTGCCCCGTGACCCATCCCCAGCCATGCAGATGACACAGTACATGCAGACGCAGGTGCAGCCACAGACACACAGCAGTCAGCCCTGTGGAGATACCCGTGGATGCGGTCAACATGCCAGAACCCACCCATCTGGCCTTTGACAACCCCCACCACCTGCGTGGGGAGTGAATCACTTGCACCATTCTGAGGCAGACACAGGCAGCAACACCTTTCTGCATGAGGTGGTTGAGGAGGAGCAAGAAGTAGGAACAGGCTTCTGCTTGCCTTGCTTCAGCTCCATCCCTCACGAGAGCCCACCACAAGTGACACAGCATACTATGGCAGTGATATGGGCAAGCCTGGATGCCATGGAGAACTGCGAGGCATCTATAGAACAACAGGTATGCCAACAGGTGCTACATCTACAAGCAATGAGGGACTGCATCCAGGAATCATGCCGTAGGATTTAACTTTCGCTCTGCCAGACCAATACTGCTATCACCACAGTAGGGCAGAGGAGGAGTGAACATACTAAGGACATGTCAGCCTTTGTTGAGTCTCTCAACTCATGAATGCAATTGAGGCTGAGCACATCCAGGGCCAGGAGTTCCGAGCTCCCCACCTCTATAACCTCCATGGAGGGATCCATGCCGAGTACACCAAGGTGCTGCTCCTTCTGCCACCTAACACCTATTGTGCTTGAGCAGGATGCCAAGGACAAGAGGCTGTGGAAGTAACATTTCATGGCACTTTTTTACATAGTAATAAGGGAGGTGGAGGGGGACTGTGTGTTGGGGATTGTGTATTCGGGATGTAGTGTTGGGGAGGTGGATGGTGTTTGTTGGGGTTGGTGTGTTTGGGAGGAGTGAGGTAAGTGTGTTTGTGTGTGTTGAGGATGGTGTGTTTGGGAGCGGGAGGTAGATGCAAGGTGTGTTTTGGGGATGATGTGTTGGGGAGGGAGGAAGTGGGTGGGAGGTTTGTGCTGAGGTTTGTGTGTTGGGGAGGCAGGTGGGGAGGTGGGTGTGTGTGTTGGAGATGGTGTAGTGAGGAGGTGGGTGGTATTTTTTGTGGGGGATGGTATTTTTCACACTTGGTTTTACAATTCTAGTTTACTCGAAGCAATGCGAGGACATTCCTTTTTGTGTGATTGTGATTTATTCAGTGTGTGTCCATGTACAAAGATGAGCAGCATGTGATTATTGATGTGATCAGAATCAATTGTCTATTAGTTCTTTCCGCACCAGACAGCCATCCCTTCTCTCTTCCCCCTCAATGTGTGGCAGCAATGCACCTGCAGGTAATAAGTTGCTGTTTTCTGGATAACACCATGTCCTCATCAGAGGTCAGTGGGACATATTGCCCAAGGCAGATGTTGTTCAGCATGGCAAAGGCAATAAATATTTGTCCAAAACTCCCTGACCTGCACATGAAGGCCAGTGCAGTCCAGTGTAGACACAGAAAACAACCCCTTCAGGAGGCCAAACGTTTTCACTATGCACAGCCTGGTCCTGACATGTGCCTCATTGTAAGCCAGCTCCTGTGGTTTACCTCCATTTAACACATGTTTCATTAGATTAGCCATTGTAGCTGGGGGTATCTGGAGTCACTTGAAAGGACAATGGTAACAGGTGTCAGTCACGGTGCATTGTGGATGTGCTTCTTTTTCAAAAGGCTTTTTTCCACATTATTGCACAACATGTTTTTGCATCCCAGTTATTGAATGTATTTTCAAAATCTATGTGGGTACATATGCATTGTGCTACATCGTGCACACAGCTCTCAACCAGCAGTTGTCCACTTCATGTACTGTCTATGACATTGCAAGGTGCATGTTGCCTGTGTTGTGCATGTGTGGTGATATCATGCATGTGCCCTAAGGGATGATTGGTTATTCTTGTGCATGTTTGCAGTTTCTGCCATACTTCCATTATGGGCTCACATACATGATTGCCAGATTACATGCAATCTTTGTCTGCAAGTGTTGCATTGTCTTTGTGCAGTGCTGAATTCTGATATTAGTTGTGTAGGTGTGCAGTCCTCTAGTTGTATATTACTTGTCAAGGCAGCATGCATCGCTGACATACTATTATATTGTGCTGCATGGCCTCATTCTGTGGGTCGGTGGCTGTCATGTGAGGGATGAGCGGGCAGGTTCTGGATGTACAGTGCCTTGCCAGGACATGCACTGATCAGTTGTGGTGATGCCCCCCATCTTTACACATTGCATTTCCCTTGTACTGTGAGATTAGTTTGTTTGATGGCTCGTGTGCTCTCCCATTATCCATTTCCATTGGCCTCTGTGGCGCTCTATGTATGTAGGCAGTGGGTCTTATTCAGGACCTTGGCATCATAGGTGGAACCAGGGAAGCGGGCCCAGTAGTGTGTGATCATGAGGGCAGCATTGCAGGTGACCTGGGCACAAATGAAGTGGTACTGCTTCCTGTTGCGGTATGCCTCTTCAGATGCCTGCGGCTGCCAACACCACATGGGTGCAGTCCCAAGCAGCTATTTTGTTTGGCAGGTGGGCGGCTGCTTTAAAACATGCCTTTGTGGCATATATTTGTGCCATGGTGGTGGGCAGGGAGATGAGCCAGGAAGAATGGTGCAGGAGTGCATCATGAACTTAACAAGCACATGTGAATATGTGGGGTGGGACATGCCATGCAGCATGCCCACGGTGTGCTGGGAGGTGCCAGTAGCAACAAAGTGTAGGACCTACACAAGCTTCAGCAGCGGGGGTGAGGCAGTTCTCATATTAATCATGTTCTGTATGTGACCATGGATCAGGGTGAGTGGTTCCCTGATGGTCTCCATGTTCAGCCGGTACAGAATAATCTACTGGTGGGTGACAGTTAATGTCAAGGGTCAGGTCCTGGCCCTGGGAATGTGCACTCACCTTGCATGGTGTCTCCTCCTCCTCCTCCTCTCTGTGCCCTGCCCCTGTGCTGCTGTTCCTTTCTCTGCAGCTCAATGTGGAGCAGTAACAGCTCCATGTCCCAGTTTTCAACAGCTAGTGGTGTTGGTAAGTGTGTTAGTGTCAGGTGTGGGCCTTATGTACCCTTTCTGAGTGGATTTCGTGCACCTTTTGCTTGATGTCCATCACCTGCATGCATTTAACTCACCTTTTAGGTTGTGTTTATGGCGGAATTACTGCCCAATTTTGGCTTTTTTTGGTGGTATTTCAACTTGAAATATGTCAGAAATACCATTTTGGATCTAATCTGTAAGTCCACTGACGGAATTAGTACCAGTGCTAATTTCACTAGTTGTTGGAGGTAATTCCAACAGGGCTAATTTTGCCAGCAGAAGTAGCACTGCTTCCTTATTCGGCAGTATGGTGAAAGTGTTGGTAATTCTGTTACTGCCATTTTTACTGTATACCGCTGTCCTGGTAATGAGGCCCATAGTGAAGAGTTTTGCCACGCTCGAGTTAGGATTGTGATGGGGCATGCCATTGTTATGTTCTATGAACGTTTCATTGAACCTACATACGGTTTATTGCTTATGTAAGGGCATTCAGATTGTAGATTGAATATTCAATTAGACAAGTGGAACAATATTTTAAATGAATGATGTGTTCTGTAATTCTGAGAAAACTAGAACATCATTTGATGTTAATATTGTAGCATTAGGAAGGGAAGCAAAACTAAGTACCCTGATTTCTTGAGGATACAAATTATTGTGTACCCTCTCCCTCTATTGTGCTGGTCTCTGCTAATATGGATTAACTGAATACAACTTTCATACTTCTGAATGTGAATCCAGGATGGCCAGTAGATAACATATGACTTTGTTTCTCTGTATAGAACCATAGCTAATATTTATGATTCACACATTGCATTGTTCGGGAGGATGGGCGGTTGTTAGTTAATTTGATCTGAATGTGACTTATTTGTGTGACGGCATAATGCGGTGGTAAAAGTTACACACAGGACCATGACTTCTTGTTTGCATACACGGTGGATCCGAACTTTAGTACAGATGCTACAATGTGCAATTAATAGAGGGGGCCTTTGAGAAAGCAATGCTGAGCTAAATATTTTGTGTTGGGTCCTCACAATCCAGCTCTGTGTGAACTGCATGGGTTCCCAAAGGATTGACACCTATTATTTGCAGAAATGCAGGCCACACTTTAGTATGGACTTGATAACACCACATAGATCTCCCTCTCTGCGCAGCATATCCCATTGCAACTTCTTATGGTGTCATGAAGAACGTCAGCTATCTGCTACTGGATATCCAGGTCTTTTGGTGAGGACTTCAGAGGTTCTCCATCCTGAGGGGTACAGAAAGTGAGATGGCTGAACTTGAAATTCATTGAAAGTGGTGGGATCATTAACCATGGCAGATGAGTATTGCCTCCCCTCCATATTTCCATAAGGTGTCATGGCCCTAACATCATTTGACCTCTGCATTGGGTCGTTTACAGCCACCAATAGCCAAATGTTGCATTTCCCCCAGTCCCAACTATCTTAACAGCTCTGTCAGCAGAACACAATCGAAGACTACTCCAGTATGTCCTATAACTCCTTGCCTTATTGAATGATTCACAAGCAACTGTCATCTTTTAATGTGACTGCATAGTTCAATATGGTGGCTACCAGCAATACCGGGTAACAATATAATTGGTTGGCCCTAATTAAGAGCCTGCTGGGATGTAAAGACAAATAATAAATAGTAGGGACAGCAGAGGCACTGACCAGTCAAAAGGACAGAAGCATAGGGGGACTCGGCCTGTACACACTCACATTCTGTGCCCGTCTCCCAGGTCAGCCTGTCTGTGCCTATCATCTGTAGCCCATCACCCCACCACTCCCTGGTTTTTAACATCCACTCCCTGTACCTCTAGTTCTTGTTTATCCCGAACCATTTCCCCAAACTCCTCCTCACTATTTACCATTCTCTGGTGTGTCTTCCTGCCTCTTGAGATGGCTACCAGGGAAAAGGTAAGGTGATATAAATATTGTTTTTAAAAAATATTTAGTGGTGGATATCACATATTGTAGATTATTAAGGGGAATTAGAGACACCATGGAAGACATCCCGAGAAGCGATGTTAACTTGCTTGGGATGCTGAGCTATTACAAGCCCTGTATGCCACCGGAAACTGTGTTTATCTCTGTATTACCTCCCTGAGAATGCTTCCAAAGATTGTCATTTTATGGTGCTTGGTACACAAAATGGCTGCCTATGTCAATCCAGGATGATGATGGCAGAGATACGGATCATGACTTGCAGCCACATCCGTCTGCCCAGCCTGAATTGCATGATGCGGGCAATTTCATTTGACGATATGGATAAACCATCAAAACCATTACAGCGCCCAACTTGAAAACACGGCCACAGTTCCTGTGAAATGTTGAACAATCACTAAACACATTTGTCAGCACATGCTTTGGTAAATGAGTGCTGTGAGCCAGCTTGACATCATCGAACCAACACTCAAACACATTGAAAGCACTCAGAAGCCCATTTTGATGATATAGGGCCATGGCCATGAGACTAAGGTAGAGGAATTATCTGGTATGTGTTATTTACAAGCAGCACAAGGAGTGTTACCGTCTGGCTTTATCTTGAATGGTTATGAATACAGTTACCTACCAAACCCTAAAACAACTCATAGCTTATTGTTTCTGTTTTTGAATCATTTTGCTATTATGTTTTTCCTTCTGTAGTGCAGTTCTGGTTATGCAGCCTTCCTATGTGTCTACATATCCAGGCTGTATTTTCTATGTGTTATCCTTAGAGAGGTTTTAATTACTGTCCGATTTTAGAAAAGGTTGCTTCGAAATTACTTTTATTTTATTTTGTATTGTAATTTATAAGATTCAACTGCTGATACACCTCACTGTAGTGTATTGCCTAACCTCTGCCTCTTCCCCCTCCTCGCTTGGCCCCCTTGGCCAACATGAGCCCTGCCTTCAACTCCAACTTTCAGTGTTATGCAGACGACGCACAGCTCTCTTCCGGGCTATCCTCGGCCTCTTCCTTCTTCTCACTAATACAAGACTGTCCGCAATTCAGTCCTGGTGTGCTGCTAATGATCTCTGCCTTAATGCTAGTAAGACAGAAATCGGCCTCATTGAGACTCCTGCTCCTGTTTTCCCACTTTCACTCTCACGGACCACCATTGGTCCTGCACCTTCACCCTTGAGTGAGGCAAAAGATCAGGGGTCATCTTCAACTCCACTCTCTCCTTCTCATATTGCGGACATGTCCACAATGTACCCCTACCAGCTGCACCTCCTCAGAGGTATTCTAGCTTGTTTCACCTTCCCCCAGAGGCTCACTGTCTCCAGAGCCACGGTTCTCTCCAGACTGGACTACTGCAACAGTCTCTTCCTCAATCTTCCTACTTCTACTCTTCTACCTCTTCAACTTATCCAGAAAAGAACCACAAGACTTATCCTTGGCATCAAGCCCAGGGACCACATTTCTTCATTGCTGAAATGCCTCCACTGGGCCCCTGTTATATACAATGCTCTCTTCCTAAATACACTCCATCCAGAGCCCTCTGCTCGGCCTCCTCCAACTCTCTGAGTGAGATGTTTTTCCACACAGAGGGGGTAGATCCTTATCCTCTGCAGGTCCCTCCCTCTGGAACAACCTACCTGCCTCTCCCTGTCTTGAGCCAGACCTCCTTAAGTTCTGGAAAATCGTAAAGACATTCCTCTTCTCTTCCTCTTTCTCTCTACCTCTCCCTTGATACCCTCTTTTCTCTTCTCCCCTGTTTCCCTCCTTCGTTCTCTTCCCCAACCCGTTTAGCTGAATGGTTGCCTG
The DNA here is from genome assembly GCF_040938575.1 of Ambystoma mexicanum. Lineage (NCBI taxonomy): Eukaryota > Metazoa > Chordata > Amphibia > Caudata > Ambystomatidae > Ambystoma > Ambystoma mexicanum. The sequence goes on along the minus strand of NC_090923.1, from coordinate 690,291,134 downwards.
GTGCACATGCAGAGCCTCACAGGTCCCAGGCTCCCCCGACAGTCCCGCACTTGCCCCCGGGCCTCTGCACCCCCCTCACATTACTGCACTCGTAATACATTCCATTAGAGTGGCACCCACTCTGCATGTACCCTGGCCCCTGCTGGACTCAGCGCACTTACCCCCGCCCACTGCCTCGCACTTCTGTCTGAGCACATGCAGGACCTTTAATGTCTAGGCTTAGCATGTCTGTCTGTCCTGTCCTCCTCTCCCTCCCCTCCCTATCTGCCTGCATGCATAGGCACATTGATGATCCACCCTTTCTTTTGTCTTGTATGTTCCTCCCCCTTGCCACCCCCCAAACTCCATCCCCCCACCACTCTTTGTCACACACTTATAGTAGTCAAAATGTCCTGGCCTAGTATGCTAGTCGTTGCTTTTTTTTCATTTGGAATCTTCAAGGCCTAAAAATGACGATGATATCCCGTTGTTTCCTTCCCACCTTGAAGTGCTTTGAAGCACTTCACCTGTGTATAAGCACTTTACAAATAAACAATTACAATTTGCCCTATGCTTATACTGCCAAATGTGAAGGAGGTGAACTATCAACTATATTTATCTGTACTTGTTTGACTGCAATACCTCTATTTAAGTTGTGCCACAAGTTTAGGCATAGCACACAGAAGCCTTTTTCTCCCTTTGACATTGGTCAGAATAGGATTGTATCACACTGGACCATTAGATTTGCTAAAAGTTACAGGATGCCTCTGTGCCAGTTTCTTATTATGTATATCCTAGTCCAACTTCCACTATTTTCTTAAATGTCACGGGGGTCCTATTTCTCTTGCAGAAGCTTTCTTGCATCCTTTCACTTGTTAAGTTAGAATTTAAACTACACTTCTCCTTTGTCTCTTACATGTTTACTACACCCTCCTTATTATTGAAATGTCACGATTTATGTGAAATGGGCAAAACAAAATGCATATAGTTGGTTATTCTATTTACATGCAAAAGTTAAAAGGATGTTGAAAGAAACAATATATACCTTAGCAAAAGAAAGCGATATGGTAAATTTAGCTGCCAAATCTAATAGTGGCATGTTCCTTGAATACTGGACATTGGACACTGGAAAACCTAAATATCTATATGCATATCCGCGTGCTGATATAGTGAGATCTTACATGCTTTGTAAATATAACAAATGTGATACCATGGAAATTATTGGCGCTAGATTGGGTATAGCAAGACATGTAAGAATGTGTAGACTATGTGGCTGTGCAATCCTAGAATCCGCCAAACATCTTATATGCGAGTGTGAAAGCTTAAAGAACTTGAGGAATTTATACTTGAAACGATATAATAACACCTCTACAACAGCTGAAATGGAAAGAATATGGCAATGCCTGTTAGAAGGCAATGATATTAATTTAATCTATCATATGATGAAATTTTATAATCTAATTTTAACGGTTTTAAGAAATGTGTCATTAGGAATTTTATATGAATGAGTGGATATCTTAAATCTTTTTAAAAAAATGTGTTTAGTGTCAAATAGATGTATTGATGTTTTGTATGTATGTAATATGTAAATCCAATTGTGCTATATGCATATTTAATAAATAAATAAAGAAAGAAATGCCATGTAAACAATAAAGTTTGGCAGCAATCCTTTCATAGAGGAATGCAACTGACATTGATGCAGATGGCAAAACTGGTGACATTTCAACTTGCATTAGTGTTTCCAGATGTATAAACGTTCATCTCCTTCCTCTCTTCATAGGTTACTGCCCTCCTTTATTGATATTATGTCATTTCACCAATTTCTCTTATCAATATTTGCATCCGTCCTCTCACAAAGGTTCATTCTCCCTCTGTATTGTTAACATGTCATTTCAACTGACATGGTTTTCCAATGATATTAATATGTCTCCCTCCACTCTTAAAGCGTCCCTGCCCCTATGTGTCGTTAACATGTCCTTTCCATTTGCCTTTACTTATAGCATTCATACAGCGCAAATCCCCCAAGGGTACAGATGTGCTGTGCAACGGAGAGGAGATCTGTACTCAAGGGAGCAATGCCAGGACAATTCTGCTGACAGGAGGATGCCTGAAGCCGCTGGAGACAGATCAGAAGTGAAGATACTCTCTTCTGTTTACTTGTATCCTACAGGGCAACCATGTGTTTAGCAGCTAAGACAGCAAAGGGTCTGCCCATTATCTTGGATTGTAATGGTACAGGGATCGTTATACTGTGGCACGTTCTAGCACATTAAGGACGGCAGGACGTGCACCAGGAAAGTCGATTTTCCACCTATGTAGTGGCAGCCAGTGAAATGCTTTGTGAGTCAAGGAATGCAATTCAGAAATAATTCTAGTTCTCCCAGGAAGCCAGTGCAATTGCCTAAGTTCTAGATTGATGTGGTTCCATTTAGTGACAGGTGACACTCCTTTCTACTTGAATCGTCTCTCCGCGTGTTTCTTGTTTTTTATCTAATTCCTAACTGGTTGCTATATGTGTTGTTAACATGCCTGATAATGGCTGACTCATTAATCTATGAACGGGTTACTGCCACTAAGTATTGTTATCTTGTAATTTTCAATGTTCTACACTTCTTCCACTCGAATCAATGTTTGTCTCCTTTCTCTGCTAAAGGTTTACTGCTCCAATGCATTGCTAACATGGCTCTTGAATTCGTAACATTTTGTCCTTTTATATGGGAGATTTGCCAGAGTCTTTCTTCTCCAGGCTGGCACTCCTGGCATCCCTCTGGCATTTTCCAAACTCTTGTAGGTACTCATACGAATATCTTGGTCTGGAATTGACACTCCAGTAATTCCATTTACCGGCATATTCCATTTTTGCCAGTTGGGTGGCCTGATTTACCTCCAGCCAATAGCTTAAGGTAAGTCAGGCACCCCAGTGGAAAAACACTGCGGGTATTACCGACACTGGTATTATCAGTGTCGGTAACACCGGCAATCTCCCCTTGGAGTCCTATGGTACTACACGTAACAGTGATTAACCTACCCTTACTGGCCACTGTAATCTCCGGCAGAGGCCCATGGTCTTTGTGTCGGCTTCAACTTCTGAGGGTCATGCTTTTTTTCTTACAGGCTTTTCTACGGTGAACTTCTGAGTTCCTCTCTCCCTCCTTCCTTTATTTATTCTGTGGGCCATTCTTTGATATTATGGAAATGTTATGTCTTAAAACGCTGTGTTGGGAGTCTCCCATGTTGCTCATGGATTGTTGCTCTTCATATCCCTAGTAGCTCTGCATATGGAATGCAGCTACCTTTCTTCCTCCCAAAGTGTCGTCTGATGGGATTGTCCATGACACACCTGGATCTGCTCTTGTGCTCACTGCTCATGAAAGGTGGGGTATCTTTCCATATCCACTGAAAGGTCATTCAAAAGTCTCCTGTCCCAGCACCCTCATTGTGGAATCAGAAAAATACAATATTAAGGCTTTTACACCATGCAAAGAGAAATACACTGACACAGGCTTGTAAAGATTCCCAGAATCTTTATTACAAAACTGAACAGTTACAAACAAAGTACACAAATAGCTATTTGGCCGTCAATAAATCACAGAGAACACCAGCAGGGTTCAATGTGAGTAGTGAACAGGATTTGCTAGCTGGACATCGGCGTATTTATACATTTTCGTTATAACGATGTCCAGCCTCTTTCAAGTTAATCATGTACTGGGCTAGGGTCACGCCAGGTTCATTCCTAATTTACATATCTCGTGCATGCAGTTTACTTTTTAATACATTTACTAACAAACACTATTATTCTCTAAGTTTAATTTTACACTCTTTACACATTGCTTTAATACAGGTCAATCAAATGTTTTGCATGTCGTATTTGGATAGCGTTATTGTTCTTGTATACTTGTAGGTTAACATCGCCAATTCAAGTAATCCCCTGATCCTGAGGTCAACAAAGGACAAGGTCTACATGATCCTAACATGTAGCCTGAAGGCAGGTTGGACATTAACTCTCCTTTGGAGGTTGAAGAGGTTAAAGCAAGAACAAGAGAACACAAGACGGCCATTTTAGGCCACAGGGTAACTTTGCACAATAAACTAAAATGGTGGCTCTAACCTAAAATGGAGGCTTGATTCACTTAAGGTCACGACCTTGTAATACAAATTTCCTCGCAAAGCGACTGGGCATAGGCCAACATATACAATGAAGACGAAACAATATTATATCAGTTCTAACAAACCCTCCTTTTGGCCTATGCCAAGCGCTAAACTACCTTCAATCATTTTTGCGATTAACTCCACATTTCAACTTCTATACACCCAGAATCATTGTCAGACATATCTATTGCCATTAGATCAGACACTAGAGTTTCTTTCAACACATACTCCTTGGAAACCTTATCTGGGACGTATATTTTATGCCCTAATACACTTGTTGCTTGCGCGCAACATCCCCCTAATACTGAACACATACCAGGGAGACACTGTATACAACAACAAAGGAATAGAAGACTTCCCAAGATAATCAGCAGGACTGAAAACAACTTCCATCCCCACGACCGTAGGAGGTCCCAAAACCATGCACTAAGTTCCCAGTTTCCTTCAGGAACATGCACTTCTGAACTAAGAACATGTAGATTTTGAATAGCCCTAAAGATCATTGGAGAGGAGTCTGGTACGTAAACGCAGCAAGCGGACCCCACTAATTTACATACTCCTCCAGGCTCAGCCAAAATGACATCTAATGCCATCCGGTTCTGAAGAGCCACTAATCTTATCGTTTTCTGTTCTAACGTCATATTATAGAGTATGTCAGTGGTCCGGTTGATGGTTCTCTCCAATAATCTCGATAGTCCCCTGATATCTTCTGAATTCGTAATTTGCCCAAAAAATGGCACAAAGGATTTCATGATGTCCCCTAGAGTTTGCACTGGAGTATCCCCGTTCACACCTCGTCGTGGATGAATTTTCGAAATTTCTGTAGTACTGGCAATAAATACCCCAGGTAATAGAATCCCTAAATAGCAGGTTCCTTGCCAATCTCTGGGCAACCATGGAAATGCCACATTACCGCAAACAAAATAGACAGGTTCGCCTACGTACAGAGGTCTGTTCTCACTAGTCAAATTCGCAACGTTGGCGCATTTTCTAAAATTACCCATTGACTGTGTTCCATTCCTCTGTATGCAGAAGGATACTGAATCGGGGCTATGATTAACAGAATAAGATGGAGGCGTGGCATTCTTATTGCCTATAGGAGCCATTTTGAAAGAGATCAAAGACTGAAAAGGATGAGACAAACTATCAGAGGGCCTAACAGAAGCAACGTTTGGTTTACTCCTATTTGCAAAAAGTGAGCATCCCAGGGGCATCAAAACACGTTTTTCAAAACTATTCAAATTTGTACCATCAAAGTTCCCAGAGATGCTGTCATTCCATCGGCCAAAGAATAGTGCTCTAAGAGAAGCATAACAAGCAGTTGTAAAAGGTAAAGGATGAATATACCAACCTGGCCCCTTATCCCCATGTTGCGGTAGATGTGAACAGATCCAGCAATTGGTTCTATTTAAAATTGCATGAGTGGCATTCATAATTAACAAAAGGGTATTATTCTGATAGTTCCGTCTATGCGAAGAATCTCTGGACGATAAAGTATGCAATTGCACGGAAGGAGTGGGGATAACAGATACATTTTCAATATGTAAAAAGTCCTCTAGCGGATATGCTTCCTCCAGATACCATAACCCAAAACCAACAGTTACTAAAAATCCAGTTATTATTACAAAAAGGCAACAATACACTTTGGGGGTCCCATTGCATGCTTGATCATTGTCTCTGCTAGTCACATATTTATCTAAAAGTTCGGTACGAGCGGTAGCGGGTGCAGGCATTGTAGTCTTCAATTGAAAAAAACACCAATTGTTTGTTTGCTGGCGACTCCAGTCGCGTGTCTTCTTAATGTCTTTCCCACAACCCTTAGCCAACAGAATCCTTCCGTACAGTTGGGCCAAAAGGCAAGCCCTCAAATGATTTCCTCAATCGCACAGTTAAACCGTACGTCTATTTTCTTAGACGTAAATTATATTTCACAATTTCTGGTGCTGAACGATCAGAAAACAAAGTGTCGTCACTTCCTACTGGAGGTGGCGAGTGAACAGAAATGGGATCAGAAAAGGATTGATCCGGAAGTTCCACTGTTGGAGAGTGCGGAGACAAGATGGCCGTTTTTTGTCTGGCCTTGCGAATTCTGGAACGGTCTCCGATACTCTCTTGTCGGTTGTTGCTGTTTCAGGCACGTTGGTTACAGCAGTGGGAAGGGATTCTGTGTCTTCTGTATCATATGGCACGGGCTGCGGGATCCGTTTGGTGTGCGTCGCGTGGATCCAGTTCTTACGACCCGCTACCCGCACAGCAGTCTGGGTGACTAGCAGGATTTGGTAGGGACCCCTCCACCGAGGTGCAAGGCATGACGACCTCTCAAAAACTTTCATGAGGATCCAGTCCCCCGGTCGTAGACTGTGACCAGGACCCTCGTAACGTACAGGTAATGCCTCTCGCACCTGGTGATAAATTGAAAACAGATCTTTAGTCAACTGGTTACAGTAATCTGAAAGAAGCACATTCTCTATATCCCGCAACAAGCTACTTTTTGGCATACCCCAAATATTAGCAGGTCTCCCCATTACCACCTCAAAGGGAGAGAGCCCAGTCTTAGTTTGAGTTGTTGTTCTCATCGACAGCAACACGATCGGTAAGACGCCCAGCCATTTTAACATGGTGCCAGCACACATCTTAGCGAGCTTGTTCTTTATAATGCCATTATGCCTTTCCACTAATCCGGCACTTTGGGCATGTCTGGCCGAATGGAACCGTTTATCAATTTGTAATCCTTTGCATATTTGTAGGTTTACAGCAGCGATAAAGTGTGGCCCATTATCCGACCAGATGACTCTCGGCAGCCCAAACCTAGGAAAAAACTCTTTCAACAGAGTTTTTCCCGTGGTTATGGCTGTTGCATCTCTAACAGGGTAGGCCTCAACCCACTTACTAAAAGCACAAATAACAACCAACACATATTTAAGATTATTGCAACGTTCCATTTCAATAAAATCAAAGTGAATAACCTCAAACGGAACAGAAGGTGGAGCGAAACTTCCTCTAGGAGTCGAGGTACCTTTTCTTACATTATGCTGCAAGCAGACCATGCACCCTTGGACAAAGCTCTCTGCAGTTTTGAAGATCTTATCATTGGCCCATACACTGTGTAGCATTTTAGTCAATTTACGCGCACAGACATGTGTCGGACCATGAGCCATAATAACCATCATTGTAATGTAGGCGTCAGGGACTAACCATTTTCCTTCAACATTGTCAACCCAACACCCATCATCATCCAGTCTTCCTGCACCCTCGACCCATCTCTTAGTTTCCTCTATAGTAGCATCTGCTTGAATGTCTTTTACAGAATCGATACTTTCACCAAAAGTTACAGTTTACAGTTTCTCTTACAGCATACATTTCTGAACTAAAATCAGTGGCAGTTTGTTTAGCTATCTGATCAGCAAAAGCATTCCCTTTTCCTATATCATCTGTAACTTTTTGATGTGCTGCACATTTTATGATAGCTAGCTGAACAGGGAGTGCGAGCGCTGAAAGTAATCGCACTATTAAAGTGCCATGCTGAATTTTCGTGCCATGTGAGGTCAAGAAACCTCGTTCTTTCCAAAGTCTACCGAAGTTGTGAACCACCCCAAAAGCATACTGACTATCGGTATATATATTTACTGTAAGCCCTTCAGAAAGTTCACAAGCTCGAGTTAACGCTATAATTTCTGCGGCCTGCACGGAATTATGCATAATTATTTTGGTTTCCACAATCGTGCTTAAAGTAGTAACGGCATAAGCAGCCGTGGATGTTCCATTCGGAAGTTTAAAACAAGAGCCATCACAAAATAGCTCTCCTTGTGGGCTATTCAAAGGTGTGTCTTTCAGATCGATTCTACCTTTAGTCTCTTGTTCTGTCGCATAAAGGCAATCGTGTGACTTTTCGTCACCATCAACAGTATCTTGCGGGACAGGTAAATGTTCGGCCAGATTTAATACACAACACCTCTGAATTTGAATGTGTGGAGCAAACAAGATCAGTTCATATCTTGTCAATCGTGCGAAAGTGAGGTGTTGCGTTTGAGTTCTATTCAATAAAATATCTACAGAGTGAGGTACCATTAGGGTTAAAGCATTACCCAGGACCATTCCCTCACTCTGTTTTACAGACGCAGCAGCAGCAGCAACAGCTCTCAAACATCTCGGTAAAGCGCATGCAACAGGATCAAGGGCGCATGAGAAATAGCCGCACGGCCTTTTCTTCCCTCCATGTTCCTGCGTTAATACAGCCAAATTGCGAATTTCCTCGCAAAGCGACAGGGCATAGACCAACATATACAATGAGGACAAAAAAATATTATATCAGTTCTAACATGTCTTTCCCTCTGTGTCTGGTCTGCAGTTGCATCAGGATGCTGCCTACAAAACACACACCTTTTTCTCTGTTCCTTTTCTGAAACAGCAGATGTGCATGACTGTTCATGTGATGTTGAACAGTAAAACAAATATACTTTTTTTTGGATGAGCTATTTCTGACAGTTTGTCAAACAGCATTATACTGTAAACATTAAAAGGTTGGGGAGGGGACGTGGCTTGGATGCCAGAGAAGATGGCTGCTTAAAAGGGTTGCTCCACCCCATAAAAATATAAATATGCATTAAGTCTATATTTTTAATACATTACGTACCTTTTTATCAACGTTCATTGCCGCCTTGTTGGTCTGCATAGCCTTGCAGTGGTTTTGGTGCTCTATGGCATTGCTGGAAGCCGCATCGGGTTCCGACTCGGAGCTCTGTCATCTGCTCTGAAGCGCACCGCCCCTCATGAGGAGAGGAGCGGCGATGCGCTTCATGTGACACGCCGGCTTCGGGCCTAACATCACGGACATCATTAATCTTATAACGCCACCTGTGGCGTAACAAGCCAACTGCATAAAGAAGAGAGGAGCAGTTAGCAAAGGATATACATTATAGGGGAAAGGAGAGCAACGAGGATAGACGTGAGAGAGGGAAAACAGAGAAAAAGGTGAGAAGAGGAGGGGGAGTAAATCAAAGGAGAAAAGGGAAATTTAAAAAAAATAAAAATAAAAACAAGAAAAAAAATATATATAAAGGGGGAAAGGAAGTGGAGAAAGGGATAGCAGAGATTTACAAGGAGAATTAGGAGAGGAGGAGGGAGGATAAGAGAATTAAAAGACGACAAGGAAGTACATGAGATAATTAATATGGTACATAACCCCAATATATCCACTGCATCTGCCTCTTGCTCTCCGTTATAGTGCGCATGCACAATTTACATAGCCTTGAATATTAGCTCCTCATCTCTTCACCACATTACAGATAACATTAGCAGCTTTTATCTCAATGCCATAGCTTCATTGCTTTATCTGCTTGCTCCTTTCCTCATAATATACAGCATTGGCAGATCTCATCTGGATTCTATAACGCTTTTATCAAGACCTGCTTGGCCCTCGACCAAACCTAGGTTTTCAGCTGGAGTGCACAAAAACAGTACTACACCACGTCACTTGATTTGGTGATATAATTATACTCTTTATTATCTATAGTATGTGCCTTATTATTTTCTGTCTGTTCATTTGACCTTGTATTGCAAGAGTAAGACTGTATACATAATATGGATATTGACAAGGGGGATTCTGGGAGTCTCTCTGCCAGACATTAGTCCTGGTTACGAGAGACTTACCCAGAGTCTTTAGCTCACTATCTTTCACAGAGAAGATATATCCCAAACATATCAGTCTTTGTCCTGCCCTGGGGCAGTCCAGCACCGAAATGCTAGGCAATTCTTCTCTGAACAAGAGTACCAACAGCATCCCCAGACACGTGTTTCGGTCTGTTTGGACCTCATCAGTAGGGAGGAGAAGTGCCTCTCTAAGAATAGTGAGCAAGGGGTCAACGTCTGGATTCCCCTAGTAACTTAAGGTGAGACCCAAAGTTACTTGAATATGCAAATTGACAAGGGGGGTCCTGGGAGTCTCTCTGCCAGACATTAGTCATGGTTACGAGAGACTTACCCAGAGTCTTTAGCTCACTATCTTTCACAGAGAAGAAATATCCCAAACATATCTGTCTTTGTCCTGCCCTGGGGCAGTCCAGCACCAAAATGCTAGGCAATTCTCCTCTGAACAAGAGTAGCAACAGCATCCCCAGACACGTGTTTCAATCTGGTTGGACCTCATCAGTAGGGAGGAGCTGTGCCTCTCTAAGAATAGTGAGCAAGGGGTCCACGTCTGGATTCCCCTAGTAACTTAGGGTGAGACCCAAAGTTACTTGAATATGCAAATTGACAAGGGGGGTCCTGGGAGTCTCTCTGCCAGACATTAGTCCTGGTTACGAGAGACTTACCCAGAGACTTTAGCTCACTATCTTTCACAGAGAAGAAATATCTGAAACATATCAGTCTTTGTCCTGCCCTAGGCAGTCCAGCACCGAAATGCTAGGCAATTCTCCTCTGAACAAGAGTACCAACAGCATCCCCAGACACGTGTTTCGGTCTGGTTGGACCTCATCAGTAGGGAGGAGCTGTGCCTCTCTAAGAATAGTGAGCAAGGGGTCCATATCTGGATTCCCCTAGTAACTTAGGGTGAGACTCAAAGTTACTTGAATATGCAAATTGACAAGGGGGGTCCTGCGAGTCTCTCTGCCAGACATTAGTCCTGGATACGAGAGACTTACCCAGAGTCTTTAGCTCACTATCTTTCATAGAGAAGAAATATCCCAAACATATCAGTCTTTGTGTTGCCCGGGGGCAGTCCAGCACCGAAATGCTAGGCAATTCTCCTCTGAACAAGAGTACCAACAGCATCCCCAGACACGTGTTTTGGTCTAGTTGGACCTCATCAGTAGGGAGGAGCTGTGTATCTCTAAGAATAGTGAGCAAGGGGTCCATGTCTGGATTCCCCTAGTAACTTAGGGTGAGACCCAAAGTTACTTGAATATGCAAATTGACAAGGAGGGTCCTGGGAGTCTCTCTGCCAGACATTAGTCCTGGTTACGAGAGACTTACCCAGAGTCTTTAGCTCACTATCTTTCACAGAGAAGAAATATCCCAAACATATCAGTCTTTGTCCTGCCCTAGGGCAGTCCAGCACCGAAATGCTAGGCAATTCTCCTCTGAACAAGAGTACCAACAGCATGCCCAGACACGTGTTTCAGTCTGGTTGGACCTCATCAGTAGGGAGGAGCTGTGCCTCTCTAAGAATAGTGAGCAAGGGGTCCACGTCTGAATTCCCCTAGTAACTTAGGGTGAGACCCAAAGTTACTTGAATATGCAAATTGACAAGGGGGGTCCTGGGAGTCTCTCTGCCAGACATTAGTCCTGGTTACGAGAGACTTACCCAGAGTCTTTAGCTCACTATCTTTCACAGAGAAGAAATATCCCAAACATATCAGTCTTTGTCCTGCCCTGGGGCAGTCCAGCACCGAAATGCTAGGCAATTCTCCTCTGAACAAGAGTACCAACAGCATCCCCAGACACGTGTTTCGGTCTGGTTGGACCTCATTAGTAGGGAGGAGCTGTGCCTCTCTAAGAATAGTGAGCAAGGGGACCACGTCTGGATTCCCCTAGTAACTTAGGGTGAGACCCAAAGTTACTTGAATATGCAAATTGACAAGGGGGGTCCAGGGAGTCTCTCTGCCAGACATTAGTCCTGGTTACGAGAGACTTACCCAGAGTCTTTAGCTCACTATCTTTCACAGAGAAGAAATATCCCAAACATATCAGTCTTTGTCCTGCCCTGGGGCAGTCCAGCACCGAAATACTAGGCAGTTCTCCTCTGAACAAGAGTACCAACAGCATCCCCAGACACGTGTTTCGGTCTGGTTGGACCTCATCAGTAGGGAGGAGCTGTGCCTCTCTAAGAATAGTGAGCAAGGGGTCCACGTCTGGATTCCCCTAGTAACTTAGGGTGAGACCCAAACTTACTTGAATATGCAAATTGACAAGGGGGGTCCTGGGAGTCTCTCTGCCAGACATTAGTCCTGGTTACGAGAGACTTACCCAGAGTCTTTAGCTCACTATCTTTCACAGAGAAGAAATATCCCAAACATATCAGTTTTGTCCTGCCCTGGGGCAGTCCAGCACCAAAATGCTAGGCGATTCTCCTCTGAACTAGAGTACCAACAGCATCCCCAGACACGTGTTTCGGTCTGGTCGGACCTCATCAGTAGGGAGGAGCTGTGCCTCTCTAAGAATAGTGAGCAAGGTGTCCACGTCTGGATTCCCCTAGTAACTTAGGGTGAGACCCAAAGTTACTTGAATATGCAAATTGACAAGGGGGGTCCTGGGAGTCTCTCTGCCAGACATTAGTCCTGGTTACAAGAGACTTACCCATAGTCTTTAGCTCACTATCTTTCATAGAGAAGAAATATCCCAAACATATCAGTCTTTGTCCTGCCCTGGGGCAGTCCAGCACCGAAATGCTAGGCAATACTCTTCTGAACAAAAGTACCAACAGCATCCCCAGACACGTGTTTCGGTCTGGTTGGACCTCATCAGTAGGGAGGAGCTGTGCCTCTCTAAGAATAGTGAGCAAGGGGTCCACGTCTGGATTTCCCTAGTAACTTAGGGTGAGACCCAAAGTTACTTGAATATGCAAATTGACAAGGGGGGCCTTGGAAGTCTCTCTGCCAGACATTAGTCCTGGTTACGAGAGACTTACCCAGAGTCTTTAGCTCACTATCTTTCACAGAGAAGAAATATCCCAAACATATCAGTCTTTGTCCTGCCCTGGGGCAGTCCAGCACCAAAATGGTAGGCAATTCTCCTCTGAACAAGAGTACCAACAGCATCCCCAGACACGTGTTTCGGTCTGGTTGGACCTCATCAGTAGGGAGGAGCTGTGCCTCTCTAAGAATAGTGAGCAAGTGGTCCACGTCTGGATTCCCCTAGTAACTTAGGGTGAGACCCAAAGTTACTTGAATATGCAAATTGACAAGGGGGGTCCTGGGAGTCTCTCTGCCAGACATTAGTCCTGGTTACGAGAGACTTACCCAGAGTCTTTAGCTCACTATCCTTCACAGAGAAGAAATATCCAAAACATATCAGTCTTTGGGCCTCATTACGACCCTGGCGGAAATCGAAAAACGATGGCGGAAATGCAATACCGCCATCGAATAGCGCTCGGTGCGACTATGACCCGTCACCGCAAAGTACGAAGCCATTAGCGACACCGTAGTGAATGCCAACGCTAACTGCACCAAGTACGCGCGCGCGCGCCATGCCAAACCGTAAATACCACCATGGCGCAAGGGTACGCGAATTCCGACCCTAGCGGACATGTACCTAACGCCATCAAGCACGGCGGAAAGCACCATACCGCCATGGTGAGAAGTACGGCATCGCGAATCAACCGTAAATGGCCCCACTGAGTGCCTGTACACCGCTCCCTGCCCACAAAGTACAACTCCCCGTAGGTGCAATGAAGTCACAATGCAACCAGTGAAATGTACAAGTCACCCATGCATGCCAACGAACAAAAGATCCACAAGAGGGGCCAATGGGAGCTGCAGGGCACAGATGGCACGAATACAGAAGCCATTCCAATGGACATGACCACAGTCCCCCACCAAGAAACGCACGCAAACACAGGCACCTGTGACCAGCAATATTTCGAAAATCACATCATTCCACCAGTCCACCTGGCTGACCAGCATCTCTTACACAAAACCTAATCCCCCGCCCCTGAGCATGACATCATTCAAACAGTCATATTGGCAGCCCTCATCCCTGACCTCACTGGGCTTCGTAGGCAAACGCGCCCAGCACAGTACCACGCAACTATACTCCGAAGCTGGAACCCAATGCAGATCTCCTCACAATACATCGCTCCCCAAATAGGAACATGCCACATCACTTGCAAAGAAGAACGCTACACGGCCCATATCAGAATAGAAATTTAATGCACAACAAATTCACCAAGCCCATACAGCCATTAGGCCATGAACTCCAAAACACATTTCACCATTGTGGGCTGCATCCGCAAGAAATGACCAGCTACTTCTTGTGTGACGCCCTGTTCCATCATGGTACACAGAGCCACATTCACGTACGAAAAGGCAACATGGAAGCGCACAGAACCGCAGGGTCGTCCCAATGGGGAGGCACTAGTCCAGCTGAAAGGCCGAAATGTTGCTCTGAGCCACTAGTACTGCGTAAGGGCATGTGGCCCATTGGCGATCGTCCCATAAGATCGTAATGCTGCTCCACTGATTAACACGAAGCAGCAGGTGTCGGGAGTAGAAGCCATCTGCAGGAGTGGCATACAGATGGCAGTGGCAAAAGGGGAGGAGATACCTGTCAACCAAAAGAAAAGAAAAAGAACAGAATGGCCATCAGAACTACATTCGAACAACTCACTTCAATGATCACACTAAATCCACAGCCATATGCATGCTAGCCCACTCCAAAGGATCATCACCACCCCAAAACCACTTGCGACTCATAACTATCTATATCGAGGTGTAAACACCATCACACACAAGTGTACATGTGCATGCGTCTGTGAAAACAGAATCCATCAGATGGGATTGGTAACGTGCATGGACACAAGTGTCTGAGGGCGCGTCGAGACAGGGAGGGCTCAACAAGGCCAGATAGACGATGGTCCCACTATGGCAGCCCTGCATCACATAGCGCAGGGGAGGCGGACAGATTCCAAGAAGCCCTGTACATGGCAAACTCTGTATCAAATCATCTGTCCATGCATCCATTCATCATTCCTCATCCCTGGATAAAAACGCCTGAATATTTACTCACATAACATTAGAAATATCCATTGAGTCTGTGCGTTATGCAGCCTGCAAAATCCACTGTGCCCCAGCCCGTAATTCCAGTGTTGTGAAGTAACATGTATTTGGGAACGTCCGGCCTCATCGGCCACGTCGCTATTGCGCATCCCAAACTATTCATATCAATCATTGCATCCTCGCCATGGCCCCTGTCCCAAGGACATTGAACAATAGAACGTTATATTTGCAGTTAGACCTGTGGGCATCTCCTCGCCGCTAGCTGATAACCGAAAGCGCCGGCCTTCGAATTCCTCATTTGCAACATCACGTCGAAAAGGCATCTGTGGCCGCTTGAAATCACAAATTAATCCATCTAGTGCGGCTGTGTGTGAAAATGGCAACTGCCTTCACTCACAAATGGGACGCCCCGCCCGTCGTTGCAACTCGGTACAGTGATGCATGAGGGCCCACCGTCACTCGAGTACTACGTTCCACTGACCCATCACAAGTCTGTTCGCGACTGCAAAGATTGTATGTGAAACAATGGGACCATAGCCGAATGTACATATCAACAAATGTTACACGGCCATCGGGTACAAATACATTATTGCAATAGCAAGATGCCATTCCTCGAATTGCAGCGTTGTGTGCGGGACGTGCTCGGCCAAAGGGGAGAGCAGCTTGCACAGGTGGAATGAATCACCACAGGTGGAGGATATACAGCCTGAAAACACATAAATTGCACACCCAGTCTCCTCCCACAACCACACCCACTCCGAAATGCTACCGGCAGGACTCGCGATGTTGGCCCTGGGGGACCTTATAGCACTGCAAGTACTCCAACTCCAAGAAGAAGACGAACACCAACTTCAACCGGCCGCACGGAGGAGACGCAGGAGGAGGAGGAGGGCAAGGCAGGGCCAGCAAGGGCCGCCAGCACAGCCACTACCACCACGCAGGCAGCCCGCAATCCCACGCCTCCGAGCACATCCGTTCAACCTCACTGATGAGCAGATCCACACCCTCTACCGTTTGGACCGGGACACCATAGCCGCCATTGTGGACATGACACAGGCTGACCTTGTCAGCATGATAGATAGCCCAACCGCCATCCCACCCCTACTGAAGGTGGTGTCTGTACTCCACTTCCTGGCCACAGGCACCTACCAGCACACAGTCGGACAGTTGCATGGCATTTCTCAGCCACTGTTCTCACGGACACTATTGCAAGTGCTCGATGCCCTCCTGCAGCACGCAGACGACTACATCTCTCTACCACGCTCGGAGCAGGAAATTACCAACACAAAAGTGGGATTCCATGCACTTGCCGGCATACCGGGTTGCATTGGTGCCATCGACTGCACCCATGTGGAATTGGTCGTCCCACATGCCATGGAGGCCCAGTACCGCAACCGAAAACAATTTCATTCCCTCAATGTACAAATGGTGTGTGACTCCAACAGGATCATTACACATTGTTGTGCCCGATTTCCTGGATCAACCCATGATTCTATGGTCTTGAGGAACTCTACAATACCACGCTACATGGAGCGACACGCAGGGAACAGATCCTGGCTACTCGGTGAGTCTCATTACATGCATGAAAATGTGGGGTATGTGATTCGGCAATGACCTGGCAGGAAGGGGGGGGGTGTGCGTACGTAGCAATGGCATTCCACATCATACGTTTCTCGTCCACATACAGGTGATGCTGGGTATCCACTGAAGAGATGGCTCCTCACACCAGTCCGGAACCCACGGGACCAGCATGAGGAGGACTACAACCATGCCCACTCACGTACCCGTGTAGTCATTGAACAGGCATTCGGCCTACTGAAGGGTCGTTTCCGCTGCCTCAGCAGGTCTGGCGGGGCACTCCTGTACCGCCATGAGAAGGTTGCAAAGATGGTGATGGCATGTGTCATGCTCCACAACATGTGCGTACGTAGAAATGTGCCCATGCCCCCTGACGCAGAACTGCAAGCACCTGAGGATGGTCATGATGAGGGTGGGGATGTGGCAGCACCTCAAGGAGTCCGCGAGGCACAGGAGGGCCGTGACATTCGTCAGCATCTCATTGATGCATGCTTCTAGCACTCACGCCTGGTGGCTGATACATGGACACGGTACTCGTGGCACTGTGTGTGTCTGGTACATGCACAACATGGACTGTACGCCTATGATGGCCTAGTACACAAAGATCATTGTCCACACATCTCATTGGTTGATCGTGCATTGTTTATGGCATATGTGATATCATGTTGAACACCCTATCGACCCGCCACCCAAGTGAGCCCAACACACCCCCTCCACCCTCCTACCTCCCCCCCGAACACCAGTGTCCAAAGATGCTCATTGTCAGTGGGCAGTCGCTATTGCAAGCCCCCTCTGCGGGTATCAGGGGCACCCCTGCCTGTGGAGCGCAGGTTCCTCCCAGATCTACGTTGGGGGCTGCCCTGGACGGAACTTGCAACGGATGATGTCTCTGCCTGCTCACGTCCATGCATGTCCCTAAGGGTTTGTGAGAGCTCAGTGAGCACACGGCGCACTGCGGCAAGTTCGGCACATACGTCTTTGGACGTCGCATGCAGTTCCCCCCTCAGGCTCTCGGTGCTACTCTCCATTTGTGCCCTTAGTGTCTCTGTACTTCTCTCCATTTCTGCCCTAAGTGTCTCAGTTGATGTTTCTATGTCTGCCTTAGTGCCCCCACATTCATCGGCATGGTCCTTGAGGAGCGTGGCCAGTTGCTGCTGTTGCACGATTAACTGGTCGAGGGACTGTTGCCTCTGCTGGGCCATGGCCATTTGCGGGGGTGTCACAGAGGGGCTGTTCGCCTCATGTTGCCCTGCCACAGGGCTTGTGGGGGATGGCCAGTCGTCATCTTGTGGGTGCCCCTGCGTGGAATCCTCATGTTGTACGGGATGGGACAGACAGGGGGATTGGGACAGGTCATGGATGGATCCGACATCCCCGTCTTCTGTGTCGGAGCATGCTGCCATCAATGGGGTGTCACCTATGGTGCTGCTGCCACCAGAGGCAGTGCCTTCTGTGGCATCCGTTGGGGGGACCTGTGGTGGTGGTGGTGTGGGCATGCTGGCTGCTGGGGTGCCTGTTGATGTTCCCTCCTCTGTGCTGCCACCTGATTTGTGCTGCTACCGTGTCTTGATGCGTGCAGCTGAGGTGGAGGGTCTTTGGCCGTTGGTCTTGGCCCTCTTTGCAGGTGTGCTGGTAGGGGTGTCCTGATGCTCGTCGTTTGGATCGGACCCTGTGGTGGAGTAAAGGAGGGCGAGGGTTATTAATGGGTCTGTGGGTATTGGAATGGCATTGTATCACATGCATTGGGGTGGTACCTGAGGGTGATTTGGGTCGGGGCCCTGGAGGTGGTTTCATTTGTGTGTGGAGTGAGGGTGCAGTTGTTTGGCAGCCTGCAGTTAGGGTGTGCCTGCTGCACGTGTAGTGGGTGTTTTTGGGGTTTTTAATTATTTATGTATTTATTGTGAGTTTTAAAGTGCGCTATCAGGCCGATGTGTGTGGACGTTCTCCTGGACATGTGTTTCTGTTGCACTATGTGGACACATGGTACTTCACATGATTGGACATTGTGGATTTAGCATTGTTTTATTTGGCCCACCTACCTGAATCTTCGGATGTCTGCACTCCTTTCTCCATCCCTCCGACTCCCTCTATGCTCTCCATTCCGATGGTGGAGGCACAGATTTCTTCCCAGGGGGTCAACTTGATGGGTGATTCAGGACCTCCCCCGGTGGCTGTGGCAATGTTGCGGTTGGCAGAGAGTATGCTGCGGACGCGTATCCGCAGGTCGTCCCATCGCTTTCTGCATTGCTGTGGGGTGCGGGGTGCGGTCCCCACCGCACTTACCCGCTGTGCCACCAGAGCCCATATGGCCTTCTTGTTCGCAAGTGCCGTCCTGGTCATTTGTGTGGAGAAGACGACGGCGGCATTCTCCTGGAGGGTCTCTGTTAGCACGGTGAGTTCCTCACGGGAGAAGTGGACCTGCCGCTTGCGGTCGCACGCTTTCTTCGCTACTTTTCCCATTTTTCTTGGTTTCGCTAGGGTGGATGACGGGTTGGGGTGTGTCTCAGGGTAGTGTTTATAGTGGTTGTGTGGATTTTGTGGTTTTATAGGTGTACGGCGGGATGTTTCCCGTTCCGGGCCCATGTTTTTACTTCCGTTTCCGTATATTTACGGTCACCGTACTTTCCGGTTGGCGCTCACTGCGCTGTCCGCTGAGATGGGTGGCGGTATTGCACCTAGGGCGCCGTACGGCGGCGGTGTGGGCCGTTTTGGGGTCATTTCCGCCATCTCGGACTTTGCACTTCCGCCATGCCGTGGTGCTCGTGCCCGATGGGTCGGAATGGGCCGCACTTTGCTCCTTCGTGCAATGGCGGAAACGCTATTTACGCTGTGGCGGTCCGGTCAGTCACTTTCCGCCAGGGTCGTAATGAGGGCCTTTGTCCTGCCCTGGGGCAGTCCAGCACCGAAATGCTAGGCAATTCTCCTCTGAACAAGAGTACCAACAGCATCCCCAGACACGTGTTTCGGTCTGGTTGGACCTCATAAGTAGGGAGGAGCTGTGCCTCTCTAAGAATAGTGAGCATGGTGTCCACGTCTGGATTCCCCTAGTAACTTAGGGTGAGACCCAAAGTTACTTGAATATGCAAATTGACAAGGGGGGTCCTGGGAGTCTCTCTGCCAGACATTAGTCCTGGTTACGAGAGACTTACCCAGAGTCTTTAGCTCACTATCTTTCACAGAGAAGAAATATCCCAAACATGTCAGTCTTTGTCCTGCCCTGGGCCAGTCCAGCACTGAAATGCTAGGCAATTCTCCTCTGAACAAGAGTACCAACAGCATCCCCAGACACCTGTTTCGTTCTGGTTGGACCTCATCAGTAGGGAGGAACTGTGCCTCTCTAAGAATAGTGAGCAAGGGGTCCACGTCTGGATTCCTCTAGTAACTTAGGGTGAGACCCAAAGTTACTTAAATATGCAAATTGACAAGGGGGGTCCTGGGAGTCTCTCTGCCAGACATTAGTCCTGGTTACGAGAGACTTACCCAGAGTCTTTAGCTCACTATCTTTCACAGAGAAGAAATATCCCAAACATATCAGTCTTTGTCCTACCCTGGGGCAGTCCAGCACCGAAATGCTAGGCAATTCTCCTCTGAACAAGAGTACCAACAGCATCCCCAGACACGTGTTTCGGTCTGGTTGGACCTCATCAGTAGGGAGGTGCTGTTCTTAGAGAGGCACAGCTCCATCCTACTGATGAGGTCCAACCAGACCGAAACACGTGTCTGGGGATACTGTTGTACTCTTGTTCAGAGGAGAACTGCCTAGCATTTCGGTGCTGGACTGCCCCAGTGCAGGACAAAGACTGATATGTTTGGGATATTTCTTCTCTGTGAAATATAGTGAGCTAAAGACTCTGGGTAAGTCTCTCGTAACCAGGACTAATGTCTGGCAGAGAGACTCCCAGGACCCTCCTTGTCAATTTACATAATATGGATGTAATAATTGCATCCTATAAGATGTTTTAGAACATTAAAAAAGGTACCGCTAAACGTTTTCAAGTTAAGATGTCACTCCAATCTACTACAAAAAAGTGCCCACACTACGGTCTGCAAGTCAAACATTGTATTGACCTACACCTATTTCCAAATATCTGCCTAAGAAAACTGCTCCACACTTAAATCTCTGATAATAAGTGTCAAAATGGCGGCTAATAAAGTAAATTAAAAAAAATGCATCCACTGCAAAATAATCCAACTCCTCTTCAACAAATCTTAAAAGACCTAAAAGTGACTCACCACCTCTACTTGGTATTTCTGACTCATTCTTGCTGAAATCAGAGCACTTAAACCTTTTATTGAGACTACAAATATCAAACTGCAGCAGTTAGATTACAGATGGATGGGAGTTAACAACAGAATAGAGGAAGTGGAGAGGAGAATTGGGGTTATAGAAGATTTATACCCTCGCGTTGTACAAGTAGAAAAATCCATTAAAGAGCACCAAAGGCATAATGAAGACTTAGAAAATCGCAGCAGGCACAACAATCTACGTATCTCAGGCCTACCGGAAGGCTCTGAAGGCACTAACCCCATTGCTTTTCTACAAAAATTCCTACCAGCCATTCTACATCTGCCCTCGGAAACAGCACTAAATATACAGCGAGCCCATAGAATTGGTCAACATACAGTCTCAACCACCTCTCGCCCGTTACCCAGACACTCATATTTTCCCTCTTGGAATACTCTCAGCTTCAACTCATCATATCTACAGCCAAGGAACGCAAATCCCTCATTTGGCACAGAAACAAGATTTTCATTTCCCAAGATGTGGCCAGAAGTACAGCCCAAATAGAAAAGTTTTCCTATCCTTGTGCTCTGCCCTGAAGCAGCTCAACATCCGATACGGATTATATCATCCATGTTACTTTAAAGTAACACATGAAGGTCGCACAGCCATGTTTGAGGATCCAACTAACCTTAGGTCCTTCATTCAATCCTTTAAAAGTGATAGCATGGACACTTCCTCACCCGCAAGTGCCTCAACCTCGTCTATCATTTTAGAATTTACCCTAGTCCTTTTAACGACCCAGTTCTTCCCTGTTCTTTCTCCCATGCCCTGTTTGATCTCTGAAGTAATTCCTGTCTCCTTGCTCATATTCTCTCAGTCTATGATCAAACCCCCTACTCCAGTTCCTGATCGCCAATGTACTATCCTTTTGTATCACTGTTTGGGTATATATGTTTAAAATCACATTACTATGGCTAAGGCTAAGATTCTAATATTGTGCTACAAGTATAAGATGCATGCTTATCATTACTTATTTGTTTAAATGATCTTTAAGTGTTTTACATGGAACATTAAAGGATGAAAGAATCCCATTAAGAGATGCAAAATGATATCTCACCTAAATAAATTTAAGCCATTGATTGCATGTTTACAAGAAACTCATTTATCCAATATAGAGACAAAGCGTAAGTCCCTATGTGCTAAGGAGGTTATCAAAGAACTCTTCTCTATACTAAGAGAACTTGAATCACCACTGCCCCCTACAGAGGACTGCATCAAAGACAAGGCTTGGTGTAACAATATCCAGCTCGCCCTCGCTAACAAAATTGCCCTCCTACAAACCAAGATAGAAGCAAAAAAGCTAGCCTTGCCTTCAAGCAAAACCCCAGCAGCAAAACTAACCACACTACCCATATCTGCCCATCTTTCCACTTCTCACCAGTCACAGAAGAGGAAGTAATCAAGATAATCGCCAGCCTCAAACCATCCAACTGCAAAGGTGACATTTGCTCAGCATCCGTCATCAAAGATGGTGCTAATGAGTTAGCCCCTCTCATCACCTCTCTGATCAACTCCTCCTTCAAAAACTAAGTGGTCCCCAACAACCTTAAAGAAACGTGGGTCCTACCCCTGCTACAAAAACCTAACCTAGATCCCAACATCCCCACAAATTACAGACCAATCACCACAGTCCCATTTCTTCTCAAAATCTTGGACAGGGTAGCCTATCTCCAAATACAACAACATTTGGAAGAAAACAACCTCCTAGGCCTGCGACAATCCGGCTTCAGACCAAGGCACGGGACTGAAACTGCCCTCTTGGATCTAAAAATCCAAATGGATGACGTCAAAGACAAGGGCAAACTGGCCATCTTGCTCTTGTTGGATCTCTCTGCTGCCTTTGATCTGGTTGACCACCAGATCCTAACTCAACACCTCTCCTCGGCTGCTGCATTCTCTCAGAATGCCACTAAGTGGATCCAGTCATTCCTGTCTGACAGGGCGACTAGAGTCTTCGCCCCCACTGCGGCTGCGGACCCTATCCCAATCACATGTGGAGTGCCGCAAGGCTCCTGCATTTCTCCCACACTTTACAACATCTTCACGAAACTCCTATTTGACCGTCTTGACGATCTGGGTGTCAGCTACACTAATTATGCAGATGACACCCAGGTCCTCATCACGCTCACTGGCAGCTATGAAGAAGATGCTGCAAAGCTTAATGGTATCTATTTAGAAATCCAAGCCTAGATGGCCACACACAGTCTTTGCGTTAACGACGATAAAACAGAATTGCTTATCGTAGGCTCCCAGGCTCGCCTCAACAAACTGGACCAAAGGTACCAATCCTTTACCATTGATGGCAACATCATAAAAGTCTCCAAAGAGGTTAAAACATTAGGTGTATATCTCGATTTTACCCTATCACTAAAGAAACAAATAAACCATCTCAGCCACCTCATACACCAATAAATTGATCAATGCCTGTAGGCCTTTCCTCTCCACCTCTAGCTGCCTCACCCTATCTAGAGCGCTGATATTGTCTAAATTAGACTATTGCAACACACTCTACTTAGGCACTACCACTAAAAACCTGAACAGACTCCAGATCCTGCAAGATAATGCACTAAGATGTGCCCTCAACCTCCCTTGCAAGGCGCACATATCCACGGTTAGAATAGAAGTCCACTGGCTCCCGATCCATGACAGAATTAAGCTAAGAACACTGGTCATCACCCACAAGTGCCTATCACATACTGCCCCACGTTACCTTTCTGACAAATTTGCTAGACACTGCCCCATTAGATCCACCAGAACACCTTACCTACACCAACTAAAAATCCCTAATTATAACCTAAAAACAGCAGGGGGCTCCAGTTTTCCAGTGCTTGCAGCACAATGTTGGAACACCCTCCCCACTACAATTAGATCAGAAGCCGCATTCTGGCCATTCAGAGCCATGGTAAAATCATGGCTACTAGCCTAAACAGCCAGACTCTCACCGACATGACCAGCTAGCCACCGCACTCTACCTGTAGTAATGTTTACTCTACCTACAGCCTATTCAGGACCAACCTGTAACCCGGTCCACATTAGCCACTGTAACTTATTTTTCTTTTTTTGCATATTCTCTGTACATACTTTTCTTGGTATATTCTACTCTTGTATGTAAACATTCAGAGCCTGGACTAATGTACGCTCTGTCTGTTGTTCTATGATGCTCGTGTAACGATATGTAACTCTGCTGTACACATGATTATGCGCCCAGTTACCTGAGGGTTCGGATGCGCTTTATAAATAAACAAACTAAACTAACTAAACTACAGTCCAGCAGTATCCAAAAAAATTGAATCATCATATTAATAAGTAAAAAACAACCCTTAACAATTGTAGACTAAGATGCTGACACCAATGGAAGATGGGTTTGGGTAAAACTTTTAATTGATTCAATACACGTTTCTATCTTAAACTTTTATGGTCCCACATTACCAGATCCCACCTTTTGCATATCTATCAAACACATGATACTCAAAAACAATTTCACTAATTTCATTATGTGTGGGGATATTAATCAGGTCCTTGATCCATTTCTGGATCGAAAATCCAGCTGTATGTTTAAAACAAACAAAACCCACAAATCCTTTGTTAATTGTCTAGCCGAAACAGGTTTAATTGACACTTGAAGACTATCCCATCCCACAGAATTAGATTATACCTTCCATCAACCCCCAGACAATACACTATCATGCCTAGATTATATATTTGCAATTAAAACCCTCTCTGGCTCAATTGTAGATTCTAAAATCTCTAATATTATCATCTCAGATCACGCTCCTGTAATTACATCCTTCTGTCTTTCAGATGTGAACAAAACCACTAGTAGATGGAAACTTAATAATTTACTCCTACAGGACCCACAGTTCACTCAATCCATTCAATCATTTATCCAACAATATTTCATTAACAATCAAGACGGTGACACTTCAGTTGTAAATAATTGGGATCCGTTTGAAGCAGCTTTAAGAGGTCATATTATGGCCTTCTCAGGTAAAAAAAGAAACTAAGAAAAAATAATTTAGACAAGCTTAATTCCCAATTTCCCCAAGTTGAGCAATGCTACTATTTAGACTCTAGCTCGACCAACCTTTGGCAGGTCATAGCGTTGCGCTTAAAAATCAATAAACTAATCACAGAACTTGCTGCTGGGATAATACTTAAATATAAAACAAAAATATATCGAACATCAAATAAAGCTGGTAAAATGCTTGCCTCTTATTTAAAAACAAAAAAGGAAAAGTTCCATATTTCCCACATCAAGGATTCTCATGGCATTTCTCATCATAGTTCAAAAGATATACTTGATTGCTTTAGGAAGTTCTGTGCTGATGTATGTATATACCCCCGAAAGTCCTATTCCTATTAAAAATGTTGAATCCTTTCTTAACAATATCCGTCAAACATCATACCCTCAAACAGACCTTTCCCATCCAGATAATGACATTATATCTATAGAGATTATTAAAGCTATCAAAGGATTGGGTAAAGGGAAAGCACCAGGTCCTGATGGATTATCCACTGAATTATATATTAACTTATCTAAATTTCTAGCCCCAAAACTTAAAACACTATTCTCATATTTTATTTCCCAAAAATCGTCTGGTTCATTTTCAGAAGCACTACTCATTATATTCCCCAAACCAAATAAGACCCTATAATTCTTAGTAATTATTGACCCATTTCCCTCATTAACTTTGAAAGTACAAGTTTCCAAAAGATACTAGCCAATAGAATTGAATCCTCACTTCCTACTCTCATTAATTCAGACTAAACTGGCTATGTGAAAGGACGTAACATATCCTCAAATGCTAGGCTATTCCTTAATGCCATTAACTTAGCGGCTAAAGACAAAAAATATAAACAAGGATAACCAGCCATAGCATTAGACGCGGAAAAAACCTTTGACCGTGTTAATTGGAAGTTTATGTTTCAAGCCCTACACTGGCACAGATGTGGCAAAAATGTTATCTCCCTGATCAAACTCCTATACTCATCCCCCAAATCATCTATTTATTTAAATGGCCAAACGTCCTTCTTCTTTCCTCTACTAAGAGGAACTCGGCAGGGATGCCCCTTTTCACCTATATTATATATTCTTTCACTTGAATCATTACTGGAACTAATACGATCCAGCAAAAATATCCCAGGCATTCCTGCGGGTACCTCATGTACCAAAATAGCGGCGTATGCTGATGATATCCTTATTCTTATCAAGAATTCCAAACTTCACCTACCCAATCTACTTAATGCTCTATCTCAGTTTGGTCAAGTATCAGGATACAAACTAAATAGAGAGAAATCAGAAATTATACCCCTAAACTCCTATTGCTATAAACATGATATTGCCATCTTTGGTTTTAGGGTATTCATTTTTCCCCTACAATCCAAGACACTATCAAACTTAACACTAGGATCTTATTAGACACCCTTAAAGATTTGACATCCAACTGGTCTCCCCTTTACCTCTCTTGGTGGGGACGTCTAGATACAATTAAAATGATGCTTTCCCCTATTGTACTATACTGCCTACAGCTTCTTTCTGTTCCTCTATCTCTTTCCTTTTTTCAAATCTATATACTCTATTTTACTAAACTTTCCATGGGCATAAGAAAAAGCAAGAGAATGGTCTTATCTAAACTAAAATCACCTTATGAAATGGGTGGGATTAGATTCCTAGACTTCAAGTTATCCCACTCTGCATTTCTCCTAAAACAATCCCGCCACTGGTTTGCAGATCCTGAAATCTCAGATACCACACAATGGTGCACTTTATAAAAACACTCAGCTTACCCTTACAACGTCACTGACCTCATCTACATATTTAAACATACATCCATGAATGTATTGGACTCCATTAAAGCATCCGTCTCAGACCCACAAGCCTTTCTTTTCCCTCATAGCAAAACTCCCAATAAGTACCTCTCCCCTTTAACATGGCATAACAAACGTATTGTGATTAATAACAAGGCTTTGAATCACAGATCATGGATAAAAAAGGAATTAGATTCATTCAACAAATTATTCATGGCCCTTCCATTCTATCTTTTCAGCAAATATCATCCAAATTTGTCATTCCCCAAACCGGACTTTCAGTACTACAACAAGTAATTAATTCCTGTCCAGATGCACTCAATAAATTCTCTAATGAGGTTCTTTCTCCAGATGCCTTCAGACTACTACAGCTTACCATGATCAATGATGTGAGAGCCTCAGAATTTTATAATATGCTCACCTCAACATTTGAAGTTTGCTCTATTCGTCTTAAATGGGAATATGGCTTAGGATGCACATTTGATGATCATATTTGGTACTGTTTGTTCTCTAAAATCAAAAATATATCAGTCTCAGCAGTCTTATTCATAGAGCATTTATTACGCCTGCTAAGCTAGCAAAGGCCAAACCTAATCATGATGCTAAATGCTGGTCATGCGGTCTGACTCCTGCTTCATATATGCATATGTTCCTTGAATGTCCATTTACTTTCAGGTTTTGGCAAGACATTTGGAAGTTCATCAAGCTTATTTTCTCTGTCAATATTCTGTTATCCTTTTTAAAAGTCTTTTTAGGAAGTTTGGCCTTTAAAAAAACATCCCCCCTGACTCAGCCAAACTCTATGATGTATTAATTTGCATAGCTTTGAAATGTATAACAGATACATGGAAAAATTTCTGATCTCTCTCTACCAGAGGATGGTGGAACATTCATAGAATGGAATTGTGTAAAGCTAGCAATTTGAATACAATCCCTAAATATAATGCTAAATGGTTTTTTATTTGTTCTCTATCTCAATTGTTTCAATGTAACTGTGCATGGTTCTTGAACCTACATACTGATATTCAATCTATTAGTTATCTGTTTTTAATCTCACTCATAAGCCTGTCATATATTATTATTATTACAGTTGCAATAACAATCTGATCAAATAACGCATTATACCCACCTTCCCCCTTCCTTCCTCCCATTTGTTTCTTGTATGTTCTCTGTCTGTCTACCAGTATGTCTCCCCATTCTTCTTTTCTAATTCACCCTAATTAGTTTACAAGTTCATTTTGTTAACATCTGTTAACCATTAGTTATACGCTCCACTTGATGTCTGTAACTTGCGAACACTTGTATTATCATTATTATCTCAAACAATAAAAACATTATTAAAATTAAAGAAAAGGTTAGAGAGAGCAAAACTCAGGCTTGCCACAGCTTGACATTCTGATTTCTCAGCGGGACATTCTGATGGATGGGTTTTTATGGCCCTTTGCAGCAGTTGTCTTTGTGGGATTCTCAATAGATGACATCAAGCTACGGGCATATGCTGTGGCACATCACTTGCACCAGTGGAACTGTTTGCTGACGATGTTTTTTCCCAGGGCTCAGTGTCAACACTGCTCTTGCTCATAGAAGGCCTTGGATGTGGGTCCTGCTGCAGCCTTTATTGATTTCAATCTGGGAAAGTATAAACCCAATATTATTATGTTTTACAGCACCCAGAAAGCAACTGGTTAGCATGGTCACATAAATTGAAAACAGAATGTCAAATTCTTACTTTCCTGGTGCTAAGTCTTCACAACCACTACTAGTGTTCATCTGCCAAGGTTATAGTCCAGTGGTCTGCAACGTGCAGGTCTCCAGATATTTTGAACTGTGTTTCCTATGAGCCTCACTACAGTGCAAGCATCTCAAAAGCCAAATGTTGCACACCATTGCTGTTGTCTAACTGTAATGGTGCCCCCTCCTGTACTCTATTTTTCTCTCTCTCACTCTGCCTTTCTCTCTTCCACTTTTTCTCTAACAACCATTTGCAACATTATATTTTTCATGACACCACTTTGAAATTCCCACTTCTTTGCTGATGGCACTTTCACCTTGTTCTCTCCTATGGACCACTCTCAGCTTCTCTGCTTTCCAACCCTGTCTGACTGTTTTGTGTAACAAACAGCTACAATTCAAACTTTAATTATATAAGATGGTAGCATATTATCAGATGTGAGAGTTGTTTAACTCTAAAGTTGTATTCAGCAAGTACACCCCAATAATGTATCATTTTGAAAATATGAAAAAGTTAAATGTCGCTAAAAAAAGTGATTAAAGTTTGTTGATGTGGGCGTGCGTGGTGCTTAGGAGGCCGGTGAGCACATGCACATTGTTTTCTTGAGTGACATTGCATGTTATACTAGAATTTTCGTTAAACACCAACTTTATGTGTGTTATTATGTGCTCGAGTGGCATTGTGGGGCAGCTAGGCTACCCATTGCTTAATGTGGCATGACATTCTTTTTCTGGGCATCTATGATTAAGCAAGTATGATAAGTGTTATTATGTAGCTAGGCTGCTGTTTTGGTCCATCCAGCTTAGTCGTGTATTACTATGGCATGGCATTTTATACCATGTATCTATGAAACAGCAAGCATGATACATGTTATTATGTGACTAGTCTAGCCATTTCATATTGTGGCATGACATTTTTTTATGGGGCATCTATGATTAAGCAAGCATTATAAGTGTCATTACATAGATAGACTTCTGTTTTGGTCTAGTCAGTCTAGTCATGTCTTACTGTGACATGGAATGTTGTACAAGGTATCCATGATAAAGCAAGCATGATAAATGCTATTACCTGACTAGACTGGCTTGTTGTTGCAACCAGTCTAGCTCTGTCTTTCTGTGGTGCAACAAATTGTTTACTGTCCATTTTTTATAAAGCAAACATGATAAGTGTTATGAGTCTAGACTGGCACTTTGATGCAACCAGTCTAGCCATGTCTTATTGTGGCATGACATTAATATTACTATATTATTTTTACTGGACATCTATGATAAATCAAGCATAATATGTGTTATTATGTAGCTCTATAAGCATTTTGATCCAGCCGGTCTAGGCATATCTTATTGTGTCATGACATTCTGTACTAAGCATCTACAATAATGCAAGCATGGATGAAACGTGTTATTGCTTGACTAAACTGGAATTTTGGTGCAGCCAGTCTAGCTACGTCTTCCACTGGCATTTATTTTTAATTAACATCTATGATAAACAAGCATATACAAGTTTTTACATATCTAGGTTGGCCTCCATTGTTGACATTTAGGGCATGTTTTCTTATTGTGGTGCATCATTTTGAATGGCAAAGCCAACTGGAGTATGTTCTTACGTTAGGGTATGGGTTTATATAGATGGAACCGGCTAAGAAATGTTTTCTTATTGTATCTTTTCTGGCTTTATGTGCAAAGCAAACATGAGAATTGTATTAAATGGGACTACCAGCATATATTGGTATATAAACTGTCCATGTCTAGCCATTTGTGGAAAAGGTATGTACATGTGTTGGGAAATGCTCCTGTGGACTGTTAATGGCTTGCATATTTTGGATGTATTCATGATTTACCCTACAATGCTGATTGCAAACTGTCTGATCTTTCACCCAATTCTTCACAAAAAGTGTTCTGTAAAATGCACCATTTGAGCCCATTATTCGGAAAATTGCACTGGGGGGAGAATAGCCCCCAAACCCTGTTTTGTAGGTTTGAGTTTCCTACACTATGCTTGGTACTTGGATGTAATTTGTGGTGTCATCACTGTGCTTAGGGGCTGTGCAATGGGGACACAGTTAATGTGGCTTAGCTTACAACAATTGCCAAATGTCACAGGATGTGTTGCTTTAAAATGCACCTTAATGTTATTTCAACTAACCTATTGCAATGAATTGCAAGGGTTTTGTTGCAATGAACTTATTCATCTTACAGTCGGGTGACTAAAGTTTTTGCCTGAAAAAAACAAATGTACATGTACATTTTACAGGGTCAGCAATATCAACCCGGCTCAGATGACTTTCCCATAGGAAGATAAATGTTTTGGGGGCTTATAAGTTAGGTGACGTTTGAGAAATCCCACCATACTTTGCAACCAAAAAGTATAGATCTGACTCTTAATGATTTTGCTAATTTTCGTGCCGGTTTACCAAAGGGAGTGCGGGGGCAAAGTTGTCAGGGTGGCCCCACACTTTTCAAAATCTGTATCGACTTGAATGGGAAAAAATTGTGCTTGTGTCTACAACTTGAACCTGTGAATGGATTTGCACCAAACTTGCACCAAACGTGTGTGAGGATTGGCAGCCTGCACCTGAAAGTGTGCTTTTGGAGTTAATCTGTCCATCCGTTATTTAAAGAATGTGCAAAGAATATGTGCCAGCACACTTAAAGTGATATCTCTGTCTGGTCTGTGGACTAACTTCCTGATTCATTGTCCACAATCAGGCAGCCACATCACATCTGTGGACACCAGGCAAGAAAGCCGATTACGGAACCAAGAAACATGGACTGCTTCAAAATACATCGAAAAGGGTGCAAAGCTGGGTCAACAATCTATGGCAGCTGTCTGCGGACACTGCGGAATAAAAAAGACTACAAAACAGATTTGTGGTTGTGTAGGGGATCTAAGATTGCATAGGGAGCATGGGGGAGGGAAGAAAACCATATGATATATGTGTTGTTGTGTATTAAAAGGCTTTACGTTTTCTTTGGTGTTCACGGTCACCTCCCTTGGTTGCAGCCATCAGGAGACACCACATGCACCTTGCATTATTTTACACTTTTAAAGAACCCTGCTGTGTCCTTACCTTGTTATAGTTAATTCCCGTGCTCATTTTATGAGTTCAAACTGCCCCAGTGGTTCTGGCGCTTCACACCCACCACCTTCCTTTGTGACAATCAGGTATAATTTGAGCACATCAGAGCAAAGCACTGATGCTAAGCCTTCTTTGCATGTTGTGCCTGGGAAGCTGGGAGCCAGGACACTATGGTCTTTAATGGCCCTCAATAGATGCTGCATCCATTCAGGAGTCCGCCTGTCCATTCATACCCAACCGCAATTTGTTTCTCCTTTTGCTTCGTTTTACTTGTCCCCTCTTTCCAATTCTGCTTTTCCCATGAGACTAGTAGGCACTTGTTTCTCCCTCTCTAATCTCTCCTCCCCACCTCCTGCCTCTGCCCCTCCTGACACCATGCCAACCTCTTTGATGAGAATCATCAGCAAGTAGTAAGCACTATATGAAGCTGACCTATCCTCTCCTCCCCAAGAGCCAAACCTAGGGCTCAATACTCTTCCCCTTTCTGTTTTTTTGTCCCCATAAAGCCCATTAGAACACCTTCAAACACTACTGGCCCACCTGTGGACCACCAGCATGCAATACTCCCAATTCACCTTATCACAAATACATCTGCCTTATACTAAAATTAATTTCATCAAACTCCTAACACACCCTTTTACAACAACCCCCTACCCCAAACCAGTCAATCACTCTCATCCACAAGAACTCCTCAACCTTTAAAATGAACCCCCAAATCGAGATCCCAGATTGTGAAACTCTGAGTGTCACCATCTATCTGCCAAACTCCCAAACTGCCCAACTCATAATTTTTTAGTGGGCATCCGACATGAATATCACCTTCACCAGCTCCCTGATAGAAATCTGTACTTCTTCAGTGAGAAACACCACACCACTCTTTGGACTAGCTGATTTTAGTTTTATTTCAATGAACCCTCAGACGTAATTGCCAACTCCTTTAGCTCTGTCCTGAAAGAACTGAACTTTGTAATAACATCATCCAATCCCACTCATGTCAAAGGTCCAACCCTAAACTGGGTGGAAACATACCAGGCCAACTCCAAAAATCACCACTTTACACCAGTAGATTGGTCAGACCATGCATTAATCTTTTTTTTCAATTATCTGCCCCCCCACCTTGCAACAAGAACATATTGGCCACCTCCTATCAAAATATAAAATATGTAACCATAAAAAATCTTGTCTTGGACAAACTAGATTCTAAAATGTCAGCAGATGCCTCCACAAAAGATATAGCCAATACATACTTTAACAACCTCTCCTGCCTCACAGACTGATTGGCTCCCCTTTGATCCAAGGAAATACAACTAAGGGCCATGAATAGCAAGTGGTACAATACTGATCTGCAAATGCTCAAAAAGAAAGTATGTAATTTAGACCAGTTATGGAGAAGAAAGCCCTGCACACTCAATTGCCGCCAGCTGATACCTGTGAGGCAAAATCACAAATTCTCTATCATAGAAGCAAACAACGACTTCTTCACAGAAAAAATCGACAGTTGTTAACTCAGCAAAAGTGATTTTCAAAATCCTTGATAGATAAAAAAAACATCAGCACACAAATATAAAGTGTTGACACTTACACTTGCTTAGTATAACATGTTCCAATCATACTTCCCAGATAAAATAATGACTAGAAACAAGATTTCCAAGAGACTGGTAACATTACCCCTACAAGGTGCAAACCAATCACCTCCCCTAATGTTACACGCTACAAACCTGCTCTTGGAATTCAATATCACTCTAGTTTGCCATATGACATTAAATCTGTCACCCACAATCTAAACCCTACCCCATGCCATGGAAACCCTTGTCCATTTATGGCCCTAAATATATGTACATCATATTTCTCTGCTAATCACCAAATGTGTCAACTCATCCTTGACGATGGCTCAATGCTGGAAAATCTCAAAGCAAGTTGGATCTTGTCACTTTTGAAGAAAGAAAAGTTGGATCCAGAAATGTTCCAAATTTATTGCCTCATTTCCAATGTCCCATTTCTGTCAACAATCCTTCATAAGGGAGCCAACACACAGCTGAAAGCACACTTAGAATCCAAATCTCTACTGGGAGACAGACAATCCAGTGTTCCTCCCCATAGACGTTTAAACCACCTTGACACACTACTCTGCATTGTAGATCAAGGATTTTCTGACCTTCTGAAGCATCTAGATCGCTCAGTGACTTTCGACACCCAAGACCAAGCTATCCTTCTATATCTCTTTAAGGAGCCAGCCCAAGCATCAGATAAAACAACAGCACAGGTAGATTAATTTCTTAAAAACAGAACTTCTTGAGTGAAACTGGGATCCTTAGGCCCTCATTACGAGTTTGGCGGTAGCCACGCCGCTATTGGCGGCATGGCTGCCGCCGAAATCGCGTCCTGGTCCGGGCCCTCAGAAAGAGGAATAACCGGGCCATTCCGAGTTCGGAAGGCCTGGTAATTCCTCCCTCCAAGGACCCGGTCCTTCCCCATTCCCATTTCAGCCCCCATAGGGCTGATTGGGAATGGGAGAGGGAGCAAACAACGGGCCATTATGAGTTGGCCCGTTGTTTGCTCCCTCTTCCCCTCGCGGGACCCGGTAAGCACACCTGGTTTGACCAGGCGTTGCTTCCTGGGTCTCGCGAGTGGACCTCGTAATGAGGGGGTACGGGGTAAATGTTAGGCAGAAACCTGTGCAGTTCCCTCTGGGACAACTGCAAAAAGTTTAAGTCTATAGGAGTTAGCAGTAAACCCAATTGGTAGCAGTCCGCACCACCCAGATTTACCTGGTAGCTGTGGCTGAGCAGTCAGACTTCTCTCAAGATGAGTTAGACCGTATTTGGAGTATACAGGATAGGGCAATTTACACAGTAGAACAAGCAGACACTGATCAGAGCTTGGGTGTAAAGATATATAATTATTTATTTAAAAACACATCTATGGAAAACACACTGGCACTAATATGGCAAACAACTTCAATCACAGTTACTATAAGTATATATCAATCCCATAACAATATTTCGACAAGTCTAGGTTCAACGGCACCACTTATTTGCAGACAGAGGTGAATGCTTTAACCTAGATGGCACTCTAGTATTCGTTAGAAAGGGAGAGAAAAAGGCAGGGTATGAAACCAACTCAGTACCAACACTTTTACGAAACAAATGCAAGGCAAGCAAGGCATGGTCTACTGTAAATCACAAAGTTCAGAGGCCAGGCCCACTCGGAGAGAGGCAAGGGCGATATGTCCCAAAAGTACCACAGTGGAAATGCACTTCAAGTCTTTGTAGCAAAATGTCACAGAAAGGTTGGACCAGTTTAGAACAAAAGTTTAAGACGGTCTGGAGGCGACCCAATGGAAAGGTAAGGATTTAAGACACCTCACGCTAACCGTTTTAAGGGAAGCCAGGCGGACACAGTACCTTGAGAGTGAAGAGGCAGCTCCGGCGGGGGCAGTTGTTCCTGGTGGTGGATGCATGCCGGGGCTTTGCCAGAAGAGGAGATGATCTCGTTGTCGAGGAAAGTTGAAGATCGTTGCACCACCAGGGAAGAGACCAGCCGCGGAGTGCTCAATCACAAGGCACCACCTTTTGGTCGCGGTACAGTGGTTAGTGGCTGTCCAGTTGCCGGGGTGCTCAGCACGGGCAATTCGACCACTAGACATCCTGGAAGCGAAGATAAAGCAAGGGACTGGTTGTTCCCACCAGTCAGGGGAAGAAGACTCTCCAGCAGGGAGATCTCCTCTGTCGTTGGGAAGTGGTGAGTCGGTTCAGCAGGGCTCCACCGGAGGTGTCGTCGTTGCAGGTCAGCTCAGCTTTACCCTCGTCGGATTCTTAGGTCCTGTGGCGACTTCTAAAGTTCCAGTCCCAAAAGCCCTGCTTTTATGCAGAAAACCCCCATTCATTCAGCCTAGCTGTCAATCAAACATGCTAAGTGGTGAGCGGGGCGGCTCACCACTCGGGCCAATCACACCAGAGGCAACTCAGTCCAGGGTGCCTAAACCCCCTCCCACACCCCCTGTGGTACCCAGACAGAATGGCACCACTCTGGAGGGCTTCTGTGCAGAAGCCCACCAAAAGTGGAACAAAGGGCTCAACCTTTGGTTCGGAGTTAAAGAGGCGAACACATACGCCATTTTAAAAACCGAGTTCTGGCAGAAAATACCAACCGGTGGATTTATTTAAGACAAATAAACTGGTGGTTTTTTAGAGACTAATGTGAAAAAGTATTAGCCTCGAACAATGGGAAGAATCCCATAGGAATATATTCGCGGTCGAATATAAAAAGTAGTATCCACTGCCATCAGCCAAAACTCGACGAGGGGGATGGGACAGTGCCCCCTCGAACAACAGACCGAGGGGTAATCGAATTACCCCTACCAGTACGTCCACAATAGGATGGTTTGTACTAGTTCTGTTAGTAAATTTAGGTCTAGTAAAGCCAATGGTGACTTTACATGCCCTGGGAGACAGTAGTCAGTCCAGGGTATGGAGTCTATGGTGGGGATCCTCTAGGACACCCCAGTGTTACGGCATGGAGGGTGCGGTGTAACACACATAGCAAAACACATGAGGCCCTATGGAGTAAAAGACCCCATAGCCCATAGAACACATTGGCCCTCATTACGACCCAGGCGGTAAGGGGTTTACGGCGGCGTAAACTTCGCCGACCCTTACCGCCTGAGTACGAGTTCCCGTAGCGCCATGGTGATTTTAACGCCTGCTTTTTGCAGGCGTTAAAATCCATGGCGCTAAGGGACCTTGATGTTAATTACGCCACCGTAATTTACGGTGGCGTAATTAACACCTTCCCCACTCCCATTATGCCCTGTGGGGCAAAAATGGGAATGGGGAAGGGTAAATGGGGATTGGGGACTTACCGCCCCGCCAAGGTCGGAATGGGGCGGTAAGTCCGCCAACCACCATGGCGGAGTTGGCAACTTAGCGCCATGGACCATGGTGCTAATAGCACCATGGTTCTCCGCCAAGGTCGTAATGAGGGCCATTGACATTCAAAGAAATCAACCACAATCATGTCCAAGAGTGGGAGGAAAAGAGTCTCACTCTTGGCAGGATGAAAAAAACAAACTCCAGAAATCCAGCAAAGCTGCTGGGGGACTCACCAAGTTAGGAAATTCAGCCTAAACAGAGAATTCTCCCTAACAGTAAACGGCGCCGGCACCTTTTACGTCGCTGTTTACCCCGTAGCGCCAGGGTCGTAATGAGGCCCTTAGTATCTGAACACATTAAGGTTGAGTTTGGTGTGCCCCAGGGTGCAAGCATTCTCCACTACTATTCAATCTTTTTTTATTATTAATTTGCTCTTAGTTCGAACAAGCACACTTTTAGCTATTACATAATAAACTCCTTTCACTTCTTAAATACCTCAATAAAATAAAGTTTTACCGTGTACAATTTCACAAAATTACAAATGCTAAAAGAAAGAAAAACAAACACACCATACAACAACACAATCCATTATTTCAAACCCAACATTTTTCACTTTAACTCAGTTCCTAATTCAACAAGCATTTCCTGTTTCAGGTAATAGTTGTTTTAAAAAAACTTGTATTGTTAATGATAGACTCAAATAATTAAAAACTGAACAAAATAGCCTACCAATCGTACCTCTAAATGTATATAGTCTGGAGCTTCTGATTTCGGCCAGATTAGTGCAATCTACCAGAAAATGCGTACTAGTCTCTAGGTTATTGGAAATGCTAGAAAATCTGCAGCATCTCTGCTGTGGGCTCCATGCTTCTATCGTACCCACAACTTCACTTGAGAGAAGTACACTGATTTGCATGAAGACCCTCTTAAAGAACTTATCATGCAATTTCAGTAAACATGGTGGAATGTGGGCCAACGGCTTCACTTCATTTCGGAAGTTGTTAAACACTTTATCTGCCGCACACTGGTTGAGGGACTTGATCCAATCTCCCCTTCACATTTTTATTTTTAGTTCTTGGGGGTTTGAAATGAAACATTTTTCATCACAATCCACTACCCTTAAGATTTCAAAACATTCCTCTTTTCACTTGACCAGCAGCACTACATCTCCTATTTAAAGGACTTCAGTCAGAATGCAAAACAAGGAGGAGTCATTAGCCAGCAAACATTTTTTATAAGAGGTGATTTGCTTCCAACTCACCATTACTTGCAAGGAAAGTAATCCCAACTTCTTGATTAATTGAATCGGGATGCGGTTAAGCAGCCCCAACATTTTTTTTTTTTCCTGAAGACTCCTTGGAGCCTGTTCCAAATAATGGACTTAAGAGCATATTTGCACGTCCACTCCATATGTAATTGTGGGGACCACTTTTAATTTATAAAAGTGTAACACTGGAAGTAGTGTACTCTTGGATTCTGGTTCGACTCAACCACCTACATGTCCCCTCAAATAAATAACACGCTTCTTGCTACAAATTCCCAGCTGATGCTACTTAAACAAATCTGACCCATACTAATAGAGTCACACTCTGTCACTATTTCCAGGGCAATTGTAGGAGCTAGTCTACACTACTGCAACTTCACCTATGCATGCACCACCAGATCCATTATTCACTGCCTTCAACTACTTCAAAATACTGCAGCCTGCATTGTGAAATTCCTCTGAATATGTGCCCACATATCCCCAGCTTTATAGCTGTTCCACTAGCTTCCTATTACATCCAGAATCTGTTTGAAACTCTTTAACGTGCCACACAAAGCCCTTTATGGACATGCTCCCATGTACTTAAAACATCACGTAAAATGGAACCGCCTTCATCACTCAGAGAAAACACCATACAAACACGCAATGCCAGTTTGGGTGCTTCCAAACTTTGGAAACACCTTCTCCCTTGACCTATGCAAAATCAAAGACCTACTAATTCACAAACACATTCAAACCTATGCATTCGGACACCTTAGGTAGCGTTCTAAAATAGTCTTGGGTTGTTGCTCTCAGCCTACCCTTCTCTGAGGTTAACGTTAAAATATGATAAGATACCTCAGACTGATTTTGATGTTAGCTGACACAATATTACTTATCATTTTAGCAGTGTGTAACATACTTTTGGTGATTTATTTATTGTATATTGATTGTGTTTGATGTTTTGGGTTTATTCGTTCCGTAATATGGTTATGGTTTTAGTCAGAGAAAGTGTGGCTCTAGCCATGGCCACAATATGTATGATTCATGTTGGTATTTGAAGAATCAATCTGAATACATTTGAAATGGGGGCTCTGGAGTGTTGGCCACACTATTTAGTTGTTATGGACAGAAAGCATGAAATACTGGATTGGCTGAGTTCTATGAAAAGGGATCAGATTGATGGAGTACTGTGGATTGATGTCCGCGTCCATCAGGATGCTCAACCAATCAGGACATTTGCTTGTGGAGAAGGAGATGAACTGCATAAGACAGGGCAGTAACTGCATTATTTCGTCTTTGCATTTCTGCAGAGCTGAACAAGTAGACTGTTAGGATCATATGAGGTGCCTGGGTTTATTGGTGGGAGAAGTATTCATAGCAGCTTGATAGCTCACAAAATGTTGGCTCAGAGGAATTGGAGGAGCAATTGTATGGAGTTAATTGCATGAAGTGGAATCAAATTGCAACATCTAGAAATGATTACATTTCATTGCGGAGGTAATAGTTTAGGGTATGTTACTTGAAAATCTTTGCAGTTTGCAATGGACTATCCATTTACATTCAGTCGGATGACTCTTTTGTCACCAACCATGTTTACTTTTTCAAGAATTACACAAAGACAAGTGTGGACAATGTCTAAGAAATTGTGTACGCTAATAGAAAGAGCCAGGCAGAATGGGAAATATGCCTGTGCATTTCTTCAAGATTTAGGAATGTTATCTTTTGAAATCGAGAAAATTCAACTTGATGCAGTAAAGAATTTTAGAAATGATGGAGTTCCTATTGAAAATATTGAAAATTAGCTTTTTGATTGCCATATTTAGAATGCAGTGAAGAATATTGTTTGTGAAAGAAATTCCATTGTGAAAAAATAGTATATAATGAAAAATTATAGGCGTGTACATTGCATATGTATTTTTGAACAACACACTCTTACAACAACCAAAAGGCTCTTTTATGAGCCAGCAGAAAACAGTTAAACAATGGAGTTGTGTTAAAACAGATTCCATTCCGTTTCTTGATTGTTTAGTCCATGTACATTTTATCATATCCGTGGACACCATTGGGGAGGAATACACAGCAAGTTACAGTATTTCTTTTGTGCTATTTTTTAACTATCAAAGGTTGCTCTCCACAGAACCTGTTGTTCTTTTGTTTTGATTTTTATGTTTTTGTTTAGTTGTTTTATTTTTATTTGTTCTGTAGGGAGAGAGGAGGGGATGAAGGGAGGGTGGATGAAGGGCCACCAACCAATGAAAAGCAAGGCTGATGGAGAAGGGAAGATGTAGATCATTACAGATAGAACTAAGGGCCTCAAAGACACTCCAGAATTCCTCTGCCTGACAGATGAGCACACCACAATATATAGAGAGGAAAGTTGTCCTCTGAAGGTAGGGGTCAATTGCTTATTGTCTAGATTGTGATGTGGCAGTTGGAAACCTCTCCCTAACTGAGGTGGTGGACATATTGGCAGCAATGAAAGAGAATGGTGATGTAGAAGTGCATGGATACCCATAGAAAGGAACTGCCTTTCTGATGGCAGCTGGATGGAACTGGGGGTGTGGCATTGCATGAAGGTAGTGCTGAAGGAGTACTGCCCATTTTGGCCATGACTGTGTGTGACTCCACTCCCAGTGCAGCACACACAGGAAGCCTGGCACTCCCCTATGGTGGTGAAGTACCTACATGCCCATGACTCCTTCTGGCTGCTGGATGTCACAGGTACTTACTTCTTCTACCTCATCATCTCCCTCCTTTTCCTCATGTGGCTCACATACTGCAGTGCGGCTGTTCCTCCTCCAGGTCCTCCATGTGGTTCTCATTTTTTTCCTGAGAGTTTTCAGAAAACCATACACCTAATATCATCAGTGACGCAGTGCCTGTGTGATTTTGGTTCTTACCCAAACCCACACTAACCTCTCTGAGAGGGAAGGGCACTGTCTTCTAAGAACCGCTCACCGACAGCAGGAACTACCATATTTATCTGTGATCAACACAGTGATCTGCATATTCTAGTTGTCTACGCACTTTGTACTTCTTTTATAACGTGCTTAATGCCGGAGACCAGTTTCTAAGCAGGAGCCCGGGATTCAAACTTGTGTTGCTATGGTTGTCCTGCTTCCAAGACAAGCACGTTGCCCCTGAGTTATCTGCCGGGCATTAGAATTGCCAATTCTAATGATATTAAATATTATTTGTTTTTCTACATTTTATAATCTTTTCTCAATATTTGGTGATACTACATAAAATATACATCTTTCATTGATATACCTACCAGTGTATATGTAAGTAGGACAACTCAATTATGTTGTGATGAAATAAAACACAATTTACCATTTCCAGGTTCTTCTTCTGCATTGATATATTCTTTTGAAAAATACAACTCAAGCCATTCTGGAGTGCTTGCCATTTCCATTACAACATAGAGTATTTATATACAAGTAGATCAAACGTTCCTAACCTTTGTATAGTTACTTTTTATATGTTTATAAATAAATGAAAAGGTATGCTTTACTTACTTTATGATTTTTCATGGTTGTGCAAATCTTGTGCTTCATTGTCTGCCAGGTAGGTTCTGAAGTGAATTGTTTGCATCGGGTGCACACTTTTCTTCAATATATGGCACTATGCATAAAGTGCCATTATAATTGTATAAACAATGTTTCCATATCCAACCTTAGATGGTAGATAAGAGAGGTTATGTTTCAGAATATGTAAATTCTTGTGGTTGTGATATTTTAAAATATCCTGTTATGTAAAAAGAAATATATAAATCATTTTATATTCCCCTGTGTGTTTGTATACTATTGATGGCACCTGTCCGCAGGTATGTCACAGACTTCCATGACTGTCAGCAGAAGTCCTACCTAGTATTTGGGGGATAGGATGTTTTTTAAGTGCATAGTTTGTAAAGCTAAGACGTTTTTAAATCAATGGGTAATTAAGTTGACCTGCTAAAAACCTTTGACATTCAGTGAATATACTCTATTAAAACAATGTTATGGTTACATTGCACTGTAGAAATCTCTCAATTTAAGTGGAAAATCTTGGTGAAAGAGACGCTATGTTTTCTAAAAAAAACAAATACATTTGCCAGTTATTGTAATGTTGCACAATCATAACTAGTGCCCTGCATGCCACTGCTCAGACTAACACCCAGGACATCAAAGATGACATCAAAAATAGCATCATCTATGACATTACTAGTCAGCAATATGGATAGAAAGTCCTTGCAAAGGATTGTGTATAGGACAATACTATCAACATATGAAGGTTTATACGTAGGTGTATTAATCTGTCGTTGCATGGAGCCCACATAAACACTCATGTGTTCCCAGGGAGTATCAGTCAGCAGGTCCTTTCCATAGAGTCAGGAGTGCCTCAGGTTAAGTTGGTTCCAGTCTCTCGTGAACAAGGCCCAATTCTCTAAATAGTTTTCATGTTCAGCCTCCATTTAATGAGGACAGGTGTTCCTTCTGTCTGTAGCCCAGTGTAAAGCCCAATGTCAGAATACCTTATACTGTGCTCAAACTGTTTTCACAATCTCCAGGATTTTTAGGTTGTGTCAGGTTTTGTAATTCACTTTATTGTTTTATATGACAACACAAACAGACAGCATTTCCAACCTTTCACGTGTAAGAGAAATATTCCAGACATAAATTGCAATGAATCACACTTTGTTTACACATTATCAGTGGCCAAATCGGAGTGGCCAGTGGTTCGTTGTAATTTCCCGTGAACAGGAAGGGCCTTTTCTTCATCCAGCAAGGCAGCCGCCATGGATGTGTCCTGATATACCACTGAAATCATCCCAGATATACTTTGCAGCCCATATGTTGTTGACCTGCCCGAAATAACGCCCACTTGATCAGCCTTTACACAGTTTGTCATTAATGATGCCAATCGAAATGCAAGAATCCTGGCCAAGGTCTTATTGTATATATTAATAAGTGATATTGGCTGATAAAACAAGCACTCTGTGGCTTCCTTACCAGGTTTCAATAACACCATGACCACTGCTTCTCTCATTGACTCTGGCAGTAGAGCATCAACCAGGGCTTGGTGATGTACCTTCAAGTTATACAGGGCCAGAATTGCTGAATAAGCCTTACAAAATTTGCAGTGAGACAATCCGGTACTGGCGCTTTTCCCGACAGTAATGCCTGGAACACCCGCTTGACTTCCTGCATGGTGACAGGTTCACATAGCCTCTCCCTTTCCTACTGACTAAACCAATATAGTGCGACCTGTTCTAGAAAACCATCAAGAAGAGCCTGTGGAACAACTGTGCGTGACAAATAC
Organism: Ambystoma mexicanum; assembly: GCF_040938575.1. NCBI lineage: Eukaryota > Metazoa > Chordata > Amphibia > Caudata > Ambystomatidae > Ambystoma > Ambystoma mexicanum. Next base: position 690,248,397 of record NC_090923.1, on the reverse strand, counting down.
AGATGCTTGGGAAAAATTCCATAACACACAAACAATTTCAAAATAAGTGTATTTCACCTTGTCTGCATCATCTTTTAAAGCATTCATATGTGTTCTCAGGTTGTCGACTCTTGCCACCCTGGCTAATACCTTACCGGGTTCTGACCCTCGTCATACCCGCAGACGGCCTCCTGACTGCTTAAAAATGCAACGTCTCTTTGTGCCACCTCCTTGAATTTTCCCAACACCTTGTGGATCTATGCCTGTATCATGGCGTCGATGAGACCATCTGGACCAGCTGCAAGGTGCTGTAGAATAATTTCACTCCCTTCCAATTCCATTCTGATAGCTCTCAGCATTCCACACTCCTTGGTTATACACCCACCTCTTGTTAAACACTGAAAAGCCTCACATAACACAGAATATGAGGCTACTGTACCCTCATTCCCTGCAAACAATTAATTGCCACTCTCAAAAATAGATGCTTGAAATACTGGGTCTGGCAGACGCTCGCTTTTAAATGTCTCTCTAGATCTAATCAGCAATCTCCCTGGAATAACTAGGTAAACACTCACTGGGACGTTATCTGACAGTTTGCATGCCAAAATGTCACAACTTGTGACCCAGCCTGCCTCTTTATTGGAAAGGATGACATAAACAATACGAGAAGCTGATTGATGAACTGCTGAGCGGAATGTGAACCTCTGCTCATTTCAGTGTCTCTCTCTATATACGTAACTGGTATGATAAGCAGAGCTTCCTTAGTTTGTGCATACTTTTAGATGATGGTCTGTGCGTCCCTCCTGTTCTATCTCACGTGGGGTTTAACACTGCATTGAAATACCCAGCCCATATTATCACATTGGCTGCATACTTCATTAGCTGCATCTCCAACCACTATAAGGTGTCTAGGGCCTCAATGTTTGGCCAATTGTAAGTAAGCAGCATGATGGTGCAGTAATGTATAACGCTAGTAACTATCAAGGCCCTACCTGCTGCATCTAGGTCGAAAGCCCAGGGACCCATGTATCAATGTCCCCACCCATCTCGAGTAATTTGAGTAAGAGGAGAAATAACAGTGACAACTCCATGTCTTCACAAACCTAGCCTCATCTGTGAGCATCAGGTGGGTTTCCTGCAGAAACGCTATCTCTGCATTATGTCTGTTCAAATATAATAGGATCCTACAAGCATCCGAAGGGCAATTGAGGCCCTTCATACTCCATGTATTGAACTGTATCCATTTGGCCATTAGTGTTATATAAAGTAAGATGCTTAGCCTCCCCTTCGCAATGTATCAATGGAAGAATCATTCATCTCTTATATAAGGAGCCTTCACTATACCACTCACAAATGTTGCCAAGAAACAATGAACACAAAACATAAGAACACCACATCCATCCACCCACTTTGCACCGACAACCACACCGACAACCTCAGAATGCCGGTATATTCCCCTCGCCAACAAACAATATGAACCATGCTCATTCACCTGTGGGCTGCCCGAGGCCCAACCATCCCATCCAACCTGTTGTATCAACATAAGCCTACATCTTGCGTAATGATTATTATAAGGCTCAAGATTGAAGAAGATATGCTCACTGTCAATCACTGTCACTGCACAGTGACAGGTCTGGGCTACTCCTGCCCTTGGATGTCTCAGTTTTCTGAGGCAATTAGTCCAGGAAATTGTCATTCTCCTCAGATATTTGAAAGATCATCTCTTTCCCCTTATATTCCCCTCAAAACTTTGCCGGAAACATCATTGCATAATTAATTCCTTTCTCTCTTAGCCTCTTCTTAATGTCAAGACATGTTCTTCTGGTAGATTAAACTTTATTGGAAAAATCCAGGGACAACCATACCTGCTCTCCCTTTGTATCTAAGAGTTCCTTTTTCCATGATCCATAAAGGGCAAGATCTCTACCATTGTAATTAAGCAGTTGAGCGATTCTCGGTCTTGCTGGATCCCCAGGAAAAGGCTATTTCCTGCTAGGGATACGATGTGCATGCTGTACAAGGAATGCTGAGTAGAAACCGTCAGAGACCCTAGCACTTCCTGCAATATAGACTCCACGAGCAACTCCATAGCCCCTACATCAGCTGTCTCAGTAATGCCCACTATTCTCAGATTGTTTCTCCTTTATCACGATTCCAAATCTTCTTGTTTATTCGACAACTCCTTTAATGCTGACTTGAGCCATCTCCCTCACTGCCATGGCAGAAACATCTTCCACCGTTGAGAGTCTAGTTTAAACTTCATCCAGCCTATCTCAGTGCTTATCCAGCCTAATTTTCATATGGTCCCCCTTGCATGTTAACATGTATAGTTTGTTGTCCAACATGTGTATACTGGTCTTCAACTGCATGCACATCTCTTTAATGCAGTGTACTTGGTGCATTGTCAGGTTGATCTGCTTGGCTGTCCATGGGGTTCAGCTCCAATAATGTCCCCTTCTTATCAGGGAAGGTGTCTCCAATGGAAGTTTGGTTTGGTGCTAGTCTGGTTTTTCCATTATGGTTGACAGTGATACCAGGGTAGTAGACATTACCCTGGAGATAATTTCCTTTTTCAGTTCTGAGTGCCTCATTCATGAAGATGTGTGTCCGGAGAGAGAATCGTTCCAACCCTAAGGTTCTGTGCATTTACCATCTAAGCATATTTATTGTATCCCAGTCACAAGCCCCCCAGTAAGCTGTCACCACCAGCAAGCGTACTTTGGCCTTCTCACCCTTCAAAGTGTAAACCTGATGCAACCCTTCACCCATCTCCTGTGTCACCACACTTGAAGGATGTTGTTGTGCCCTTGATGTTACCTCTTCCAACCAGCACACCACTAGATCTTGAGCACCTTCTCACATAGAGGGGTCTAAGCGTGCCAGCATCAGTGATAAATGAAGCCTCTATCTCCCTGGGGGTCTCTAAGATCTTTGCATGCAGTAAAGCGATCTCAAATGTGTGGTGATTAGGTATTCAGGCTACTCAGCCTCATCAGTTTGCCAAACATCCACCATAAAATATTATTACCAATCATGCAGTGCACAGGTCCCAAAGTAACTCACTTGTCCACTGGCTCACCCGTAGCGACAGATCCTGCACCATTGCTGTCTCTTTGTCTGCAGCCGCAAATATCATATGGGAGCCTACGTGCTTGCTCTTCCATGCCGTGTGCCCGTTCACATCTCAACACACAAGGCCCCATACTCAAGCTTGAACCTGCCACCAGATGGAACAGCCAAAGTCTGTCACCTACAGGAGCTGAAGTCGTGTGTCAGCCCATACACAATGTGTTCTACGAACCAAGCTGTTGCACAGGTCTCAGGTGCTAGCTGGTCAATGCGACCTGTTTCCCTTCACTGGCCACTCAAACAGTGCATATTTCAGGCTTCACATCAGCAGGGGGGCGGCAAAGAGCCGACTATGACATAAACCCTACATAGGCCCCACATCTCCTTTGTGGATTTACTGTGCCCTCTGAGTTCTCCAGCTGCTACAACCGCAGCGAGTCACCATGCCAGATCTTCCAGTATCGAGAATGTTTTTTCTGCTGCTGTTATTGAGCTTTCTCTGCCAGGGTGCATTTGCTGATCTCTGCATTCAGTGTTCTTCCCTATGGTATTGGGTACAATACATTTAGATGCTGGCAGCTTTAATGACGCCTCAGGGCCCTCTTAAATTTCCTCGCTGGCCAAGCAACCCCAGCTCTATTGCTGGGTCCCAACATTGATACATACAAAAATGCACCCCACTGGTTTCACAGGGTGTTTAACATCCAATCGCCTCACAGGTTAATAAATTGTGTGGCAAATGACAGCATCTCTGATCCAGATGTATTAGGGTTGGTACGGCACTCACTCTAGAGTGGGCATCTTGGCTGGGCTCTCGAGCACCACCTTGCCAGGCTATTTCTTAATGATGTTGCATTACATGATTGGCCTAACCTTTCGGTAATCATCATTGGCTTACCTAACAGTCAGACACTCCTATTGAATAGACACCCCCTATCTTCACTTGATGATTTTACTGTTCATGTGTGGTTATAGAAGTTGGTGGAGGTGCATTTCATTTTGTTTTAAAATTTCCAAAAGCAATATGATAACTCAGTGAGACCAATGCCATCAGGAGCCATGCTCAGAGCCATGCTCAGAGCCATGCAGAGACATCTGAAACAACCTGGTGGGATATTTCTTAATGGGGTTATAAATGTTCATTATTGGCAAAATGTAATATTTGGTGTCAAATTAAAGGGACATTTCTGATCCTCGCAACACACTCAGTCTACTAATACATTTCTTTCCTTCCTATGTTGGTACTTGTAATATGTGCGATCGCAGAAATTAATGCCAGTCAGTAATCCAATATGATATAAACTCTTAGTTTATTGTTGGGTTTTATACAAATGTATTCTTCATGTATTGATTTCATACATACACATTTATCATATGCTTGTTGTACAATTCATAATAATTTCTCATCCGTTTTTCATGTATTGATTCCATTCATTTGTGTACGTTTTGTATTCCCATTGTGCACATACATCCTATGCATATTAGGGTATTGAGATCTCCCAACGCTTGTTTCCCCACGGCTTTGGCCGTGGTTCCTCAGGAGAGATTCCTTTTGTTACAATCGCTTTCTTTGTTTATTTATGTTTCAATTCTTTTATTTATGGGTAGATTCCTGTTGTTAAAGCTGATGGATCTTAATTTCTTTATCCAACTGTGAAACAGCAACAGCAAGGTCTGATTGCCTTGTTCTGCTCTCCTACAAGCATATGATAAATGGGACATTAAAAATCATACATCCAAAACAGCCACTTGATGTACATCTTAAAATTCGAACAATTTTAAACAATAGACTTCCTTTGACCCCCCTCAACAATGACCCCCCCCCTATTAATCTTCTTCAATGTCACCATTCTACAATGGGAGCCCCTTGTTTGCTTGCTTTTATTGCCATGGGATTCTAACTTCCACGGGGCCCATTTGACCCTCTCCCCTTCACAGGTTTGAGTGGGCTTTTTAATGATGCCTCCCCAGAGGGCCCACAGGGTGAAACAGGTTATGTGGCACTCTCAGGGCAATCTCTCTCCAGACTCCCCGGTTACCCACCTCCTCCCCTATGCCCCCAATACCTTGGCGGGACATGAGTCTTGATTATATTAGTCCCTGGTGCAGGCTTATTGACCTCTTGTCTCGGGATTAGAGGAATTGGAAGGATACCATATGGTGCTCTTCGGTAATATGTGGTTGCTTAGCCACCGCTCGCAATCCCTTGGCAGGGGAATTGTCACATGCAAAGATCACATCATCTGATTTATTGGATACACAATTGGAGGCAAAACCCAGGAGAGCATTAACCCCCTTCCCCCCTCATTAGTTCCTGTGGGACCTTTCAGTGAGTGAGTAATCTTAGCTGAACCATCTATATCATACATAAAACCTTGATTTCAGATATCATCTGGTTGACTTCATTAATAGGTGTAAACAACCTAGAGCTTGCCCTGTCCCCCGCCCCAGGTATTGCACTCTCATCCATTCTTTTTCCCATCTTGTTTTAAGCAACTCTTAAAACAATTACAAAAAAGAACTGTTAAAATGTGATATGAGAAAAAATCCAGTTACACAATACACAACTACCCACACAGCCTGTCTCCTCCTATTTTCCGTGTTTTTGGTCAAAAGAACCTGTGGCAGAGTGAGGCATGCCCGACGGCTAAAGGGGCTGCCGTAGTCCATCTCCCCTTCCTTGCTTATAGCACTAACAATGTTCTAAGATGCTTGGCGTAGAAAGTGATGACAGTCAGAAGCTTTAGTGAAGAAGAACACCCCCTCAATTTCTTGGTTAAAGACCCAGAGGTATGCTAATAAGGCAAAGTGCAATGTGCAAAAGTGCAATAAGAACAATATGTGTAATATGTGCAATATGTGCAAATAGGCAAAGTCCAAGATGCAGAGTGTGGTAAGTGCAAATGGGCAGAGTGCAAATATTCAAATCCACTAGTTGAGGCACTATTTTGAGGCAGTGTGCACAAGTAAAAGCTGTGCAAACAACCCCAATAATCAGCTATTCATAAGTGGCACCTTTGTTGAATGCAATTATATTAAGTTGTAGTTAATTATAGGCTCTTCAGCAACTGCACAAACCTTTGGAGTTTGCACCTCATGGTGACAGTCAACTGGGGCAGATTACAGGCAGGCAAATATATGGTTTGGTAAGCTTCAACATTTCAGTCTCAGCCTCCTGGCCAGAACATTTTCTATCATAGCTTTCCACCATTTAGATGCACAAAATTGCACTTTCTCAGGAGCAGAGAATGCCCGACATCTTGAGAGGCATCCAGATTCTGACTCTCCCCCTCTCCTCCCTGCACTACGAAATAAGAGAAAGACTTTTTCAACCTTAGAAACAGTGTTGGCGCTCTGATGGAGAAGTGTAGCTAAATTGAATATGAAAAAAAGTAGAGATGCTGCAAATGGAGGGATGCCACAGAGGTTGACCTGGGCTTGGACAAAATTAAAACGAAAAGAAGCCCTCCTCTAGCGCTTCTCCAAAATTAAATGTTATAATATAGAGACTTTCTCGTTTTTAGGTTCCATTTGTCATTTTTATTTAGAATTCAATTGTGCTGTAAACAGATGGGGATTCCTTTTTACTTCTTGAACATAACATATAAGTTGATGGGAAGACAAAAGAATGCAAAAAATTAAATTGGTTTAAAGTTTTTCGTTGAGTTCACTAAGTTGTTGTGTCCCACGTTGTCACTTGAAAGTTGCAAAGCCTTAGTATAATTTACTCGGCATTTGGGTTGATGGAGAGACAAAAGAATTCAAAATTTAAATTGGTTCTAAGTTTTTAGTTGAATTCACTAAGTTGCTGTATCCCACGTTGTCACTAGAAAGTTACGAAGCCCTAGTTTAATTCACTAGGCAGTATTGGCCTCAATTTGAATTGGTTCAAAATTTAGTCAATGTTGTCTTCACGTTGTTGCTCGAAAATTGCGGAGCCCTAGTTTAATTCACTAGGTAATATTATCCTCGCGAAGCCCTAGTTTAATTCACTAGGTCATATTATCCTCAGGCAGTATTGGCCTCAATTTGAATTGGTTCAAAGTTTAGTCAATGTTGTCTTCACGTTGTTGCTCGAAAATTGCGGAGCCCTAGTTTAATTCACTAGGTAATATTATCCTCGCGAAGCCCTAGTTTAATTCACTAGGTCATATTATCCTCAACACGTGTTTCTCCGCCACATGGTTTATGGCGGTTCTTCAGGAGGAATTTGTAGGTAGATAGGCAAATGGAAAGATCTGAGAGGAAAAAGGTGGGAATAAAGAGAAAAATGGGCAATTTTGAGCAGAGTGTCTTATGTTGGCGTTTATACAGTCAATGTTGAGTACGATACTTACAACTAAATATCAAATCTTGTTCATGTATATGATGGTTCCTTTGATGTAGGTAATATTATTAATTCCATCCGGTTTGGTCTGAAAGAGTGAAGAGCATCTAGTATTATATTTGTATCTCTGGGTCAAAGGTACTTTCCAAAAAGATCTAGTCATAATCATCCTTATTCGTTATACTTCAAAAGTTCTGATTCCTGGATTGTGACAATGTAAATGAACTCATATGTTGCCTTGGAACAGTGCGGTTTGGTTTTGTATCTAAATTTACTTGTGCGGACTTTGAGCTTAAAGACTGTTCGAAGCAACGAAGTTAGTCTAAATACCAAGTTTTCTTAAGAATTGTAAATAGTTGTAAAAAGGCCTTGCTTACCATGTGAACGGTGTTTTCCCCGCTCTCTCGATACTGTCTGATGTGGTCGATGAACTCCACATGTTGTGAATGGGTTTCACATAGAGTCGCGTGCGGAGTGACGTCATGCGTGTGTCGCGTGCGGAATGACGTCATTCGCACGTTGCATCACGTAATGACGTCACGCGCACGTATCTAATGGTTGTTTATCTTTTTAAGAGCGCCATATTTGCTCGATCCAATTCTAGTGTTCCTGTAGTCTTATATTTGTTGCAAGATTTACAAAGTAATATAGAGGTAAATATCTCTTATTATGATTTACAAAAAATGACATATCTCCTGGTCTGTGTTAAGACCTGTATGGCAAGTGTCCATCATACAAATCCATCTTGCTTCTTGTTGTCGAAGTCTTAATTGTAGATTCCCTCCTCTTGGGGCCGGTTTCAATTTTACTATTCCGTAGAATTTTATCTGACTGATCTGAGAAGGATGATGTGATTCTGTGAAATGATTGGCTATTGGTGATCTTGTATCTCTGTTGGTAATGGCCCTGATGTGTTCACTGATTCTTGTCTTGAGTTTTCTGATCGTGCTCCCAATGTATAATTTTTTGCATGCGCACTGAATGATATATATAACAAATTGACTATTGCAGTTGATCAGCTGTTGTATGGTGAAGTTGGTGCCATTGGGTTTGATGACGGTTGTTTTACCATTTTCTGCATATTGACACATGGAGCATTGACCACATTTGTAGTAGCCTTTGATAGGTTTTTGAAGCTACATTGTTTGTGTAGTGGATTTTTCATCAGGATATTTCAATTCAAAATGTGACGGACTGAGCATTTTTTTGAGATTGCTTGCTTTCTTGAAAGTGATGGTGGGTTTGACTTCCAGGATCGTTGTAAGGTCAGAATCTGATTTAAGGATGTTCCAGTATTTGCTAAAAATTTTCCGAATGATTGAATTGTTAGAACTATAGTTCGTGGTAAAATTGATGGTTCTGTGTGGATCGATCACAGTTTTGTCGATTTTAGGTCTTACTTGTAACAACGATTGTCTGGTCCTAGTTGAAGATTTCTGATAGCTGTTTTTGATAAGTTTGTTTGGGTATCCTCTTGAGATGAATTTGCTCATTGTGGATGTTACTTTCTGTTTGAAATCATCAATTTTTGAACAGTTTCTTTTGACCCTTAGTATTTCACCATAAGGTATATTGTAGATGATGTGTTTTGGGTGGCTGCTTGAGGCATGTAGTAGACTGTTAACAGATGTAGGTTTAGTGTACAGTGTTGTGCAGATGGTATTGTTATCGATATAGAAGGTGATGTCCAAAAAGTTGATTGAAGTTTGACTGTATTCTGTGGTTAGTTTCAAATTATAGGTGTTGTGATTTAGATAGTTGAAATAATCTTTAAATGCTGTTAATGGTCCGTTCCAAATCAAAAAGATGTCATCAATGTATCTGGCCCAAAAAATTATGTTGTTTAGGTGTGTGAATGATTGATGTTGCCAGGCAAATTCTATCTCAAAATGGCCCATATAGAGATTGGCATATGATGGCGCATATTTTGCTCCCATGGCTGTGCCTTGTATTTGTCGATAAAGAATGTTGTTAAAGATGAAAATATTGTTTTCAAGGGTAAATTGCAACATTTCTAAAATCATATTGTTGTGGTCGTTGAGAGATATAGATCATGTTTTCAAGAAGTATTCTGTGGTTAGAAGTCCTTTTTCATGCAAGATACTTGTATAAAGTGCTGTTACATCCATTGTTACTAGCCAATAGTTGTCATTCCAAGGTATATTGTCGATCAATTGGATAATGTGCGTGGTGTCTCTGATGTATGATGCCAATGAATTTGCTAATGGTTGAAGCTGATGATCTATATATTCTGAAATGTGTTCTGTGATTGATCCAATACCATTAATGATTGGTCTGCTTGTTGGTAGGTTGATGTATTTCTTATGAATCTTAGGTAGAAAATATATTGTTGGAGTAATCGGATTAGTTGTGATCATATATCGGTATTCATCTTCATTAAGTAGTTCCAAGTCTTTCCAATGACTGCTCATGGTTTTCCATTGTTCGCTGATTTTGATGAATGGGTTTTCTTTGATTGTTTCGTAACATTTATGATCTTTTAGATGGGTGAGTGCCATGTGTATATAGTCTTCTGTGTTGAGTAGCACAATGTTTCCACCTTTGTCTGATGATTTTATAATAATCTCAGGATTGTTCTTGAGATTGTTTAATGCTTGATTTTGGTTGGGTGTGAGATTATTCCTTATCTTGAGTTTTGCATGTTGGTTCATTTTATTGTTGATGTAGATGTCTCTGAGTTCTTTTTGAACTACTTTGCAGAAAGTATCAATAACATTTTCTGGAGGTAAGATTGGTGTGAATTTGGATTTTTCTTTAAGTTTGGTTTCTTGTGCTAATCCCAATGGCATATTTTGTTCTTCCATGAACTTCTCCTTAGTATAGGGATCTGTCTCATCATTGATGTTAAGAAGATCGACTGTGAGTTCCACATGTTTGACTGTTAATTCCGATGGTACTGGTGTTATTTCAGTGGTGTGTCTTTTGATTTCCATATTTGCAAAATATTTTTTTAGTTTGAGTTTTCTACAAAAACTGTGGAGATCAACTACTGTGTTGAAATAATCATAATTACGATCTGGACAAAAGGTGAGTCCTTTATTGAGTGCTTGAATTAGTGGTGTCGTTAGTTCCAAATTTGAAAGGTTGATGACTAGGTCTTCCGTTGGGGTAATGGGGTCTGAGATCTGGTCTGTACTCTTGTTTTTTCTTCTATGTTTGCGTTTGATTCCTCCTCTCTTGCCACGTTTGGTTTTGGTAGAAGAGTCAAAATAGGGTTTCTTTTTCCTGGTGCTGAATAATTCCTCATATATTTTTGTTGTTGAAATTCCTCTAAAAAAGAGGAAGAGGATCCAAATGAATTGTATTGGGATTGGAGATGAACTAGACTATAAATTCAAAAGAGTCTATACATTCAATAAAAGACCCACAACAACATCAAGGGGCAGATCAGCATCCATCAAGCTACAAAAAACAGCTACAACTCCTCTTTCCTCAGATACGGACACAGTGAGTGATAGTGAACTGGAAGAAAGAAGCGTACCTCCATCAATCTTGCCTACTGCATCTCAAATGACAATTCCCAACAGGAACAAAGAATCCCAATACAATTCATTTGGATCCTCTTCCTCTTTTTTAGAGGAATTTCAACAACAAAAATATATGAGGAATTATTCAGCACCAGGAAAAAGAAACCCTATTTTGACTCTTCTACCAAAACCAAACGTGGCAAGAGAGGAGGAATCAAACGCAAACATAGAAGAAAAAACAAGAGTACAGACCAGATCTCAGACCCCATTACCCCAACGGAAGACCTAGTCATCAACCTTTCAAATTTGGAACTAACGACACCACTAATTCAAGCACTCAATAAAGGACTCACCTTTTGTCCAGATCGTAATTATGATTATTTCAACACAGTAGTTGATCTCCACAGTTTTTGTAGAAAACTCAAACTAAAAAAATATTTTGCAAATATGGAAATCAAAAGACACACCACTGAAATAACACCAGTACCATCGGAATTAACAGTCAAACATGTGGAACTCACAGTCGATCTTCTTAACATCAATGATGAGACAGATCCCTATACTAAGGAGAAGTTCATGGAAGAACAAAATATACCATTGGGATTAGCACAAGAAACCAAACTTAAAGAAAAATCCAAATTCACACCAATCTTACCTCCAGAAAATGTTATTGATACTTTCTGCAAAGTAGTTCAAAAAGAACTCAGAGACATCTACATCAACAATAAAATGAACCAACATGCAAAACTCAAGATAAGGAATAATCTCACACCCAACCAAAATCAAGCATTAAACAATCTCAAGAACAATCCTGAGATTATTATAAAATCATCAGACAAAGGTGGAAACATTGTGCTACTCAACACAGAAGACTATATACACATGGCACTCACCCATCTAAAAGATCATAAATGTTACGAAACAATCAAAGAAAACCCATTCATCAAAATCAGCGAACAATGGAAAACCATGAGCAGTCATTGGAAAGACTTGGAACTACTTAATGAAGATGAATACCGATATATGATCACAACTAATCCGATTACTCCAACAATATATTTTCTACCTAAGATTCATAAGAAATACATCAACCTACCAACAAGCAGACCAATCATTAATGGTATTGGATCAATCACAGAACACATTTCAGAATATATAGATCATCAGCTTCAACCATTAGCAAATTCATTGGCATCATACATCAGAGACACCACGCACATTATCCAATTGATCGACAATATACCTTGGAATGACAACTATTGGCTAGTAACAATGGATGTAACAGCACTTTATACAAGTATCTTGCATGAAAAAGGACTTCTAACCACAGAATACTTCTTGAAAACACGATCTATATCTCTCAACGACCACAACAATATGATTTTAGAAATGTTGCAATTTTCCCTTGAAAACAATATTTTCATCTTTAACAACATTCTTTATCGACAAATACAAGGCACAGCCATGGGAGCAAAATATGCGCCATCATATGCCAATCTCTACATGGGCCATTTTGAGATAGAATTTGCCTGGCAACATCAATCATTCACACACCTAAACAACATAATTTTTTGGGCCAGATACATTGATGACATCTTTTTGATTTGGAACGGACCATTAACAGCATTTAAAGATTATTTCAACTATCTAAATCACAACACCTATAATTTGAAACTAACCACAGAATACAGTCAAACTTCAATCAACTTTTTGGACATCACCTTCTATATCGATAACAATACCATCTGCACAACACTGTACACTAAACCTACATCTGTTAACAGTCTACTACATGCCTCAAGCAGCCACCCCAAACACATCATCTACAATATACCTTATGGTGAAATACTAAGGGTCAAAAGAAACTGTTCAAAAATTGATGATTTCAAACAGAAAGTAACATCCACAATGAGCAAATTCATCTCAAGAGGATACCCAAACAAACTTATCAAAAACAGCTATCAGAAATCTTCAACTAGGACCAGACAATCGTTGTTACAAGTAAGACCTAAAATCGACAAAACTGTGATCGATCCACACAGAACCATCAATTTTACCACGAACTATAGTTCTAACAATTCAATCATTCGGAAAATTTTTAGCAAATACTGGAACATCCTTAAATCAGATTCTGACCTTACAACGATCCTGGAAGTCAAACCCACCATCACTTTCAAGAAAGCAAGCAATCTCAAAAAAATGCTCAGTCCGTCACATTTTGAATTGAAATATCCTGATGAAAAATCCACTACACAAACAATGTGGCTTCAAAAACCTATCAAAGGCTACTACAAATGTGGTCAATGCTCCATGTGTCAATATGCAGAAAATGGTAAAACAACCGTCATCAAACCCAATGGCACCAACTTCACCATACAACAGCTGATCAACTGCAATAGTCAATTTGTTATATATATCATTCAGTGCGCATGCAAAAAATTATACATTGGGAGCACGATCAGAAAACTCAAGACAAGAATCAGTGAACACATCAGGGCCATTACCAACAGAGATACAAGATCACCAATAGCCAATCATTTCACAGAATCACATCATCCTTCTCAGATCAGTCAGATAAAATTCTACGGAATAGTAAAATTGAAACCGGCCCCAAGAGGAGGGAATCTACAATTAAGACTTCGACAACAAGAAGCAAGATGGATTTGTATGATGGACACTTGCCATACAGGTCTTAACACAGACCAGGAGATATGTCATTTTTTGTAAATCATAATAAGAGATATTTACCTCTATATTACTTTGTAAATCTTGCAACAAATATAAGACTACAGGAACACTAGAATTGGATCGAGCAAATATGGCGCTCTTAAAAAGATAAACAACCATTAGATACGTGCGCGTGACGTCATTACGTGATGCAACGTGCGAATGACGTCATTCCGCACGCGACACACGCATGACGTCACTCCGCACGCGACTCTATGTGAAACCCATTCACAACATGTGGAGTTCATCGACCACATCAGACAGTATCGAGAGAGCGGGGAAAACACCGTTCACATGGTAAGCAAGGCCTTTTTACAACTATTTACAATTCTTAAGAAAACTTGGTATTTAGACTAACTTCGTTGCTTCGAACAGTCTTTAAGCTCAAAGTCCGCACAAGTAAATTTAGATACAAAACCAAACCGCACTGTTCCAAGGCAACATATGAGTTCATTTACATTGTCACAATCCAGGAATCAGAACTTTTGAAGTATAACGAATAAGGATGATTATGACTAGATCTTTTTGGAAAGTACCTTTGACCCAGAGATACAAATATAATACTAGATGCTCTTCACTCTTTCAGACCAAACCGGATGGAATTAATAATATTACCTACATCAAAGGAACCATCATATACATGAACAAGATTTGATATTTAGTTGTAAGTATCGTACTCAACATTGACTGTATAAACGCCAACATAAGACACTCTGCTCAAAATTGCCCATTTTTCTCTTTATTCCCACCTTTTTCCTCTCAGATCTTTCCATTTGCCTATCTACCTACAAATTCCTCCTGAAGAACCGCCATAAACCATGTGGCGGAGAAACACGTGTTGAGGATAATATGACCTAGTGAATTAAACTAGGGCTTCGCGAGGATAATATTACCTAGTGAATTAAACTAGGGCTCCGCAATTTTCGAGCAACAACGTGAAGACAACATTGACTAAACTTTGAACCAATTCAAATTGAGGCCAATACTGCCTGAGGATAATATGACCTAGTGAATTAAACTAGGGCTTCGCGAGGATAATATTACCTAGTGAATTAAACTAGGGCTCCGCAATTTTCGAGCAACAACGTGAAGACAACATTGACTAAATTTTGAACCAATTCAAATTGAGGCCAATACTGCCTAGTGAATTAAACTAGGGCTTCGTAACTTTCTAGTGACAACGTGGGATACAGCAACTTAGTGAATTCAACTAAAAACTTAGAACCAATTTAAATTTTGAATTCTTTTGTCTCTCCATCAACCCAAATGCCGAGTAAATTATACTAAGGCTTTGCAACTTTCAAGTGACAACGTGGGACACAACAACTTAGTGAACTCAACGAAAAACTTTAAACCAATTTAATTTTTTGCATTCTTTTGTCTTCCCATCAACTTATATGTTATGTTCAAGAAGTAAAAAGGAATCCCCATCTGTTTACAGCACAATTGAATTCTAAATAAAAATGACAAATGGAACCTAAAAACGAGAAAGTCTCTATATTATAACATTTAATTTTGGAGAAGCGCTAGAGGAGGGCTTCTTTTCGTTTTAACTACGAAATAAGATCTTTAATGAGTTGGCAGACGATCTCGCTGCTTTCTCACCGCTTCAAGGGACTCTCACTCCAGAAAGCAAAAAGCGTTTTTTCCTTTTTAATCAAAATGAGTCGGTAATCAGAGAGGTAATTCCTCTGTGATTTCTCAGCGCTTCCCTGGTACTTCCACAGATCTTCTGCGAGGCCACACAATTTCTTTTCCACCTTCAACAACTCTCACAGGCTTACCGCACAGTCCAGTCCAGAAACAATTGGAGTCCCTGCTCGGCCACCCTCGGTGTGGACACCAGCAGTGCCAACACCAAACCCTTCCACACCCAGAGAGATTGTACCACCGGCTCACTCACAAATCAGCCTGCCCACAGCCAAGGCAAGGCAGGACCGGACCGGGATGCAGGTGGAAGTGGCCGGAGAGTGGGCAGCTTTCAGGACTGCTCTCAGGCAGGGCAGTCAGCAACACCCCGCAGACTCTGACACTTCAACGGGCTAGAGGAAAGACCAGAGCAGAATCTTCACTGTGTAACAGTCATCTTGTGACAATAAACAATTGTAATATTGCCGACCTAAATTGATAGAGCCTCATGGGATTTAATACTATAATCAATGTTCTTTTGTGAATTTTAGAGTACAAAAGGACAACAAAATAAACATTGAACCAACTTTTCAATATCCACTGGGCATAAGAGTCAGGCTTGGAATTCAATTCCTAGCTTTTCCCAGTTATGGAGTTCAAAGTGAGAACATTGAATTGTAGCCAGACTAGGTGTGATTGTTGGAATGCCCCTATGCACCATTCAAGACATTGGTCACATTTTCTGTGTCACTTAATAATCAGATGTGCTATATTCGAGGATTCTGTAATTTCAGCAAATTTCCTATGTCCCTGGAAAAAGTTCAACAGCAGGACCTTAGCCCTCTCCTTGCTGTGGCCATCACTCCAGCATATTGTCGACATATGCCAACACAGGTACCCTTGTTTTACCTAACTTAGGGGGATCAGGTGTAGTCTTTTCTAAAATCGACTGGATAACATGTATATACAAAGACTAACAAAGGAGGGTGGAATTTTTGCTCTGATTTCAAATTTACATTGAATGCAGTCAGCACAATTCCAAACTGAATTGAATACTGTGATATTTAAATTCAGCACTATTTCAGACAAGATTTAAATGAAACAGATTGAAGAATGCAATCCGCTTTTAATTTAGTTGTGTTCCATTTGTAAGCAAGTAACTTGTTATTTTAAAGAATCAAAGGTACTAAGTAAACTAACTCGCAGGTGCAAAGGATATTGTCTTCATTTCTCAAAGTGCTCAAATTTTCAAATTCAACATAGAAGTATACATCAAACCAAGAAAGTTCCAAATGGACAGCGTTCACAGTTCCAGGGCATGTCTCCCTTCCCCAGACTCCTTTTCACCAATATTCAAAGGCTAAAATAAAGAATAACCAAGTTCCTTTTACCTCAAGAGCATAGTTGTATCCTCTTGGTGTATTCATGGTTCTAGGTAATGTCTGTCTTCCCCAGATTCCTCTTTATTTTCAAGTCAGCTCCAAAAATCCCAAATCCTCCTTGGGTTTCTCCTTCCACTGTGTTGTAATTTTGGGTACAGGTCCCAGACTTGCAGGTTGCCTAGTGTACTCCCTGACAGGTTTCTTTCCACTTTACTATCAGCTCACAATCTCAAGGGCATGGGTCTTCATTGAGTTTCTCTTTCACTATAGTCTAGTCTCTATGGGGGTTCCAGACTCACACATCAGCTGTTGTACTCTCCTGCCAAGTTAGTTTCCACCCACACAACAATTCACAATCTCAATTTCCTTTTTCCCACAAGGTGATAAGTGCCGGTGTTGTTTTATCAGCACTTGTTTAGCAAAGTTGGTTTCAATATTCGCAGTTTTAATTATTTTACTTTCTCTTCTTCAACATGACTCCAGCAACCCATTTGTCTCATGGTTAAAAAATACATTACATACATTGTAGGTTTCACCATGCATTTCCCCCTTTACGGTCATGGAATGACATACATTTTTAGGCAACCCAGTAACCTGTTTGTCTTCCCCGGGCTTACCGGGTCTTTAAATGTCCCTCACGCCTCTTCCCTTCTTCTCTGTTCAGGCTGTTGGCTCAGGGTGCATCCCATTAGCTCCTGTGTCCTCAACGCATCCTGTTCCACTGTATGCGGTTTCCACTGCCTCTTACTCTCAGGCGTTGGGCCCTCTGCCACTAGGTTTCTCCTTATACCATTGGAACTTGCATCAGAACTGTTTCCCCTTCGTGCTATCTTGCAGCATTTTGACCAAAGTCTGCCCAGATTGCTGCATCACTCAGCTTCTGCTGCTCTTCTCCCTCTCCTCTGTGTCTGTCAGCTGTGGCAGATTTAAACTTCCTGGCAGGTTTGAGCAGTCTCCAAAGACTAGACCACTGCGCTGGTTTACCGGTCTTAGTCAGCTTCATTACTCAGTTGTTGTCATGTTGTTCATAATGTGATGTTGAGGACGCTGAAATTAAGCTACCTCTGGGAATGAAGTGATAAGATCATCCAATTCATCATACTATACAGTCAATGGGGGTCATTACGACCCAGGCGGTAAGTACGCCAACTTTACCACCATGGTGTAAACTACGTTTACGCCATGGTGGATGGCGGATTTACCGCCCCATTCCAAGGTGAGTGGGGCGGTAAATCCCCATTTCCCATTTTACCCTTCCCCATTCCCATTTTTGCCCCATAGGGCATAATGGGAGTGGGGAAGGCGCTAATTACGTCACCGTCAATTACGGTGGCGTAATTAGCACCAAGGCGGTTTAGCGCCATGGATTTTAACGGCTGCTAAAAGCAGCCGTTAAAATCGGAATCAGGCGTTAAGGGTTAACGACGGCGTTAACCCTTAACGCCTGAGTTGTAATGAGGCCCAATAGGTCTATTTCCCAACTAACGAATCAGTGCAAGATATAAACCATGATAATGTGTTTAAAGAAGAATTTAATTATGTCTCATATGAAGACATATCAAGCATGTGATATGTTTTGCTGATTTCTATGTGTAACATGCATGCATATCTGCCCTAGTCAGTGCATCAACAATGTGCCTGTGAGACTTGCAGTCTGAACCCAAAATATGATGATACTGTGGGGGACAGCTGTGGGTGGTGGCAACAATTTCGCTGAACAGCCTGCCCCAATGTGCGACATGCATGCTATGACATATTTGGGCCCTGGTGCTTTTTTGTGGGAAAATTAAGCACTGATCATAACATAATGTGCAGGAAAAACGTGCACCAGTCCACTTTCTATTTATTGCCAGGCATCTGCACCCAGTTTAGGTAGGCTAATGGGCAGACTAGATCAGTATGGTTGTTGTTTTATGTTGTAACCTTTCTTCTTGCCGTCTAACCTTTCCACTAATCTTTCAATTAGGGAAGGTGTAATTGTGCATGCTGTCAGCTCGTAACCCTACTAAAACATGTGATAAGTCTACTTTATAACAATGCTGTAAGTGCTCCCAGTTTTGTTAGATAAGGAAACAATGGCTCAGAAAAACAAACTCATGCATCCAGAAATGTAACCTGTTGCTTTGGCACTGCTTGTTTAATTTTGCTATCAAGTATCTAATTCTGCAAATTTACAGTATTGTTAAAGGCATTGCTGTGCTGCTAATACTGTGTCTTGCCACTATAGAGAAAAGAAAATTAATAAATATACAAACTCGGGCAACCCAACCACTGACAACAGCGGCCAAACACCTTGTTCAACATGTATCCGCCCAAGACTGCTCTTCTACACGTAGACACGTACACTACGATTATTTTATGTATGCAGACAAGTCTGTAAACAGCAAAGTAAAATCAATAAAGAGATCAATCACAGCTGTGAGGAGATTTATCTTCTTTAGACTTGTAATGATTGTAATCAAAATGTAACCAGTTAACCAATGGTCACCCATGCGTTAATTGACTTGTCAGACCATAGCAACACACATGAAATCCAATTGTTGTGAATAGTGATTGGGGATAAATGAACCTGTACCTCTTAAGCTGTTCTGCAATGGTACAGCCTTGCAAAGGATTGATCTGCCTTCTTTGCTTAGAAGCGAGAATCGTCCGATACACAATTGAAAGCCAGAAGAGCCAAAGCCTGCAGTTAACACATGTTAAATTGCAATGAGGACCCCCAAAATTTGCACTTCAAACAGGTCCGTAATGTGCAATTTCCTTCAATTGCAATAGACAGTTCAAGAAAGTGTTACATGGCCACAATCGCTTTAACACTTCTTTCGTACTTCATTGTGAACAAAGTGTAAATGGGCCTCATTATAAGTTTGCGGGTCCAGGCACTACGGTACCGGTAAGCGTGCTCGTACTGTAGTTCCTAGAACAGCAAACTATGCGTTGTGCTTGCGGGTGCATTTCTGCCCGCCAGGTCGTTCATAACGGTGCCGGTGCTTCCGCCTTCCCCATGCCCATTTGGGCCTCAAATGGGAATGGTGAAGAATTTTTCCCGGCGCCCAGGAATGGGCAAATACCGGGTCCGACAATTGCCCATTTCTGGGCACCGGAAAAAATAAAATACCGGCACAGGCACGGCTACCGCCAGCCTCGTAATGAGGCCCATGTGTCCTATAAATTGTGCTTGCTGAAAGCATTTAAAATGTCTTCCTGGTTAATTGGCCTGCTTTTAGGAGGTTTTAGAAGCTGGCAAATTTCCATCGAAATCCATTGGGGCTTAAGTTGATCTTGGCATAGTGTTTAATGCATGCACAAAATGCTTGCATAAAAATGATACCCATGAATTTTACCCCATCCCACATTTTCGTTGATTCGTATGATGGAGATGGGGCACAGAACAGATTTCCATGTCCACCACCCCTATCCGCCCTGCCATACCAATACAGCAGCTTTGACACCAGCATGGCATTTCCATGCTGGCATACATGCTGTGGGTTCCCATGGATTCCACTTGCCTTTTCACCAGTAAATGGTAGCTAGATTGCATATGAATCCATTGTAAATTCTGCCTGCCATGTGTATATGGAGGGGGTGGCATTAACTCAGTTTGCACTGTGAAGTGCAAGAGGGAGGTGTACAGACACTTGGCGTTTTGTTTACAACTCAGTGTTGCACTATGCAGTGCATATTACACACATTGCATGGAGTGGACCTGTTTGCACATAAGTGCAGTGCCCTGTGTCGAATTTACAGAGACTTGGTGCATGATTGGGTTGCTGCCAGCATGCAAATGTGATGCTGGCACAAAACCAAATGAAGCCTAGGTACAGGCAAACACTGAAATCTCATTAAAAACCTAGAACATCCCCTGGAAGGCTAAGGTAAGTGGTATAGCACCTATTGTAGTACTCTGGTGGAGTGATACATATGCCCCAGGATATATTGTTTAGCAGTGTCTGTTCGTATCTGGTGGACACACGCTTGCGGCGAAAGGACGCCGTTGCTAAGCGCCGTGTATTAGTTTAGTGGCAAGCACCATCTTGGATCGGGAATGGGTGATAAGTAGCGCCGATGTTTCAAAATACTCAAACCAAACGTGCTAAAAAGGCACATATTAATAGGAGTAGTTGGACAATACAGGCTGCTTGGGTGAAATTAAAAAGGCGCCAAATTATTAACCGTTGCCATGGCAACCGGACCGTTGTTTACAGGAGAGAGGAGGGAGGTGGGGTGGCCCTTGATGTGGTCACATATAGTCCCTGGACCGACACAGTCTTGTGGGACAGGCTATTAGATGGTGCCCAGCTAAAGGGGTGCACATGAGTAAGAACTGAATAGGAATACCTCGAGATTCTAGGTACATTGTGGTGGTGATAACACATTCTGAACCAAAAATGATATGTGAAATGTGTTACAATGTATCACAAAACCCGGATCAAAAAACAAAGGTAACCAACATATATGTGTACAGTTGTTTTCCATGCATAATGTCATAATACATCACTTGCTTTGGAACAACCTAAAGGGTCTTCAAAACACATCTTAATAACCACCTAGGAGCAAAATCATGATCTAGTCGGTCAGACCCGAGCCTCCATTGACAACACATATTTAAGTTGGAGTCACTCACATACTAATTGATAGTCGTGTGCCTAAGTCTATATTGAGGACACAATAGGGGGTTATCTGCAGTGAGTGTGTTGTAAGGGTAGACACGGTTACAGGGTACATCCTACAGAAAGGATTTCCATTCACCAGAAATATTTAGACCTGTTTTAACCGTATCTAATCTGTGCACCCACCTCTGCTCAAGTTGTGTAAGAGCTGGATTAAGGTCTCCCCCTCTAATCGTAGGTTCAAGTTTCTGGATGATGAACCATCTGAGGTCCACATCCTTATGTTTGAAAAGTCCAAAATAATCAACAAGGGGTTTGTCCGGAACATTGTTCCGGATACAGGAGCGATGTACAGAGATGCGTATTTTTATGGGGCGAATGGTTTTGCCCACATATAAAAGGCCACAAGGGCACTTGATGATGTAGATGACTCCTTTCGAGTTGATGTTGGTATGTGTCTTGAGGGTCCATTTCAAGTTCTTGTGCTCGAATGCTTTTTTCTGTATGGTTAAAGGGCATACCACACATTGGCCACATTTGTAGTGTCCTACTACAGCTGGTAAATTCCATAGTGTATTTTCTATTTGTGGTACTGGTTCTACAAAGGTGTGGACAAGAGTGTCCCTTAGATTCTTGTTCTTTTTGTAAGAAAAACATGGAACTTTATTGAGTGTTCCTTCTTGTTTGACTAGATGCCAGTTTTTCTTTACCACTTTTTGGATGATGTCACTCGAAGGGCTGAACGTAGTAACACAGACCAATCTGTCTAAATATTTTTTTCGGTTTCTTCTCAAGGCAGATTTCCCTGGGGTGTATGTAGCTCTTTTCTTGGCAGTTCTTATAGCTTTACGGGGGTAACCTCTTTCTATTAATCTTTCATGTAGATCTTCTGAATGTTTTTTGAACCTCTCGGTCTCAGTGCAATTTCTACGGATTCTTAAAAACTGTCCATACAGTAAGTTGTATTTTAAAGCATGTGAGTGGTAGCTGT
The DNA here is from genome assembly GCF_040938575.1 of Ambystoma mexicanum. NCBI lineage: Eukaryota > Metazoa > Chordata > Amphibia > Caudata > Ambystomatidae > Ambystoma > Ambystoma mexicanum. The sequence continues at coordinate 690,226,195 of NC_090923.1, read as the reverse complement.
GAAAATTAAGTAATCTATTCCAATCGGTGGGTTTGCGGCATAATTCCGTTTTCAGTTGGTCTCCGGTCCTGTAGATGTGTAAATCGATGATGATGCCATTGTATGGTGAACTTGATGAATGGATTACGTTTATTAATCAGAGGTGAAAGTCCAGAAAGGCGGCTGATGTGCCGTTCCAGATCAGGATATCGTCGTCAATATAACGTTTCCACAGGGCTATTTGCCAGAGGAATGGATTTTCTACGCAGTAGATGTTGTCCTTTTCGTACTGTGCCATGTGAAGTTTTGCAAATGTCAGGGGCGAAAGTTACCCACATGCTTACTTCTTGTATCTGTTTATATATCTGCTTGTGGAAGAGAAAGAGAAAGTCATTTTCAGACATTGCTAACCTTGTACACTCCAGGATGATATTGGTGGGAGTTGTGGTGGTGTCATTTCTTTGGTCTAAAACCAGTCGGATGGCCTGTAAGCCTTCAACTTGTGGGATAGAGGTATAAAGCGCCTCCACGTCCATGGTGACAAGGAGGCTATTGTGTTGTAGGTTGACGTGATTGAGTAGGTTGATGGTACTGGTATTAGCCTTAAGATAAGAAGGCATCTTGATGACAAAAGGTTTGAGAAAGAAATCCATGTAGAGGGACAGAGGCTCCAGGAGCGAATCACAGGCAGACACAATAGGTCTTCCCTGGGGTTGAGAGGGTTTCTTATGGATCTTTGGTAAAATGTAAAAGGCCGGGGGTGTTGTTTTGTTGAGGAAACGTTGTTCATCCTCACAGATCCAGCCTTTGATTTCTTCTTGCAGGGTGGAGGTTGGGCTGTGATTCAGTGGTCTATAGGCTTTTTGGTTGTCAAGCAGGCGTAAGCATTCCTTGTCATAATATGAAGTATCCATGATGACTATACCACCGATTCTGTCAGCCGGTTTGATGGTTATACTGGTATCACAGCGTAGGGTCTGTAAAGCATTTCTTTCTTCTTGTTACAAGTTGTCTTTGTACAAATTCTGCTTATGGAATCCAGTCATCACTGTCTTTAAAACCGTTTTCTCAAAAGCCTCAAACTCACAAGGGATGGTGTGAGGAGGAGGATAGAAAGTAGATTTGGGTTTTAAGCCTGTAATGTTGTAGGAAAATGAACAATACTCATTGAATACATGTAGGTAACCTAGTATGAAAATGAACAATACCCAGTGAATACATGTAGGTAACCTAGTAGGAAAATGAACAATACCCATTGAATACATGGGTATTGTTCATTTTCCTACTAGGTTACCTATGTCACCTTCACCTGTGGTTAGACTTCCGTCCCCACAGGTGAGCCATGTCTTTTCCATTTGTAAGTTAGACATGTAGTGATTCATGTCACCTCCTAAACCAAATTAGTTTTGAGCCTCCCCTTATCAATGTTCTCCATTCCTGTTTCAGCATTTCCTGAACATCCTGATCACACAGTTTTCCCTTCGTCCTGATGAAGGCCCTGGGGAGAAATGGCTCACCTAGCCCCGTTATAGGGCTGAAACACCTGGTGTAGACGCTTTTTCACCAAAAACACATCACTATCACTGTCAATTGTTTGTGTTCTTAGAGACTTGTATGATTGATTTGTTCTAGGTTAAATGTTCACTCTGTGTTTGACGCATGTCGTATACTTGCAGTAGCGACAGTAGTAACTGCATTAACATTTGTCTAACTATACCATCCTGCAAATACAGGATTTGGCTTCTGTTTTGTTCTGACCATGCAAATTATGTTTGCCTATGTGTTTTGTCTTTAATGCAATGTTCATTATGTAAAAATAGAAATTCAAAAATCGTTTCCAATATAAAACTTTTGGAATTTTCTGAGTGTGATTCAATACACTTCTATTTGCTGCTTTTGGGAAAGAAAAATAGAAGGGAGGAGGATACATAATAAGATTGTTTCCAACCCATTCATTTTTGTTCTAGTAACTTTAGCCTTCCTGGACAGAATAGGGTTGCTTCCACCAGGAGCCCTTTGATACCAAGGAGTACCAAATGTCCATGTGGTGGCATGGGCCTTCTGCTCTCCCCAGGCAGGAGTATGTCCTTTTGCTGGAGCAGCATTGGCTGCTCTTCTATTACCCCAGCAGGATTTACTCATATAACTGCTTTTGCTGGCGGCTGGGTTTCTTTCTGTCCCCAGGCAGGACTGGCAGCTAGCATGCGGCATTCTCTCCCCCACCCCCACCATGTGGGAGAAACTTGCTGCATTCAGAACGGCTTTCTTTTTTTTTCCACAGGTGGGGAACTCCATGTTGGCGACGAGGACGCTGCATTCTCTCCCCCAGCCAGGATACTATTTTTTTATGTGGCGTGCATGCCTCTTGTTCCCTCCAGTGGGAGTATTTGGTCCTTACCACTGCTCTCCCTTGTTGCGTGCCACCTGCCCCTCCATGTGGGATGGACAGGGACTCAGCAAGGTCATTGCTGTGGCAGGAACCTATGGGGTCAAGCACCAGCAGCAGGCTATGCTGCGCTGGGCTGGGCATGGTCCATCTCCCACCTGCAGGGCACGTGGACAATGCGTCCCACGTCCTTTCCATATTCCTATTGTTCTTTGGCAGTGGAGGATGCGCCATTCCGCTCAACCGGGCAGGAGATTTGGACTCTGACGGTGGCGGACATCGCCGCATTGCTCTGTTCCCTGTTTCGGGAACAGTTAGTCATTTCCTTGAGATGGTGTGGGAGGTCGAGCTGTGATCGCACTCTCTGTCCTCCGGAGCAGCAACGGGCAGTGGCCCCTTCAGCCTCGTGTTGGGCTCCCCCGGTAAGGAGCCTTAGATGCTGTGGGTCTTGCCCATCCCGGTCGTCGGATCACCTGACCGCACTGACAGGACTCACTGGCTCGATGTGTCCTAAGGAGCTCCGCATGCGGGAGCACGCTTCGCTGCAATGGTGTGGCGGAGACAGGCTGGGTCCTCTTCACTGGGCTCGGCATAAAGCCAATCCCATCTTCATCTCCAGATGTTATGTGGGTGGGGGTGCCGAATGGGCTATGACGGAGCCGACACTGGCCGGCTGCAATAATGACATTGACAGCCTGGATTAGTGGTGTAGTAACTGCCGAGCCGGAAATCTCTTAGCCCCTTTATTAACACGGTCACTAACATGTGACCACACAGAAGTGACTCAGCACGCACCTCTGGTGACATGCTGAGATCACAATAAGCAGAGGACACCCATTGACATAGAAAGAGTACTAAGCAACACCCTTAGTTTTTAGAATATACGACGGAGAGAAACAGTGATTTGGTGGCCCTGCTGGACATGTAAACCTGTTACATAATCAAACCGTCCCCAGTTAATGCACACATATCATAACTTGAGGTAAAATCACATGAGGTAACGCCATTTGTGCTTCACAATCCTGAATTCCTCTTTTCATTAACACATGTAAAAAAATCGTGCACATAGAATCATAGTGTTGCCACTTTTAAATAACAAGATATGCACTGTAGCACTTTTTGTACATCAAGCACAATGCAGATAATTTAAAAAATCAGATACTGCTGTTTAAAAAAAGAAGAAAAATCCAAAAGCACATAAACACAATATTAAAATAGTTATGAATGAATTTAGAGTTGGGGGATTAATTAATAGATATAATGAATAGTTGGCATCCACTGGACAAACAGTGGCTGAACCCACCATTCCAAGAATGCGGCCATCGTTCCATGAGTTATTTTTCCTTTTGTTTTGGCAGGACAGTGCGGACGGCAGCAAATAAAGTGATTGTGCAGATATCAATATGCAGTCAATCGAAGTGCAAAATAGGGCACATTGTTGTTCAGTCGAGATTACAAATGTTGATGACATGTACAGTACTGTGTGGTTTAAACCCATCCCTGGCAGTCCTTTGTAACCCCCCAGAGACTTGTACACCTTACTAGCATTTGAGCAAACGGGGGCTAATGAAGATTGGGCAGAGCCTATTGGGAAGCCTTGAAGTCTGTGTCAGCAGGGGGTGATCTGAGTAGGTGAACATAATTGCAGACATAAGTGTTTGCTACCATGAAGGCAGTATGTGCCAACACATCATTGGAGCCCTGACACAGAAAACAGAAATAACAATGGGGTTCATTTCCAAGATAGCCGGTAAATGTTAAAAGTGCTGGTAATAATGTTTACCAGCACTTTTACCGGACCAGCCAACTACGGGTATACCTGAACACAGTTGCCGGAATCACTGGCACCGGTATCAATTCATCCGGAATTACCAGCGCCGGTACTAGCAATACTGAAAATAATGGACCGGCCACAAACCTGCACTGGTAATACCGGCACAATGGTATTAGCATTATATCCCGAGCATGTATATCCTAGTAAAACCAGCATATATTTGCCAGCTATACCGGAAAAAGCCAGGCATTGAAACCTGCACCCGAAAGCAGCCGGTAAATGTATTCAGAAGTGGGAAATGAGGCCACAGGTGCAGCCAATCCTCCCTGGAAGAGTAAAAAAAGGCTACACCTTTCACAAGCACACTTCCATACACCACCTTGCTGCCACCAATCGCATTCAGCATCATCATGCAGCTTCTCCAGGCCAGCATAGAGCTACAGCGGCTGGAAGACCACTATAGGGAACAAGAGGCAGTGGAGAGATTGAGGAGGAGGATTTTTAGGAGGAGACACCACACTCTGTGTAAGAACACTATCTTTATAATACTCTTTAGTATTATCTGGGATGGAATTATAGACATCTAAATTCTGTTGTTCCCACAAGCCCAGGGACACTAAAGAAACACTAGCTGAGAATCTCATTGGTTTATCAGCCAGTAGGTGAAAGTTCCCACTTGCCATGGGTACTTCTTCCTCTGGGGTGAAGGCTAAGGAGACAGTGTGGACCCCTGAAGGTTTACCCTTACATCTGGGATTTCCTTTCACATGGTCAGTTGATCCACAAACATAACATTTCCCAAATGTTTTGATGAATGGGGGTTTGTTCTGACCTACATCTGGTTTGGGTCCAGATGGTGCACTAGCCTGATTTGGATTCCCTGGTGGTTTACCCTAATGTTGTTTTTGTGGCCCTCTTTATGATTGGAGGTATTAGAATTCTCTTTGTTATCTTTCTTTGGATGTTTCCCCTCATCCTTTTTCTGTGTAGCCCCAGAATCCTTGTGAGTGGCCCTGTTGGCAACCCACAAGTCAGCAGCCTTAGCTAGCTCCTTAGAATCAGCCAAGTGCTGTCTGAGCTCAGGAGAGCAGACATCAAAAATAGACTCCAACATAACAAGATTTCTCATTCCTTCATAGGTGTTTACTTTGTAACCATTAATCAAAACATCTACGTTTTTCAAACATTACACACCCAGGAAGCCCAAGGGGTACCATCATGCTTTTTGAGGGTCCTAAACCTCTTAAGGTACTGGCAAGGGGTCTTCCCGAATCTAGGAATTAAAGCTAGCTTCACACACTCATAATCCATCCTATCCACCTCCCCCAACTCCATCACAACATCAGATCCAACAGTGGGTAGCCTAGAGAAGAGCCAGGGAAGCAATTGATTCTGTGTAAAACCTTGCATACCATGGTTATATTCAAACATTGCCAACCATTCCAAAATATCAAGCTTAACCTCATACATACCCACAATTTCTTTAGGCATATGGGGTCTCTTAGGACTGGAAGACCTAGAAGACTCTGGAGAGAAGCATTTTCAAGAGACAATCTTTTCATTTCTAGTTCATGATTCAACTCCATTTCTCTGAGCTTAAGTTCTTGGTGTTTGTGTTCAGTTTGAACATTTAAATGTTTCAATTCGAGTTCAAGCCTCATTTTCTCTAGAGCAATGAATTCAGGACTGAGTGTAAGACCTACGGGGGTCCCAGTGGGCAAGGGTTGATGAGCAGGCAAGGGAGCAGTGAGACCTACATTAAGAGACACAGCTACCTCTTCCAACTCATCATTAATAGACATATTATCATCCTCAATACTTTCCACATTTGTTAGAGAGTCAGGCATTTCAGACCCACTCCCTAGACTTTGATTCTTTAACAACTTTTCAATCAATTCAGACTTTTTGCCTTTGTCAGATAGTTTCCTTTCTTTACACATGCTTCTTAAATAATCAGCAGTGTAGCGAAGAAGGTTCTCCTAACTGTAGCTTTCCATATCAGACATAATTAATGTTGCTTTTAGTGATGTTAGCCTTGTGGTTAGTTGATCTAAGGTAATAGCAGCACTCTAAGTGTAATTACTATACTTTGATCCTCACTGCTGTACACCAGTGTTAGGCAGAATTATATGCAATACCCTTTGGGAACACCACACACAATTAAGACTACAAGTGACAGTACAAATTCACCTTTGGTACAAGCCTGTACTACACAATTAAAGTGGTAGCAGCAGCCAGACTTATCTCAAGAGTAAATGAGCAGTATCAAATAGTTACATATAGGACAGCAATTACTATGATTCAGGCAAACACTGACTCAAGGTTTTCAAGTAAAAGAATACACATTTATTTCACTCGTCAGTTGTATAACATTACACTATTATAAGCAGTTTAAAAATCACACTCTTAATACACCACAAAACTACCAATAAGTTCCAGACAAATTAAGCTCACAAAATTAAGTGGGAGCAAAATGGCACTCCAGCAATTTAAAAGGGAAAGGAAGACAAAGTTAATAGAAATTGAACCACACCAACAGGTTAGTACTCAGGGCAATTGAGCACGTGGAACTACAGTGATAGAATCAGGTAGAAAAGGCTTAGGGCCAAAGTTAATGGGTCAAAATTCTTTTGCTCAAGATCACACAGTTCTGGGTAATTTGCAGTAAAGTTTGTGCCACGGATTCCGGACGAGGTTGGTTGGCAGAAAAGTTAGTTCAAAGAGAAGAGAAGGACAAGTCCTCGGTTTGGAGAAAGATTTCGAACACTTTCACCGCGGCTGAACGAAACGAACAACCGCATTTGCACAGTAACTTAAACGGAGAGGAAGCTGTAGCTGAGGCGGATGTTCCTGGTAGTTCCTGCAGGCTCACGGTTCCTGAAGCGACTGTCGGACTGACAAGAAGTAGGAAGACTGGAGGCTCCTGCACTACTCAGGGAAGAAACCAGCAGCAGAGCAAAGCAACAAATAAAAGGTGTGCTTCTTAAAACCCAAGCAGGGTCCGACCTTCCTGGCTATCCGGCCCACTGTAGCTCTGTACAGCAAATTCCACCAGAGGAGGGGTCCTGGCTTGCAGTTTGGGTGATCTGGTTGGTCCCACCAGCTCAAGGGAAGACGTTTCCTGGAGGATCTTCTCTGTCGTCGGATTCTGAAGATTTGGACCTGCAGCAGGGTTTCACCGGGCAGTTCATTCATTGTAGGGGTCCTCTTCCATCAGTTCCACGTTGGTTCCTTCGTTCCAGTGGCGACATTCCTTTCCAGTCCCAGAGACCTGCTTTTTATGCAGTTTTCCTCCATTAATACAGCCTGGCTGTCAATCACACAGCAAGGTGGCTGTCCTGGCAAGGACAGTCACCCAGCCAATCAAACAGGAGTGCGACTTGGGTTACCAAAGGAACCCATGGCAGGGGTCCTAAGACCCCTCCCTCACATCCTGCCTATCCAGACCTTCAGGCAGTAGTCAGCCCCAGAAAATGGAGTCAGTGGGAAGTTGCAAAGAAAACCCTGTGTCACTGCACTGAAGGTGCTGTGTAACACACATGAACAAAATATGCTATGGAGTAGGTGAGGCTCCGTTGCCCAAGATCACACAAAAAGTAGAAATACAAACAGCAAACACATGTAAGAGTGGGGAAAAGGCTCACACTCTTACCAGGTGAAAAAAATAAACCCTAGAAATCCATCAAAGCTGCTGAGGGACTCATTAGTTAAGGGAAATTAGACATTTATGAGAATTCTCCCTAGCAGCATGCATGCCCAGTGTGATTGCAGCCCTGTATTACATGCATGTTGAGCTTGTGGCACCTCAGGCGTCGGTGGAAGTCTACAGGAACCAGAAGCAGTTGCATTTTCTTAATGTCCCAGTCACGTGTGATGCTGACTTCAAGATCAAGTACTGCTGTGCCTGGTTCCATGATGCCATGGTCCTGCGGAACAGCACACTACCAGCGTACATGGAGGTGCAGAAAGGCCAACGTACCCTGGCATGGAGTGAGTACATGTTCCATCACACTAACTTTGCTGTACAAGTGGCGTGCAGGGGGGCGGTGGTCACCCACACAAAGACATTGCATGCCCTGACAAGGCCATTGACATGCAGGACCCACCTGCACACTCAACATATGACAGGCTGAGACCCCCGGAAGTAGGACAGGACTCACGATGCATCAGTGTAGAACCAAGAAATGCTATTCCAACAGGCCAGCCACACACACTGGACCACAAGAATGCAACATTACACATCCCACTACATGCATGATCTGCAAGCGGAGAGAGTGCTGGCATGCCAGTATTGCCTACCAACTCGAAATGTGCCCCAATACCTTGCCAGCTCTACTTTGCACAAGACAACAGTATTCTGGGAAAGTGTGGGGCCAACATGTGATGCAGCACCATGCACAGGATTGGGATGAGCACACAAGACCTCAGTTGCAGTCCACCACCAGCTTGCCATGCTACCCCAATTAATACTGTCATCCCAGAATGGATTGCCGTGCCATCATTATGCAAGAGAACCAGCTCCAACTAGGCTTCAGGAAGGAATACCCTTTGTGGCCAGGCCAGTGTGATGGAGAGGTTTGAGCAAGAATGAAATATGATAGGTCACCTGACAGAATATGCTTGCCACCACTACACTGACAGTAATGTGACATGTTGCACTCTTGATGTATTCATTTTCCTGGAAATTATGGGTTCCATCATTTCATGAGTAAAGGAATATATGATGGGATATTCCTCTTCAACATTACTTCTGATGCAAAGTTGAAGCTGACGCATAATAGTATGATGAGATATTTTTGCAGTGGTGCAGGCAGTAGATTAGTCCAAAGGCTAGACCATACATGTTCCCTTCTTTGTCCATGGCTGTTAGGCAAATTATGAATGCAGTACCCTCTGTGAATACTACAAACTAATATGACTAGAGGTATAGGCAACCCAACCTTTGGTATAAACTTGTACTACACAGTTTTGGTAGCGTGTTGAGCAGCAAGGCTTATCTCAAGAGGGGAACTGTGAGCTGTAGTGGAGTTACACAAAGATTCAGTTACATATTCAAATAAACTCTTACACACAAGGTTTCTTGCATAACCAATTAATAATGTATTTATCAGTCAGTTATACAGCCTTCTTCAGAAGGGAGCAATAGAATAGTAATACACAAATATACTTCAATACTGTACACTTTGAGTTTCTGAATCATCAAGGACCTTTTGGGATGGCCCAAAGACACAACCTACACCCACAGGTGACTTCAGTAACAAGAGTGCTGGGGACATTAAAACCTTACTGTTGGTCTTCAGAATACTCTTGAAAAGTTGGTAAAAGGCAAAGGTTATTAGAACACAAGAGACCACAAATATTCTTAAGCAGTACAAATACTTTTTGAGTTCCCTAGACGAGTCATTCAATTCAAAAAGCTAAGCCAAAGTCAATGGGCAAAAGTCTTGTATAGGATAAAGCACTTCTGGTGAGTAATGGAAACGTCTTTGCACAAGTTCTTAGGAGTCTTTGAAGTAAAGAAGAATCAAATGTAGGGCCACAAGCTGAAGTTACAAGCACTACAGTAAGAGGTAAGTTCTCTTATATTTGTTTTACAGTACCTTGGTAAAGAGGAAAAGATGCAGCTGATGACTTCTGTTCCTGTGCAGCTCATGAGATCTCACTGTTCATGGGCCTCAGTCGTGGGGACAAGAGGGAGGACGTTGGTGGATTCCTTAACTACACCAGTACTGTCAAAACTGGTAACCGGCAAACTTTGCTTTCAGTGGCTTTTTCAAGTTTCAGCTCCTTTAGGTACAACAAATAGCAATAAGCATGGTTCCTGGCTGTTAAAATGGACTTTCCTCACATCTGAGGTCCCGCACTCGACTGAATGGGGTCTGGCTTGGTCAGTCCTGCTTAGTGGGAGTACGGAGGATCTTCCAAAAGCTTTAGGCCATCTTACAAGCAACGCTCACAATCTGGTGTCCCTCTCCCGGGCTCTACGGTTTCCTGCAGCAACCCTGAAGAAATTCAACCAGCTCCGAGATGGGTGTCCAGGTGGCTTACTTGGGAGTGATTGGTCCCATCAACTCAAAGGGAGACTTTGTCCTTGCAGGGCTTCTCTGACAATGCAAACTTGGCAAGTAGTCACTGCAGCAGGGCTTCACCGGGCAAACCAACGGTCCAGGAGTTGCAGCAGGTGTCCCCTTCAAGCTCTTCTTCGGTTCCTTCATCCAGTGGTCGACTCTGCCGTCCAAGCCAAAAGACTTGCCTGTCATTCAGTTCTCTCCTATTCATTCCAGCCTAGGTGACACTCACCCAGCAGGTTGTCTGTCCTTGCTAGACAGTCAGCCAGCCAATCACCAAGGAGTGCATTTGGGTCTCCTATGAGACTAAGCACAGGGATTTTGGGGCACCTCCCTCACTTCCTGCCTAGCCCAAACACTTGGGTGCCAGAGGCGACTTTCTCTCAGAAACCCTGCCAAAGACGAAAATGAACAAAGAGACCAAACTGGGTTTGGCGCACAGAGAAACTCTCTAGAAGGACCTTTCCACAAAGACCTGGTGAAAAAAGAAGACCGGGCACCATTTTAGCAAGGATGGCTGAACGCCATTTTGAAAAAGATGGCTCGCGCAGTCAACGTTACCGGGACTGTGAACGATTGCGGTAAATGAAACCACTGCCACCAGCCAGTCAATTGAGCAAAGGGTAACATAAACATTTTTACATGAGCATTTAGACAGAGGGGATACTAAGTAACCCCTCCAGCACTCTATTGTAAGATAGGGTGTGCTGGGTCTAGCAAGTACACTGCTAAGTAAAGCCAATTTCACTTTACTGCTCTCAGAAACAGTAGTTGTTCCCAGAGAAGGTATTAAAAGCTTGGGAAATCTGGAAGACTTGCCTGTGGCACTGCACTGAAGGTGCCTTGTGACACAATTGTAAAAGATGATGCCTATGGAATTGGTTAGACTCCATAAACAACCAAAAAGAAACACAGTGTATAAAATCACATCAAAATACAGTGGGAAAAAGGGTCTCACTCTCTCCAGGTCAAAAAAACCAAGTCCTCAAAATCCAGCAAAGTTGCTGGGGCTCTCTAAGGTGGAGGGAATTAGCACCTGTTTGAGAATTCTCCCTAACAATGGCCTTTACATTGTGTTGACCCAAGTAATCAACAGTTACCTTTTGTGAAAGAAAATGTTTCTTTGGCACAGAATATCACTTCACATTTCAGCCAGGGCAATACATTTGCTAAACCAATTGAAGATATTGCAGAAGTTTGCACACCACAATTTGAAGACCACAATTGCTACCCCCTGGAAACCGTTTGTCCACATGTTGGACTGGCTATGTGAATATTCCAGCGCTAGCACTGATTATGGCAACAGTCAGAGCCAGTATTACTTGTCACAATCATTATGCCAAAACAGTGTGCCAACTGCTTTCTGATGTTATGTGTGGCTTTCCTCATTTTCACATGTCCATCAGCCACCAAACACTGTGCAATGCTCAGTAAGGTAGTGTCACAACCGTACCTGCTGGAACTCTAATGTTTAAACATGATAAGGGCACATGTTTTGGTTGGCCAGAAACATACATCAAAGCTGCTGAAGGACGTACTCTCAATATTCTGTGGTGATCCATGCATAGCTTTAATTGAAGCAAACTCTGAATACAATATCCCTTACAAATTATTGTTTCAAGATCAAAATTACTTCTTCTCAGTTGCATCTGGTGGATGAGAGATCTGAAACCTCAGCAGAGGGAGACAGGATTCCAATTTTCAAATATGAACCTCTGCAGCTGGTGGAAATTAAATTGCGTGAACATAAGAGTAAGGAAGACAATGCAATAACCACTCTGCTTGCCACACCATGAGCAATGTAACAACACTCCCTCTTTTTTTATTAGAAATTACATTCTTCTCATTGCTCGACCCACATCGCCTATCTTATGTGACAAGTGCTGATGAAAGTGACAGAATGAAGACAGGGGACCCAGGTGATACTCTTCTCTCAACATGTAATCCTCAATGGGGAAAGGTCTAAAACAACATACAGCAGATCCTCCACAGCACAATTTCTGAATGCCTACCTACATGATGCATCTCACATGGGTAACACAACGGATCACTACAGCTTTTTTAAGCGATGCATCTGGCCAGCAGCATTTGGAAGAGTGGTCACAGAATCCCTGATCTTCCCCCTGACACTGTACAAGCTGAACATCTATTTATTGTTCCTAAGTCTACAGTGTCTGATTCTAAGGGAAGCCTTTCAGTGCTCTTTGTTTAATTAAAGTGAACTAGCACTACAATGAATTAGAATTTGTTGATGCACTTAGCTATAGCCAATAATTGAGCTCTGATGATGAAGACATGTGGTCTGCCTCAAGTCTAAGTGGAATGTGTTTGTCTTGTAAGGCATTTCAATCAGGCACACACCCAAGTCTCGCCTAGCATGTAGTGTGCACATGAAACCCTTATTTTATTTTTGTCTATAAGTTCAATATTCTGAATGATATAACACTCATATCACATCCTTCTCAAAATACCTCCAGGTCACACTGAACCAGGGATCAGGCTAGTTTGTAAGGGTAAAGATTTATTTATTTATTTGATATTCAAATCACACATAAGTTTAATGTAGATATATGGGGCAGCAATCACCCAAAGGCTGACAATACAATTCAGAAATAAGCAAAGCAATTGAATTCATTTATAAGGTGGCAAAATAGAAAACACTGAGAAAAAGAACAGTTTGTTTTGCACACAGATAGCGTTTAGGTTAATGTTCCCCCTGCAAGGTTTTGTTTAAATGCAAATGAGCAGTCCTACACCAATGTGAGTAACCACAGGGTATTCAGGAATTAAATCCGATGTCTAGAGTTATAGGCAATCTTCACGCCCTAAAAAAGAGAGGAAAACCATTTTGGCAAATGACACTTAAACTGGCAGATGAAAAATGGCTTTGTGAAATACTGCAAAAGGTGCAAAAATGCTTAAATGGAGACAAGTTCTAAAAAAAGCAACACTAATCAGGTCCTAACATACATGAGCTATAATATAAACAACAATCCACACTTTGGATCAGAATGGGATGGAAAAAGCACTTGGAAATGGGGAAATGACTTGTTTAAACTTGTGATTTTTGCAAATTCGTGGCAAACTTTTACTATGCGATATTGAAGAAAAACGGGTCAAATATGATCCGTGATGCGGTTTTTAGTTGTGGATGTAGCTAAGTGTCTTAGGTATCAGTGAGAGTTGAAATTTCGTTTCTATCTTTAAAACGGAAGGAGTTTATAGAGGTTTTAGTGAGAGGTGTTTTTTCAAAATAGGCGTGAAATGAAAACAGAAATGCGCTTTTGAAAATGACAGATGAGTTTGATTACACTATATTATGACTATGAAAAAGAGAATGTCACATGTGGATGTTACAGTCACGTGATCAGCGTAACCCGTCCCATTGTGGATACTCTACTTCTTCCTGGGATTTACTTTAGTTATTCAAAATCACTAGGGAGTTATGGTTTTGGAACACCGGTGAGACAATCAGCGCAAGAAGGATTCTAACAATACTGGAGTTCTGAATTAAAGTTGGGATGGGATTGAGATTGGGATCCTTCAATGCAGATATATTACGGGTCACTGTTCTTCCTATTAATACTTACAGAAGAAGTTATTTAGGTTACTCAGTTAAAGAATTTTAAACTTTAATCAAAAATAAAGATTTCACACCAAAGTCCTCCTGTGTAATCTCCACTTTTCAGGCAGCAGCTGTTCAGTCCTTTGAAGTTCACTGAGAAACCTCCTCCACGGTGGGTGGTCATAATTTCGTAAAAAAATGTCGACAGACAAAAATGTCGACAAAAAAATGTCGAAAAAAAATGTCGACTTTCGTTTTTTTTAATTATATATTTATTTTAGGGGTTCGGGAGTTAAAAAAAAAGGGAAAAATTTAAAAAAAAATTAAAAAACGGGGGGTTGGGGGGGAACCCCCCATTTAAAAAAAATGCATTGAAAAAAAAAGTCGACATTTTTTTTTCGATATTTTGACTTTCGACATTTTTGTTGTCGAAATTATCACTGTAAACCCTCCTCCACATCCTTGCAGAGGTCAATTCTCAGCCTGTCCTTTGTTCTTTGGTCAGCCAGCAGACGAATGTCTAATGCGGCCCCATTGTGTGGCTTGTTGGGATTATGCGGGAACCATTAACAGCCATTAGCCTTCCTGTTCTCAAGGGAGTGTGAAGCGGAGATGTCAGTTTTCCCAGGCCAGGCTGTCAGATTAGAATTACATAGTGGATTGGCCCCAGACTGGGCTCTTTGACATTAAAGTCTGTTAATTTCAAATATAAAATATAAGCACGTTTTATAAAGGATTTAAACATTTTAAAAGAATTAGCCCTTCACAAACATGCTTGAAATAGTGAATTTTGCAATTTCTTCCAGAAAAAGAAATACCTTTAAATGGGTTTGACAGCTAGTTTCCTTAAGCAGCTCTCAGGCAGGGAGGCCTGGATTCCTCTAACTGCCTGGAGAATCTATGATTTCAGCACACTTTCCTTTCCATAATTCTCTGGGAAAGTGACAGAATTTTTAAGGGCATTTTCGGAGTAGGCCCTTCTGTGGCCTTATTTCTGGTGACAGATGACAGATGACAGCAGTGATTCCTGCTTTTACACCCACTTTGCCTGTCTATGTGGCAGGACGTGAAGCTCTTTTGGTAGTTCATGAACTCTGCGCAATTTTGCAGATTTATTGTGCCCAGAGATTATTGCCTCAATTTTTGGCAGTTTTCTTTCCCCATTGGCAAAGGGGCTCAGTATGGCGCATTGGCTTGGATAAAAATACAATCAAAAAATGTGGGCTCCTCGTATGGAACCTATTCTACCCAGGAGGGTTAAATCAGAAACAAAATACACCAATGAATAGGTTCAAGGGTACTCATGCACGAAGGGCTCCCACAATTGGTTTGAAAAAATGACTCTTCGAAATTGTTATCATAGAGAAAGATCTCTAGAGGACTTTTTATGTTGTAATTGCATGAGTCAAAAACACAACAACACAATTTACAGAGAGAGAATAGACATCATCAATGGTTTGTTGGACCATAACAGAACATAAACGTAAATGCTTTAAAACACCATTTACCACCAATGCTCGGGACAAAGTTGAAAATGGTGTGTGTGCAACAAACCCAACCTCTGTGGAGGTTTGTAAAAACAGACACAGTTCAATTGTGAAACAATTCAAAGCAGAATTCTAAAGACAACGTAAAACAACTAAGAAGTAACAGATAAGATTTTTCATGTGTGAACAGCAATATCTGTGCTGTGAATTCGGGGAGTAGTATGTCTACCCCAGGTGTTTCGGCCGTTTAGAAATGGGCTAAATGAGCCTCATCTTTGGGACGGCCATCATTAGGACAAGGTTCTGTACACGGGACGTCTAAGCTATGTAGCAATTGATAGGCACTGTATTAGAGATCCATACACCACACTGGGCTGGTCTCTAGGTACTCCTTTCACCGAATAACTACAGGTGAAAAGGTCCAATGTGTTGTAAAGTGGTCAGCCATCAAAGCTATGCCTTTGGTGGTGGGCCAGACTGAAGGAGCACACTGCACAGCTGTGCAGTGTGCTCCTTCAGTCACTGGAAGATGCCCCGCTCTCTGCACGCGGCCTTTTGACAGCCTATCTGGCCCACCACCAAAGCCATACCTTTGATGGCTGGCCGTTCCTCTATTGACTTCACAGAGGTATCCAAACATATTTGCTAATCAGATGGATTCTGACTGATGTTTGTGGGGAGTGAGGTAGTTTTTCCTCACTCAACCGCCAAACCACTTTGTTTGGAGTGGATTGATGATCTCCTACTGTTACCAGTGCAGGGAGAGTCTTTCCCAATGTATTTCTATATTTCTTTTTACATTGCAAAAGAAGGCACCTTAAATAAAGTTATTCAGGAAACATTATGTCCCCTTACTTTTTTGATGTACACTGAGCTGATGAAAGTAAACTAATATGTCCTCTTTTCCCAGGGCACAACCCTCCAGTGATGTGTTACTGTGATAATGTTTTTCGACTGCCATAAACTCAAAATTACTGATTCTTGAGGTTTAAGTCATGCCCGATGTGGCACATTTTAAGTTGGCCGGCATTCTTCCCTGTCAGTTTGGAAAATACCATAACTGTTTGGGCACTTTTATGATGTTCCTGAAAAGAAGCACCAGACTGAGCTTTGTGAGTTTGTACCTGTTGGAACTGGAGAAGTTGACCATCTGGTCCCAATCCCCATCTGAGCCAGAGTGTGTCTTGGGAAGATGTGAGTACAGCTTCTACCTATTTGAATTTTGAAGGGCCTTTCCATTCATGGCATCTCAGCCTCAATGTAGGGTATATGCAGACGATTTGGAGGCATTGTTCAGACTTTCCCCCCTTTTTGGACTGGTGGGACCAATCAATTTGACGTCTTGCTTGTGGTCTGTGTTGCCCCGGATCTCTGCAGCTTCGCAGTGCTGCATTCTGTCTGTATTCTTCTGGAGCTTCAAACTCATTTCATGGACGTCTTTGAAACCTGGGGCGGGGAACTTTGTAAGCTCTGTTCCTGCTATTCACAGTCTTGTTCACCTTGCTGCTAACATTCCTCATGAGGAGGGTCGTACCTTGGACTAAAGATTGACCCTGTTATTCCTCGTGGCTGCTGATTCTGTTCAGGTTTCAATTTGTTTGTTTCTGCCACTTGTTGTGCTCTATGGGTCCTCCTGCTTCATGTGATTCAATTTTGAGTCATCTTCACCCCATCCAGCGGCACCTGCTGGTGTCTGAGCCGACCATTGGCGGGATTGCTTATAAGTATGGTGGTGGTGCCTGGAATTCTTGTTCATGAGCCTTGTCTGGGGTGTCCTTAGACACTAAGGACGAGTGCCCGACTCTTACGTTACAGGAACCTTGACTTTTAAATACTTCACTTATTATGCAACATTTTCTGTAACACTGATGAAGTTTACTTTCAAACGGTTTTTGAGCCACCTCAAATCTATTGTGCTCTACGGTTGAGCCAGGTGAGTCTTGGGTGTGTGTGTGTGTGTTTGAATTGCCCTTCGTACACCTGTGCCACACACCTGGACACTGTATAGGAAAGGGCTAGACTTCCTACGCATTAGTAGAAGTGTTGTAAATGCCTTGTAAAATATAAGGCCTTGGATTTGTGCTATAATATCCTTTTCTCAGTTTTAGGAACTTTTGCAGAGTTTATGTGGAGACAAAGTCCACTGCCTGGCTGTGCAGACAGGTAGGAGAGTGGCTTTAGAGCAGGGTACTTCCATGAGCCTGTGTAAGAGTTACCCAGGGGCAGAATAGTGAGGAACATTGAGGAATACTACCACTATCCAAAACACATCAGGGCAATTATTACTATTATTATTACTATCATCATCAATTATTATTATTATTATTATTATTATTATTATTATTATTATAATAATAATATTTATTGAGTGCAGCCATCGCTTCGGGAAGCAATGGAGCACTTTACAGTCATAGGGAGAACAACACAGGGAGGGAATGTGAAAAAATAGGCTGGCTCCACTGGTGAAGGGCACACTAGTATGTTCAAACGCGGGTGTTGTGGGAGACTCGCTGGTACCCAATAGTGTATGGTTCGCTCCTCCCACGTGTTCCCTCTGTGTAGGCGATATATTGGTTGTCCGGGTAGGGGGCTAGTGGTCCTTGTCCGGTAAGCCCATTGAAAAATTTCTGGTAGGGATCACTATGGAACTGTGAGAGCAGTGGGTGGCTTACGTCTTTACTTGTTCCGTTGTGGACCTGTCCACTTACTGCCATACAGGCTGTTTCTCCTTTGGGATCTGCTCTATAGGTGTAACTATAGGTGTAACTAACTTTGTCACCAATGCAGTTGTGCTCACTCTGCGTTCATTATTATCAAGTGCGTCATTCAACGCCTTCCTTGGATTTCTGCATTGCGCTGTGTGGGCTCATTACAGGAAGCACAGTTGTGTTGGTGGGGGACTATATATAAAACGTAGCATCACTTATCTGCCAAGGTTACGCTCGTGCCAATCTACGGCACGTGTCCGTGTGTTGCTCCTTTGCTTGCACTACTCTGCTTGTTCAATGCTGTGTTTCTTTCGGTCCAGTGTATCTCAGTATGGCCTTGTAGAGGAGGTCCCAAGCACAAACCGCACTCCAACTGTTCATTTTGACGTACCAGGAACTTTCACGCCGAAATATGCGACGTATGATGAGCAAGTACACCAGCAGAGAGCTGCAGTAGGGTTCTGTCCAGTACCTATCAAAAGAACAACACCTGTTGAAGTACCAACACCTAAGAAAACCTGGACATAAGGTACACATTAAGAAAGCCATATCGACAAATGAAACAAAATGAAGAATGTCAGAGCACAGTCACTGAAGAAGCTAAGAACCTGGACTGACTCACATCTAGAAGATATGACGGCCTGCGAATGACGAAAAGAGACGATACACCATGGATAAGAGACATCATGAACCTAAAGTGAAATAACTTTAGGAGTTGAAATGTTAGAAGTTTATGCCATGACCATGATGAAGATATTCAGTTAGTTTACACGTGTACATATGCATGGAACCACAAGAAGCAAAGAATTGTGAGGCTTGCTTATGCTTAGCAGTAGGATAGATTGCGGCAAGCACCACCTATACATATCTACCTCAAAAGGAGCACTTTATATAAGTATACTTCCAATATGCACAAGAGCAGAATCAACCAAAGGTTACTAAAGGTCTCAGGAGAGGAGCCCCTCTGAATCACGTGACCAGCCAAGCGAAAAGGGATGAAACTTTCACACCTATGCATGGCCTTGTGCCATACACAGATATCTGAACTTTTCCAGACAGAGATGCAGTCTCAAGGCCAACCACAAAGAAATAATTGACACAAGACCACTGAGGTGATGATTGAATGTAGCAATAATTGGAGGAAGGCTGGGGGAGCAGACAAGCTCCCTGCACCTGGCTGGCTATTCTGCATGCTGCTAAGCTAGTGGAAAAGTATGAGCGGGGTTGCCAACCCAATCATAATGGACCAAGTAATCTAGGGTCCTATAGTTAGTATAGCCAATGAGACATCGCACTTTTAATGACGTCTACAGTAGCCATTTTGAAGGTAGGGCTTAGGTGCCCCACCTGACAGTGTTTGTCCAATCACCCACTCTGTTACCATATACAGATATAGTACCTATATTAAAGTTACCTTCCGATAACCAATAGAATTGCATGCAACATTTTAAGAGTTACACGTCAGTAATGACAAGTTTTTAGTATAAAAGATGTGTTTTTTATGAAGTTCGTTGGAGTTGCTGAAGCGAGAAGGAATATTGAGTGATTCCTGATATTCATGAACTCCCCGTTTTTTGTACTTGTCATTAAACCGACTCCCTTTGCCAAACCATTCAGTTGTCATTATTGATTTGACACTAGAGTAGTAATCTGCATCCCCATCCATCTCACGGGTGCTGCTACTCATCTTAAAGTGCTTTTGGATAACCCACAGCTTTATGGGCCGGTTGGGTCCTAGTACACACCTGGTAGCAGAGAGAGGATGTTTTATCGATTAATGATTAGATAAGACACCCATTGACCGTCGACATAAAATAACTCTAGGTCCTCGGCAATATCACAAGTCCTTTGCCATCGGCTAAGTAGACCGAGAAGCTCCCCGTAGATAGTTGCTAGATTAAATTGTAAAACCTGCAGGTTGAGGTCTAAAGGAACCTATGTTTCACCCACAAACCCCTTCCCACTTCTACAAGCAGCGGCTCAAGAGGAAAGCAGGAGAGGCAGTGACGAAGGCGGTGATCCTGAAGATCCAGAGAGGGAAACATGCGAACAGTGAGTGAAAAAGACTGAACACTTTGTCAAAAATGTGCATGCCTTAGAACAAGTAAGGGAAGGTAACGGAGGGAGGCGGAACAAAAATAAAATTAGAGGTAGAGAGAATATATTCATAAGGGGAAGGAAATTGTGACTATAGGGTGACCGAGCAGTACATAGAGGGTACCGGGAGGATACCCAAGCTTGAGAGACGATAAAAGGAGGATACCTGAGCAGAGAGAGGATACGCTGAAATGCCTATGCTTTAATATAGCGTTTAGAAGAAGCCTGCATTAAAAGCCCTGAAAAAATAGGGTGCAGTAGAAAACCGGAATCGATGAAAGAAACAATCTTTAAGGGATGGGCTTATATTCAATGTCGGAATAATAATAGGGGCAGGAGATTTGTGTAGCCGGCCGGAGTCTGTCTAGTCTGTCACGTCTGTCTTGTGTTTTTTCTTTCTTTCTTCTTTTTTCCTTTTTCTGAAGCCATAGAATAAGAACATTTTTTGGAGGAATTAGCACAAAAATTACGCAATTATTTAGGTAGGATATTGTATAATATGAAGTGATGGTTGTTGTTTGAAAAAGAAAAAAATAGTTTGGGAAAAAACGGGATTGCCGCTTGCGACGATTGGTGACCGCTCATATTGTTGGAGTTGGTTAAGAAGCGTAAAAGCACAACAAAGTGTTATATAAAGAGAAGGTGAATAGATTTAAGCATGCAAGACGTTACAAGATTAATACACTTGTGCAAGCAGTTGCCAAAACGTGCACCTAAACTGAAAAATTACAGTGCAGAATGCATTAAAGGAAGCACCCACAAAATGGTTATGCCATGACCCCAAGGTAGATCGCTATCTAAAATGGTCCTGCAACACATGATGACATATTTGCACGCCACGTATACTGGCAAAAAGTTAGACAAACGCCTAGCTAGTTTAGAGCTTTGGAAGATGTACCAAGAGGATAAGGAGGAGGAGCCACCCTTAGATTGGATTCTTAACGTATGCTCAGATGAGAATGAGATGCCTTCTGCACCACCCGCCCCGTCTGAAACAAAACTCAAAGCCAGTAAAGACAAAGGATTATACCCGCTGAGGGAACTTAAAGCAGCCACGGGATATAGCAACCCGGCATATGAGTCACCTACACAAAGTAGTGATGAAAACCCAGACAAAAATAGAGATATCATCTCCAAAATTCCGAGGGACAAGGAGAGGTGTGAGAAAGAAAAAGGAGATCAAGCACAAGAAAGTACATCTCTAGAGAGAGGGCAAGAGATGCAAAGGAAATGAGGATAGAACTCATGAGATAGCATTCACACAGAACAAATGAATGCGAGGTCAGATTCTGTTGAAACTCGATGGTAAAGGCATTGAGGACGTGAGACAAAAGGGAGAGCCAGACAATTTACCAAGAAAAGAGAAGTAAAAAAGGATTGAGAGATAAAAGGATCAGGAAAAAAGATAGGCAGAGATGAGAGCAGTTGTATCGCGAGGAACAGGAAAGGAAACACCATCATAAGCAGAGAGCAGTTAACAATCAGAACAGGCAGGAACAGCGGAGAATAGAAGAAGAAGAACAAAGGATAAGGGAGAAGAGAATAAAAAGACAACAGGATGAGGAAATGCGAACGGCAAATGAATGTACAGATAAAAAGAAACTGGAAGAAAATAGGGTCATAGAGGAAGCAAGGAAGTGCACATAATTTGTTGACCACATAGAACGTAAGCGAAGACAGAGAATATCTGGAGAGAGAGATTAAAAACCCCAGTCCAGTAGTAGATTGGTAAGACATAGAAGAAATCTTTCCTGAGTACAATTCAGTACCAGGCACATCTAGGGCAAATATCGAAGATGACTTTGACACCAGAAGCATCGGAGAAATGATCGATAGGATATATGATTAAATGGGGTTAGAACAAGTGCCCCAAGGGAAAGGAGAAGAGGAGAGGCTTGAGAACACTCAGCTGTATGATACTGAAGATGCCTCTCAAAGTAGCAGAAACAGAGAACTGTCCTTAGATAGGCTGATGCTAAACAGGAATGATGAGGATGAGAGAAGTTGCACGAGTTGGACACAGACAATATCAGACGCAGAAAGAGAGGAATATGAGGAAAAGGAAGAAGTGAGAAGATGTGAAAAATGATTCTCTGGAGGAAAAGGGAAAGGATGGTCAGATTCTAGTGAGTCTGCACTTAAGGCATCAGGGTCAGCCACACAGTCAGACCGTCATGAAGGAGTACCTTACGGTCAGAGGGGGGTGTCTCCACCACCCTATGTGAGCAAACTAATTACAGGTAGACTGCGATGCGGGATTATAACCCCTGCAGTGGATGGAAAAATTATGAGAGAGGAAAAGGAGTGCCATGTATTACAATTCCTGTTGCTCAAGAAAGGAGGAATGAGGCCACAGTATATTCCATGGCCACACATGGATCGAGAAAATCTGAAAAATAAGCTTCCAATGTTAACATCGGGAGCCGGAAAATGGATACACAAACTGGAAAAAATGATGGGAGGGAACACGTTGGCTATTGGGAATGTTAAGGGTCTTTTAATCGCCATACTTGGTGATCGAGCTGATGATGTGTGGACATGTGAAGGTTATCCTGGCGTGACTACAGTTAATACTGCACACAATGGAGCTCCATTTAACAATTGCAGAGGCAGGGTATTGAAAGCATTACAATTGCTATACCCGGATACATCTGACATGGGAGCCATAATGACATGAAAAATGAAGGAGTCAGAGGATCCTTTGCTTTACATTCAGAATTTCCAGGACGCTTGGGTATTGGAAATGTGGGAATCTTGGGGAAAATCTATATGCATTTTTTACCATATATTATGCCAAGGGCTGCCAGATCAGGTATGGAAGCAGATCACGAAGTTGGTAGCAATTGAGGCTAAACCGTGGTCTGAAATACAGTTGACCATAGCTCACTATTGCAGAATGCTGCAGAAGAAGAATCGCAAAAA
This sequence comes from Ambystoma mexicanum, assembly GCF_040938575.1. Classification (NCBI taxonomy): domain Eukaryota; kingdom Metazoa; phylum Chordata; class Amphibia; order Caudata; family Ambystomatidae; genus Ambystoma; species Ambystoma mexicanum. Next base: position 690,203,209 of record NC_090923.1, on the reverse strand, counting down.
AGAAGCTGCACGAAAAGCCGAAGAGGCAAAATTAGTACAGAAAAAATTGTCAAAGTATGCCATTGAAGGGGCAATGATAACTAGCACAGGCGGATCAAACATACAGCATGTCAATAACCAACAGCAGGTTAATAAGGGCAGTAATGGGTTTTAGCCCAGAGGGTGAGGCTTTTGAGGAAGAGGATGGCAGATAATCAGGGAGTTTTTCAAAATAATCAGGGAGGTTTTCAAAACATGCAAAATGGCAATCAGGATGTGTTAAATGGGCAAATTATCAGACCACCGCGAATATGTTGGATGTGTGGGATGACAGGGCATCTAGCACGCACATGCAGAAGTCAAGGCGTGGTGCAAACCGACCAAGGAACAAAAGTAGGGATGGTGAATCCACCTATGTTTTTACTGCAGGGTGGAAGTGGAGTTGCACAAAATCACACGGTGCAGCAGCAAGCGCCGGGAGCCCAACAAAGCGTGCAAGCTCAGAATATCACACATTTTCCACAAGGACAGTCTCAGCAGTCGCCTATTCAACTGTCACAGACAACAAGTGCAGGACAGGTACTGAATTCTGGGATGAGAAATAGCACTGGTTATTGAGGAAGTCCATTCACTCAGCATGGGACAAAGATATATATGGATTAGGACAACTCACTCGGAAACCTGATGTGTTCTATTCTATCAGTGACACCTAACGCTCACGAGGAACCAAGGGCAGATGTCATTATAGGGGATAAAGAATATTCCCTCCTAGTAGACACAGGTGCAACACACTAGTGTATACGTGAAGGCAAGTTTTCCTTGTCCGGCGATGCCATAAATACTTAGGGCTTCACAGGAGCAACAAGTCATGTTCCTTTTACAAATGAACTTCCAGTCTCTATAGGAGAATGTGACATGAATGTGCCACTGCTATATTCGAGACAAACCCCAGTAAATATATTGGGATGGGACCTAATGCCGAAGCTAAACATGACAATATCGTTCACGCATAAGGGCATAGTATGTTGAACTCCAGGAATGCATTATTGAAACATATGTGAGATGATTAGTGCATACGCGGGACAAACAGCTATGAGGGCTGCCCATTGGAGTCCAAAATATTTGCATATGGAGTATGTGTGTTAATGGCAGGGCTACCAGGCCTTGCAGGCAAAACCATGAGAACCCCGATGAGTTTTTATTCAGACCAAGAATACCTATGCATGAGGAAAAGGGACAAGTATTTCCCTTGGCAATACACACAGCCATAGTGTGAGGAAAGATGGCGTTGATCGATGGTTGTGATGATGAAGGCAAACAATGGTGCACAGTAATCGCCATTGAGGAAGGGTACAGATTGACTGACGTCACTGTTGACAATCTGTTTGACGAACAAACAGATGTTGAGGAAACAACAGTTGAGGTAAATCTAATTTTTTCGTGAGAATGATCAAAAGAGAGGTACCCCATAGAAAGATGCTGGCACAGAACCGTCCTGAATATTTTGATGACAACATGGCCCAGGTGCCTGTCTCACTATTGCAGATTGCTGCAGAAGAGGAATCGCAAAAAAGAGGCTGCACGAAAAGCCGAAGAGGCAAAATTAGTACAGACAAAATTGTCAAAGTATGCCATTGAAGGGGCAATGATTACTAGCATAGACAGATCGGACATACAGCAGGTCAATAATCAACAGCAGGTTAATGAGGGCAGTAATGGGTTTTAGCCCAGAGGGTGAGACTTTTGAGGAAGAGGATGGCAGAGTAATCAGGGAGGTTCTCAAAATAATCAGGGAGGTTTTTAAAACATGCAAAATGGCAATCAGGATATGTTAAATGGGAAAATAATCAGACCACCACCAATATGTTGGATGTGTGGGATGACAGGGCATCTAGCACGCACATACAGAAGTCAAGGCGTGGTGCAAACCGACCAAAGAACAAAAGTAGGGATGGTGAATCCACCTATGTTTTTACTGTAGGGTAGAAGTGGAGTTGCACAAAATCACACGGTGCAGCAGCAAGCGCCGGGAGCCCAACAAAGCGTGCAAGCTCAGAATATCACACATTTTCCACAAGGACAGTCTCAGCAGTCACCTATGCAACTGTCACAGACAACAAGTGCAGGACAGGTACTGAATTCTGGGATGAGAAATAACACTGGTTATGGAGGAAGTCCATTCTCTCAGCATGGGACAAAGATATATATGGATGAGGACAGCTCACTCGGAAACCTGATGTGTTCTATTCTATCAGTGACACCTAACCCTCACGAGGAACCAAGGGCAGATGTCATTATAGGGGATAAAGAATATTCCTTCCTAGTAGACACAGGTGCAACACACTCGTGTATACGTGAAGGCAAGTTTTCCTTGTCCGGCGATGCCATAAATACTTAGGGCTTCACAGGAGCAACAAGTTATGTTCCTTTTACAAATGAACTTCCAGTCTCTATAGGAGAATGTGACATGAATGTGCCACTGCTATATTCGAGACAAACCCCAGTAAATATATTGGGATGGGACCTAATGACGAAGTTAAACATGACAATCTCGTTCACGCAGAAGGGCATAGTATGTTGAACTCCAGGAATGCATTATTTAAACATATGTGAGATGATTAGTGCATAAGCGGGACAAACAGCTATGAGGGCTGTCCCATTGGAGTCTGAAATATTCGCATATGGAGTACGTTTGTTAATGGCAGGGCTACCAGGCCTTGCAGGCAAATCCATGAGAACCCCGAAGAGTTTCTATTAAGACCAAGAATACCTATGCATGAGGAAAAGGGACAATTATTTCCCTTGGCAATACACACAGCCATAGTGCGAGGAAAGATGGCGTAGATCGATGGTTGTGATGATGAAGGCAGACAATGATGCACAGTAATCACCATTGAGGAAGGGTACAGATTGACTGACGTCACTGATGACAATCTGTTTGACGATCAAACAGATGTTGAGGAAACAACAGTTGAGGTAAATCTCATTTTTTCGTGAGAATGATCAAAAGAGAGGTGCCCCATAGAAAGATGCTGGCACAGAACCGTCCTGAATATTTTGATGACAACATGGCCCAGGTGCCTGTCTCACTATTGCAGATTGCTGCAGAAGAGGAATCGCAAAAAAGTGGCTGCACGAAAAGCCGAAGAGGCAAAATTAGTACAGACAAAATTGTCAAAGTATGCCATTGAAGGGGCAATGATTACTAGCATAGACAGATCGGACATACAGCAGGTCAATAATCAACAGCAGGTTAATGAGGGCAGTAATGGGTTTTAGCCCAGAGGGTGAGACTTTTGAGGAAGAGGATGGCAGAGTAATCAGGGAGGTTCTCAAAATAATCAGGGAGGTTTTCAAAACATGCAAAATGGCAATCAGGATATGTTAAATGGGAAAATAATCAGACCACCGCCAATATGTTGGATGTGTGGGATGACAGGGCATCTAGCACGCACATACAGAAGTCAAGGCGTGGTGCAAACCGACCAAAGAACAAAAGTAGGGATGGTGAATCCACCTATGTTTTTACTGTAGGGTAGAAGTGGAGTTGCACAAAATCACACGGTGCAGCAGCAAGCGCCGGGAGCCCAACAAAGCGTGCAAGCTCAGAATATCACACATTTTCCACAAGGACAGTCTCAGCAGTCACCTATGCAACTGTCACAGACAACAAGTGCAGGACAGGTACTGAATTCTGGGATGAGAAATAACACTGGTTATGGAGAAAGTCCATTCTCTCAGCATGGGACAAAGATATATATGGATTAGGACAGCTCACTCGGAAACCTGATGTGTTCTATTCTATCAGTGACACCTAACCCTCACGAGGAACCAAGGGCCGATGTCATTATAGGGGATAAAGAATATTCCTTCCTAGTAGACACAGGTGCAACACACTCGTGTATACGTGAAGGCAAGTTTTCCTTGTCCGGCGATGCCATAAATACTTAGGGCTTCACAGGAGCAACAAGTCATGTTCCTTTTACAAATGAACTTCCAGTCTCTATAGGAGAATGTGACATGAATGTGCCACTGCTATATTCGAGACAAACCCCAGTAAATATATTGGGATGGGACCTAATGACGAAGTTAAACATGACAATCTCGTTCACGCAGAAGGGCATAGTATGTTGAACTCCAGGAATGCATTATTTAAACATATGTGAGATGATTAGTGCATAAGCGGGACAAACAGCTATGAGGGCTGTCCCATTGGAGTCTGAAATATTCGCATATGGAGTACGTTTGTTAATGGCAGGGCTACCAGGCCTTGCAGGCAAATCCATGAGAACCCCGAAGAGTTTCTATTAAGACCAAGAATACCTATGCATGAGGAAAAGGGACAATTATTTCCCTTGGCAATACACACAGCCATTGTGCGAGGAAAGATGGCGTAGATCGATGGTTGTGATGATGAAGGCAGACAATGGTGCACAGTAATCACCATTGAGGAAGGGTACAGATTGACTGACGTCACTGATGACAATCTGTTTGACGATCAAACAGATGTTGAAGAAACAACAGTTGAGGTAAATCTCATTTTTTCGTGAGAATGATCAAAAGAGAGGTGCCCCATAGAATGATGCTGGCACAGAACCGTCCTGAATATTTTGATGACAACATGGCCCAGGTGCCTGTCTCAGTGTGGACCACAGGCCCCTATGACGTAGGCTTACTGAAAGGTGTCAGAGAAGTGAGGATTAAATTGAAACCAGGAGCAATTTTGCTGAATTCATGACAATAACCCATGTCTAGGGAAGCAGATGAAGGGATTTTTAAGACAATTTCTGCTATGGTGGAGCAGGTCATCTTAGTGATGTCAGCGTCATCATGCAACACCGTGGTTTATCCAATAAAAAAATCAAAGGGAGGATCGTGGACACTAATTCAATATTTATGCCCAATAAATGATATTGTAGAGGCAGAGTTCCCTCTAGTCCCTAACCCGGCTACAATCCTATGTAATATACCTGTTGAGGCACAATATTTCACAGTGATTGACTTGAAAAATGCATTTTTCTCAATCCCATTGCACAAAGACCCACAAGATTTAACGTCATTCATGTTCTGACAGATGCATCTGAAAAGCACAAGGTTACCCCAGGGGTACTGGGAGTCTCCTTCGATTTTCAACAGAGTCCCGCAGATGGACTTAAGCAATGTTACATTAGACAGTGTTGTCTTGCAATATGTGGATGAGATCTTAATTTACAGCACGACAGAGGAAAGATGCAGACACGATTCTTTTCAGCTGTTGACTATATTGGCTGAGAAAGGATATAAAGTTGATAAAGAGAAGTTACTATATTGTCAACAAGAAGTGCTGTACATAGGCCAGCTGATCTCACATGATGGGAAAAGGGTTAAACCCTGAAAGGGATGAAGCGATACTGAACACAGCCAAGCCACACACAATAAAACAAATGGCAGCATTATGACAGCAGTACTCACACAGAGAACCACATTGGGGTACAAGCCGCTTGCATACTACAGTGGTAATTTGGACCCAGTGATGAGAGGCCACTTCCCGTGGGAACAAAGTTTAGCTGCTGAAGCGTTCTCCGTAGAGAAGGCCACAACCATTGTTATGGGATGCTCAATGACTTTGTATGTCCAGCACGCATTATTTGCCATTCTACAGAAACCAAAAGGCACATTGAGATCTCAGAGAGCTTCTTCTTATGAAGTGATCATATCTAATCCATCTATTAAGATAATTTGATGTAAGATAGTGAACCCAGCTATGTTTATAGCATAGCCAGTCAATGACGGAATGCAAGTGCCAGTCCATGACTGCGCGAACTATAAAGAATTCAATGATGAAATTCACAGAGTGAAAGAGAATGCATTGGCAGAAGGGGAAATTGTCTTCATTGAAGGTTCCTCGAAAATCGATCAAAATGATGGACAAAGATACACAGGCACTGCTGTGGTAATGCACACAGCAAATGGAGAATTTTGAGTACTCATTAGTGCACGATTACCATCTCACTATTCAGCACAGGCTGCAGAATTACTGGCGTTGATACTCGCCATTGAGAATCACGCAGCCCAGGAAGTGACAGTGTACAGCGACTCTGCCTATGTGACTTCAACAGTGCACGCAGGCCTAGCGCACTGGAAAAGGCGGGGCTACCTACGAGCAGACGGCACGCCAGTGCAGCACGCAGCCTTATCGGATAGGCTCATTAAGGCACTACAGCTCCCAGGGGACATAGCGGTCATGAAATTTGCTGCCCACATGAAGGGAACAGATTTGATCTCACAAGGAAATCAAGCAGCAGACATGGAGGCCAAGAGTATGGCGTATGGGGTTCAAGGGTGAGACCATAATGAATGTGTAAATAACTGATGTAAATAAAAAATGATCGTTGCACGAAGTGAACCTGAGGGTTATAGTAACATGGGGCAAACCCAGTTAATGGAACTCCAAGGGGAAGCACCATAGGAGGAAAAGGACCTCTGGTAGCGGCGAGGGTGTCCTTTAAACCCCTCAGAAAGCTTGTGGCGACAAAACAGCACTGGTAAACCAGTGATGCCTATACCCTTTTTAAAATTAGCATTGGAACAATTGTGTTATCCAGCGCACATGTCAAAAGAAAATCTAGCAGCAACAATCGCTGAAGACTGGTTTATACCGAACTTAGCGGAACACGTTGCATTTTTTATGGTGAACTGTATAATCTGCCAACAGTTCAAGGCTGGGCATACACTAAGAGTAATTAGAGGAGTCATCCCAAGGCTCAATGGACATTTTCAGCACTTGCATGTCGAGTATGTAAAGGGTACAGGTATATAATTGATGCGGTGTGTCCATTCTCTAGATGGATAGAAGCAGGTCCATGTATACACCCAGGCTCTACCTGTGCGGCCACATTTCTGGTGAGAGAGGTATTTCCCAGGTGGGAAGTATGTGAGGTCATGAGGTCAGATAATGGTCCTTGCTTTGTTAATGCAGTATTTGAGCAGATCAGCTTGCTGCTAGATATAAAGCACAAGTTCTCGTCAGCGTATCACCTGCAAGGTAATGCGATATGTGAGAAGCTCAACCACTTGTTAAAGGAAAGGATATCCAAGTTGAAGATTACTCTAAAGAAGGGAGGGCTGCACTGCCTTCCATTGGCACGGTACGCACTCAGAAACCAGCCTGGTTCCGACCATCATTTTATGCTGCATTAAATAGCAACAGGCAGAAGGGTGCACACTCCATTGACACCCCAAGATAGAGCTAGATGTGATGCTCAGCCAACAGGGGATATTTTAGGATCAGAAATGCAAAATTACTTAAATTGCATGACAACTTGCTTTACTGTAATTTCAGGAGAGCTGCAGCGATGACAAAAAGGGTGCAGTGCAGCACAGAACACAGAAGGAGATACTACTGCAAACCCAATTCAGAGTTTATGTGTACCACCAATCTTTCCTGGAGGCATGGTCCTGGTGAAGAATCATACGAGAAAGAAGTGGGACGAGCCAAAGTTCAAAGGACCCTTCACAGTGGAAGACATCACTACTTCTGCAGTCAAACTACAAGGAAGAAGAGCTTGGATCTTCCTGGGTGACATCAAGCCATACATCGGAGAAGGCCCCCTGCCCGCACCCCAACGTGCAGAGACTACAGATGACGGGGAAGAACCGCAGCACGTGCAGACGAGATCCATGACGAGGAAGAAGGACGCATGACCAGCAAAGCAAAGGCAAATAACTTTTGTGCAAGGTTGTGGCTAAATTTTGGACATTTCCTCTATGCAAAAAAGGGGATAAGGACATACAAATTGGACATCCTAGTTGCAGGGTGAAGAAGAGAATTGCATGCATAAGCCACAACACAGGATATTAACTTTAAACTTTGGACTGAGGCACACTGAAAACGAAAAGACAATAAGGAGGCTGCAATTGTGATCGCCAAGCAGTTCCTCCTGCTTCCGGAATACTCGGGAGGACAAGACAAATGTCCCAAGCAGGAGAAGAAGCAAATAGGCTTGTCAATGCGCTATTCTTTCATTTAATTGAAGACTGCCCAGATCTTGTCGGGAGACACACTGACGTCTTGATATTTCTTTGAGATCCAGCAAACACAGAACCCTTGAGTGTAATCCTGAAGGGAATCATAATTCAGGTTGCTCTTCACACCCATTGAGATCACAGAAGCTGCTCACAGTGAGTTCCGAGTAGTTCCAGAATTCAGTAAGGACTAGAAAAATGTCCCTCTCACCAGAAGATAGCAGACTGGTGAGCAATGTTTTCTTTTGCCTAACTGAGGACTTTCCAAAACTTGTGGGAGGCCTGCCGGTGTTGACGTCCCCACTTTAATCTGATACCCAGCTAATTCTACACAGATGAGCATGCTCCTGCATGGTATTGCGATACAAGTTGAACTTTCTAATCATCATCAGAATTTCCGGAGGAGACAGTAAAACTTTCCACCGAGGGACAGATTGAGACAGTGTTGCCAAAGACTTCACTCTTGTTTGTCTTGTCAAGGACATGACATGTCTTCCAGAGTAAAACAGATAAGAGAAATAGACTGGGAGCTTGTGTATTTTGAACACGTACAGTAAAAAGGACTTGCTGAACTTATTGCTTTAATTGAAATTTTACGACTACAGAAAAGAGAACTGTATCCAGAGACAACAGACAATCCATTGTCCAGACAAAGGAGGACAATTGTTTTAGTACCTGCAACCGACAAGCAGAAACATCAGAATCCAGAGATAGTTGCATAGAATGTATTAAATGTTAGTCTTCTTTCCTTAGATGATAGAGATGGGAAATCAAAACAGCAGCATCGTCATCCCTCAGGAGGAGAGACGTCCTTATTGTTCCAGAACTAAGAGCTGCCGCCTAACCTACAGGGGCATAATATATTTATGCATTGTATTCTTTCTTGTTTTATTGTCACTGATGATTCAAACTGCATTTTTCAGAGGTGCACAAAGTGTTCCGATTACATTGAACCCACCTAATGATGTACGCATGACACCCACAAAAGTACCCAGACCCTTTATAGTGATTCCAGTTCCTAGAAGGTCTGACAAAGAAGTGAGTGAACTTGAAATGGATGTGATTAGCAATCACACACATGCAGTGACAAGCAAGTTGAAAAGCCGGAGACAGGGTCGGCAGAGTAAGAATGAAAAAAGGTTACTGACATCCAGACCCATGCAAACGATGAGTGCACATACACCAGGTCTAGTGTCAATAACTGCAGAACCACAGGCCAAAGAAGGGGAGAAGGTTAGACAACCAACGATGAGAAGCTCTGCTACAAGGGAAGTGAAAAGACAAATGGAGAAAGCTGAACTGTTAAAGAAACCAAAGGAGTTGGAGAAGAAGCCAACTGAGACAGCATTGATAAGCACCCGTGATCCAGTACTGAAAAGGGCAAGTGCAAGCCCTGCCAAAATCTCACGAGCAGAGATGAAAGCAGAATCAATATGGACGTCCAGAGCCAGGAAAAGGCAAGAGGAAAATGAAAGAATTGCCAGACTTTTGCCTACTCAATTGGTACAGATGAAGAGGCCTGCACCATGGATTGAGATACCTGAGAATCCTCCAGCAAGAAGAAGCCATACGGATGTGTTCAAGGACGTAGTTATAGCAAACTACATGAAAGCCTTGAGAATCAAGAGAAGCATACAAAGAGATGAGAATGAACTAAACGACTACTTGGCCAGCACAACACACTTGGGAAATGACATATCGTACCAGTATATGAAAGAGGTTGGACAACGGACTTCAGAGGATGAATGCTTTGTCTGTGCACTCCTACCTTACAGCATCGGGAAATCAAAGATCTTTGTAGCGTTGAAATAGATGTACAGACAGTGCACTGCCTATCACACGTAGCAATGTGCAAGACCAGAGGCGAGTTTATGGGAAGTGATGCCTCATTAAAATGGGCAACTGATCCAAATGAATACGATTATGTCCAGGACATAAAGACAAGGAACAATGGAAAATCAAAGCACATTGTGATCAGATACGAAAAGCCTGGAGTTAAGGGAACAGAGATCAGAAGAGAGGCAAATCAAAAACTAAATGTCCAAGAAAAACTCCAAAAGAAGCCAGAAAGTGGAAGAACAGAAGTCAAATGCAAATCTGAGGAATGGTGCTTTCACCAGACGGATGGGAGAAAGGAGTAGTGATCTGCAGAGCATGGATGGTCTTCAGTCACTATGAGCCCACCATCAACATAGTGTGAAATGAATGCAAGCCATTATGGCCAAAACTTGCTAAACTACTGACATGGGTCAAAGGCAGGGGAGGACCCTTGCAGATAGTGCCATTGGAAAGCTCAAAATTTTGCTTCAGGAATAATGGCACAAGAAAAATGGGGGAGAATCCAAACTTTGGACGAGTTTTTGATGCTCCAGGAATGGTACATGGTACCACAGTAATCATTTATCATTATTGGGCATGTGGATCCAAAGCATATATCAGACTGCCGAGAAACTGGGGAGGTATATGCACAATAGTGAATGTTCATGTTCCAGCATTGATGATTCCAAAAAGTGATCTGAATATTGACAGCTTCTCAAAAGCCGATGCTCACCTGAGGAAGAGGAGATCTGTGGAACTGATTAATTGAATAAAGAGAGAGAATTACTTTTCGGCTAAATCAGAAGAAGATTTTCATGCAATCCCGTATCAGTACAGACTGTTCAGCCTGACCTCATCAGTGTTCACGACAATTTTTAAGTCACAAGTTCAAGTTGGAGCAAATACTAAATGGTTGCAGATAACCAGACTGGAGTTACTGCAAACCATCAACATGACCATACAAGGAGTCAACGCAATCAAAGAAGAGTTAAGGGCAATCCGACTAATGACTCTCCAGAACAGATATGTCCTTGACATGATCACAACCATGGATGGAGGTGTTGGTGCAAAAATTGTTGATTCATGTTGCACATTTATACCTTCTCACGACGAAGAAAATTGAACTTTAACAGAGGCCCAAGGTATGCTGACAAAACTACAGAATCAAATGATTGATGAAACTGACGAAGTGGACAATGACAGTTGGTTTGGAGCACTATTCTCATGGGTTCCAGAAAGGATGGCAGATGCATTCAAATTCCTAGGAGCCCTGCTAGTGATGATACTGATTGGATTCTGTGTTATCACGATAATAATCTCCCGGGGCCAGAAATCTGTGAAAAAGGCAATAGGGATGGAGATCATGATTGATGTTGAACCAGGATGGAAACCCGAAGACCTGACTGATGAAGAAATAAGAGAATTTGTGAAAGCTAGCATTCATGCGCCAGAAGGAACAAAGTTTTGGTATCCAAGGAAACACAGAAACTATGTGGGAAGATGGAGCTGTTGTAACCGAAATGGACAATGTTAACTAAAGACATGGAATAAATACGAACACGTGAGAACAGCAGGAAGTTTGAAGGGAGTCATAAAAATATGGACTTCAAAGAGACATTTCTGCAGACCTCAATGTATGGACACAGAAGATGAAAGAACAATGGACCCAGGAGATGAAGAAAAAATTGTTCAAAAAGATAAAGAAAAGGTGGATGAAAAAGAAGAAGTGAAAGTGGTTGATGAATCGCCCAGAGGGGGGAGTGTAGAGGAGTTCACAAGCACGACCCGCACTCCAACTGTTCATTTTGAAGTACCAGGAACTTTCACGCAGAAATATGTGACGTATGATGAGCAAATAAACCAGCAGAGAGCTGCAGTGTGGCTCTGTCCAATACCTATCAAAAGAACAGCACCTGTTGAAGTACTGACACCTAAGAAAACCTGGACAGTAAGGTACCCATTGAGAAAGCCATATCGACAAATGAAACAAAATGAAGAATGTCACAGGACATTCACTGAAGAAGCAAAATAAATACTGAAGGAAGACGAATGGTGACGTCACTAGATTCCGATCTGACTCACATATAGAAGATATGACGACGTGCAAATGACGAAAAGAGACGAAACACCATGGATAAGGGACATCATGAGCCTAAAGTGAAATAACAATTTCAAAATGTTAGAAGCTTATGCCATGAGCACGATGAAGATATTCAGTTAGTTTACAAGTGTACATATGCATGGAACCGTAAGAAGCAAAACATTGTGAGGCTTGCTTATGCTTAGTAGTAAGATGGATTGCGGCAAGCACCACCAATACATATCTACCTCAAAAAGTGCACTTTATATAAGGATACTTCCACTATGCACAAGAGCAGAATCAACCAAAGGTTACTAAAGGTCTCAGGAGAGGAGCCCCTCAGCAAGCAAATCGAAAACTAAAGACAGAAAGAAACTCAGATGCATGCAAATCATGCCAAGAAGCCAAGGTTGTATCGGATGAAATAGACCAAAAGTAGATACAACTACTGAAGCAAAGAACAGAGTATCCTGTCCAGAAAGGTTAATATAATCCACAGAAGGCAGGTGGTAGGCAAAACTAAATCAAATACATGAATTGTATGCAGAATAAGACGATTTCACAGTGTCTGAATCACGTACCAGCCAAGCGAGAAGGGATGAAACTTTCACACCTACACGTGGCCTTGTGCCATGCACAGATATCTGAACTTTTCCAGACAGAGATGCAGTCTCAAGGCCAACTACAAAGAAATAATTGACACATGACCACTGAGGTGATGATTGATTGTAGCAATAATTGGAGGAAGGCTGGGGGAGGAGACAAGCTCCCTGCACCTGGCCGGCTATTCTGCATGCTGCTAAGCTAGTGGAAAAGTATGAGTGGGGTTGGTGCCAACCCAATCATAATGGACCAAGTAATCTAGGGTCCTATAGTTAGTAGAGCCAATGAGACGTCACACTTTTAGTGACTTCTACAGTAGCCCTTTTGAAGGTAGGGCTTAGATGCCCCACCTGACAGTGTTTACCCAATCCCCCACTCCGTTACCATATACAGATATAGTACCTATATTAAAGTTACCTTCCTATAACCAATAGAATTGCATGCAACATTTTAAGCATTGCCCGTCAGTAATGACGAGTTTTAAGTATAAAAGATGTGTTTTTTTATGAAGTTCGTTGGAGTTGCTGAAGCGAGAAGGAATATCGAGCGATTGCTGATGTTCATGAACTCCACATTTTTTGTACTTGTCATTAAACGGATCCCTTTGCCAAACCATTGAGTTGTCATTATTGATTTGATGCTAGAGTATTAATCTGCATCCCCATCCATCTCAGAGGTGCTGCTACTCATCTTAAAGTGCTATTGGGCAACCCCCAGCTTCATGGGCCAGTTGGGGTCCTAGTGCACAGCCTCATAGTTCACCATGGGTCTTACCGCCCGTAGAGCTGTTGAGCACCTCAGCCACCCAATGCCAGTAAGGAACATTCGGCCTATTCAGGCTGGTGCTCTTCTTATGCTGGCTCCAAACTATGGTTGGTGGTTTGCAAATGGATAATACTGTGTTACCCCTGCCTGCTATATTTATGGTCCTTTCAGAGAGGGAGGGTTTCACCACTTCGCCGGTGGGCCGCGGAGGACGGTTGTAGGAACCAAACTTTTTGATATGGCAACTGGGGAGGAGGAGCGGGATGCCGCGGCATCGGAACATCCAATTTCTGACCCGCGAGTGAGCGGGCAGCCGCCACGCCCACCCTCCCTGCTTCCTTTGTTCTTAGGTGTCACGGGTCTCTGGCTACATAGTGGGCCGTTAGCAGGGGGGTGCACACTGGCAGTAGGATCCAGTGTGCTCAGCTGTTCACCATCCCTCCCAGCCAGAACCTCACCGCAGGGATTCCGTGCTTACTGCCGATTGTGTCCAAGTGATTGGAAGTGTTGAGTGGATGGATCAAGCGGCTCACCTCAGTCTGCGCCCAGGTGCGCTTCAATGACGGTTGACTCCTCGCTCTGCATGTGGCTCGAGGAGGGGACCATTTCTCGCGCAGCCCAAAAGAGGCTTTCTAGCTTCTCTGTGTTCCCAGGATGGGGGATCTGCCTCACTCCTCTCAGGTGCGAGTGTGGGAGGGGCACCTTGGTTTCGCAGGGGCACAGCGTTAGCTGGATGGGGCACCCACCCCTAGGCCTCCAGGCTGCTGCGGTCTCAAAACCGTAGTCACAATTTTCTCTGTGTGGTCAGGTCCACCCACGTTGAGAGCCACACAGTGTCCAGCCCGGGGCCCCCCGCTCCTCTCGTCGTGTTTCTCTGGTGCTGGTGGGGGAAAGTCCTTTATCTTCGGTAGGACATCAAGAGTAGGTTTATGACGCTCTCCCCTTATTTTGGTGGCAAACCAGGACAGTTTTATACAGTTTGCATGCTGAACTCCGTAGGTCGCCAACGGAGCTCACACAGAGGCTTGCATGCCGCTCTGTGAACAACAGCACCCCCCTTCCTCTATCTCAGTGTACTGTTAGCTCTTTATGAGTATTAGGAATGTGAGCAGTCTTGTCCTCCGAGTGAGGCTTTCCAAACCTTAACATGGTCCAACACCTAGTGCAGACCGCTCATGCAGCGAGGGTTCCCTATCCCATGACATATGCAAAGGCTCCCAAAATGACTGCCTGGATCTCTATGGACTTAGGTGAGTACCCCAGCTGCACTCTGCCCTGGAAAATTAAGGAGCACAGCCACTCAAAGTTATAACCCTCTAGCCATCACAACAGCTGGCGCTTAGTAGAAGTCCCAAACAAGACCTGGAGGTAGGTATATAAAAAAGATAGCTACGCTATGCTGGTAGTGCAGATCGCAGTAGCAGGAACCTCGATTTTGGTGAAGGACGGAGACTGAAAGGGGAAATCATCATGGTTTGGATGGAGTAGAGGACACAGGAAAGATGAAGTAGTCAGATATTGAGGGAGGAGGCAAAACCTGGAGTTGAGTGGAAGGAGGCTGTAAAATCAAAGGAGATGAGGGAAGCTGTAAAAGCTGGAATAGGGGGAAGCAGTGACATTAAGGGACAGAAAGGAGTAGGAAAAAACGTGAGCTGATTAATAGGAGGCAGTAACATCAAGAGACTGGAGAGAGGAAGTAAACGTGGAGTCAAAGGGTGCAGAAATATCTAAGGATGGCAGGGAGAAGAGAACAGCTGGAGTGGGAGAGGACGGTAATATCAAAGGACAGTAGGAAGATGGTAAACCCTGGAGTGAGAGTGCTTATAGGTATTAACTTCAGAGAAAATGAGGGAGGAGGCAAACTCTGAACTGGGGCGAAAGGATGGATAATATCAGAGGAGTGGAGAAAGAAGAGGAAACTTGAAGATGGAAGGAAGCAGTGGCAATATATGGAAGGAGGAAGGAGGTAGCCATAACACGAGTGATGAGAAGTGGTAAGATAACATCGGACTCTGGGAGTGAGACTGACCTATTGGTGACATCAGGGGAGAAGGGTACAAAGGAGAAGCAAAGGAGAATAAGGTAGATTAGGAAAAGCAGAAACCAAGAGCAATGTCAGAGCCGAGCCAGCCAGAGTGGGCAGGTTCCTGAGGGCTAGGTCTGCCTAGGCAGGCCCAGACAGTGGAAGGAGGAACAAGCAAGATGACTACAGGGGCATATGGTCAGTTTAGTGAGAAGAGCCAGGTGGCCCAGATTTGATCAGAGTTCCCGAGGGACACCTCTCTAGCTGACCCTGCCAGCACCAATTATGAATTCATCGACTCAGGACGTTTAAGAACTGTATTAGTAACCCGTTTTATAGGGTACAGAAACCCCCTGAGCACGCAACTCCAAAGAGGTCTTCCATGGAGTTCCTGGGTTCTCTCATTGCAGGACCTTGCAGACTCTATGATGAGTTTCTGCTTATCCTGCAAGAGCAGCTTGATGGAACCTACACTGAGCACTGTGCACTGACGGGGCACTGCACAAAGCACGGCTTGGGCTAGGAAGAAATGGTGGGAAAGCCTGTAACCACGTCCCTATGTTTAAGGCTTAAAGAGGATAGAACACTATTGGGTCTCCAGCATGAATGGTAAGGGGCAATGTCGCAGGATCCATTTTTCAGAGCCATACAGGACCAGGATACGAGTCCCACCTAGGCCAGGGGCTTTCCACAGGCTCTTGACCAGGCTGTGAGTGACTCTAGGTACATTGTCTCCTTCAGCGCCTGATGGAGGGGTGTGCTCCATGGGATGTCACCAACTGTAAAGCAATATTCAGGCTTAATCTCCGCATCTTCAGCCCAGCTGTCTGCCTAAAGTGGACATCCTCGAAGTGCCCTCGCAAGTGCTTTTTGGCATTACCGGCATACCTGTGGATTGCCTTCAACTGCCTTCTACACACGGAGGGGAAAAAAAAACGAGATTGACCCTCCCCCCGTGAAAACAGGATGCAGCTACAAAAGGGTGAGGTTGTGCGCATCCTCGAAGTGCACTCACAAGTGCTGTTTGGCTGTTTAGCTGGGGGTTCGTGGGTGCAGTGGGGCTCTGAAAATGGTATAGTGGCAACTGCCTATTCTCCCATAACCTAATAACCGGTAGAGCTAACTGACGTTTCCTGTCATAGGAAGCAGTGTCCTTCCAACTCCTGTTGCTTTACAGATGAATATGGCCTAAGTCATTGAAGCCAATGAAATTCCCAGAAAAGAAATAATAGAGATGGCAGAAGCAGAGTTGTACCTAATCACTGTTCCCTCTACACAACAAGCTGAGAAGTCCGTTCCTATGCTTGACTCGACTTGCCAATCTAATCGTCGTGCGAACCGAGCTTGCACTCAAAACATGATTTGTATATCTGGTGTATTAAATGAACCAGCTAGGAAAAACCTCAGGATTACTAAATACTACCCCTAAAAAACAGCTGAATGCCCTACGGTCCTCAATGCAATTGAAGAGCAACAATCTGCTCACAAACTCACAAATGACCTTACTGACTCCCTACCATGCATGAGTTTTAAACTGATTGAAAATGTACTATGCACACAGAGCAAGAGCTGAGCTAATTGAACAACATGCTGACCCTGACCCCGACCTAATAACATTGTCAAGAGAAAGCATAGATAATAAGGGGGATAAGCAAGGGAGAGTCACTGAGCCTGAACCACCACCTAAGGCCACTAATGTGCCACGCCTGCTTTCTGTGCGACATGACTCACACTCAGAGACAACCAACACAATCGATGAAATGGCTGCAGAGCAAGAAGAAGCAATTTTAGAGGTAAGCCATTGCGGTTCGAATGAGATCAACTATGGACACGTATGCAAATGAGGCATCCTTTTCTAAGCCCCAAATTGATGGACATGTTAGTTAATTAACATCAAATACGCAGCTCATAGCTGCAAATGCCACAAACAAGACACCTGGTCGCTCTGATAGAACTGTGTGGACGAATCAGGGTCAGGAATGTGGGATAACGGCAAATGTGCCACATACAAGCACTTGTACCCAAAGGAGCTCAATTGATGTTGCAGTACAAGTAGAGATGACAAATGAGTGTCTGTGAATGGACTCCTCCATTTCTACACTATAGAAAACAGGCACATAACAAGCATACTCAAGCAAAACTTGTAAAACAGGAAAATCTCCCTAGTACTGATGTAGAGACGGAAATCTGTCCCCAAAGCCACCAATGGATGTGTTATACATCTAGATCCTATTGAGTCGAATGAGAGCGTGGAGCAGAGAATTGTGGGAGCATCAACTGCTAAAGTAAAATGCAGTAACACTAAAGAGAAAAATGAGGCAGTGCCTTTACAACTTGCTGATATACGTAGCCATGCAGCAGCGGTACACCAACCAATGATTGCTCCTGACAGGGTAGGTAGAAAGGGCAAGAATGGTGTCAATGTCATTCAGAACTATCTCCACGATCCGAGTATTGACACAGAGAAAATGAGTGATGTTCCAACACCACATGAGTGTACCAAAGCACAAAAAAGAGGGAAAACAAAGAAACTAAAACAAAGAATAATGCAGGCATTTGTGATAATGTTCTAGAAGCGGTGACATTTATTTTTTGTGGATGAATGTGAAAACGAAGTGTTGAGTGGCCAGCCTGCTGGCTTGCTGCAGGCTTCACAAGGTAACAGGGCTAGTATTAAATCGCCTGAGAAAAGTCACATAGAGCCTGTAAATGGAGAGAAACTGAAACCGGCATCAGAAATATCTGATCATACAGATATAATACGAGCACTTCAGATGAAATCTTTATTTCGGATAGATCAACACCCTCCACTCAATCGAGCGGCAGTGTTGCAGATACTTCATGGCATTGTCCCCCTGCGCGCTATTAAGAACCATGACCTACTAATTGCAGACCAACTAGAGGACCACATAAATGTGACATATGGTGCCGAACGAATGTAATTGAGGATAATATTTTATGCTTTGAGAATGAGCTCTTTATGCTCGGATATTGCTGTTCTAAGGTGATGATGCAAACTGTAAAATACAGTGTAAAAACGACTAATACTGAGTTAAGCACTAAGGAGATGACTGTGGTCAATCAGAGAGGGAGTAGCATGATACCAACTGTTATTCCCATAGAAACTGCAGCCGACAAGATGAGTGCATGTAAAATTAATGCAAACTAAGGGTATTGGCAATGGTTACCTAAAGCATTTAAGGCCCATTTTGCCAAAACCTCTCCATGACACCAGTGTTAGTTGTTCCTGGAACACCAAAGGCTTTGCTCACATTACAGCTGAAGAAGGTCTCTTGGCTTATATTGATTTGTTCTGTATTATGGCTCTTCAGGAGACCTGGTTGTTAGAGCAGTGTGACATTGATGATCATAGTACATTGCAAGTTAAAGCAGTTAAGGGTCCCATTGGTAGGCCAAATGTTGGGCTGTTGGTCTCCTCACGTCATCCTTGGCCTCTCGCTGATACTTAGTGGTCGACCTCGATGGTTCAGGCCGTGATGATAGACTGTGTTCCCCCCCTAACTAATAAACATTTATTTTCAAACATACCCTCCTATCTTAGTGGCCAATAAAGCTAACAATGCTGGAATGCCATTGTAATCACATGCCGACTGTGATAGTTGGTGACTTCAATGCAAGAATTGGGCTTTCTAGTGAGTGCCAAACTGAGGACTACAGATCGATGCCTCATATGCACTCTGAGTCAAACACCCATGGGAAAGGCTGAGCCAGCTTATGATGTGCACAGAATATGATGATGCTTAATTGACATTGTTCAGTTGATGCAACTAAAGCATTCACCCGCATGAGTGGCAAGTTCTGTTCCACCATAGAGTGTCTATTTGCCTACGCAAAGGCACATAAACTGATAATTGATATGGCTG
Organism: Ambystoma mexicanum; assembly: GCF_040938575.1. Classification (NCBI taxonomy): domain Eukaryota; kingdom Metazoa; phylum Chordata; class Amphibia; order Caudata; family Ambystomatidae; genus Ambystoma; species Ambystoma mexicanum. The sequence goes on along the minus strand of NC_090923.1, from coordinate 690,184,053 downwards.
TAGTGCCCCGAGATGAGAGTGAACGCTTATCCTAATGTTTATTAATTAAGACCAGACCTGTAACTTACCTGTTTGATCTAATTGGTGACATCTATACCAATTCTGGCGCCAATCACATTATGTGGACTCCTACTAAATTCGAAAAAGCCAAAGCAATTGCTTAGTCCGTTCTTCCTCCATTTTTGGAGAAATGGCATGCTATGGATGCTTGCCCCACTCACGACATCCTACTTGATTTCTCAAAGACTGTCTCAACAATCAAAGAGGACACAGCTAAAAAAAAAGAAGCTATAAAAGCACCAGTGAACGCTGGAATCGGGTACAAAATATGACCATCAAATACAGGCCAGAAAAAGAAACTCAGACAAGATATAGCAGCTGCATTAAAAGACAACAGTGAGCATGGAGGAGCTGAAGAGCTATCAATATATATTAAATCCTTAAAAAGATGACATCACCGCTGGATAAGAAATCACAAAATAAACAACAAAAATGAATTGTGGTTGCGTCTAGCTTCTCTGCCACCATGTCAGTAAGATGTGTTTCTTGCAGTAGGGCTATGTCACATGACATTGTTTTCAAACAGGTCATAATCTTGTTGTATTTGGCAGGATTGTTCAAGACATTCAGATTCCATGACAAGTACATTATATTGAGTCAATTGAGGATTCATTATTAAGGAGGCAACTGCAAATTAAAAATGAGGTAGAACATGGATATGCAAAGTAGAGGTTAATACACAAACTGTTTGTTTGTTTGTTTGTTTATTTATTTATTGTGCGCACCAGACCCTAGGGTAGCAGGGCGCAAGAGAACAAGGAGGTTTACAGCTTAGTTAACGTTTACAGGTTACAGATTAGTTAACGTTACAGGTTACAGGCATAGTGGACATTTCGAATCTGCAGGGTAGGGCAAGTGCAAGTGCAGATAAGGCGTAGCTAAACAGTCAAATCTATGGCGATCAAACAGTAAAAGCAGGTTAGTACAAACATTATAAGAAGACGTTACGTATAAAGTGACATACGCTATGTCGCATTCTCAATAAGCCATTTTATGGTGTTCTTTCTGAAGTTATTGAAGGTTTGGTCAGATCTGAGTGCAAGGGGTAGGGAGTTCCATAACTGTGCTGCCTTAACTGGGAAGCTGGAACCTCCAATGGTGGCTAGTTTGAATCTGGGCACTAGGAGGCAGTTGGGGCTGGCTGTCCTTGTGAGTCTCGTTGGATTTTTCCTGTTGAAGCGTTCTGAGAGGTATCGGGGAGCTTTGTTGTTTAGGCATTTGTGGATAAGGGACGCAGATTTAAGGTTGATTTTTTCTTGGGTGGAAAGCCATTTGTGTTTTGGTCTTATTTCTGAAATGTGTGCACTTCTAGGGATACTTAGGGCCGCTCTAAGTGCATTGTTTTGGAGCACTTGGATTCTGTGGATGATTTGTTTGGTAGTCCCTATGTAGAGGGCGTTGCAATAATCTAGTTTCGATAAAATGAGGGCTCTAGCTAGAATAAGACAGCTGTCCTCTGAAAGGAATGGTTTCCCAGCTCGTATTAACTTGCATGTATAGGCAGTGGATGATGACTGGGTGTATACTGTATATACACCCAGTATTTGGTTGTAGGTAAAAGCAAAGAAATGTATATAAAAGAAGGAAAAGGGAATAGAGTAGGGCCCCTACACAAGAGTAATGCCAGGAGTAGATGAAACAGCTAGTTACAATTGTAACAGCTGGAACACTGTAAAGAACACTGCAAGTAGCTTCAAAAGTGAATGAAAAAATACAAAGCAAACGAAGCATCAGAGAAGTAATTATATTGAAACCTACAGATACAAATAAAGTTCAAAAACACACAGTACAAGAGTTAAATAATATCAGTAATGTAATGCAATCTCACAACACAGTGGTCAATCTTTATATGTAAATCTGAATGTATGTATGTGTCTATGTTTGTCCGGCTATACAAACCAACACCGTTGAACCCACGTCTACCAAATTTTGCATGGATTCCTCTTTTGTCTGGGGGAAGATCGTAGTCGATGTTCGGATGCAAAACAATTCATTCCTTAGACATCCTCATTTACTGAATTACACCCTGATTCATTACAATAGGTACTAGAAGGAGGCAATATTTGGAAAAGTGTCTGTAGCAAAATGTTTGATGTGTTGGTTATTCATTTGAACTGTTTTACTACTGTATACAGTTTGAAAGCATTTATTAAAGCATTTTTAAATGGAATTAAAAAAAAGATATATTTTTTTTTATCACACCACTCCAAATATGGGGAATGGGAAGGTTACAGTTTACCTAAGTTCATTCACAAGAAGAGAGCACAATCAATCAATCAATCAATCAATCAATCAATCAATCTTTCTTGGACATTTTCTCAAATGTGTTGAAGCCATTGAGTGACTGAAACATGCTGCACAAAAAACGAACATCACTTGGAAAAGCTCCATTTGATGCAAAGCGAAAATCAACATCAAGAGCTTCTGAAACACAACAACAAACAGCAGCACAAATTACCAACCAGAGGACAGCAGGACTTGCTGACTTGAGGAAAAGAGAAACATCCTCCAGGGCACATGAAACCCCAGAGCAAACTGAAGCAAGACTTGCCGACAAGAGGACAAGAGCAACATCCTCCAGTTTAAGAACAAGATGTCACACTTTTGCAACTAACTAAAGTGGCTCCATGCACATACTAATAAAGAGAATCAGGAGTATTACACAATATGACACAGTTCACACCTCCCCACACTTCCCTCACTGACAAACCGCTCAGCATATTATGTCATACCGTAAATCATCATCATCAATATGGTTTTTCTAGAGTTCATTTCGAGGCGAGAAATAACTTGATGAGGCACCACGCAAACAGCTGTGGTGATAAATAGACGTGGTTATTTCGGAATCAATGGAGTGCAGGACACCAACACACCCCACTCTGCTAATCCATTATACTATAATGTTGGATTACCATCCAGTCAACTGTACCTGCTGAGGATTATGAAGCAACCACTGGGCAATCGCAATGAGGGCCCTGTTGTTTTCTGCATTTGGATGAAGGAACAGAGACAAGCATGGCAGCATGTGATTGTTGCTGCGTGTGTGTGTGTGTGTGTGTGTGTGTGTGTGTGTGTGTGTGTGTGTGTGTGTGTGTGTGTGTGTGTGTGTGTGTGTGTGTGTGTGGGTGCGCACGCGCGTGCGCACGCATGCGCTGCATGTCATCAACACAAACTGCTGGTTCAATCAGCCCATCTGATTTCCGGGTCCTTCTCCATATAGCCCTTTGTTGGAGACGGAATACGGCCATCACGCTGTGCCCAATAGGGTCCCCTGAATTGGACGTGTACTACCAGAGAGTCCATTACAACGCCACATATCAGAGTTACAAGAACAAGAAGTCAGACAAAGCAGATGCAAGGAGAGGGTCAGGAAGGCTTGTGCAAGTATGGCATTACATTGGCTCGAGATCCAGAGGACCGTTAAGACCGTTTGAACAGAAATCAACTGTAAACATCAACTCTTATAAATTAAAAGCACAAGTATAACAAATGGCCACTATAACAACATTCCATGTTATAAGTAAAACATTACTGTAAGATGATAATAAAAACAAATCATATACCTATATTTATGTATGGGGGTTGCAGTCAAGTATTAAGTACACCCTAAAACCACTCATTCATTCAACAAACTGCAGGCTTGTAAGGGGTCTGGAGTCATGTGTATCCCATTGGGATTAAAGAGTTTTAGAGTTGCAGGTTTGAGGAGAATCACTGTAATATTTTTCTCCTCAGAAATCCTCTTGTCTTCTCCAAGTAGTTCTTTCTTAGATTCCACATCATTGGGAAAGTCTGGTTAAATCCGTACTGGATTTTCATGCCATAACGGAGATGTTTTAGCCCTGGACTTTCACCAAAGTTTTAGCAAAAGTGATATTCATTGCTTTGGCTTCCCACCATCCAACTATCCAACTCTGAAAACTGTATCAATATCAGACTTGCACAAATCACCATTCCCCAAACAACTGATCAAAATGGTAATTATCAGATCATCCGGACAATATAATGCAGCATGGGATTCAGGAACCCCAAGGATACATAAGTTATTGCGCCAACATCTTATTTCAAGCATAACGTGTCCCAATCGCAGGTGGTTCAGCTCCTCTCTAGGCTCACTGTAAACCTTGTAGCTTCATGATATTTCTCCTTCTAGGCTCCTAGTTCTTATTTTCTACTTCAGTAACTCACCCCTCCAGTTGTGAGACCTTACTAGATAGGGCAATAAGGTAATCTCACCAACGTCCTCAGTCACATGCTTCAGAAGAGTGCAGATATCAGTTGAACTTGGTACACCACCAGCCTTCATCTCATCAATTCAAATAACAGAGGCGTAACACTCCTGAAAACCTTACCACTAAAAATACAGAATAGGGTGACTCTTGCAGACTAGCCCAGTGCTGTCCTGTCTGTGCTGCACAATGGTCTCCAACCGCACACTGTTGGTACCTGCATACGCTACAGTTGTACCTAAAAAGGTGAAGCAAAGTTCACAGGTCCTATGCATAGAAATATCTCCAATAAGGAGACCAAGTGACACAGCCAATGCATTTGTCCCACAAGTAGGTGAATGATTCACGCAGGCATATAGTGTCTCAACTTGAGCACTATTCAATCTTCTTTACCAGTGAAGTTGTTTAGGTCTGTAAGAACCTTCCTTTCCAGTTAGGACAATGCAATGAACAAGTCTCATGGAAAGACATATAACAATATTGTCGCTCTTAAAAGGAATCTCATGAAAGGGTAAGAAATGATGAACCTCTCATGCATTGCCCAACCTTCTGAGCTGGTTCAACAGGTGCAGGGTAATGCTTTTGTTTTCTTCACAGTTCATAGCACATCGTGTTTGTGAATGTGGGATACCTTTTGCAATGCACATAAATACCCTCTCAACCTCTAACGTTTATGCTGTGCCAAGTCATAAGCCAACTGTGATTGGACATGTTATTTGCGTAAGAAAAGGAATGTGTTAGCAAATTGCATCACTTGGATTACAAAAAGTTTAGACAGTTGGGCCTATAGTATCAAGATTCCTTGCAAAACTATGGGTGTGATTATGTACAATGAACACAGCACACAGAAAAGAATCAGTAATCAATATAGATCTTGAAGATGGGGTTATATGTTAAGGTTGTGTGGCGTGTTGCAGTCTTGAAGCTGCTGCATTCTAGACTAGCTAAAGTTTCAATGATATGTAAATATAGAGGTTTTCATGATCTTTTCATGTAGCACATGTCCATTATTAAAGTGTGTCAACTCATAAAGCTGGATTAATATTTGCGGCGCAGTAGATGACATGGGAAGGAAGACAGCTATCTGACTGTCCGGAGATCAAAATTCCAAGCCATAACTATTACAACACCTTTTCCATGTATGTTAAGGGAATGGCCATAATGTGAGTGATTAAACAAGTGGGTATAGGTTTTATAGTGCATGCCATCATCTGACATTCTCTTTGACCAGACCACATGCATCTTTCAGAAGCCACAATCATTATCTCTGTCATGTCTGTATTTCATTTTAATCAATTTCTTTCCATCCAATTGGCAACTACGGTGAAATAGATTGATATGGATTTCAGAGACATCTACTACTTTGGAATAAGACATGATTCATGCTGCCAAACGATGTCACCAACATACATTTTAATCAATAGTGGGCGGAAGACCTTTTTTGGAACAAGTTCAATTCATGAACATTTTGGACTCATGCCAGAAATGGTTTTTCAACGCTCATGCTCATTTGCGTTAAATGCTATTGCCATGTCCAACATCATGAAGAATGAAACACTGCTTCTGTCCTTGATCATCAAAAAATGATCCATCACTCTTACCAAGGCAGACTGTGGTTTATGTATTGCTCTGAAGCAGCGATATAAGATATCAGAATCCAGCCTATTCCAGGCATTTTACCAACCGGGTGAAAAATACTATGTACAGACTTATCTCTGAATAGACAAGATTGGAGATAGGGAAATGGATGGCAGGCACATACACATGGAGTCCTGGCTTTTCAAGGAGAGTTTTCATAGGGGCCTTAATAAAAGATTTGGGACCATCCATTATACAGTTATTTGATTGTGTGCTTGACAGACCATAGACACTGCTCAAGGACCTCTCTGAGGAGGTACTATTAACATATAATTCAATGCATGCCATCGGGGAATGAAATTAGCTTAAGTGTGTGTATCCTTGACAGACATGTGTTTATTTCCTAAGGTACCTGAAGTTAGGAAATGAAATCAATGTGTGACTTCCCTTTCCAGTGCAGGGCATACATTAGGACCCTCACATCAAGTCCTTGCCCACAATGTGGCCCAAGAGATTGATTCTACTCACATACTACCCATTCCCACACAGATGGAAATCTAGGAGGCCCATGGACTTATATCAGGTAATATGAAAAGGAGGTTCAGAACATATTGTTTTTCTGAAAAACCATAGACAGAAAATTAAACAAGGTAGCAGACAGGTTGGCATGTGAGAAGGATAAGTGACTTTCAGTGCTGTCCCTGGGATTTGGAATTATCTTCCTCTTTGAATTATTCGATAAAATGGATACAAATCTGAAAACGTACAATGTATCTTTATTTTTATGTGTATCCAGTTTTGCTTTTTTATAATTAGCTATTATTTGCCTACAACGCTTCCAGTTGAGCCTAGATGCAATGAATGCTTAAGCAATACACCCTGACAGGTGGGGGCTTTACCAGTGCCAGGTAATGCCTCGGCCAGTTAGAAGCTCAAGTGAAGCAAGGCTTTTAAGGTGAGGCCGGGCATTACCTGTCCTGGTAAATCCCCAACGCTGGGGGGGGGAGTGGTTTATTACTATCAGTATTCTGTCATGTTATACATGGTTGATTTTTTTTTCAAGTTGATAAGTGGTATGTTTGTTGTTTCTCAAATTGAAATTCAACTACAAATCAAGATGGCCACCATGGACTAGGGAGAAGGGAACTACACATAGTCCCTGCTCCTTTTCTTTTTCCATGGTTGGCATTGCTGAAACAGGGATGTATCAGGAACACTGAGTGTTTCTGGCGCTGGTGAGGGATAAGGGAGCACCAAGTATGTGGGGTGGGGGTGGGTGAGGGATTTGGAAATAGGAGGGTGGAGTGGGAAGAAGCAGACACGCATGGTTCCCCTTCATCCCAGTGGGGAAGATGGCTACCTTTTTGCTTCCACAGGGACTCGGAGCGGGGGCTTTACAATGATTGGCTGAAAGGCTGCCGCACCCCGCAGCCAGGTGCTAATACCCAGTATTCTTGAGATATGCACAATATAAATCACCATCAATCAGTCAATCAATCAATGGTGTTGATTCGCTGCAGAAGGCAAGGCACCCGCCCGACAGAGCTACCACTCTTGGGCTCCCCCGCTCCCTGCCATACACAGAACACTGCCTGAGGGGTCCCTGCACAGCAGACAATGCCATCATCTGCATCACAGTGACTCTAAAGGCCAGCCGAAATGAGATGGGGCTGAGCAGACACAGAGGGAAGCACCCCTTGTATACATAAGGTTGCAAAGAGGGAACCACATCGAACCCCTTCAATAGGAAGTGTGTCAGACCAAGTATCAAAATAGAGATGGGTGAATGCTACCATTTATATATAATTTTGAATATTAAAGGTTATACGTCAGGCTCTGACCCTATCTCAGAGACAGTGTTGGTCCCATACTAAAGCATATACGCACGTTTGCACAAAGTAACTATTACTTGCATCATACAAACCTCATAACAGCAGTGAAAATTGAACAAGGACACACAGCCTCACACCTTCACCAAGACTCTACTGTGACCAGGTGTGTGTGTAACCTAAGAGGGCAAAGCTGTGCAATATGATGTGGGCACTAGGCTGAAAAACAAGTGGTCTACACTGAATCATCACTAAACCCTCACAGAACTCCTACAAGGGCAACCTAGGAAGAGCACTGATTCTACAACCCTTTCCCATTTTAACCTTCAAGCTTAAGGGGCAGCCACTTTAAGAACATAACAGCCCTGGATAAAACACGAGCTGCTGCGTGGATCAGACTGCCATCCACAACGCGGTTGCTCCTCTTATGCAGCGTTGAGAGACCCTGATATCATGTATGGGAGAATGACAGTGAAGCCAAATCCGTAATAATCCAAGGGTGATATAGACGGCACGACGCCACCGAAGACAGCAGGGACAGGCTTGTGGGGTTGGGAGCACAGTGTGAATCAACCACTGCTTTCAAAACGCACACCCTGCACCGAGAACACCGAAACGAAGAAGCCTCATCCAGTTATGAACATGTGGGAGAATACAGTCCACTCTTGGGTGGAAGCTGCACTATATGGGCCGCCACGAGAAGAAAGGTCCGGGAGCAAAGAAAACTGGCCCAATGTACTCCTTTCCAAGCTCCCAACCACACGGGGCAACCACAATGTCAAAATGTGAAACTGAAAGTCAGGCCGATACATCTGTTGACACAAGAGAAGATCACCTAATGACAATTGTACAAAACGGCTTCCTAGCAGTAAATGTCAAACTGGATGACATAGTGGCAACCATCGGCTGTCTGAAGGCAAGGGTAGAGAAGGAGAGTGCACGCATCACAGAGGCAGAAAATAGGATCAGTACAAACGAAGACGCGATAATTCAACATGGCCGAGACATCGCGCAACTAAAGAATGACCTACACAAAACTAAGAACAAGTGCGAGGATCTCAAATCAAGATCCATGAGGAATAATATCTGGATCGTAGGAATTTCAGAGTCCTTCTGTAAAGGCCCGATAGAGAGACATGTGGAGAACCTTTCAAAAACCCTCCTGGGTGCGGAGTCCTTCTCTGATCACTTCCTCGTCGAGAGGGCCCATCGAACCCTTGCACCACCTCCCAGTGATGGCGTGCCGCCAAGCTTTTTAATAGCCCGTCTCTTCAACTATAGGGACAGAGACATGATCCTGAGGTTATCCAGAGAAGAAAGCACCCTGCACCATGAGGATAACAGAGTGCACATATACCAAGATTTCTCGGCTAACACTCAAACACAAAGAAGGTCTTATGAACTGGTCAAGAGACAACTCAGATTACGTCATGTTCCCTACACTCTCATCTTCCCGGCGAAGATGAGGATTCACCTCGGGGGAAAAGCACATATTTTTTAGAATCCTGTGGAAGCCAAGGCATACGTGGAGGCCTCCATACCTCTGCCCCCCAGAGACCAGGCAATAGACCAAAATATGCACCACGACCAGGCAAGCATAGACAAGACCCCACAGATTGAGACACGCTGAAAGCTATATCCTTTATAATACCCGAGATCTTCTGTAAAGATGGGTGGCTCCGATAGATAACTGTCAGAACCAGGGTCGTGAGCCTCTGTGGAGGGCAGCCATGCAGCTGCAACAAGAGACCCTCAGGAGATTTCCACAAGTTAAAGGGATGCCCTTTGGGAAGTTTTTAAGATTCAAGGGGCAGCATTGTCAAGTTGGGGCTGATGATGCGGGGTGGGGGACGGAACAAATGGAGAAGAATAGCTTTATTATGATATTATGAGGGGGTAGTGGGGGAGTTGGGACCTTGGAACCCAGTTGGAAGGGTTCAGTTGGTTAAAATTTGTGGACACGCGGCTGCACACAACACGCACCCAGAGAGAACAGAGACGACTACGATTGAGACTAGAACATATATATGGCACATAACAAGGCAATGTCCAATGGGCTGATAATTAAACTACTTTCACGGAATGTCCGAGGACTAAACAATCAGGCCAAGTCAAGGAAGATCGGAGTTTATGTCGCCAGACACCAACCCCACATTGGTGTGTTACAGGAAACACACACTCCAGAAGGTAAACTTGTGTAGCCTTAGGGACTCGGGACAGAAGAGATACTATACTGAATACTCGACTCAAGCAAGAGGGCTTCTAACGTTGGTGCACCCCTCCTTGGGTTTCCGATTCACCAGGAGCAAAATGGACGCACCTGGGGCGCTATGTTGTAGTAGGGGGTAACATTGCCGGAAGGGAAGTGGTGCTTGTCAATACATATGGGCCCAATGTCAATGATCCTGACTTTTATACTAATATAACACACGAGAAAGGTCCACTAGATGGCAAATGTGTGATGTGGGGGGGGCAATTTTAACACCATTCTGGATTTTCTCTTGACCGATCCTCTAGTAAAAATAGAACACCGACGAGAACAGCCACTACTATATTAGAGATCTTAACACAAATGCCCCTGATTGATGCCTGGAGGACATTACATCCACTAGAAAGGCAATACTCATTTTATTCCTCTGTACATGACACTGAGTCTTGTATCGATCACTGGCTGGTCTCTACTCACCTTACTACTCTGATCAAAAATTGCGAGATACAACCCCACACTTTATCAGACCACTCCCCAACATCACTAGAAATAATGGTAGATGATGTAAAACCCCCAGTGAGAAGATGGAGAATGCCGCCCGATGTCCTAAAATATCCAACAGTTGCAGAAGCACTTCATGTTGAAGTTGAGGAATTCTTTGAGATTGACAGGAGTGCAACATTATGGCAAAACTTCAAGATTTGGATGAGGGGGATTCTGATCTCTAAATCCACCGGGTTGTTGAAATCTGTTAGATCAGAGTTGGCAGCGGTAGAGAGACGCCTGAGGGAACTGGAACTACAACATAGCATCTTCCATGAAAATAAGACACTAGCAGACATTAATAGTCATCTGCAAGACTTCAATAAATTGGTGAACAGGGTGCTACTCTACATGGCAACCCCACTCAGGGCACGCTGTTACGGTGAGGGAAATAAAGCAGGCCGGTCTGTTACAAATCTACTGAAGGCTGAGCGGTATCATGCACCCATCTCCAGCATAGTTGCAAGAGACGGCAGCGTGATTACTAGTGACGAGGGTATTAACAGGGAGTTTGCTGATTTCTATGAGGAATTATATTCTGACCATGATGTAAAGCCTGCCAATGCAATGATGAAATATTTAGATACTATTACATTTCCAAAAATCTCATTAGAAAGTAAGATGGCCCTTGAAAACCCGATCACACTGGAGAAAATCACTGAAGCAATCAAATCCTTGTCCTCCGGGAAAGCACCTGGGCCAGACGGTCTGGGAGCAGAACTGTATGAGGAGCTCAATACTGAACTTGCCCCCATATTATTGTTGGTGTGGGAGGAGGCGATTGGGCATGGGACTTTAGCGGAATCTATGAGACAGGCCATCATAACAGTGCTTTTGAAGCCCAGACGGACATTACATGAAATGTCTTCCTATAGACCTCTCTCGTTAATAAATTGTGACGCTAACATTTTTACTAAGGTCCTAGCAACGAGACTTCTACCCAACATGACCCAGCTGGTTCACCCAGACCAGTGTGGCTTTATTCCGACGAGGTCGACAGCATTGAATCTACGTAGATTGTTCGGGGTCATGGCCCAGATCAACCCCGAGGCTCAAGCTGTGATTGTTTCCCTGGATGTCAAGAAGTCGTTCAACTCGGTGTCATGGAAATATCTATTTGCCGTACTTGAAAAGTTTAGTATAGGCCCGTATTTCCTAAAAGGTGTTTGGCTGATGTATTCTGGGCATGGGGCTAGGGTATTGACCAACCATACATTATCAGATATATTTGGTTTGGGCAGGGGCACCAGACAGGGGTGCCCGTTCTCATTCATATTGTTTGCTCTTACGATAGAACCGGTGGCGGTGGCCATTAGGCAACATCAGGGACAGAGAGGAATCAGAGTGTCAGGACTAACCCAGTCGATCTTCCTATTTGCGGATGATACTCTACTGTACATCCGAGAACCCAAAGTTAATCTAAGCCCTGCAATGGCAGCCATACATGAGTTTGCAGAGTATTCAGGTTATAAAATCAACAACTATAAATCAGAAATTTTCCGCCTTACTCCTGCCACCAGATGTCCAACGAACACATACAAACTTAAATGGTCATCCACGAAAATAAGATACTTGGGGATTATTGTGTCCAAATGAAGAACATCTCTGTACATAGATAATTACAAGCAACTTCTACATACAATGACGACTTAATCCCAGCTGTGGGCCAGACTCCCAATATCACTGATTGGCTGGGTTGCAATTCTAAAAATGGTGGTCCTGCCCAAGCTACTGTATATATTTAGTAACATCCCGATATGGCCGGGCAGATGGTTTTTTGATGCGCTAAGATCCATAGCCATAGTGTTTATCTGGAATGGGGACACAGCCAGGATGAAATGGGAGAAGCGGGTAGAACCATATGAAACAGGAGGCATAGCTGCTCCAGACTTTGAATTGCACTACCTGGTAGCGCAGGCTCAATTTGCCAAACACTGGTATGACCCTTTAGACACTGCACCGCACATCCCTATAGAGCGACACTCTGTGCTCCCGATTGATATATGCCCTATCCTATTTAAAACACAACACAAGGATGAATGCAAATTTAACCCAGTTAGCACAACAGTCCACGTATGGTCCAAGATCTATAAAAGGCTCAAACTAAAGACACTATATAATCCTGATGCTCCTCTCTGGAACTTTCCTGACATTTTGCCTTCCTTTGACACAGATATTCAGAAGATATAGGACCCCAAAAGGGAAATAAAGATGTGAGACTTGTTCCCCAATGGGAAATGTGTCACTCAAGAAGACTGTGTGACCGCTTTGGAGGGGGACAGCTCTGTCTGTTGCAATACCATCATATGAAGCTGGCTTTCAAAGCCAGGGGGTCACTATGTCTGGATGAGCCCCAACCACATGAATGCTTTGTATCGTTGTCCTCTCAGTCTGGCACAAGCGTCTCTGAACTTTATATGATAATACAGACACACCCTCGCTTAACACAATCAAGGCTCCTGGGAAACTGACATGAGGACCACAATTGAAGACAAAACGTGGTCGAAATACTGTGAACTGTTCAAGAAGGTATCTATTAATTCCGGTCGCCGGTGGATCCAATTCAAGGTACTAAACAAACTTCACTATACACCAGCAAAAATTGCTAAATTTACAGAAGACTGCCCTGATAGCTGCCAGAAATGTGGGAATCTGTTAGCGGACTCATTCCTTATGTACTGGAGCTGTCCACTTATTATTGGGTTTTGGAGGGAGGTAGCTGAAATAATAGAGGAGATAACACAGGTCCCAGCTGACCTCACACCCCAGAAATATTTGTTTGGGGACATAGGAAAAAGTGCAGAAGTAACCAGAAGACTGTTTAATGTGACCTGTGAGGTAGCCAATAAGTGTATATTTCAGAGCTGGAAATGCCTGCCACACATAAACCCCTTCCTTAAAGAACTTATGTATGGAAATGAATGCGAGGAACAATACGTGATGACACTGCCAAGGACAAGCAGTCCCAAAGATATATGGGCTATCAGCGCCATGGTTCAAGCCGGTAAAATACTGGCACCGCCTTGGCGGAAAGGGGAATTACCGCCCCATTCCAAGGTTGGCGGGGCGGTAATTCCCCCTTCCACCATTGCCCTTCCCCATTATTGCCCCATAGGGCATAATGTGAATGGGGAAGGCGCTAATTACGGTACCGCAAATTGCGGTACCGTAATTAGCTCCCTGGGTCCCTTTGCGGGTTGGTTTTTAACGCCTGCAAAAAGCAGGCGTTAAATCCCCCAACCCACAAAGGGACCTCGTAGTAAGGCGGTTAGGATTTACCAATACCGGTATTATACCGGTACCAGTAAATCCTTACCGCCATCCGTGTAATGAGGCCCTAAATCTTTCCGTACTGTTCGCAGGCAAGTTGAAACTGTTCTAAGAACACACCCGGTGTCCACGGACATAAAGAGTGCCCATATGGCATCGTTAAAATGTTTGATTCTATGGGTGTGATCTATGGGTGTGATATGCTTTGGTGGTTGTGGCCAGGGCCTAGAGTCTTGGGTGCATGCCCGACGGCCGTAGTCCATGCACCCAAGGCTGTAGGCCATGCACCGAAGACTCTAGGCCCTGGCCACAACCACCGCAGCATATCACACCCATAGATCACACCCATAGAATCAAATATGTATCAAATATTTGCAAATGTACAGTTGATGCAGTGATTGAATTGTTTGTGAAGTTTTGACTGCATCAGGCCATTAAAATTGTAGAGTTTGGTAACAAGCACTGCAGTATAACATATCCATGGAAATAAACATTTTGCATACCTGTCCATGTTGTGCGTAGGCAAGTTGGAACTGTTCTAAGAACAAACATGGTGTCCGGGATGTCCATACTCAGGCAAAATTGGGGTGTTCTAAGGATACAATACCTTTCCGTATTGTCCGCAGGCAAGTTGAAACTGTTCTAAGAACACTCGTGGTGTCTGCGTACATAAAAAATGCCCATATGGCATCGTTAAAATGTTTGATTCTATGGGTGTGATCTATGGGTGTGATATTCTGCAGTGGTTGTGGCCAGGGCCTAGAGTCTTGGGTGCATGCTCTGGTTGTGGTTAGGGCATAGAGTCTTGGTTGCATGGCAGAAGTTATAAGCACTGACGTTATAAGCCACCATGGGTGTGATATGCTGCAGTGGTTGTGGCCAGGGCCTAGAGTCTTGGGTGCATGGCTAAAGGCCATGCACCCAAGACTGAAGTTATATGCACTGTTTGCTTCAATGGTTGTGTTATGGAGCAGTATTTATGAGTTGTACTTATTGTAATATACTTACTGTTTGGTTTGGAAAGTGGAGTACATATATTCTTTATCAATTCCTGTGAAAAAAGAAAAGATCATGTTAGTATTGGTAGTTTGTAAGGACATATAACATTGAATATTAGACATTCTTAGACCCTCATATTTAGTAGATTACAAACCAGTGTACTGTGCAATTTTCCCAGTTTCTGTGTTTGTTTTTCAAATCATTGGGTCTGTGGAAAAAAAATCCACGTCGGATTATAAAAAACATTTTTGTGTTATGCTAAAGTCTACTTGTTTGTTTGTTTGTTTTCAGTGTTCACTTGTTGTTTCTGGCTAATGTTCTATCTGTTGGCTTGTTGCAGATTTTTGGAGCAGTTAGATACCTGTTGGCATATTCTAACTGTCTATTTAATAAAAAAGAATTTAGTGGTATTGATTTATCTGTATGGTTGTTGCAAAATCTTGGGGCAGTTAGATACCTGTTGGCATATTCTAACTGTCTATTTTTGGTATAATTTAGAGGTATTCATTTATCTGTTTGGTTGTTACAGAATCTTGGGGCAGTTAGATACCTGTTGGCGTCTTCTAACAGTTTGCAGTTTTTTTAATTGAAGTTTTGTCAATGTTTAAGTACAGATTAGTTATTAAATTTTGGTTTTAAGAAGATTAAATAAGCGTTTGTAAGATTTGCTGGTAATCTCTGCTTTAGAGTAATGGTACTATCATTACATTCAAACCATCCACATTTCTTTTTAATATATGCAGTGTAGTGACCTGCATTGGTTGTGGCTCCTGCGTGGTAGATTATACCTATTGTTGTGAAGGTTTTCTCACCAAGTGATACTTGACCATGTGTGAATCCAGTCAGCTTGCAGTTGTTTTTGTTACCATCTGCATTGTAACGTAGAAGCATTAGTATTAAGTATTACTATGTGTTTGTATTAGTAAGGTGGAACGATTATCTGAATTGCAGATAGTACATAATCTACCATGGTTTGCATTTTGTACAAGTTGCTGAAATGGAATGGATACACAATTAGGTATGGATACATACACGAAGCACTGGTTAGGGATTTGTTCCTGTGTCACATTGTTGCAGAGAGTGCATGTATGTTTCCACATGTATGAAATCTGGAAGATTTCATTTATAGGTATGTTTTTGTTTTCCAGTACTTGTAGTAAATACATTAGAAATTCTTGTGGATCTTCTTGTGAGTTTATAGTGAATTTCACCATTCCAGCACAGTAGTCCAATTCTTGTCTTATTCCATGAACACTATGGGCCTCATTACGACCCAGGCGGTAAGTTACCGCCTGGGTCGTACCTTTACCACCATGGCGTAAACTACGTTTACGCCATGGTGGTTGGCGGACTTACCGCCCCATTCCGAGGTTGGCGGGGCGGTAAGTCCCCAATCCCCATTTACCCTTCCCCATTCCCATTTTTGCCCCATAGGGCATAATGGGAGTGGGGAAGGCGTTAATTACGCCACCGTAAATTACGGTGGCGTAATTAACAACAAGGTCCCTTAGCGCCATGGATTTTAACACCTGCTAAAAGCAGGTGTTAAATCCTCCATGGCGCTAAGGGACCTCGGAATCAGGCGGTAAGGGTCGGCGCTGTTTACGCTGCCATAAACCCCTTACCGCCTGGGTCGTAATGAGGCCCTATATGTTTTGTCAGGTTTGTTTGTTGCGTTTCTATGAAGTACTGACATTTGCAAACACAATTGGTCGGTACTGTGTAAGTAAATGTTGTCAACAATTGGTGGTAATTGAAATAGAATATTCATTGCTACATTTGCGTAGCTACTTACACCAGTTATATTCGAACATTTGAATGGACCAGATAGGTCTGTGCACAAGTCATTTTTTCGGAGTGTGTGTTGCTTCTTTGAAGAAGTACCTGAGTTACTTTGAGTAATAGGTTCTTCTTTGGTTGTGGTAATTGATGAAGTATTAGCTTCTTTTCCTCTCTTTGGAGGATTTGCATTGAGATCCTGTTGCATTTCTGTTTGAATTAGTTTTCTTTTACAACGTTTTCGTTTTTGTGGAACAGGATATGTTTTTAGATGGGGGGTGTATAGTGAACGTAGTCTATTGTATTCTAAAATGCAAGGAATATCAGCGTTTACTTTACTTGCATCAAAGTTGATTAGAAATAGACCGTCAAGTGTACGTAAGCGTGATAGTGCTACGTAGCTCATACCTTCTTTAAAGACGGTGTTACCAATATCTATCAATGCTTTATCTAGGGTAAGACCTTGTGATTTATGAATGGTGACTGCCTATGCTAGAGTTAGAGAATAAATTGTTCTCTGCGTACATACATGTCTTTGAAGAGAAGGAATCGAGCTGTTGAGTGCCCTATCCTTTTTACTTCTGAAAGTTTGTCAAAGAGAATATTGACAAACTGAATGTTGTTGTCACGTGGGCATGTTTGAAAGCCAACAACTGTACCCAGTGCTCCTTTAAGTAGTCCTTGCTCTAAGTCAAGGTTACGTTTAAGCATTACTCTACAGTTTAAGTATTATTTTAATATTTTCTCCAAACCAGCGGTGTTGGATATAGAATTTTCTAAGGTTTTTAGTCTTGTTGTGGCTAGTTGACACATGGGTAGTGTCATACCATGTACGTCCAGTTTGTCTGTGGAGCAAATTTCAATTATTGGTTGCATTTCTGTTTTCAACATTGTTTAATTGAATTTGGAACAACTTGCAAGATTTGGTATTAAGGACATACAATTGACATTTTTTGCGCTAATTGTTTCATAACATCAGTAGCACATGAGTTATGGCCATAAAGTGCATGGATGTGTCAGGTTTTTAATATTGCTTGTGCTTCTTGAGATAGTACATCAACTCTAATAATTTTTAAAATGTTGGCATAGGTGAGGTCTGCGGACTGTCGCATGTTTTCTGTTAATTCTTTGCATTGGAAATGTTGCCAAAGATTGACATTTCCTATGCTGCCAACAGTTTTACGGCAGAGTTTGTGTCCTAAGGTTTTAAAAATAGATTCACCTTTCACTGATGTCAATTGAAGATCTCCGAAAACAATAATGTGTTTTCCTCCAAAGAGCTCTTCGTAGTTTGTTTAAAGTACTTCTTGTAATCTGAGGTGAATCAAAGCCAACATTAGGTTGGCGACCATGCTCACTTCATCTATTAGTAGCATTTTCATTTGTTTTAACACTCTGCATAGTTCCATTGCAGCTTCTGTAGAAACTTTGTAATAATCTAATTTGTAGGCAGCTAAACCTGTGGGGGCAGTTACAATAGCTGACAGTTTGTTGTTTGTCAATTGTTGAAGGAACTTGCTGATGATTTCGATTACGAATGTTTTGCCTGAACCAGCTTCACCACTGACGTATAGTAGTATAGGTTTGCAATTTTGGCAGGTACATTCTTTATTGTCATGTTGTACACCATGTGCAATTTCTTTTGTTACTTCTTGAAAAATGCTACGCTGCTCATTGTTTAGTTTTGATAATAATCGTATAAAAGTATAATTAAGTCTTCTGTATCTTCGTACTGACACATGATGTTTTCTACTTCTATCATAGCTAATTCTGCCTCATTTGCTATTAGTGGCTGTCCCAGTGGTCCTTGGCTTCCTGTTACAGAAGGTTGACTACTGTCAGGAGGGTCCTTATCTAGTTGGGCCTGGAGTTCTTCTTCATGTTGCTGTACATTGTGCCACATTGTTTTGTACTGTGTAAAGTTTAAATCGGTGATAATACTTTCATTTGCTTTGAAAGCATCTTCATAGTAGTCATAGTTATCTAGTATTTCTTCTTTTCTCCATGGTTTAAAGAGTTGTAGCAGGGACATGTAATATAGTTCTTTATGTTGAGATGTTTTTAATGACATTTTGATATGATTAATTAAGCTTGGTTTGGTAAGTTTTATTAAGCTGCCTTCACAATTTGTCACTTTGTATCTATCTTTTTTTCAATGGGTTTTATATTATTTTTGTATCTGAAGATTTGGACTACGTGGTATAGACACATAGTTTCCAAAGTGGTACTTCTGTTTGGGTAGTATGTGTCAATTAAATTGTTTTTCAAAATGTCTTGGCTGTTGGGATCATTTTTAGCTATTGTTTCTGTGTTGTTGTATGATTTGAGAACTATTTTTCTAGATTTAGCAGGACCAAGACTTAGCCATACTATATTTTCAGATTTTCCACACAAAGCAGTACTGGTTAAACGATCTGCAGCTTCATAGCAGCCACATTCCCTATGGAAGAGCATTTTTATGCCCAAGCTGTCCAATTTCTGAGACAGTGTTTTGTCTGATGACAGGTCATTCCAGAGGTCTTGAAGCTCTGTTTTTTTCTGCTTTGGTTAAGTAGGCTGTTGCATATCGTGCAACTGCAGTGGAATTGTCTGCAATGTACTGCACATCTATGTTTGCATTCCACAATAGGGCAATGATTGCATTGTAATCATTGATATATTTTGCTTCTTCTGTTCTTTTTATGTAATATGTATTTTTAGGTGAATTACCTTTAACACTATGTCTAACTGAAGACATGAAGTTGTTCACTTCACCTGTTTCTGTAACTGGTCTAGGGAAACCAAAGAGGCATTTGGTGTGGTATTTCCCTTTGTTTTTGTATTTGCTACGACAATATTTGCCACATTTGTGTCTTTGAAATTGTAGAATGTGTGCATGAAGATCACTATTTGTTGCTTCTGATGGAATTTCACGAGTGACATATGTTTCGATAAACTGTAACACAGTGGTATCACTGTATTGCACACATTTAGGAGAATCTTTAATCCATAAAAGCATGTGGATATGTGGTGCTCCTCTGGTTTTTGCCTTTCACATATTGATTGAGGAACTGGTGTAAAGATTTGAAAAATTGTTTGGTAATGCTACACATTGATGTTCATGGCCATTTGTATACTGGACGTTCTGGTTCAGTCGAATGGAGAATTGATACTGAGTTTTCTGGAGATATTTTTGCAAGCAGTATTTCTTGTTCCATTATGGTATTATTAGGTTTTTCATAACCTTGTCCACTGCTATGGATGGAAATTGTGTTTGTTTGATTTTGTTTGTATGCTTCTTCATTGAAATATGGTTCTGTGCTTGTGGTGTGACTCCATTCACCTCCACAGATATTTAAGAAGTTATTTTTGTTGAGATTCCGTTTATTGAGAAGCCTTTTTTGTAATTTAGTACTTAATTTTGATAGTGGTTTCATTCTGTTTAACACTAAAATAAATATTTCTTTTGAGAAGGATTGCACTGTCTATCAAAGCTTCTAAGATTAATTTTCTACGGTAGTTTTTAAGGGTTGTGCATGATTTGTCTCCTGTTTTTGTTTTGGTATTGTTACTTCCTACTATATCAAGATTTATAGGAGCAGTTTTAGCAGTAGTGGTAGCTGCATTTCTGTTAATCATTTTCTGTTTTCTTTTACATTTTGATAGAGGAGGCAAAGTTTCTGTACTGGAAGATTGTTTTGTTTTGCTAAATGACTGTATAAGCTGTTTTGTTTGAACTTTTTCTACAGACTGCTAGAGATGAATGCTTATTTTGGACATTTTTATTTTCATTTGCTCTATTTCTGTGTTGCTTTCTACAGACTTGCTTTCGGTAGGCATTCTGTGGGGTCTGTTGAAACAAAAAAAATAGAAGGTACGGGTTGGGCTGTTGTGCAATGTATGTGCTAGAGATGAATGCTTATTTTGGACATTTTTATTTTCATTTGCTCTATTTCTGTGTTGCTTTCTACAGACTTGCTTTCTGGTAGGCATTCTGTGGGGTCTGTTGAAACAAAAAAATAGAAGGTATGGGTTGGGCTGTTGTGCAATGTGTGTGTGCTGTATGCATGAGTGTCTGAGTGTGATGGTAAATATGTATCTGGTGGTGTGTTATTGTACATTGGGCAGCTACAATTAGTTGGATAGGCTATTCTTCTATTTGTGTGTTACCATACTGTGGTTCAGATGACAGTAGAAAGTGAGCTATTGGTGAGGATAAGCACTAATAGTAAATCAAATGGTATACAATTAAAACAATTCTTTGTTTTGTAATACTAATATTCTAGGGGCTGAGGTATGTTATTTGTGCTCTGAAAAACAGGGATTTGTGTGCCATTCTGCGTGCTAATCCCTGTTTAATAAATGGTGATTTGTGGGCAGAATGGTGCACAAATCTTTGTTTTTTTTGGTGCACAAATTACATGACTCACCCGCACAACATGTTTGAGTAACATATTTTAACAACAAGAGGATACATATAACAATTAACATTATAACAGTAATAGTGGAAGCAATTTAACATTGAGAATCAGACCAAGAAAACAGTAAGTAGAGCAATTAAACTGAAGGGGAGAAGGAGCGTAGTGCAGTAGAAGTGAGAGAGAAGGAGGGGTGGGGAAAAGGAGGAGGAAGGAAATGGATGGGTCTAAGGGTGAGAATGGGGCAGGGGCAAGGGGAGGGAGATGATTAAGGAGATAAGGCAAGGGGGGAGGGGGCAAGAAGGTGGGAGGGGTTTCATGGTGGGGAATGGAGAAGGAGAGATTTGAGGTAAGTGCAGAATGAGGAAAAGGTAGAAATAGAGCGGAGTGAGAGAGGTAAGGAGTTCCAGTGCAGAGGGGCTAGGAGATGGAAGGATCGGAAACGGGATGTGGCACAAGGGTAAGGAGTAACAGTGAGAATAAAGTGGTTAGGAGCGTGAAGGGAGTGGGAGTGGGAGGGAGTGTAGAACGAGAGGAGAGAAGAGAGATAAGGGGGAGCAAGATTGTGGAGAGATTTCAAGACTAGGCAGAGACACTAAGGTAGTATTGTACTTACTCTTTTTTTGTGGAATGAGCAGGTTTCTTTGTAGTTGGTGTATGTAGTTCAGATGTTGCTGTTTTCCAGGAGAGTGGTCTTCACTGCAATTGTAAAAGAAAGACGTTAGTAATTGTGTGTGTTTATAGGAGTGATGGTAATTGAGAGATTCATTTTTATGTCTTTGTAGTAGTATTCTTATTTAATTTCTGAACATAGTGTATGCATGCAGTTTCATTTGACTATGTGCAGCCTTTATATTTTATTTATATTATGTTAGTTCAACATGCTTTGTAAATGAGTAGAATATTAAGTGTATGAAAATCACTTGGGTTTTTAAAGCTGTTTTTAAAGCTGTGTTATAGAGTGATAGGAGAAAGAAGAAATAATATTATATTTTTTTTGCATTTTTTTATTAGGTAAATGGCGGAAACTGTGTAGAAAAAAAATGGACTATATGTATGTGAAGCTGTGGGTAATAAAGTAGAAGGATGTGATTTACAGGTAGTGGTGTTATTGCAGCTGGGAGCATTTCAATGAAAGTGTCTATGTGTGTGAGTGTATGAAGATGCATGCCATTTTACTGGCTGTGTTTAATTTTATGATACATAACTAGGTGTTTTTCCACAATTATATTGTTATTTCTTCCATCTTCTAATATTATAATTTTTTAGATAGGTGTGTGTGTGTGTGTAAAAAAATAATTAGATAGCAGACAGGTTTGGAATTGACAGTTGATTATAGCAGATGGAGACAATGACAATAAGTTCATTTTATAGGCTATACAGGTTAAGTTGTTACTCTGTTTTTATGCATTTATGAGTGTTGTACATGTAATGTGCAGAAAATATGTATACCTGCAGTTTGTATTCATGCATGTGGATATGCATGCAGCTGCAAGTAGAAATCTTGGAGACTTGTAGAGTAGTTTGTGTAGTAGGTGCTTTCCAGTGATCAACAGTACATTTGAAGTGCTGAACTCCGATGATGGAGTTAGATGTAGAGGTCTTGGATGTGATTGGTGGATGGTTGTGTGACTTGTTAGCTGTATCCAATGAGGAAATGGCACAGGGAGTGAAGTGGAAATGGTAGAAGGGCTGCCCATGGTTGCTTAGCTTACCATAACTAGCGAATTTCAGGGGTTTTTCAGTTTTATTTGGAACCATAACATCCCTTTAACAAAGTTTTTTTATACTGACTTTCATAGGTTTTTAATAGCACAACTTAACCATAAGGTCCCTTTAAGAAAGTTTTTTTACTGAATATGTATATATATACATCAACTCACTGCACTACACAACCACACCCCCCCACTTTGCAAATACAAACTACTGCATGGCAAACCGCCACTGCACAGCACTGTGCATACACACCACCCAAATGCACTGCGCTCCCACAATCCCCACATTGCACATGTGCACATATGTACACAGGCCCTGCACTGCTTTATACTTGCACCATCCCCACAGTGCATGAATGGAAACAATCTCAACCCTGCCCTTCACTCACTTCCTTCCACTCTGTACTAACCAGCACCACACTGCATGCAGGATCACAGTGCCAAAACTGCTCAACACACAATGGGCCTCATTACGACCCAGGCGGTAAGTTACCGCCTGGGCCGTGACTTTACCACCATGGCGTAAACTACGTTTACGCCATGGTGGTAGGCGGACTTACCGCCCCATTCCAACCTTGGCGGGGCGGTAAATCCCCATTTTCCCATTTTCCCTTCCCCATTCCCATTTTGCCCCATAGGGCATAATGGGAGTGGGGAAGGCGTTAATTACGCCACCGTAAATTACGGTGGCGTAATTAACTCCATGGTCCCTTAGCGCCATGGATTTTAACACCTGCTAAAAGCAGGTGTTAAAATCTCCATGGCGCTAAGGGACCTCGTACTCAGGCGGTAAGGGTCGGCGCTGTTTACGCCGCCGTAAAACCCTTACCGCCTGAGTTGTAATGAGGCCCAATGCCTCTAGACCTGCAGCCCCCCAAACACAGTATTTTACACTGCACACATGCTCACATACTGCCTCAGTATTGTGCTGTTCACGAAAATTACCCTCACCATCACACACAAACTCCACACATATACTGGCACAGCAATTCGGACTTTAGCAGCCTATATCAACTGTTGG
Source organism: Ambystoma mexicanum (assembly GCF_040938575.1). Taxonomy (NCBI): domain Eukaryota; kingdom Metazoa; phylum Chordata; class Amphibia; order Caudata; family Ambystomatidae; genus Ambystoma; species Ambystoma mexicanum. The sequence continues at coordinate 690,160,424 of NC_090923.1, read as the reverse complement.
TGAGTAGCGTTGTTTTATATTTAGAAATTGATTGTAGTGATAAGTACTGCTGGAGCTGCACAAATGACTTTTTGCATTTAGGCTGCCCAATGCTTGAACATAACTAATTCAAAAAAACAGTTGTTTGTATCATGCGCTCCAATTTGAATTTAACTTCATTCTTGAGCGAATTTCCAGCATTACTTATGCATTTTTCTTGCAATTATTATTAATATGCAACATTCATCCCCTGACATGTGTGTTCCCCATATGTATATGGTTCTTCAGGAGGGTATTTTTAAAGTGCAATCCATAAACGTTTGAAATGTACAATCCATATGTGTCTCTAGTGAAAAGATGAATAAATGATAAACAAGAGACATTTATGTCTTTCAATATTACACCACAAAATTCTGTAAATAACATTGATCGAATGCTTAGTGTCGACATTTCAGCAAATTTGAAAAACATCAGACTTAAGTTGTTAATGTTTGAAATTGATGTCACCAACTTATTTGTATTATTCTATTTAAATGAACAAGAATTTTGCATCGTCTTTAATATTAAGTGTGAATCAAATAGTCCAAAATATCATCATGTTGCTACATTGATAATTATAAAATTAGTAAAGTGAACTAATTTAAACATTGTGTTGATGTATCGCTATAATTTGAAGTGGACTAACTGTTGATCTGTTCTCACCTTATTATTCAAAGGGATTCCGTCTGGACTGCTCCTTGCGATAATATTTCCATTTTTCAGCGTGGAGAGTGCCGAAATTCAAAGTGGCCAAATTTAAAGCTACATCAAAATGTACATGCATGAAAAAACGTGCACGTGACGTCATTGTGTCATTGCGTGATTGACTAAAAATGGAGTTTTTCAAATTTGCTCAAATGTCGACACTAAGCATACGAGCAATGTTATTTACAGAATGTTTTTTGACAATGTAAATTCTGTAAGAATGTAAATGGTGTGAGAATGGGTCGGTCTTGATCTCATCTCACTCACCATGTATTTGCTCCGACACTGTGAGTGAACTTCCACCAGTCGTGTCATATTAGTGTTCTGAGGCCCTAAGACTCTGAACTTCCCCAGCATTGGAATGCCAATGCAATGGAAATGACACTGTGTGAGTTTCTTTCAGTTATGCCACCTTACTAATGATATAAGACACTGGCAGTGTGCTTTCTCCACCAATGTACTATCACTGATATAAGGCTCCAAAGATATGTTTGTACCTGTACCACCAGATGGTACATTTTAAGAACACTGTTTGATGATTTGTTTGCTGAGCCCCACATGGGTTTTGGAGACAACCGTAAGCTTTTCCCTTCTGTTCCCAATGTTAAAGGAACCCAGCAGTGCAGAAGCACATCTCTGAACCTTTTTTCCTCTTTTGGAGAAACCTCATTCCAATATTTAGTGTTACCTTTTTTTGCATAAAAGATAACCAATAATTTTTACAATCTATAAAACATTCTTTAAGCCCAACACGTCATTTGAACACTGAAAAAATATCAACGCCCTCTCAATACAACTACATTGAGATCTTCAAATAGATTAAGAAACCTTTGTTTCCTTAAAATCCCTGTTGTAAGATTTCAAATGTTGGAAATTTTGTTTTTAACAGTGCACAAATACTTTATTTGTATATGTTTTATGAAAATGTGTTTACCACCAGCTTTAAATTTGAAGTGTTACTTTGTTTTTAATATTTCCCTTATTTGGTGTTCTCTCTTAAAAAAATCGTACATATGTTTATAGCAGTTTTATCCTTTTAGTACTCTGCCCTATGGCAAATTGGATTGGGTTGTGCCTGTAGCAAAGTCCACATGGTATCCCCTGTCCACCCCTGATGTTGTATGTCTCCTACGACCCTTGAAATGGAGATGGGATTGTTTTAATTTTGAAAAAGTTATCAAGACACTAATAGTAGGTGAAGCGATAGAACATAATAGATAATACTGAGAACCATGAGAGAGTATAAATGCATGCCGGGTTGAGAACACTGTGTTCCAGGATAATTAACAGTGGGGGTTTCAGAGACCCGAGAAGAGTTTGGACAAAATTGGGAATAGGTGCTGCATCCTTGAAGTTATAGGAGAAGGGAGCCGAAGCAGAAAGTGGTGTTTGGAAGGTTATGTCAGATCAAAGGAAAACAATGTCCAACTGAAAGCTGTGGGGAGTTATTATGGGAAGTCTGTTCAATAAGTATAATGAGGGAATCGGAAAGATTATTTGTACCGATGCCCGTACTATTGTAATCATGTCAAGATGGCCACCACAGTTTTTTGTAAACGATCCAGCCTTGTGTTGGTCACTGTCATGACTACAGCAGATACGAAATGTGGCACAGGGCACCCACTGGTTTTGCTTGTCTGCTGACCCGCTGTCCATGCCAGGAACCCTTTGAATCACAAGTAAGTGTAATTGAAATGCAATAGTTCTCGCTTTGAGCTATGCACAGGTAGACACGCTGCAGAGTGAACTGATGGGATGATTGGTCCTTTTCAGGTTTGCATACATGTGGTTAGCCCATACGCATTGAGGATTCTGTGATCATGAGAACAATTGAATGTAAGCCTAAGAGAAGGTGGTTGCTAGCATTTGGAGCGCTGTGAAATTTGCTTTTTAAGAAATGTGCAATTTTGTTAACTAATAAGTCCTACTTGTTTTCAGTTTTGTCAAGGCATATGAAGATGGGGCCTAAATAATATGAAGTAGAGGTTAGTGTTTAAGTGATTTGCATACTTGTAAATATATTGTGAAATAGAATGAATATGGAATGACATAAGGATCAATTTTTGCGTATAGGCAACAACGTCTGTTGAGATTGTTTTTGAAAAGCAACATTATAGCCCTTGAAGGAGGATGTGACATGATATCCGAATGTGTCAGTAAGAATACAGAGTCAGCGTGTATTGATTGTGAGTATTCCATAATAATGTTGTTTGTAAAAGTATTATAAATAAATGTTTGAGAAACCTTTGAGGTTTAAAAGAAGGTATGCAAAAAATAGTAGTTATATGTTAGTCCAAATTGAAGTTGACTACAGATGTATTTATTGAAAAAAATGTCAGTTTTTGTTCGTGGAAATGATGTTTACTTTCTTAACACATTATTTAAATAGTAATTTGCGGAGATCCCATCTGAGAGTACTTCAGGATTACCTGTTTGTCTTTTGGGTTCAGTTTAAGCTTCCCATTCTTATTGTAGTACACCCATGTGCCTGCAACACACTGGAAAAAAAGAGAAACATTGTCTTTCCCTATATGCTAAAATATTATGTAAAATAGTACAATTTACTCACTGTTGTAAAGATTGTTTAAAGATGAGTTCCTGGCCAATCATGACTCTGACATCTTGGAGTGTACTGGTTACTTCTTTACTTTGTTCCATGTACTTAACATCAAGTTCATCAAGTCAGGTACATTAAAGATAGTGACAACATTCACTGGCATCCTCTGTCAGGGGGTCTCATTCTCCAACTGCCTCACATATTACCCACTCATACAACATTCTCTCAGCCTGCATTCTGCATCACTCACTCCAACATTCCATGCAGACAGGGTCCAGGGAAGACTTAATCACAACATATACCTCCCACCCCTTAATAATTACAAAACAAAACCCAAAAGCAAGAGACACACACACAACCACACATCATCCAAATGCACGTGCATCTCATCTCATAAACTGGAACACTTTACAACACCCACACACACCCTGCGACTGTCCTCAAATAGTGGGACAAATTCTCTCTATACAATGCCTCTCCCTTTTTCTACATAAAAAGGGAATGACACCAACAACGTAAGCAAAGATACCATTTCATGACTCTTCAACTACAACAGGCTACCAGCCCCTGTACACATCTGCTCAACTCACAGTGCCCAACACCATTCACATACAGTTGGCTCCCTCACAACCCACTCCATCACACACAACTCACTGGCTGCACACTCCACATTGTCCCATTCAACCAGGCTGGGTATTCCACACACCCGGGTAGCCAACACCAGAACAAAAAAGTCACCTCAAGTGCTCAGTGTCACCACCCTACCATATGCCTGTGTTGAAGGACCACAGTCCACAAAACACCTCAAATTCAGGGGGCCCAATATAACACACTCACTGCATCATACAACCAGAGTAGAGCAAGACTTTTAGCTTCACTAACATTTCCTACATATCATAACAAATACATTAACTGTGCATTTCCACGAACTGTGAATTCTAGATTTTAACTTCTAAATTCTCTAATATCACAGAGTGTGCGTCATATGATAGTGTGTGCTATCATATGTATGATGTATGATGTTACAGGCAAAAAGTAATATAAAGGGGAAGTGTTGGGTTTCTTTCCTAAAACAATGGGATTTATGGATGATAAATGGAAGAACTTTAGAAAATATACCTGGATCAAATACATGGAAAGGAAATGGGTGTGTTGCCACACTTGATTATATGTTTGCTAACAATGCATGTCTGGAAAGAGTACAGATTATGAAGGTTATCTCCACTGATTATATTGATCACAACGTATTGGCACTAGACATAGATGTTCAGACTCATGAGGGACATGTGAGTGGGTGCAAAAATGTTGAGACCAACCGTGAATGTAATTCAGTTTGGTGGACAGGATATAACCTAATAAACATTTATAGTATGATCTGTGACCATTATGATGATATACTGACTCAAATTGAATTCATGGAGTGGACCAGATTGAAAGTGTCTTTTATAACATGTCAAAGAATGTTGTTGTTAATATGAATAGAAAGCAGGTAGTATGCACTAAATCTATGTATGACTATGATAGAGCCATTCGTAACACTAAACGTATAATGCGAAAAGAGCAGCGAAACACCGAACAGAATAAAATAATAAGGAGAAGGTATCAACAATGACTACGGCGGTGGAAAAACTCTATGCATAACCAAAAGTGGCAACATATGATCAAAATCATCAGCAGTAAAGATATGAGGACTATTTGGTCTACATTATCTAGAGCCAAATGAAATGTTGTATATTCCACGCTAAATCCCTTTCAAGAAAGTGTGTGGGTGGTGTTTCTTGATGAGAACTTTGATACTCAGTATCAGAAAGTCAGTCAAGAATATACAGCAGAGGGGTGGCCCCTGACATTTACTGTGAAATTGGTACATAAAGCCATATTAAAATTAAAAGTGTCTAGTGCCCCAGGACCCAACAGTCTGGCAAATATCATCTAAAAACAAAATCCGGACCTCTGGGCAAGAATCCTGTGTGTTTCATACAACAGGGTGTGCCAAACTCAAAAGATAGCCGAGTCATGGCACCAGGCGATCTTACTGCCAGTATATAAAAAGGGAGAACAATCGAACAGTCAGGATCGCCCCTTTAAAAGGATATACGATCTAGAGCTTTCAACTACAGAAACCACTTCTTCAAGAAGCTCAGTTTACTCATACTCATAACAATTAAACAACACAAATTTCACATGGTCACTTTGTTCATGGAACACAAGAGGGAATCTTCACTTATGCACTCAGCCATCAAATGATCTCGAAAACTTCCAAATCATATGTCTACAAGAGACCTGGATCACCGACACACCAGCATGTGACGGCTTCCTTGCTTTTCTAAATCCTGCAATAAAAAAAAACAGGGAAGACCAGCATCAGGTCTTCTGACCCTAATCAAAATAAATCCCTATTGGAGGGTACTGACCACCGAAAACATAAACCCTTGGATTCAGATGACCATAATAACAATAAAGACCCACCAAGACCAAAAAGAAAATGATGAAACAAAAATTGCTGTATTGAATCTCTACTGGAATCCTGCAGCCATTATAACTAATGAATTCATCGACGCTGTATTTATCACAATCGACAACCTAGCTGACACTTACAGAAACTTGGAATTAATACTCTGCGGAGACCTAAACATCAACCTCATTACACCAAACGGTACTCCACGACGACCCGAACACCTATCGGCTAAAGCTTCAAAATGGATGAAAGAAATCCAGATCCGAGATCTCAGCCTCCTAAATCATGCAAAAAAACAATTTAACGCCCTTTATGCCAACATGGAGGAGAGCCTCCTCTGCAGCAATTATCGACTATATCTTTCTCTCACAAACCCTGCAAGATTCGGTCGACATTGCTCAAACTATAGTTTGCGACAACAGTGATCAAAATAAGCTAACAGTTCAGTCACACCTTACCGGACATCAAAAGCCATCTCTAAGACAACCTTTACTTGAACTGGACGGTACACCATCAAGACTTCGCATTCCACAAACAACACTACCATTGCTTCCAAAGAAATTATCAACTTCCAAAAAACCGGACTTGGAAAAACTGAATTATGAATGGATTCTGCTCCCGTTCCAGCAAACAGTTGAAAATCGCTCACAAAAAACTCATCTGCATAGTTACAACGAGGAAATAGCAGCAAAAAAAAAGGAGCTGGCGAAACAGATAAGACAGCTCAAGAAAAATAGACAACCAGGAAACATCATGCAGATTGCCAAACTAAAACAAACCTACAACAACTGGAAAAAATCTCAAAAGGCAATATTACTACAAACAGATGCAGAAACAATGATGAAAACATACCGGAAGAATAATACCAAAGATCTCTGGAATCTTCTGAACGAAAACCATCAAAAACAACAAAAGCTAACAGCCAACGTACCAAAGGAGACATGGGTCAGTTATTTTTCAACTATGTATGCAGCTCTTCCTCACTCACCGGAACAAGAGGAAAGTAAAATCAACACAAAATGGTCAGTACCCATTTCATATGAAGATCTTCTATCCATGATCAATCGACTTAACACCTCAAGAGCGCCGGGCCCTGATGAACTTTCGAATGCCATGCTCAAACAAGACCCCTCGGCATGGGCAAGTTTTCTGCACAAGATAATTGATATTATAAACTTACAACCAAATTCCTACTACCTGGAAAACAGCAACAATAGTCCCCATACACAAGCAAGGCTCGCGTGATAACCCACAAAATTTCCGCCCCATTGCCTTACTCGACCCTTTAGGGAAACTCTTTGCATCAGTCCTACTAAAACAACTCACTGCCTGGGCCAACTCGACCGGTAGATTCTCAACACGGCAAACTGGATTTACTCCCAATCTTGGAACGAACTTCAATCTCCTTCTTCTCCATCTCATTAAACATGAAGCGATTAACACCAAGACCGTGATATACGCCGTGTTCATCGACTTAAAGATGGCCTTTGATGCAATACCTCGGCAAAAATTATGGGCGAAGCTTAAGGCATGGAACTGTCCTCCGAACATTCTTGAGCCCATCAAACTACTATACTCAGACACTTCAATAAAAGTCAGGCTCACAAAACAAGGAATGACCACTGAAGCAATATCAACATTTAACGGACTAAAACAAGGATGTCCTTTAGCAGCGACTCTCTATAACCTCTATACATCAGATATTGAACAACATCTGAAAAACAATAAAGCAAACCCCCCAAAAATCAATTCAACCCCTGTATCCATAATGGCATATGCAGACGACATTGTCTTAATGGACAAAACCCCATATGGCCTGCAACTTTCACTCACAGCTCTGAGCAACTACATGACCCAAAATGATCTAACAATCAATATCACTAAAACAGAATCTATGCAATTGACGAAATTTCAAAATAAAGCTAAACAACAACCCACCTTCAATATCAATGGAAACAAGTTGGAAAACGTGACAACATTCAAGTATCTTGGTATCACGATTAACCAATCAAATACAGAAGCAGAATGGTTGGACAAAATTGAACAGAAGGCGCAAGCATTAGCACGCCAAGGCTGCATCCTACACAGAAAATTCGGAATGTTTTCATTTAAACCGATAATTGCGTACTACAGACAAAAATACATTCCAATAATAACCTATGGCACTGAAACAATGCTGAACGCACAAGAAGTAAACTGGATGAAATTTGAGTCTATATTCTGGCGTAAGATTCTATCTCTACCGAAATCGTACCCCATGCCACGAATAAGGTACGAACTTGCAACTCAATCTATCGGCTCCATAGTACGATGGAAACGTCTGGACATCTATCGTAAACTCCTGTCCGACGACAAGACACCGGCAATCAACATCCTCAAAACTAAAACGGCGACCTTAAATACCACAGTTCTATCAAAATGGAAAAAATCTATCACCAAGGAAATGGAACAAGAAGAAATATCTCAAGAACTTTTAACGAAGCGTCCCCAACATGCCAAAGTCAAACTCCTACAAAATGACTGGAGCAAAACCATTGAACAGAAAAACTCCTATAAGCGGACACTATACTGTAACAAGGACAACAGAAAACTAAATGAACCACAACCATACCTGCGATTATTTCCCGATCCAGTGATTAGATCAATATTTTTGAGAATCAGATTGAATATCCTGCCGACAAACTACTATTTAGCCATAACAAACCAGATCCCCAAAGCAAGGAACTACTGTCGGTTTTGCGAAATTGAAACCATACCGGAGACCATATTCCACCTAGTCATGGAGTGTCCGGCGCTGGCAGCTCAACGCAGGCAATTTGGTTCCCATTTCGATATGGCTTCATAAGAATTGGACGAAGATGAAAGATGGAATACTATCCTCAGCGGAACAAACAACAAATACATATTCACAGTTGTCCTTTTTCTGACTAACATTCTGGATCTCAAGCAAAGAAAATTGTAAAGCCCTTCTTACATTTTCTTTGCTATTGTATAAGATTCACAATGATGCAAAAGTTTATCACTAAACTAAGACATCAAAAAAAAAAAAAAAAAAAAAAGGGAGAACGCAGCCTACCAGAGAATTACAGCGTACTCTCTCTACTTGATGTTATGGGCAAATTATTTTCATCTTTCATCCATGATGTGTAACAAAGTTGGGTAGACACCACCAAGTTACTACATTTTACCCAAACTGGCTTCAGAGCTGGGGCTGGACCCACTCACAATTTGAGAATTCTCAATTTAATTACTGAAGAAACGCGAGAGGCGGCAGGTCCAACTTTGTACTTACTTTTTATAGACTTTTCAGCCGCATTCGATAGAGTGGACCACCAGCAGCTCTGGAATAAGCTTATGAAAAGTGTACTACACGGTTGATCAATATTCTGAAGTGTCTGCATGAGGGCTCTCAAGCTTGGGTGCGCCTAACCAATGAAGGGAATATGACTGTATCTATTCCAATATACAAAGGAGTGTGTCAGTGTTGTACTATGGCAGCGTTGCTGTACAATTAGTATATGGCTGACCTACCTGCACAGCTACTACCAAGAATTGGATTTTGTCCTAAATGGGGAGGGTCACCCGTGCCATGTCTTCTTTATGCAGATGATGTTGCTGAATTACACTTATATAGATGCAAAGAATATGTTCCGCAAATTGTATAAATACTCATTAGAGAACAAGCTCAAAATAAATATGTCTAAAACCAAAATAATGTCTATGTCAGCAAAAAAACTGAAATTCCCCGGATTTAACACAGAATTGGGTAAAATTGAATATGTTGACACCCTTATCTCGCCCTTGAAATAAGTAGTAGAGTTACCTACTAATATATCATAGAAACCAAGAAAATCAAAGCATTAAGACTGACACAATTGATTGTGAAATTCACCAGAGAAATTGCAGGTTTCACATACGAAGGAATCATTATATTGCACACGTAATTATTTTTTGAGAGAGGGTCTTCTGCTTGGTTTGAGGGGGTGGTGATTGTTCCCTTCCTTGTGCTGTCCCCAGCACGGCCAGCATCCTTGTCGCCATTGTAAAGATGAGTTCCTGGCCAATGATGACTCTGACATTTTGGAGTGTACTGGTAACTTCTTTACTTTGTTCCATGTACTTTACATCAAGTTCATCAAGTCAGGTACATTAAAGATAGGGACAACATTCACCCGGCATCCTCTCTCAGGGGGTCTCATTCTCCAACTGGCTCACATAGAACCCACTCATACAACCACATTCTCTCAGCCTGCATTCTGCATCACTCACTCCAACATTCCATGCACTCCAAACTGGGTCCAGGGAAGACTTAATCACAACAGATTGCCCCAATTCTACAACCAGCTGACCCAGGGCAATTTCCATCAGCCAAAATATAGAAAATACATAATGGGTCATTTTCTGAACATGTGGATCATAAAAGCAAGGTGCAAAATCAAGCTAGACCTTATTAGGTTTTGATTTTACAATCTGGGGCATTTCATTCTAGTTCAAAGTGAAGTTGGGTCATGCAACAGGACGGACATTACCATGGTGCTTTCCCTCTCTGCCTTCAATTATCACTGTGTGTTTGTTCATGCTAGTGGAAAACCAGTGGATTCGTAGGGAATTCTCTTGACTTTTTCCCAACTGGTAAAAGCAGTTACATCACTTAGTTGTCCATGGTAAATTCTGCCTGAAAAAGGTTAATATGCAGGCAGCCATTAGACTTTTTCCAAAAAGGTTTGGAAATGTGAAGAGTTAAAGACAAGTTTGCCCTTGTATTTCTCGTTCTTCTTCCAATACATTTTGAAAAGGACAAACATTGCGCCGAGTGGATCTTTTGCAAATCGACAGAGACCACTCAGTTCCATTTAGGTTTTCTTTAAAATGACCCACATAGAATGCTATGATATGAAACATAGGTTACAGTCAGTGCAGAATGTCTGGCTTTATGATTTGTTTTGTGGGGACAATAAATTGGAAATTAATTATCCCAACCTAGATTCTTTTGACAAACAACATGCAGTGATTTGTCGCTTACCAATTTGGAGAATAACCTGCACACAGTCCTGTTCCTCTGCAAACCGGTGTGCAGATACCAATGTTGCCTACCACACATAGGAAGGTGTATGTATAATGGGTTATTTGTCTTGGGGATACGTTTGTCATACAGACTAGCATATTCCTCACAAACATGGATATCAAGCAGGAATAGGAGTTTCATGCAAGCCTGTTATATATCAGCCTCACACAGTATGTGGAGCAAATACTGCCATACTTGAGTACCTCTGTGTGAGCCAATGTGCAGCATACTAATGTAGTCAATTAGCATGTATTGGTGGAAGTTAAGGAGAATGGATGTTGTGACCCTTTCCGAGTGTGTTCCGAAGAAGTAGGGAGACACACCTGAATTACTCTTGCCCATTGTATATGAGCCTCTTAAATGATAGAAGCACTGCTCTGCTCAAGCTCTGGACCATCCAACATTTTATTGATTGCTGCAGGCACACCCATTCTTCACAAAACCATGTACATTCTTTGCACTGCTAAATATCCAAGGCTCACTTCTTGATACTGACTAACCCCATTTGAACCCAATCAGCCTTTCAGAGGTGACACACTAGGCATCATTACGAGGTTGGAGGTAGCCATGCTGCTATTAGCACCATGGCTGCCTCCAAAATCGTTCCGACTTCGGTCTGGTGGATGGAGCAATTACCGGTCCATTCCGAGGTCGGCGGGACCGGTAATTCCCCATTCACCAGAGCCATTCCCCATTCCCATTTGAGCCCCCATAGGGCTCAATGGGAAGGCGGTAATAACGGTACCACAAATTGCGGTACCGTTATTGACCCCGGTATCCCTTTGCGGGTCCCATCCTTAACGCCTTGTAAAACCAGGAGTTAAGGAAGGACCTGCAGACCTAGTAGAGCGGTAAGGGATTACCGGCAATGGTGCCCTTACCGGTGCCGGTAATCCCTTACTGCCCACCTCGTAATGAAGCCCACTGTGTTTACTGTTTGATCCTGCTTCTGGACATTCCATTTCTAAAGGGGAATAAGGCCTGTAGGGTCACGGTCACTCAAAATCCTAAACCTTTTGCACCACCTCGCCCCAAAAAAGAATGGCAAGTCAATGCTTAATTTGTGGTATGGTCTCTGCTTTAGGCATGTTTTCTCAATGAATGTGGACATGGTGAGATGTGGACAGAAAGATTAATCAGAATAGATTAATAGATGGGGACAAAGAAAAGTTGACGGAGAGCAGGAGAGAGAGATGGTAACGCAATGGGACACAACAGTGCTAGATGGGTACACAAAGTTAGTTGTGTTTGACAATAGATCACCAAATCTGGCAGTTCATCTGTTAGAACATTTACATTCTGAAAAACACATTTTCTAATTATCTGGCAGTGTACTTCAAACACTCTTATTTTATAGCTCTATGGTTCCCGCACATTGTACATTGTAACCCCTCTGCGCGAATAAGAGAAATGCCTGTAGAAAAGCAGACTGTAGCTGCCACATACATACCTGCTTGGGACACTATGGGCCTCATTAGGACCCAGGCGGTAAGGGGTTTACGGCAGCGTAAACAGCGCCGACCCTTACCGCCTGATTCCGAGGCCCCTTAGCACCATGGAGGATTTAACACCTGCTTTTAGCAGGTGTTAAAATCCATGGCGCTAAGGGACCATGTTGTTAATTACGCCACCGTAATTTACGGTGGCGTAATTAACGCCTTCCCCACTCCCATTATGCCCTGTGGGGCAAAAATGGGAATGGGGAAGGGTAAATGGGTTAATGGGGACTTACCGCCCCGCCAACTTCGGAATGGGGCGGTAAGTCCGCCAACCACCATGGCGTAAACATAGTTTACGCCATGGCGGTAAAGATACGGCCCAGGCGGTAACTTACCGCCTGGGTCGTAATGAGGCCCTATAACTTCAGATCAGAAAGTTTTACGCCAGGCACTATCCTTCTTGTGTGGATTAGCAAGTTCAGTGCAATATCCCATTTAAGAGGTCTTGCAACAAAAAAGTGCTGGGTCTATAACCCTGTGACTTTGATGTAAGTCAGGAAGTGGATGGGAGCTATGCACCAATCACTGTGAGTTTTGAGTCAAGAAGTGGAAAAGTGCTCCAGTGCCTGATAGCATCATTTTTTAATATCACTTTTCTTATCAGGCAACCGACCCAAATACATATATCAATAGATTTGATGCACATAAATTACAGCCTTCTAAGATGTATTTTCTTTTCATTTCACCAGTAGGTAACTCCTTAACATGCAATGGGGGTGCAATCACCCACTCATTAAGGGGCTAGCCCTTGTCACAAGAATGCAGTCATGACTTCAGGGGTAAAAAGCCCACCTGGTTCACCAATGATTTTTTTTGGGAACATCTGTGACAAACTTCACCTCACCATTCTATCCTCCTATCTGACCCACTCAGCCGGACACCCCTGGGATGTTCCCATCTCAGCAGACATCCCCATCTCTGACCCTCTCATTACAACCCTCTCATGGTATGAGCATGCTCTCCTGTCCTCTCATCTGGATCTCTTGGGTCCCCCGGCTAAGCCTCGGCCTGCACTGCCAGTCTCCTTCTATGTCATTTGTCCGAAGAAGTGATTGCCAGTTGCTACCTATTCCGCCACTTTCATTCAACCTCCCATTCCAGCACACTGACTCCCATACTGACACAGCCCTTGCTATCCTTCACCTCTCCAACTAAAACACCCTGAACATCGTTGCCCCTGTCATGAGGATCTGCATGAATCCTGCCTCCAAAAGCAACACCTGGTATGATTTCAACCTAGCCTTTCTGAAACGCAAGTGCAGAGTTGCTGAACAGAAGTGGCTGGCTTCAAGCACATCTATTGACAGACTGGCCTGCCCCCTGCTCAAAAGTCCGTACAGACTCTCCATCTGCAAGAAGAAGAGGGCCTATATCCAAGCCTGCATCGTGGGAGTCACAAACAACATGGCTGAACAGTTTAAAATCTGCAAGGAACTCACCAATTCTACTGCAGTCTCCACCACTTCTCTGCCATCCCAGGCCCTCTGCACTGTACTTGCCTCCCATTTGACTACCAAAACCAGGACTTCCTGTCCTCACTCTCCTCTACTCCCCACCCTCCTCCATCACCTGCTCTCAGGCCCTCTTTGGCCCCTCTCTACCCATCCCTCCTACTGTACCCCTTCTTGCCCATAGCACTGGATGAGGTTTCTAAACAAGTCCTCCCTATGAATGTCTCCTCCAATCAGGTGCTCCTCTGCTCCTCCAGAACTATCAAGGACAATATTGCCTCCATTGCTCTAGTTATGGCTGATTTCTGCAATCACTACTTTGCCACTGGCTCCTTCGCTCTACCCCTCAAGCACTCCCTTGTGCACCCTCTCCTTAAAAGGCCTTCTGCCGACCCTTTGTGCATAGCTAACTACTGCCCTATCTCCAGTACCTCTTTCCTGGGCAAACTCTTGGAGAGATTGGTCATCTCCCAACTGATCCACCACACTGAATCTGTGGGTTGTCTCAACGTCCACCAGTCTGGCTTCATAGCACCCAGAGGCATGGAAACTACTCTCCTGAATACTTGTGAAGACTTGCTCTCACATCTTGATTCTAACTCTCCTCCTCTCTCATCTTTCTCGATATTTCCTCTTCCTTTGATGCAGTCAATCATGCCACCCTTATAAACAGGCTTTGTGATACCCTTGACATAACAGAACTGGCACTTTACTGGTTGACTTCCTTCCTATCTGACTAACCTTCTCAGGTTTAATTGGGCCCTTTCTTCTCCTACACAAGACTTCCCACCTGCGGCATCCCCTGGGATCTATGCTCCTGCTATGGCTCTTCAACATCTACCTTGCCCCTCTCACCCACCTTATCTCAAACTTCTCTCCTCTCTTATAGATTTGGATGACACACAGCTCTCCTTCAAGCTTCCCTCCACATCCTACTCTTCTTCTTCTCTCATTCCTGACTGCCTGACTTCTATTCAGGCTTGTTGTACTGCTAATGATCTCTGCCTTAATGCCAGAAAGACTGAGATCCTTCTGATTGGGTCCCCTGTTCTTCCTTCTCTCCTACTCTCTGGCCGACCTCCATGGGTCTCCTCCCATCACCCTCTTGTGAGGCTAAAAACCTTGGCGTCATTTTTGACTCTGCTCTCTCCTTCTCTCCTCACATCATGGACCTTGCCAAAAAGGCCCACTTTCAGTTGCACCTCCTCAGAGTCATTCTTTTTTTCCCCACCCTCCTCCAGAAACTCAATGAGCCTCATTCTGAGTTGGGTGGTAAGGGTTAACAGTCACCGGTAATGATGCCGGTGCCGTTAAACCCTTAACGCCCAATTCCGAGGTGCCTTAGCGGGACCCGCAAAGAACGTATTATCTGACCACACGTCATTTGCGGGTCCCGCTAAGGGACCAGGGCACTAATAATGGGCCCGCTATTTGAGGGCCCGTAATTATCGCCTTCCCCATTCTCTTTGAGCCCTATGGGGGCTCAAATGGGAATGGGGAATGGTCTACAGAATGGGGACTTACCGGGTCCTCCAAGGTCGGAATGACCCGGTAAATCCCCATTCTGTCAGACAGGACCCGGACCCGGGTTTGGAGGCAACCATGGCGCTAATAGCACCATGGCTGCCTGCAAACTCGTAATGACCCCCAATGTCTCCAGATGTTACGGTCACCTGATATCGCCGGGGTCATCTGGAAGGCTCTGAGCTCTGGAACCTTGGATGCGTAGTTGCCCAGTGCTGAATAATGAATCTGCAATTACAGAAGGGAGGATTTGTGATAACTGTCTCTAATGGGTGAATCTCCCACCTCCCTCTGACCGATTCCCTTCCCACTGGGTTCTTTTCTCACCTTAGTTAAGTGTAGGGTGAGCTATCCGTCCTGCGTTTCTTGTGCCAGGCGCTTGACGTTTGTTGGCGAGCTGCCCGAATTGCTTCACTGGTGCAGTACACCTTCCTTGGGCCCAGGCCTGCTGTGACCCCAAATCTGCTGGTAGGCAGGTAGGTTTGTTAATTGTAAGTCTTTGTTCTGTTTATGGTGGGAATTCGTTAATGTCTTTTTCTCCTTCTTTTCAGCTGCAAAGGTCTTGATGCTGGCATGCCAGATTGTAAGGCACGTTTCTAGGTAAGAGAAAGCGCAAAGCGCAGCACCTTTATTGTCTTTTAAAGCTAACCTGTGTTTTCTTCTTCTTCTCCTCACAGGCCGCTGTGGTGCTGCGAGTGGATGAGCGGGTGATGAAACACAGGCCCCTGGAATCTGTTAAGGTAAGTACAGTGCTGTGCGGTTGTTTAATATTGAAAGCGAACCTGAATATGTCTCTTTTCCTTTGCAGATGTTGCTGTGGTGCTCCGGATGGAAGCGCGGCATAGCGCGATGGAATTCAGGTAAGACTGATGGATTTTGATGTTTTGGAAGAGAGCGTTCTAATATTGTTTTCATTATTGCAGGTCGCGATGTTCGAGCAGCAGCTGTGGTAGCGGTTCGCCGGAAGTCCTTAAGCTAGTACTCAAAAGTGAGTGATGTTTGTTCTATTCTCAGTTTCCACAGATTGCAGCCTGGTTGAGATGCTGAGTGCTGGATGGTGTTTTCTCAGGTAAAACAGAATAATCTTGTTCTTGTTCTCGCAGACTCACAGGAAGATGTTGAAGACCAGGAGCTGGACACAGTGAGCGTCACGCTGCTGGTTGCAGAATAACACGAAGCGTGTTCTGCAGTCAGGGTGTGGTTTATATAGCCCAGGTAAAGTAGTACCAGGGAAAGTAGTTCCAGGCCTGCCACACCCAAAACACTAGACCTCATGGCTTGGTTCTTAGAACTAGGCTGTATGGGTGCTTCCATGTTGGATTTAAAGGCCCATGTGCATAAATGGGACCTAGTTTGAACAGGCCTTCCTTCCTACATATGAGCCTGGTGCCAAAGGCGCCAGTACTGGCTCCAGGAGCACTTTTGCAGTGGTTTTAAGGCCCTCAGGATTCTGGTGGGAGCCTGCTTGTGGCACAACTTGTGCCCCCTCACAGTGGTCATGACACCAGAGCTTTGGCCCTCTCTAAGCATTACTACTGCAACAACCTCATCCTCAATCTACCTCTATCCTCCCTTCACCCCTTCAACTAAATAATATTAGGATGCCAAGACTTATTCTTGGCCCAGGGACCACATCTCTCCAGGCCTAAAACTTCACTGGCTTATGGCGACTGCAAGGATCAAGTTCAAGACCCTCTGTATCAACCACAAGGCTTTCTGGGGCCTGACACCCCGCTACATCCAAATCTCTCTCCAAATATGCTTTCCTGGTAGAGCCCTTCTGTTTTGTAGCTCCAAAGATCTGCAGATAAGATACCTTTCCCAGCAGAGAGTGGGAGGTAGATCTCTCTCTTCAGCTGGAACCTAACTCTGGAATGGCCTCTCTGACCCTCTCAGGCTTTAGGTGGATTTCCTAAAGTTTCTCAAGCTTCTCAATACCCTCCTTTTCTCTTCTTCCTTCCCTCTCCCCTGATAATGCCCCCCTTCGCCACATTGACTGACTTTCTGGTCCCTCCTGAGTCCTACAGGGCACCAGGCCTTCCTCATCCAGTCTACCCGAGCACCCCAGTCCGCTGAGACCCCTACCCTGCACTTGCCCTTCCGGGCCCCCTTCCTCTGATTAGTACGGAGGTAGGGTGTGCATCCCTGCCTAGCTTGGTCCACCCCCATCCTTGCACTTAGCATGTGCTCCACACTGCCTGCACTCACTGCATCCACAGGCACTTGCCCACCTGTTCTCCCCATATCACTTACATTGACCGAAGGACCCTCTACCTCCCCTCCTCTACCCAACCCTCTGCACTTGTACACCATCACTTCTGCCCCATTTCCCTCCCACCCTAGCATTCTCCTTTCCACCCCAACCTGCCCCACCCTGCCGACTCCCGTACACCCCTGAAATTCTCGTTACTACTTTTGTACGATCCAAATGACACAAGGCTTAGTAGCACAGTTATTGTTGTTTAATCCACTCCGGCACCCTCTTTTTGTCTTGTTGCGCCTTGAAACACCATTTGATGTATAGGCGCTTTATAAATGCCCAATAAATAAACCATTGTTCAAACCTGCTGTGAGCCTTATTAACTGACCAATTGTAACTGGGTGACCGCTAAATTATTATTGATTGTTTTTATTTACCCAATCCCTATGATCGGCTAGAGTGAGGACTGTGTTCCCATTTAAGTGACATGTGTAAATTAAAACAGAATTTATTTATTATATATTATTTATTGTTTCGATAGATCCAATGCTTTTTTGCATTTGTTATTATATATTCAAATGTTTAGAAAGTTGGGAATAAGAACCAGAAAAAACCATGAGTGAATGTCAGGCTGGCACAGCACATCCATAACTGTGTTGTCAGCTGATGTTTTTAAATGTTGATGACATGTACAGCAGAATTAATTAAAAGACTGCAACTTTGACAACACAATTGAATGCATGGGAGTTAAAGTCCAAAACCTTGTGTGACAATGAGACAGTCAGGCGGTGTTGAAGAAAGAAAATCTGGACTTTATTCAGACTTAACGAAATATGTAACAAAATAACAAACATTCTTTTCCAGGAAGAGTTCTTCTGTCTCTCCTTCTTTATTCAGCAGTGGTTTCTTCTGATTTCTTGCAGGGCACGATGTATGGACCTCTGACAAGTCTTTTCCTCCTAGTCTTCATATGCCCAGGTGCTCCTCGTAACTCCTGCCTCCACCTGGTCGGTTCTGCAAAGTGAGCGAGAGTGTACCCCCCTTCTCAACATCTCTGGGCCTTTATATAGGCAGAACTTAACTAGCGAATCATGTTCCACTTCCTTCCCCAGTTTATAAAAACCAGCGCAGGCTCTGCCCCCTTTTCGCCCCCTTTTCCCTGAGAACATGGCGTCTTGCGTCCTTCCTCCGCTCCTCCTGGTTCTGCCTCCCTGGCTGAATCCCAACTGCCCAGGTAAGTGTAGTGGGGTGAGAGGGGCTTGTTTTGTCTCTGTTGTTCATGGGGAATGAGAGGCTGCTTTTGTCTGTGTTGTTCGTTGCACGCCATTGATACGGCTGCCGCGTAGCGGTTCATTTGTCGCGTTCCCGCGGCCAGGGTTGTTGTAACAATGCCCGATGACCGTCCGTGGAACTTTGGCCTCGCTGCAAAGCAGTGGTTCGTCCCTCCTTCTCCCTTCTCACCATTTCATGTCTTCCCCTCGGGTTCTGGCTGGCCGAAGGCTACCAGCCGTTTTGTCAGCCAGGCCAGGGCCGTTGTAGCTACAGGTCCGGTCGAACTGCCGCGGAACTGCCGTCTTGCAGTAATGCAGTGGTTCGGTTCTCTGATACTCGTCTCATGGCTCCAAACCTTCTCCTGAAGAGTCTTCTTCTCTATCTCCAGGGATGGGTCCTTCTTTGTCCATCAACTCTTGGTGGTTGTTCTCTTCTTTCCCTTTTGTTTGATTTACATCAGCCCTTATCCTCTGGGTTTGCACTCTCTCCATAGGCTGGCCCCACCATTCTCCTAATATGGATCCTTCGAGTTGTTCCTTTTCACTGGGTAAAGTGGGCACCGTGTTCTCCTTTCCCCATCCACTGGGTGTTTGTCGTTCCTGGACACTCTCTGAGTCGTCACATATACCCCCCGAAGCATTCAGCCGATTGGACTGATCTAGTTTCCTGGACAGGTAGTCCGCGATTAACTGAAACGCTGCTGGTTTGTGAATGGTTTCAAAACAAAACTCCTGTAATGTGAGGAACCACCTCAGCACACGTTGGCTGGAGTCCTTGTGGGTAGCTAACCACTGGGCATGATCCGTGAAGACAGTAAACTTGCGACCAACCAAGTAGTACCTGAGGGTCTCGATTGCCTATTTGATCGCCAGGCACTCTTTTTCAATGGTAGTATATCCAATCTCATGAGGTAACAATTTACGGCTCATGAATGCCACTGTATGTAACTCAGTTTCACTACCTTGTGAGATTACGGCTCCTAAGCCTAGCCCAGATGCATCTGTTTGTACAAAAAAACGTTTTTGGAAGTCTGGACATCTTAGAACCGGTTGCACTGATATGATGTTCTTTAGTTCCTGAAAGGCTTTATAGGCATTGCCATCTTTTAATAAGTTTCCAGTATATGAGGATTTGAGTGCTTCTGTCAAAGGACTGGCGATGGAGGAAAAGTGGTGAGGGATGAACCGACGGGAGTAGCCTATGAAGCCCAGGGATGCTCTGACTTGTTTCTTGTTACTGGACATAGGTAGTTTTTCAATAGCTTTTACTTTGTCCAGTTGGGGTTTGATAACCCCATTCCCAACCAGATGGCCTAAGTATTTGGTTTGATTGGCTGCCAATACGGTTTTCTTTGGATTGATATGAAGTCCTGCGGATTTTAGAGAAGTCACTACTGCGGTGAGATGTTCCAGATGTTCTTTCCAGGTTTTGCTGTACACCACAATGTCATCCAGGTAGGCGGAACTGTATTGATGGTGGGGTGCTAGTACCTGGTTCATTAGCGATTGAAAGGTTGATGGCACCCCCTGCCGCCCAAAGGGCAGAACTGTGAATTGGTACAGTCCTGAAGGGGTGGAAAAAGCAGTTTTTATTTTATCTTCTGCTCGTAGAGGAATCTGCCAGTACCCTTTGGTCAGGTTGATGGTACTGATAAATCTGCTGCACCCAACTGTTCAATAAGTTCATCGATCCGGGGCATGGGATATGCTTGGTATGTTGAGATGGAATTTAATTGCCTATAATCCATGCAAAAGCGGATGCTGCCATCTGGTTTAGGAATCAGAACAATAGGAGAGGACCAATGGCTGCAGGATGGTTCAATTACCCCTAACTTCAGCATTTCTTCTGCTTCTGTCTGTACTGCCGTCCTTTTGGATTCCGGAAGGCGATAAGGTCGGATTCTTACTGTTTTTCCTGCTTCTGTTTCTATATTATGTTCTGTTAGGTGGGTTTTCCCTGGGAAGTAGGAGAACATGTTTCTTAGAGGGTTGAGTTGTTCCTCCAGTTCCTTTTTCTCTTTTGAGGTAAGTTTTGTTCCCCACTGAATGGAAGCAAAAGCTGATTCCGAGTTTTCTCGAATAGTCACCTGGATTTTTGTTGTCTCTCGGTCCGATGTCTTACATTCTTTTAGTAGGTTCACGTGGTAATTCTGGTGTTTCACTTTCCGATCGGGTTGTTCTACCATGTAATTTACTGGGCCTAAAACCCCTGTTATTTTATATGGCCGCCTCCATTGCGCCAACATCAAGTTATGTCTTGTGGGTAACAACACTAGTACTTGGTGTCCGATCTTAAAGTGACAGACTCTGGTTCTCTTATTGTAGTATTTTTCTTGGGCTAATTGTGATCGTCTAAGATTATCCCTGGCCAATTCCCTTAACTTGGTCAGATTATCTCTCATTTCTAACACGTAATCAGTTACAGTAGTTGTCTCCTCTTGTTCCTCCCACTCATTTTTAGCTATGTCCAGCACTGTTCTTGGTTGGTGACCAAATAGCAACTCGAAGGGTGAGAAACCTGTTGACGACTGCGGGGTATCCCGTAATACCATGAGGACCCAAGGTACTGCTCTGTCCCAGTTCATTCCTGTAGGTGCAGTTACCTTCTTGAGCATTAGTTTGATAGTTTTGTTATAACGCTCTACCAAGCCGTCTGTTTGGGATGATAGATGGATGTGCGTAGTTGTTTTATTTGCAACTGTTGACAGACAATCCGCACTATTCCTGACACAAAATTCCTGCCCTGATCTGTTACAATTTCTGATGGAATACCCACCCGGGCAAAGAACGGTACCATCTGGTTGCAAACTTGCATCGTACTTATTCCCCGCATGGGAAAGGCCTCAGGATACCTTGTAGCATAGTCAACTACTACTAACAGGTATTGGAAACCGTGACTACTGGGCTCCAATGGTCCCACCACATCCATACCAATCCTGAAAAATGGCTCTTTTATCAGTGGCATGGGTATTAAAGGAGCACATTGTGGTTTAGTTGGGTTGGTTTTCTGGCATGTTTAGCATTCCTCATAAAATTTGACCACTCCGCGATAGACCCCTGGCCAATAAAACCTTTTTAGGACTTTCTCTAGGGTTTTTTCCCGAGCCATATGTCCTCCGGTATGATTATCATGGGCCAACTCCATAATGGACTGTCTGAAGCTTGTGGGTACTAGTAGCTGTTCTACTTCCGGGTCATTCTGATTCTTTGTAATCCTGTATAACATTCCCCTCATGATTTTGTATTTAGGATATATAGCTTGGCTATCCAGGTCTTCCATCGCTTGTTCCCAGACGTTCCGTAGGGTCGGGTCCGATATTGTTTTGCTTCTAAAGGAGACCCTTTTATCTTCCGGAATCCAGTCCACCAGCCCGTTGAACTTTTCAACCCATTTTTTTTTCTTCTTTCACTTCTCTCCTAGATTTCCTGGCTAACCTTCCATTACTCCCTGTAATGTCTGTATGGGAGAAAGGAGCATTTGTTAACCACCCTGTGTCTGTGACACAGTCTTCAGAGTTCGGTAGATCAGTGCCTATTAGTACTGGGGTTGGTATATGTGGCATGATGGCTACCTCCATTGGTGTACTAACCCCGTTTACTTCTAGGGTGACTTAACCGGTATTTCTTGTTCCCCCCTTTTCCCAGATACACTTACCTCTGGTCTTATGGCTGTTTGTTTGCTTCCACTGTCAATCTAGCCTTGTCGGGGTATCCCGTCGACATGGACCTCTAAGAGGTAAGGCTCTCGTCTTCTTCGGAATTCACAAGTCTGGGTATATCCGACTTCCATTGGTTCCGGTTTATTCTTCCTTGGGCAAAACCGGGCAATATGGCCCCATTCCCCGCAATCAAAACATTGGGGCTGTCTGTTGGGGGGTGTCCATGTCGCTCCCTTGGGTTCCACTCGTATTGGTCTCGGATCAACTGTGATTGTTGCTCTGGTGGGTACTATTTTGTTTGCCTCCAATGGACTTATCCTGGTGCCTCCTGCCTTTTGGGATGCGGTAGCGATATCTATTGCTTCATTAAGGGTGGGTCGATGGAGTTGGTGGACCCACCTTTGCATGGTACTGGGGAGGGCATCTACAAACTGTTTGAGCTTCACTTTTTCAAGAATTTCCGGAACAGTGCAGCTGGATGGTTTTAACCATTTCTCGGTTAAATCATGGACTCGGTACAGCTGCCGTGGAGTCTCCGCATTGCACAGTCTGGTTTCTCTGAGTTTCTGATGATAAGCCTCCTCATCCACGCCCATCCTTTCGTTCTTTTGATGTCAGCGTAGGCTGTGTCCCCATTGGGGTTTGCCGCCTGGTATGCCCCTTGCATAGAGCCAGTTAATAACGGTGCAATAAAATGTCCCCAACAATCCACAGGCCATTGTGAATTTCTAGCAACCCTTTCAAAGTTCGGGAAGAAATATCCTGGGTCATCCCCTGGTTGGTATTTTTGCAGTATGTTTGAAGGGGCGGGCGTTGCTCCTCTATAGGCCACCACTGCTTCTGTTACTTTTTTTAGGGCATCTTGGTTGGCAGCTTGTAATTGCAGCGCCTGTTGTAGTGCTTGCCGATCTGCTTGGGCTTGGTGACCCTGAACCTGCACCAATTGTTAGAACTGCTGCTGTCCATCGGCCAACACCTTGATGATTGTCTCCATGTCGTGTTTCTGGATCCCACCGCTGCCACCAAAATTGTGACAATGAGACAGTCAGGCGGTGTTGAAGAAAGAAAATCTGGACTTTATTCAGACTTAACAAAATATGTAACAAAATAACAAAAATTATTTTCCAGGAAGAGTTCTTCCATCTCTCCTTTATTCAGCAGTGGTTTCTTCTGATTCCTTGCAGGGCACGATGTATAGACCTCTGGCAAGTCTTTTCCTCCTAGTCTTCATACGCCCAGGTGCTCCCCATAACTCCTGCCTCCACATCTGGTCGGTTCTGCAAAGAGAGCGAGAGTGAACCCCCCCTTCTCAACATCTCTGGGTGTTTATATAGGCAGAACTTAACTGGCCAATCATGTTCCACTTCCTTCCCCAGTTTATAAAAACCCTCCCAGGCTCTGCCCCCTTTTCCCTGAGAACATTGTGTCTTGTGTCCTTCGTCCGTCCTCCTGGTTCTGCCTCCCTGGCTGAATCCCAACTGCCCAGGTAAGTGTAGTGGGGTGAGAGGGGCTGGTTTTGTCTCTGTTGTTCATGGGGAATGAGGGGCTGCTTTTGTCTCTGTTCTTCGTTGCATGTCATTGATACGGCTGCTGTGCTGCTGCATAGTGGTACGTTTGCCACATTCCTGCGGCCGGGGTTGTTGTAACAATACCCGCTGATCGTCCGTGGAACTGTGGCCTCACCGCAAAGCAGTGCTTCGTCCCTCCTCCTCCCTTCTCGCCATTCCATGTCTTCCCCTCTACCAGCCGTTTTGTCAGCCAGCCCAGGGCCGTTGTAGCTGCAGGTCCAGTCCAACTGCCGTGGAACTGCCGTCTTGCAGTGATGCAGTGGTTCGGTTCTCTGATACCTGTCTCGTGGCTCCAAACCTTCTCCTCAAGGGTTTTCTTCTCTATCGCCAGGGATGTGTCCTTCTTTGTCCGTCCACTCTTGGTGGGTGTTCTCTTCTTTCCCTTTTGTTTGATTTACATCAGCCCTTATCCTCAGGGTTTCCACTCGCTCCATAGGCTGGCCCTACCATTCTCCAAATATGGGTGCTTCGGGTTGTTCCTTTTCACTGGGTACAGTGGGCACCGGGTTCTCCTTTCCCCATCCGCTGGGTGTTTGTCATTCCTGGACACTCTCTGAGTCATCACACCTTGTTTAAGTGCTGATGAAAAAAGTGACAATTGGTACAATGAATTGTGGAAGCTGTGGTTTGGACCAACAGAACATTGAACAGATTTGCCAAATGTGTATGTGCTGTTGGGCAGGAGGCCTGTTTATTCATTGTGACATATCAACATACACACGCACACCTCCACACATTTGCCTCTATTTGCTTATTGTTTGACACCATCTCCTGTCACCTATTCAACCCATGCTTTAGTTGTTTTGTTTCTTTCACTTCTCCGTCTTGAATTGTTCTTGCATGAACACTACTCATTCCCACCTATCTGGCATCTCCTCTGATTGAACTGATTTTAATAATGCCCCATTAATGGACACTTTTTTAGTGGACGATTGTGGCTAGGCACCATAGGCTTTGCCCTTCCCATATGTGGCTGGCTTCTATCAGACCTGAGGTTTTACCTTGTCACCCAATAAAAGTGATTGTTACCGCTGTTTTCTCCTGCTCCAAATACATTGGGCCTCATTACGACCCTGGCGGTACGGGGTAAACGGCACCGTAAAAGGTGCCAGCGCCGTTTACCCCATACGGCCTCATTACGAGGTCCCCTCGCATAACCCAGGAAGTAACGCCTGGTCAAACCAGGCGTGCTTACCGGGTCCAATGAAGGGAAGAGGGAGCCAACAATGGGCCAACTCGTAATGGACCGTTGTTTGCTCCCTCTCCCATTCCCATTCAGCCCTATGGGGGCTGAAATGGGAATGGGGAAGGACCGGGTCCGGGTCCTTGGAGGGAGGAATTACCGGGCCTTCCAACTCGGAATGGCCCGGTAATTCCTCATTCTAAGGACCCGGACGCGATTTCGGCGGCAGCCATGCCACCAATAGCAGCATGGCTACCGCCGAGGTCATAATGAGGCCCATTGTACTTGCATTGGTTCCCGGTTGTTGCCAATGGTTTCTGCTCACCTCAATAAATATTTGGAAGCTGCTCTCAGCCACCGCATCTGTGGTCATGGATTGTGGGGGGGTAACATTAGGGGTTGTGGTAGGAGATCAAAGAAGTAGCCAGTTTTGGTCAGAATAATATTAAACATGCATGGTTTGTTGGTTCATTAATATTAGACTGTGGTGTGTTTTCTGAGTAGGTGCCTATACAGTTCTCTATTTCCATGCACATGCAAAACAACATTAAGGGGCCGATTCATGGAATGATTGTGCGCCGAAATCGGTGCCGCAAGTGAGAAGAAGAATCGAGTGCACGCGTGCAAATCGCACACAAGCGATTCATGGAAGTCTGTTCCCCTTTTTTTTCCAGGGAGCTGCTCCGAAACGGGACGTGGTGCGCACGTCACTGCGACATCCTGACACGCACAGTGAAAGCGCACAATGTGTAGCGCACACACCAAAAAGAGGGCGGAACACGCAGAATGGGGAACAATGCGTGAAAATGAGGGCGTAACTGGGGAAGTACTGCTGGGAAATACATGGAATGCCCATACGCACGCGAACAACACGTATTCATGGAATCGTATAGGGGAAACCCGTGCACACCAAAAGACACGCACTGGCATAAAGACATCTGCTACATGAAGGCAGGTGGAAACGGCCCTGTGCAGTATAAAAGTGCGCGCAAACAACAAACACGCATATACAGCTACAATGCATGTCCCATTTCTCACAGCAGTGATTGTGGGACACTGCAGGAGGAGGAGAAAAGCCAGGCCCTGCATTTTTTTACCCAGGACTAGCCTTTTCGGATGCCTGATGAGGAGGTCTATGGCAGGTATAGGTTTCCATCTCATATCATCCTAGACCTGGTCACTAAGTGGGAGAATGACCTCATATCACCCACCTTGTGCTCCCAATCACTGAGCCCCTTGGAAAAGGTGCTCAATGTCCTGCATTTTTTAGCCACTGGTTCATTTCAGCGGACAACTGACATAGTTGGGGGTGTCTCACAGCCCACACAGTCACGCTGCCTGCACCAGGTGATGGCAATAATGACTGTGCGCCCCTCAGTCTGCAGGCACATATACATGTCCAGAACCCAGAACACACATAGAAAGGCAGGCCGTGGTCCAGGACTTTTACAGGGTGGCACACTTCCCCAAAGTGCTCCATGACATAGATTGCACCCATGTGGCCCTACATCCACCTAGAGCCACTGAGAACATCTACCGCAACCGCAAGCACAGGTATTCCCTCTACATACAGGTTGCATGTGATGCCCATGGAATCATCACCTCTGTCTATGCAAACTATCCCTGGTCTACCCATGACAGTTTCATATAGAGAATGCCGTCCTGAGCCGGGACCTGGAAGCTGGGAAGCATGGCAACACATGGGTCATTGTTGAGTAGAAATGTCTGTGCACATGCATGCATGTCACACACAGACAAATACACAAACCCAACTAATGACATTCATCATCACCTCCCCAGGGGACAGTGCCTACTCCCTGAGCACCCACATGATGATGCCAATATGGAACCCCACCACACCACCCCAGGTAAGTTACAACGCAGCCCATATTGCAACCAGGGCCATAGTGGAGAACACATTCAGAGTGCTCAAGTCATGCTTCCGCTCCCTTGACCGGTCTGGCGGGCAGCTATTATACGCACCCCCAGTAGTGTGCAGGATCATTGTGGCAGCATGAGTCCTGCACAATGTTGCAACATGACGGGGCATACCAGTGGACATGGTGGTGCCCTCACATCCCCAACCACATGCACAGGCACTGCTCATGGGAGGGGAAAGGGCACGTGCCAAGGCAGCCCGGACCCAGCTTGTGGCCACATTTTTCACCTAAACTCCCACCCCTGCAGAGTGCACACAGGCCTGGCATATACCAGGTGACAATCGATGATGATCAAGAGACAGTCAACGGTCACAACCTTACCACCCTGAGAATGTTTCCATGGAAGTGCTACATTGTGTGCATCGCTAGCTATTTAGACATAACCAATCCGGTGTGACCAAAAGGAACACATGCAAGGTGCATATCCCACCACCCCCCTGCAAAACAGGCCATGAAAATCAATGGTATGTCACCAAAACCCTCCCAACCCTCATTACCCTTGTCGGCCACACCCTGACATGGCATGCAACAGCAAAAAAACAAAACAAATGCTCAACACATGACAAAATAGTTACAAAGTGCCACGTGATAAATGGAAACAGGCCTGAGACAATCACAACTGACATGGAATCAGATGAAATGACTGACCAACAACCTTCCACACATACAAAGTCGTACACAAATGCATGCCACCAGCAGTACCATCAACAAAAGACAGAATGCCTGTTGGCAGGCACATTAGGCAATCCAAATCCGCAAATCCCCAAACTATGTGCTGTGTGAGTCCCCTGCAACACACTGCTCAGCACACAGCACAATGAGTGGCCATTGTGTTGGGGATACACCTTGAGCATTATATAAAAAAGGACAAGCAACTAAAATTACCCAGTGATCCATGGACACAATCTGAAAATTGTAAGTGATCATGCGCTGCAGGGACACAGCATGGCAGAAAAGTCAATCTGTGTGCACTTGTGGGCAGGATGGGTGGTTGTATGTGTGCTGGTACGTTGTGTAAGTGTGTCTGTCAGTAGGGACATGCACTCAATATATGCATGTGAAATGAAGTGACCCTCAGTGTCCTGTACACATCACATGTGAACATTGCCCATGTGGACACCCCATTGTGTCAAACCACACCAATCCCCTGACACCGAAAAAGTAAACCCAACACAGGAACACCCATTTACCAGCAGAACACATCATGTACATAGTACCCAACATTGACAATGTCAGACAGTGACCAATCACTGTAGCTCAATTGTACTTTCAGACAACTAAAGCCCTTCCTCATTTCCTCATCACCTTGACCTTCAGAAGAACTGTCTCTGGGGTTCATTGGCTTCTTCCTTCTAGTCTACCTGGCTTCATGATCCCCCTTCTCCTTGGTTTTCTTGTTCTTCCTTTCGTTTAAATAATTTCTAGCTCCCTCAGAGGCCACCTTGACCGAATCGCAGAGGACCGCAATGAGCCAAACCAGGGAAAAAGCCTCAATATGCCAAAACACCCTGAAAGAGTCTCCAGTAGATGACTTGAAGTTGTAGAATATGGGCAAGTACATGTCCAAGCTGAATGATAGAATACCTTCCAAGGTTGCACAGTTATAGAATGGTTCAACAGAATGTGTAGGAACTTGAGTAGACAATAATCAATGAGGATCCCACAACTAATGGTTAGAGCTGAAACTTGAGTTGACAATAACCAAGGATGCTGGCACAACTGGATGGTTGAGCTGAAACACAATCAATCCTTGATAGCGTGAACGTGGAAAGGCAGAGATAGCACAAGTCTGGAAAGGCAGAGTGAATGCGAGATTGCCGGAAACAGCTGACAGCACGTTAAGAGCCAGAACAGTTGAATAGCTTTGGTAAAAGGCCAAAGTCAACATAAAGGTATGGCTGTAATAGATGAAAGATAGGAGGAGCGAGAGAGAGAGCGAGAGAGAGAGATGCTGTGGTACAGAAGTGCACCGAGGCTAACCACGGCAGTGTATGGGTACGTGGAAATAACTGCCCGAGAGACGGGCGGACAGATCTGCAACAAGGACAGTAGCATGAAGAAAAACAGGGACCAGAGGCACCAGAGTGTGAAAAATGAGCAAAAGAGCTGGAGTCAAGTAGGAAAACTACGCCGTCACGCAGCAGCGAAGTCCAAGAGGAAAACCAGATACAACGTGCCATCCAAACGGAATGGAGCGTAGAAGTAGTAAAGGTGGCCATCTCAGGTAAGGATTGGACCATGAGTTGTGGTTCTTCGGTCACATTCCTAATGCTTCCACCTTTGCCACAATTCCCAGGGGGTGAACCTAAAACGTACCAACTTGACATTGTCACCACCGGGCCCACACCCACCATCAGTGTGGCTTTGACAGCTAAAGGGTACAGGCGACCGTCTACAGCATGAACTGCATCAAGCACATATACAGGCAAGAAATGAAAAAAACATCGCAATCAACTTCAATAAAAGCACAGTTCAAAAATGTACTCACCAAAATTGTTTGCAGACATGCCATGGAGAAAATATCCATAATCCCCACTAGGGGTGTATTCACAAGTAGTACTGCGGACTGGCCACAAATATGAAGAAAGTCAGCAATTTGCTGTCACACCAAACCATCCTTGCAAGCCCATGAAAAGGGGAAGCAGGAGTGGCATATGTGTCAGGACCCCAAGCCACAAACACATACATGAGACAAGCTTGTATGGGCCCAGCTGGAACACACAGTGGATGCTTTCAAAATCCACAAAGCACGGCACCGTCACATTAATGCACAATAGGCAAACAATATTATAAAAAAAACAATAAAATGTCCACATTCAACCCGGGGGGTGGCACCCAGGAGGGGGGAGGTACAGGGTGCACCTCAACACCCCATGTGATGATGTTGATATTAAAAAAAAATCTCCATGGGCTCAAAGCTTGCACGGCCCGACCTGTGGGGAAGATAAGTCATCGTCCTACTCACCCTCTGGATGGAAATCGGAATGTCACAGTTGCCTGACCATGCCTATCTGCAGCTTGCCCCTCCACGGCATCAAGCATATGGGTCTGGTAAGCCTGGTCCTGTGTGGTAATGGCCTATAGGTCAGCATGCAGCACCTCACGTGATACGCGAGCTTCCTCTTGCAAGTTAGCACGTGTAACACAGAGTTCTGCCTGCATGGCCTCACACGACATCTGGACCACCTCCCGGCATGCATGTAGCTCAGCCGAGAAGATGTTCTCAAGCAGCTCCAACCTCACTCTGACCGCTGCCTCTGGTACATGTTGAGCACACCCAGGGTAGATCTAAGGGACTGGTGTTCATCCCCCAGGGCCTCCCTGTGTGCATTTGCCTGAGCAGCAAGTGCTTCATGCAGAGACACCATTTCAGCCCGGCATGCCCTGTTTGAGGCCGCCATGCCCAGCCTGAGTGAGCGGCACGTGGACTGTGCTGCCTGATGCTGGAGCTCCAACTGCCTATCAGGGGGGAGCATGGAATGGGCCACACTTTCCATGCCTTGAGCAACCTTCTCAATAGCTGCCCCCTGCTGCTGTGAACTGGCATACATGGATTGCTCCCACTCAGTATTCCCCGGTGGTGCATGGCCATCGCGTTGCCGGACATTACACTGTGGGATCCAAGGAACTGTGGTCCTTGCTGGATTGGCACCACCCGCGGGTGCAGGACTGCATCCCTCCGTTGACATGATGCAACAGGCACATAAGCAAGTGTTGTGGAGAATGACCGTGCTTCCAGAACCACCACAGGTGGATGGTCCAACACTGCCTGGTCCCTCAGTGCAGATGTTGCGGACAGAAGATCATCCACATCAGGGTCACTCACTGGCGACAAATCGGCATGATGTGCATCAAACTCAACATTGTGCTCAAAGTGTTCATCAGAGCTTGACTGATTGCCAACCCTGGACATGACAGTCTGGAGCACAAATGGGTTCTCATGGTCTAGCACCCCATGACCCCCACTTGTGCCAGGTTTCTGGAATGACATCACCATCTTCTTGCTCCATGTGTCATCACCTGCAACGTGAACTAAACAAACATGAGTGCACATGTCAGCAGCACATAACCCACACACACATAGACATCACTACATCGACAGCCAACACATGAAGCAGACATGTCACACACAACTCAAATTCCGGCATGCATCTATGGCAAAGCAGAAATGGATGCATGAAATTGCGAAGCCTACGCATGTACTGAATGTAGTATATCACCTACATCACACACCACCTCTGGCAGGCACATATCATAGGCAGAAATGACAGGTGGTAACAAAGAGATGGCACATAGCATAAGCATGTTTGAACAGCCAAATGGCCACAGCTGCAAGTGAATCAAAACACACCATGACACACTTAAAATGCATGTAGACATGCATCACTAAATCATCATCACCAATCATGGGCCCTGAAGACATAGTGAATGTCCCGAGCAAAGTGAGGGCCTTCAACGAGATATGAGGGACAATAACGCCCAGTACGGTCCGAGCTGCCGGTCCATGAGGCCACTGGACCACCCTTCAGGGCCTGATTCAGCATTCTGTGCATTGAATGTGCCAAAAAACATGATTCAGTGTGTCAAATCACCACGCCCAGGCTCCACCAATATTGCTATGTGGGCATGGGTGTACTCAGACTGCACGACAGTGCACCTTCAGGATTGTGCCGGTTGAACATAACGGGCACAATGCTGAAATCTCAGCAGCATTTACGTAAAATAACGACATATATAAGTTATTTAACTAAAAAGATTGCTGCTGAGAACACATGTGTATATAAACACACAGCTAAGTAAGTCGCTGCAATGTTGCACTACACAACGTTGAAGCTGCTTGCATATGTATATGTGAAAGTTTTCAGATACACCCATGTTCATATGCACCTGAATGTTGTATATGATAAGCATTCTATACAGCAAAGCAAGCAGCTTCAAGGCTGCTTGCTTTGATGTATGTGAAAGTGTACACATACACATGTGCAGGCAGCTCCACAGTAATTAAAACCCGATTTGCGGGCTATAATCAATCTGCGGGCTATACCAGTTATTATAGCCCGCAGATTGACTAATGAGCTTTGCTAAACCCCCGCTAGGGTGTTCCAATAGAGAGTACATGTGTCACAGGATGCACCTGCGCTAGTGTGTTTCATAACAGTGAAGGGTTGAAAATCTGAACATACATGCCAGGTCACTTTGACATTGCAGCAGTAAGTAGGCATGTAGAACGGTGTAACATGCCTCAGAGGTGGGTGGGTGCAGTGCAGTACATGTGTAAGATACCAACAATCTACATCAACAAGTACGCTTTGATGTCAATCACTTAACATGATGGAAGTGTCAGGGCAAGTTCAGCTACAATGTGCAATGTGCGTGCACTGGGTCACATGGCTACCATTAACCCCCCCCTCCCCACCCCGTTAGTGAAAATGCAGGGAGGCATTGCATGGCAATGAAAGGTTGACAAGAGAACTGTGTATTGGCAGACAGTGTTTGCTAGCATTAATTGCATCATCTCTGTCAACTGACACCACAGCAGATGGGAATGGGACAGTAAGCAGGACACATGATGAACCGTCAGTAGTACACCCATTCATGCAGAAGGCACTGCACTAGTTGAACAGAGTCAGGGGGCCTGCAACAGTGGGAGGCATGTGCCCTACACAGACAATGACAACCTGAACACGTGTGTGATACAGGACTGAGCTAGAGTGAGCATGGAATGGATGACCAAATGCCATGATACATTTGTAATCTCGAACACGTACTACAATGATCATCCTGCCAAGGACACATTGGGGCGTGGATGGAATGCACATGGAGCATGAATGGGCACTCATGTCCCCGGGGAGCATCTGCCATCTGCACAGTCTGAGTGAGACATCCTGCATCAAGGACAGAGGATGCACCCCACAGTATGTGTCTGGCAGGTTTGTGGGGGAAGTGTGTACGTACACAGGAGCGTAGAACAGGCCATTGCAGTAGTCCAACATGTTACCCACCAGTGCCATGGGGAAATTGAGGTGCAGGGGGTAGAGTGGCAAGGAAGCATTCCCGCGTGGAGTACCCGCATGCAGGTTGAACACACATGCATGTCAGTCATGCGATGATATAGTGCGGAATTGAAAGACACCACAGGCTACCTGCAGACACGTCAGTAAGCTGGAATATGGACCAGTGGGGCAGCCGGGTGACTAGCATGTGAGTAGGGTGCATGTGCGGTGATGAGAACAGTCCCTGTCTGCTTCACATGTCCAGGATGTGTCATAATAGACACGCATTAGTGCAGCATTGCATAACTCGCACATGAGAACCATGTACACATAGCATGTAGTGGCAGTCAATCACAACAAATCACAGAAGTAAACAACACATGGGCTGGACAAACACGCAACAACACTCACCGGACGGGGCATCATAATCCTGCATCTCTCCCACTCCTTCGATCAATTGTGCTGTGATGAACTCTGCAGCGATCTCCTTGTGCGGAGTGAGTTCTTCCTCCTCAGGTGATGGCCCACTGCCAGTCACCTGAGTCATGGCATAATTGGAGGCACGCTTTTGCTTAGAACAGCATTGGAGGTCATCCCAATGCTTTTTGCAGTCCTGAGCTGTGCGCACCTCATATCCGAATGCACTAACACCATACGCAACATGCTTCCAGTGTGCCCAACGAGGGGCAGGCGTAGTATGGCAATTTGGGCCCACTAGCATATTGCGTTCATGTTCCGACAGGTAGCTCACAAGGAAGCCCAGTTCCTGCTTGCTGAAAGGCTTCTTCCTCGATGTGCCAGAGCCGTGTCTGGGGTCCCAGCCTCTTGCGCAGGAGCAACCTTCCTCCTCTTGGGCAGTGGTACGGGCCCTGACTGGCAAATGCTGCCATGATCAGTAGAGGCAGTGGCGCTGGTGGACTGGACCAAGGAAGTGGCAGGTGGATGGGGACGGAAGCCCTGACTTGCATCAGTGGCTTCTGGGTGCTCTTGACAGGACCCAGCGTAGCAACAGCCGCTGTGCTAAGGTCTGTCACCGACCCAGTACTGGCTGGCAGATTCACAGACGGGGTGGTGTTGGCTGCATCTGCCCATGCAGTTACCAACACCTGGCTGCTTAGGGCAGCAGATGACAATACTGCCCCAGGGACATGTGCCTCAGTCAGAGCATCCCTGCACGCTCATTGCTTGTGCCTCCTGACCACCTGGAATTCAGCCTGGGAGTCCTCAGGTGCCAACGTATCATGCGTTGGCCGACCCTGAGCCTGGGTGGTGGTCGCCACAGCTACACCTGCAGCTACCACTACCATTGGGCCTGTGACAGTAGATGAAACTGACTGCCGAGTCACATGAGAGCCAGTGTCAGAAGCAAGAGCTGCATCTCACAGAGCCGCAGGGGGTGGTGGCATGACTGCACCAATACATGGCAGAACATCCTGCTGAAGTGGTGCACCCCTGCCTCTTCCCTCTCTGCAGCCACCCTGGCCACCCTGGACTCCCCGTACTCCCTGGTCACCCCGGCCACGTCCCTGACCATGCCCACCACGTGGAGGACAGCCAACTGAGGCGCTCCTCACCTTTTGTGGCCTCCCAACCATGGCTCAGATGTACTAGTGCCAATGGGAGGTATATACGACAATTGTCCAGGGCAATTGGGGTGACAGGGGTGGGGTACGTGATGTAAACAGCACCCCTGTGCTCCTGCAAGGCTGTATGTGACCGCTGTGACAAAATGACAGGCCATGCAATGCTCAGGCACACCAAATCTGCAATAAAACCGTGCACACAACCCCCGGTAGCCCACGTGTGAGGAATTAACCTCCCGCAGTACACGGTGGCACCCAGGGACACAGAAAAATGCATATGCGTGGGACACACAGGCTACTATGACCTTGAAACAGGTACGCGATAGACAGGGGGACCCACAGGTGGAAAAATAGTATGCACGACTCACCGTCTGGCTAGCGTGGGAAAGAAAAACATGTGTAGGCAAGACTCCCACCAAAAGAAGAGGTACATCCTCGATCCGCTGTGAAATGATGGCGAACTGCGGGCCCGCGCTTGTCATGACCCCTACCCCTGGCCCTAATAGGCAAGCCATTTGGGCTGCGCCACGAACTTCCACCATGGCCTTAAAGGCCTCACTATCTCGCCCAAGTCTCTCTTGGAGCCAGCCTGGCGCCTCCTAGGGGTACCTGGGATACCTGGGGGCTATATAAGCCACGCCCAGCCTGAGAAACACGCTTCGCATTACTCTGCACTTGGCGTGAGACGCTCCCATGTTCAGCTCGGATCTTCACCAGCACTCCAGAGCGGGTAACCTTCAAGAACAAGAACACTGTTAGTCTACACTTACTTGTGAGTGAATCCTGCTCCTGTCCTCCGCTCCTGGGTCCTGAGAATCTTCCATCTCGGCGTTGTTCCCTCGATCTTGAAGAAGTCACAACCTGGGAAGAAAGAGAACAAAAAACAGCATTAGTAAGCGTTTATTCTCCAATACTGGAAATAGCCAAAATATTGCACGCTTACCTGGGTTTAAATCGCCCTCGGCCCATGTCCAGTCCAGGCCATAAGAACGACCTGCAAAAGAGAAGAAACGCTGATTAGCACACAACAGATCAAGAAGGCGTTGCAGGCTTTGCTTTACTCACCGTGCTCCATTTTCTCAGCAGCATCCTTTCGGGGACATTGCAGCGGCCTTCAAGAAAGAGAGAACAAACAGGTCAGCATAGGAAAAGGCATACAGGGCGAGAAGCGTACCATCTCGTTCGAGTGAAAAAGGGGGGGTGAATGGAAGACCGCTTTCCGTACCAAATATGGTCTTTACGAATACCAGGTAATACCATTTGGACTTTGCAACGCCCCCGCTGCATTTCAATATTTCATGAACAATGGCTTAAGAGAACTAATTGATGTCTGTGCCCTAGTCTATATTGACGATATTCTCGTATACTCGGCTTCAAAACAAGACCACGTCCAGCATGTCCGTTCCATTCTTACGAAACTCAGCCAACATCACCTCTATGCCAAACTCGAGAAATGCTCATTGGACGTCACTGAGGTACAGTTCCTCAGCTTCATCCTCACCCCAAAAGGAATCCGAATGGACATGCACAAGGTTGATGCCATTCTAAACTGGGCATCACCAAGTTTGTTCAAAGGAATCCAGAGCATGTTGGGTTTTGCGCCGATTTATCCCGTGATTTTCTCAAATAGTGCATCCGATCACATCACTATTAAGGAAAAGCAACAAAACGTTCCAATGGACAGAAGAAGCAGAAAAGTCTTTCCAAGAACTGAAGGTGAGGTTCACTTGAGCCCCAATCCTACATCCTCGCCCAGACCTTCCATATGTGGTGGAAACAGAAGTCTCAAGCATGGCCATGGGTGCTGTCCTCTCGCAAAAGGACCCAAAAACTGGTCAGCTGCATCCCGTAGCCTTCTGGTCGCGTAAATTCTCTATCACGATAAGGAGCTCCTAGTCATCAAATCAGCCTTTAAGGCCTGGCGACACTATCTCCTAGGTGCCAGGCATACCATCACCGTGATAACTGACCATCGCAATCTACAATATCTAAAAACAGCGACACGACAGCTACGCTGGGCCCTTTTCTTCACGGAGTATGATTACGTAATCATGTTTCGGCCCGGGGTTAGAAACGGAAAAGCCGTTGCCCTTTCCCGTATGGGTATTGATGATCAGGTGTACACGTACCCCGATCCAGTGGCCATCATTCCAAGCGACAAGCTCCTGGGCATTACAACAACTGTTACTCAGAATGAACTACAACAAGAGATCCGACATCTGATGAGTCCCGAGCTGTTACAAGAGTGGAATACACAGGGAGAACACTATACAATCAAGGAACAACTTCCATATTTCAGGAATCGTTTATTCTTGCCCAAAAAGGAACTACAGGGACAGGTTTTCTCAGGGTATCATGACTCTTTGATGGAGGGTCACCCTGGTATAGCAAAGACTCTAGCCAAGTTAAAACAAAACTACTGTAGGCCCACATTGCGTAAGGACGTCATTCAATTCATCCTCTCCTGCGGCGTATGTGCACAAAATAAGTCATCAAAACAAAAACCAGCTGGGTTTCTTCGGCCATTGGAAATTCCACCTGTGCCCTGGCATACATTATCTCTTGACTTTATCACCAATTTACCGTCCACTCAAGGATATAATACCATTCTATTGGTCGTAGACTTATTTGAAAAAATGGCACACTCCCCGCCATTTAAAGGTCTTCCAAATGCATCTAGCCTGGCAAAGGTATTCCCCGAACATATCGTATGACTTAATGGGTTTCCTTCGGTACTTATTTCAGACCGAGGTACCCAATTCGTATCCAACTTCTGGAGGAAATGCTGTTCCATGGCTCAAATCAATATCTGACTATCCACTAGCCACCACCCCAAACAGACGGCCAAACAGAATGAACGAACCAAACACTCGACAGTACCTATGCTGCATGCTACATCAAGTGGAAGGAAGTTGGAAAGACTTGCTGTGGATGGCTGGATATGCCTATAATAACTCCTTGCACAGCAGTACGGGACAGACTCCATTTTACATCACATACGGCAGGCATCCACGCACCTCCAAACTGGACATTGCCACTACTCTGAAAATTCCAGCCATTAAGACTTTGCAGACCATAATTTCCCAGACCTTCAAAAAGGCAGTTGAACATTTACACCAGGGTAAAGATCACCAAAAGAAATATTCTGACCAGCGTCATGGAAGGGCTCACAGCTACCAGGTTGGAGACGAAGTCTGGTTGGCTTCAAAGCATATGCCTATAAAAGGAACCCAGACATTCTGACCACGATATTTAGGTCCTTTCATCATTGACTTTATTATAAACCCAGTAGCAGATAACTGGCCTTACCTTCCAACATGCACATTCACCAAGTGTTCCATGTGTCTCTTTTGAAACCTGTCCAACCTGAAACTCGAGTTACAATACCACCCAAACCAGTCATGGTCAATGGAGAACCAGAATTCGAGGTCAAGAACACCTGGGCTCAAACTATGTCAGATCTAAACTATATTATCTAGTGGACTGGAAGGGGTATGGCCCGCAGGACAGGACATGGGAACCTAGCGAATATATCCATGCACCACGTTTGATATGGCAGTTCCAGCACGACCATCCCACCAATCCAGAACCAGGCGGAACAACTACTCTGAGAGGGGCATTGGGGGGAGTGCTTTCATGACCCCTGCCCCGTGCCATAATAGGCAAGCCATTTGGGCTGCACCACAAACTTCCATCATGGCCTTAAAGGCCTCACCATCTCGCCCAAGGCTCTCTTGGAGCCAGTCCTGGCAACTTTTTTTTACATCTAGAACGCCTGGTAGAAAGTCAAAAGAATTGTTAACAACTTGTGCAAAAGACTGTAACAGAACAGCCTTCACTATTCCCCCAGATAGACCAAGAGAAGGGAGTCATTCTCCTTTTATCCTTGTCAAGAGCTTACTGAATCCTTTGGTTTGGTTATTAATGCAAGGATAGAGTAATTGGTTTGGGCAGTGTTTTGGTTTTGACATACATCCTGATGACAAGCAGCCTAGCTATTATGTGTTTAGGTAGGGATAGCCTTATAGAAATAGGGACAAATAGGTTATGCTTGCTTTTGCTGATAATAAAAGTCTATAGCCAAAATATCATCTCGTTTTCGGCCTCCTCACTCCACTTCACCACAGTACCCATGTGTGAGCAAGTGTGTGATTGCCTGTATGTCTTATAAGCGTTGCCTGTGATCCATTCTCAGACTAAGGATTTTCACACAAGTCTATCCTTTGAGACATCTGCATCTGATGTAAGGCCACTTCTTTACTTACATGGCCCTACATATGAGTGTGGCTGCATGCTGTGGGAAGGGATGGAGTCTCATATACCACTTTTGGCTTCTGACTGTGCTTTCCCTTGCCTTGTCCCTAGTTACATTGTTGGTGTTTGCGAAAGGTGGAGAATATTTGTCTCAGAAAATTGATTTTTATGAGAGGTGATGGCCATTCACCTGCCATTCACAGACCCCTTTTGATCATGCACAGTGACATGGACAGAATGATGCACCCCAATGTTGTGTTCTGCATGGTTACCAATATCATTATGCTACCCTTGTGATGCTGTCAGGGCCATTTGTAATAAAGTGTGCAGTCGCCTCAGTCACCATGAATATGTCTGTGTGTTGAAACACGGTG
This sequence comes from Ambystoma mexicanum, assembly GCF_040938575.1. Classification (NCBI taxonomy): domain Eukaryota; kingdom Metazoa; phylum Chordata; class Amphibia; order Caudata; family Ambystomatidae; genus Ambystoma; species Ambystoma mexicanum. The sequence continues at coordinate 690,121,122 of NC_090923.1, read as the reverse complement.
CTAGTTATCATTCTTCTGCCTGCACTGTATGGTGGAATTGTGGCAATTTCCAGCTTGCCTCACTTGCATGCTGAGTGGCTATGGAGGTGGGGTGGTTGCAGGGGCCATTGTGGTGAGGGGGGGGGTGACATTCCATGAATAGCAAGCTGAGGATTGGGTTTCATTCTATTGGTAAATTTGTCTTGGTGGTTTTTGATAGGTCAATGACGGGGGGGGGTCCTAGGTCAGGTAATTATAGCTCACTCATGTTTACATGTGTAAAGGATTGTACATAGGCTGACATGTTGGGTGCATGGATATGGGACACTACCATTTTGGGAGAGGTGATGTCTGCAGTTAGTGTGTGAAGAAATACTTCCTTCTGTGGGTAGAGTGGACTTTCCACAGTGTGAGTAACCCTTTCAGTAGAGTCAAAGTTGTTCCAAGTAGTGCACACCACCTCTAATGTCTAATGGCAACCGTTCAGTGTGCAGGGTGCATTGGCATTTTCATGTCACCATCTGCTCACACTAGCCGTACCCTGGATGGCAATGGTGTTGTGGCATAATCATTCCTGTGACCCTGGTGTGCATGAATTTGTTGGCACTTGCATGTGTTGTGCTGGTTGGAATCTACAGTTGCAGGGCCTTTTGGCATCGGTACATCCCCATGGTATGTTTCTGTACTGTGTCATGTCTTGGCTGTTGATGGTGCTGTCAGTGAGCTAGGTCATGTTTACCCATACTCTCCATTGTAGTAGATGGTGTGTTGCCCCCTTGCAGTACTCACAACAATGAGCAATAGCATGTGACACATTGTGACACAGCGACAGTGCAATACAACAGAGCCCAAACACTCCTCAGCAGTGTAACAAAGATGACACACTGTCGGACTGACAGATAAACATTGGCTGGCCTGAAATCCCAGCAGTCATCTGGAGAGCATGCCATACCCTTTTAGAACACCCTCCGCCCTTCCAATAGGCATGTAGCAGTCAATGGCAACACAGCACCACACAACACACACAAGTCACTTGCGTTGCAGGGCCAGAGGTATAATAGGACACATCTGAAAGTGCACATGGGGCCAATACACATTCATATGTTGCATGGCTATGGCGCCATTACACATGGGCATGATATTACACACAAATACATCACATGCATGCATCGCCAACTATAGGCAAACACATGGGGTCTGAACAGACAGGACACTGTGTTTAATAAGAGCCGTAGTTGCAAAGTGCCCTATAGAGTGACCAAGGCAAACATCCCACATCCCACATCTGACTATCCAAATCTGCCTCTATGGCTGGAACATTGGGAGTAGCTATACCTTGGGATGCACACATGATGGACCCCAGACTGTTGAAGTGACCCCAAGCAATGAACGAGATGCCTTGTCCAACCTACTACAGAATCGGAAGGCACACACATCATAATCTATGCTCTGAGGGTGGTGGGCGGTGCACACAGGTGAGCAGAGTGTAGATCCCAAAGTGAAATTTCAAAGGAAAGTACCTATTGTGAGGTCACACTTGTGAGCATGTCAAAGTGATGCTACGTCCTTACACATGATGAGGCACAACAACTTTCGACAACAATGGTGAGTCTGGGTCAAAATGACCTGACACGCTGACAGGACCATCCCAAGGCAGGGCAGGAAACAGTACCGACAACAATCCTGGGAATTCACTGAAGACAAAAGGCTCTGTAGCTGCAGTCTCCAACAAGTAGAGAGTCAGTAAGTGTCAACACACTTAAACACACAGATTACTCAACTCATGAAGTCACAACATTGCTGGCATCGAGGACACTGATAGTGTCCACAGTTGGTGACATGAAAATGCTGATGTCACGGTATACCTACCCTGCCTGGCATGAGACATTAGGGGGAGAGTGCACTACATGGAACAACGTTGTCATCCCTGAAAGGCTGAACCGCATGGTGGAAACAACTCCACTTTGCTCATATAAGTAAGTACAGCACCACACCAACCCAATGCAGACAACATCTCTCCCCAAATGTGAGTCAACCTCATCCATCCACCCAACATGGTAGGCCAAGTCCAACCCTTCACACATCTGAACATGATCGAACCATGATTACCTGAAGTGCGACACCACCACGGTTGACCAGTCGGAAACCATCAAAACAGATTGATCAGTAGACTGCAACAGTACCCCTGCATGAACCACAAGGGATGTCACACCTCACCATAGTGGCCCTTGCACCCACCACCCTGCATAGCCACTCAACATGTATGTGAGAGAAGCTTAAAATTGTCATGATTTTGCAAGGGCACCAGGACGAGCATCACCGTCTTGTGGTCAATACTGGTTTTGACTTTTATGGACTTCATTGATTCACGGTGTGTCACCCTTTCTCAACTCTCATGCTGGACTTCCTTTGCATCTTGTACTCATGGTGGCCCTGAATCATGCTGTTCCCATCTTCATCATGTATCCTGGCTTGCAACATTATGTGTTACTACTGACTTCTGAAATTGTATTCTCTATCCCCTCCTGCTTCTCCACTCTTTTAGACCGCTTACTCTCTGTTCTCTCCTCCTCTCCCTTCTCCCTTTTCCTATCTCTTCCCCTCCTCCGCTTACTTTCTTCTATGCACTTACTCTATCAGAATTGTCCCTGGACCTAGTATGATAGCAACCTCAACTGTCTCCTCCCCGCTCCCCCTCATTCTTCTCCCCCCGCTGCCCCTTCAGCACTAACTGAAATGTTGTCAGATCTAGTACGATAGTCACTTGCTTTGTTTATCCCCTCCCTTTCTGCACCCCTCTCCCTCACCTTTTGTTTTTCTCTGCCTCTTCCAGAAATGTTGTCAGGCCTAGTACGATAGTTGCCTGTCTGTTTCCATTTCCTTCCCACTCTCCCCGTCCTTTCCTTATCTATGTCTTAGCTCTTGCATTATCAGAAATGAGTATGACAGTTAATTTCACATCCTTACTGTTCATGGCCTGTAAGAATATCATTGTATGTTCCCTTGTTCCCTCCCTTGATTTGAAGCACTTTGAAACACATTGTGTATAGGAGCAATATAAATAAACTACAATATCATATCAACCACCATGTATGATACACAGACATGCACATGGTGCATTAGGAAACTGCAAAATCTACTACAAATTACACAGACACCAACACAGTAGCAGCACAAGTGTACCATGGTCACCATGAATAGCACAGCAAGCGGGAAACTCAATCTGTACATGTCTCTGTGCAGGATCAACAGTAACCCTCAGAATGGAAGGTGAATGGCCATCACTTCACAGAAATATCAATGTTCATGGAACATCCTGCACCTTTGACAAACACCAACAATTGATTTAGGGACAAGGAGAGGGAAAGCACAGTCAGAACCCAAAATGGTACATGAGACCCCATTCCTTCCAACAGCTTGCAGAAAGACACATACATGGAGCCATGCGAGTAAAGAAATGTTCCTACATCAGATGTAGAGGTCCCGAAGGACAGATATATGTTGACATCCTTTCCCTGATCACTGGTCCTACTCTGAGCCTGGAAAGCAAACAGGTAAATTCTCTGACAAGAGCTCACAATGCACACAGCTCTGCACACAGTTATCCATCATGGGACAATCTGGTATATGCATACTCTCAATGTTCCCACTTGTCCGATAGTTTGATCACCCAATTAGTCTATTGGGTCACTTTAGGATCTTGATTGTCCTGTCTATATGTTTGTCTAACTAGTGTAACTGTGCACCTTGATGCCTGTGGGCTGTTGGCATGTTATAAATAAATAAATCTATAAATCAATAATGGGCCATATCACATGTAAATCTCCCTGCGCACTCCTCAGAATATGCGTTCTCCGCTCGCGCCAGGCAAATTGTGTGGAAAAAGACCCCCTGTGGTGTGGGCTGGCTGCCGGTCATGGTCAGGGGTGTTGGGTGGTCCCCTGTGGTGATGGGCTGCCTGCGGGTCATGGCCAGGGGTGATGGGCTGCCTGCGGGGCATGGCTAGGGGTGTTGGGTGGTCAGCTGTGGTGTGGGCTGCCTGCGGGTCATGGTCAGGGGTGATGGACTGCCTGCGCGTCATGGTCAGGGGTGTTGGGTGGTCCCCTGTGGTGTGGGCTGAACTATATACAAAAAGGAAGAGCAAAGTCTGTGGACTCCAAATCATAAATTAAACGAAAAGAACCCTATGCCTAAATAACTATGTACAAAGGCGGTGGGGTAGTCTGAAGGCTCACTTCTTCATGTTCCTGGCCAGGGCATCATTGAACTCCATGTCGATGTCCCGGAGGCAGGCCTGTTCCCTGGCCTCGAGGGCTCGTAGGGATGTTGCCATGGACTCCACCAAGTACCTGTGATTTGCCACGAGGCTCTCAGCCCGCCTCAACGCCCAGTGCATGGAGTTCTCTGCCCTGACTATCGTGAGCCGTGCCCTTCCGCCCGCCTCTGCTCTGCATCGATTTGCTGGCACAACCGCTGCCACACAGAAGACAATCGCAGTCCTGGGTCCTCCTGCCCGTCGGCCGATGCCTGCCCCAGAGATGTTGTTGGCCCTGAGTGATGACGCCTCCCACGCTGAGCCTGCTGCTGCCTCAATGGCAAATTCCTCTGCCACCACAAAGGCCTTCGGGCTGATGGAATCCCTGGCACCGTCGTGCACGTGCCCTACTTAATGATGCCTGCACATCCTCCATTTGCTGGGGTCCAGTTGGTGGCGTGACCACCTCTGCTGGACCCCCGACTGTGGCAGGGATGTGTTCTCCACCAGCCTGGCCGTGGGCTATGGGGCAACTCCACAGGGGGCCCAGGTGATACATGGGTGGGAAGACGGCACGGAGGATGACTGGTGCATAGGGGGGCAGTTGAGGAGAGGGTCGCAAGAGCATCCAGCACACGGATGACCCTACGGCAGTGACCTGTTCTAGCAAGACGAGGCCGCCAATGAGGTTTTCAAAATGACGTGCACTGTCCATCCTAGAACCATGCACATCATCCCAAATTCCACATGTGCACTACGCCACACCGACTAGGACAGGCTGCACATGGTCGCGGATTGCCACATCCGCAGGTAGAGGACAGCCAGTTGTTGTAGACGCATCCCCTACCTGCATACGGGCCTGGACCGAGGCATCGCTGCTGGTGCAGGATGATGCAGTCACAGGATCAGGGACAGGTTTACACACAGGAACCTCCGCGGCAACCTGTGCTGCCTCCTGCCCCTGGACTGCACTACTCGTACCAGTGGAACCACCCCCTCCAGGCCCCATGCGTGCAGCAGATACGGCCTCCTCCTCAACCACATCCCCCACCAACCTGGATGACCTGGTGCTGTCTTCCTCAGTATGCCCCTGTGGGGGCTCAGCTGCCCCTTCTGCTCCACCTCCAACCTTGGCCTCTTGCACCTCCCCTCGGCAGCTGAAACCATGGACTCGACACCAGACTCTTCACTCCCAGAAGATATAATAACCTGGGAGGGGAGCTGGGCCTTGACTCTCCGGCTGGCGGTGGCATCCCTGCCGCTGGGCTCCACAGCACCATCTCTGCCCTCTTCATCAGTCGACGCTGCAGACAGGGAGAGACACAGGCATCAGGTCACCGTACAATGGTCTGCTACACACATGGCAGTTGCACATGAGTGTCAGTGTCAGACATCACAGATGGCATCACACTTCCCAGCACTCATGTCATTTGAACCCACACTCATGCACAAATAAACTGGGATTGTGCAGCAGGCATCAGCATCCATACACATGTAACTGCATGAACATCCACAGGTTGGCATGATGTCACAAGCAACATGGGGAGTTCCGATCACATGCACACACGCCATCAGACAGACATGCATCTGTACATCTCCACCACCTGTCACAGTGCAATCATCGGCAACTATGTCACATCTGCCAATCAGGTACCCAGATGTCTGGGTCACATGCATCCATGGTGTCTCACTGTCACACACATGCCAAACAGACACACGTACATGTACACTGTGCAAATACATGAAGGTGGGACCAGCATCCATGTGTCACACCCCAACCATGGCATAGTACATACACATAGACCAGGAAGGATAGCTCAGCGGCAACGTGTTCGCCTTGGAAGCAAAAAGACATGAAACAACACAGGTTCGATCCCCGGGTCCGTGCTTAGAAACCTCTGGGTATTTAAGAGTGTTATAAATACGCAACTAAGAAAAGAAAAAAAAAGACAATTACACAACTAAAAAACAAATAATTCCTGTAACAGCGCCTCGATGCCTGCGGGCTGTGTGAGCCCTTAAAAAATGTAAAAAAAATAAAAAATAAAAATACAGAAATGCAAACATGTGTGCATCTCCACATGCAGTTGGGCATTATGAATTGGAACACCTAAACCATTGATGTGAATCACACATGACTGGACTCACATGCAGCATGGGCATGTCCCTGCACAAACATATCCATACATGTGCCATGTCAGACATATGTCCAAGCTGCACACTCCTGCCACACCTCAACATGCACTGTGAATGGGATAGGCCAGACACTCACCACTCGACTCCAGAAGGGTCTGCCTCTTTAGGACCTGGTGGTGAAGCACTGGGTTGATGCATTCCAGGACCCTCATCTGGTCGATGGTAAGTTGGACCTGGCGCCGCCCTGCATCTACTGCACGCAAGAGGCGCCGGGCCTTCATGAAGGTCCTGGACCTGTAGTCCTCCCAGCGCTTCTGGATTTGTTTCAAGTCACGCGTTGCCACCCCCTCCCCATTGATGGCAACCACGATGTCTGACCAGGTCCTCTCCGTCCAACCTTGTCGGTTCACGGTTGTCTGAAGAGGGCATCATAATACCCCAGGACTTGCTCCACCAGTATGCCAACTTCTGTGGCTGTGGCTGGGAAGCTGACAGCCCACTGCCTCTCTGGCTGTGGGTTGAAAGTGGTCTCAGGTGGTGTTTCCCCCGACATGGCAACCCCTGAGGCAGGTGTGGGTGGGCAACTGGGTCCTGGGACTGGGCTGTGGAGCGATGGAACAGCAGTCGGGAGTCTTCTGTTCCAGCAGGGGTGGTTGCAGCAACTGGACCCCTGCAGATGGCTGATGTGCAGGCACCAAATAGCAGGGCACGTGGGCAGCAGGCAGGCAGGCAGCAGCAGATGGTTCGTGTGAGGCTGCTCGAGGCTCTGGAGGGCAGGAAAATCGCCTTCTGTACAGGAGTTTGGTCTTCCGTTTGTTGTCGCTTGGCCAGCTCAATGCATAGTGATTTAGCCCGTGAAAAAACAGCATATCAGTGTGTAATTCGAGAAAAGGGCTTTAGTGCGTAAGCGCATAAGTGACGTGACACACGCAGGCGTTTCCCTCGGCAAGGGGTTACTGATATCCACTCAGTCTGGTTGGATCACTTCCGACCTCGAACCCTCTCCATTGGTCTCTTGTTCGGCCGAGGACCGGGACTGAAAACATAAGAATTTGAGTTTATCTTATTGTCTCTTCCTGCCTTGGGCCCACCTCCTTGTGGACCCAACTTCCCCCTAGTGCTCTCCTCACCTTGCTTTATTGTATGCTGCACTCTCCGTCCTGCTTCTCTTTGCAGGGGTGCAGTGTTGGATGGGCGCGTCGCAACCTAGTTGCTTCACTGGTCCAGGCCCTCTGAGTCCAGAACTGCTGCGGCTTCAATTTGTCAAGGTAAGACTGCTGGTTTGGCAGTTTTGTCCTTTACTTTGCAATTTCCCCTATTCATGTCTCTCCTTCTTCCTTAGGTGCAAGAAGCGTTCTATTGGTGCTGCTTGGGGCTGTGCACGAGATGGTGAGTGAAAGTGTGATGTGTGGCACTATGTGCCTTTTTCTATGCTGACCTGTTTGTTCTCTCTTCCTTTCAGGCCGCTGCGATGTCCCCGAAAGGATGCATGAGAGGATGGAGCGCGGTGAGAAAAGTGTAGCCTGCGCCGCCTTCTTGATCTTTTATGTGCTATTCAGAATTTCTTCTCTTTTGCAGGTCGTTCTTATGGCCCGCAGTGGACGTGGGCCGAGGGTGATTTAAACCCAGGTAAGCATGCAATATTTTGGCTATTTCCAGTAATGGAGAATAAACGCTTACTAATGCTGTTTTTTGTTCTCTTTCTTCCCAGGTTGTGGCTTCTTCAAGATCAAGGGAACGACGCTGAGATGGAAGATTCTGAGGACCCAGCAGCGGAGGACAGGAGCAGGATTCACTCACAGGTAAGTGTAGACTAACAGTGTTCTTGTTCTTGCAGGTCACCGGCTCCAGAATGCTGGTGAAGATCCGAGCTGAACATGGTGAGCGTCATGCTACCAGGCGCAGAGTAACGCAAATCGTGTTTCTCAGGCTGGGCATGGTTTATAAAGCCCCCAGGTATCCCAGGTACCCCTACGTCTGACCACACCTAAAAGACAAGACCGCATAACTCGGTTCTAGGACTGAGCTGTGCGGGGGCATACATGTTGTACCAAAGGCTATTGCCAAGCCCAGTTCTCAAGTTCTTTTACTTCACACATGAGCCTGGCGCCAAAGGTCGTTAACAATTCTCTAACTACTCTATCCCTGCATTAATTACCAAACGAAAGGATTCAGTAAGCTCTTGACAAGGATAAAAGGAGAATGACTCCTTTTTCTTGGTCTTTCTGGGGGAATAGTGAAGGCTGTTCTGTTACAGTCTTTTGCACAAGTCGTTAACAATTCTCTTGACTTTCTATCAGGGGTTCTATATGTAAAAAAAAGTTATCAATCATTCTTCCTTCCTGAGCCCTGTTTATGATCTTGTACATTGGGAAGTTTGCTTGAGGACAGTTTATATATTCATAGATGTTTTCCAGGCTTATGCTCCAATTGCTTTACTCGCTTTACAACACACATACGGTGCAGCACAGCATTGCACGCCCTGCATACTTCACGCTTATTGCAATGCCTTCGACATACTGATATGCTCTGCATAACCATGACCGTCTAGACTGTATCTATGCCCTGTGATCCTACAGTCTTTATAGCACTACGTTAGACCACACCCCTAGACCCCTAACTTCAGTTCTCTATCAACCGCCCAAGGTGACCAACTCACAATTATAGCTCTTTAACCCACTCAATTGAACATGTTACCCACACCTAACCTCTAATTGCAGTTAGGCATACCAACCACTTTTCAACATACTCACAAAAGAGCACCGACAACCAGCCTTACAGGCCTCAGTGCATACCAATATGCCTGAATTCAAGCTTAGAACTTGGCAGCCAAAGTAGCCAAAGTAGCCAACTCTAAAATACCAATAAGCAATCATCCAAACTAAAAGCACCACATTCAATGAAAGAATCTCCAACGCCAAATCAGAGTGCAAGGAGCTCTTCACCATCTTGAGAGAGCGCGAGCCCCCAGTGACACCACCAGAAGACTGCATCAAAGATGAGAGTTGGTGCTCTGGTATTCAAAAAGCTTTACTTGACAAAATAACGCTTCTTCAAACTAAAATTGAAACAAAAAATCCACACTAGACGCTAATTTACCGACTAACTGGCGACCAATAACTACAGTGCCATTCCTACTCAGAATTCTGGACAGAGCAGCTTATCTCCAGAATCAAAACCATCTTGAAACTAACAACCATGGTATACCTTGGTACACCACTCTCGGGCGAATACACTTACCATGTCACCCAACCTTCCGGTCCCTGCTACCATTCCCCCGACACACTTCCTACATTCTGCCTACATACACCTTCTGAGTCCACCACTACAGCAGGGGACCTTGAGGCTCGCCTTAGTGAGATGACAGATATGATTCAACAGTCCACCTCCTGGCTTAAACCTAGCCACGTCGCCCTATGCCCATCAACTACCAGAAATAGCAGACTGGCAACCTGCACAGATATGACTCCAGGAAACCTTATCTCAACCACCATCCCTTCTACCCTCTGGAGGAACACACAATTGAACTCCAGAATCCCTCACATCTTCACAACCACCAAATGCCCCCCTTGCAGTTCCAAGGCCACTCACCATCAGATCATAGCACACCTGAACCTTGACAGACATCCCTCTAAGGTTAACCACAGCAGACACCCAACCTTACCCCAATTGCAGAATTCAGACACTACTTGTGCCACTAACCATAATGCTAATGCCAAAGCTACCCCAATCCAGGGTGCCATCATCAATGCCAGATCTCTTCCCGTGCATCAGTGATCGAAGTGTACGAAAAGAAGTAGTGGAACTATGTTCCCTGCTGGCCTGCACCCAGTCCCCACAAACCCCATTGCCACAACCCCTCCCACACACAATACACCCCCCAAACATTTGCACCTGCTGTTTAAGGGAACGTTCAGTGCATTGCACTGAATGTGAAGGTTTCAACTTCTTCCTACACTTTTATTTTAAAACGAAAGCATTCCCGGACCGTTTCTTTTTAAAATAAAAGTATAGGAGCTGTAAGAGGTAATTTATAAAAGTAGAGGAGCACCGCTCCCGACCGCTCCTGCTCACTTCGACCACTGCCGTGCATGCATTAGATATCACTGACCTGATCACTGCCAATGATCTTGACTTCCTGGCTTTTACTGAAACCTGGCTCCAAGATGGGCAGGTCCAGCTCTCCAGCTGGCTGTTCTAGACAACTACTCCATTTACAGGACTGACAGACCCACAACTAAAGGAGAGGAGTAGCGATTATAGTTAAAAACAACCTGAATATCTGGGAAACACACTATCTCTCTTTCCAAGCAAGCAAACTACTATCTATCAGAATGACCACCTCACCATCAACCACGTTGAATATTCACCTCATCTACAGACCTCCAGGTCCTATATCCTCCTTTGAGGATGACGTAGCACAACTCCTCTTTACCAATACCAAGCCTAGCCCCCATACATCACTGCTAGGAGACTTTATCCTGGGTTCAATGACCCCAAGGACAACCACACCCTTGCCCTGGCCAACACCATATCAGCATTAGGCTAGAGTCACAGAATGTTTGACCCTATGCATACCAAAGGTCACACTCTTGACTGGTTAGTGGACCTCAACTGCAATATAAAAATGACCTCCAACGCCCATTGCCCATGGTCCGACCATCACATCATCATGTTCAACATAGCTAAGAACACAGGTGCTGTATCCACCCTTTCCACCCTTCTAGCTGCACTATCTAGAAACTCATTTAGTATGACAGTAAACAACATCCTCCTTCTACTTCACCACATCTCCCTCAAATTAACGATCCATCAGACATGATGGACTTGTATAATCAAACTCTACAAGCAGCTATCGTCAAAATAGCGCCTCTAACCCTGCGCAAAGCTAAAATATTAGCCAACCTGAACACATGGTACACTCCTAACTTGAAAACTTTGCACAAGACGAAACGAGCTGCAGAATCCCATTGGAAAAAATAAATCCCTACTAACCGGAAAGAAAGTAGCCAACTCTGTAGCCTCAAAAAGCTACCAACAAGCAATCATCCAAACCAAAAGCACCACATTCAATGAAAGAATCTCTAATGCCAAATGAGAGTGCAAGAGCTCTCCGCCATCTTGAGAGAACTTGAGTCCCCAGTGACACCACCAGAAGTCTGCATCAATAACGAGAGTTGGTGCTCTGGTATTCAAAAAGCTTTACTTGACAAAATAGCCCTTATTCTAACTAAAATTTAAACAAAAACTCCACATTAGACCCTAACATACCAACTAACTACCGACCAATAACCACAGTGACATTCCTACTCAAAATTCTGGACAGAGCAGCTTATCTCCAGAATCAAAACCATCTTGAAACTAACAACTTACTCAGCATCCAGCAATCTAGCTCCCACCCTAGACAGAAACAGCTCTACATGATCTTAAAATTCAAATGGACAAGTTGAAAGACAACAGCAATCTAGCACTCCTCCTCTTGCTAGACCTCTCAGCAGTGTTCAACCTAGTTAATCACAGCATACTATGCAACCACTTAGCCTCAGCAGCCCACTTCTCACCTAAAGCTAATCAATGGATACAGTCCTTCCTTTCGGATAGAACCATGAGAGTCTTCTCACATCTTTCATCGGTTGCACCAGCCCCAGTCACACGCAGTGTACCTGAAGGCTCTTGCGTCTCACCCACACTCAACAACATATTTGTGATGCCCCTATTTGACTAGCTCGCTGACTTGGGTGTCACCTACACGAATTACGCAGATGACACCCAAATTCTCATACCCATCACTGGTTCCTTTGACACCGACACCGACTCACTCAACATTATCTATCAAACTATACAGGCATGGATGGCCCAACACGGGCTGTGCCCGAATGATGATAAAACTGTACTCCTCCTCACTGGTACGCAAAACCGTCTCAACAAACTCCCTAAATGCTTCAAATCATTCAACATAGACAGCAACATTATCAAGGTCTTGAATGAAGGAAAAACCTTAGGTTTTTCTACCCTAGCCCTAACTCGACAAGCTAACGCCTCGGCTGCAGCTTACACACCATAGCTCATCACTGCCTGTAGGCCCTTTCTTTCACCCGACAGCTGCATCACCATTCCCAGAGCATTTATCTTATCTAGATTGGATTACTGCAATGCCCTGTATGCAGGCACTAAGATCCAGAAAATCAAAACCTGCAGGCAATCCAAAATACTGCCCTGAGAGCAACTCTCAACATACCAAAAAAGACCCATATCTCATCGATCAGACGGAATACTCACTGGCTACCCATACAAGAGCGTATTCACTTCAAAACACTCTCATTGACCTACAAATGCCTACATAAGCAAGCACCTAAATACCTCACAGATAAACTCACAGCCAAACACTCTAATAGACCCAGGTGATCAGCCTACGAGCACTGCCTCACCACCCCACGATTCAAGCTGCAGAATGCTGGAGGCAGTAGCTTCCCAGTAGTAGCGGCCAAACAAGGGAACAACCTACCAGCAGTGCTAAGGCCATAAACCTTCTACCGAACCTTCCGAAAACACCTTACAACCCTGCAAATTCTTACACTTAACTGGAACTCACGTTCTCATGGGCACCAATTGATGTATATAAGTAATTAAGTAAGTACTGTATCTGCTGTAATTCACCTCTGCAACCCTGTAACCATGTAACTTGAGTAACTCGGCAATCATGTAATAACTACTGTAGTTGATGCAACCCTGTAACTATGCAACTTGTGTAACTTTGCAACAACGTCAATGCCATGAAATTACGTATTAATTGCGATAACAATTCCACCTGCTTGTAACCTTGTAACCTTAACATTGTTTACTGCCAAGAACAGCACCTATATGCCCTCAGACTTGGAGCACTATATAAACTGCTAAATACATAAATAATTGCATAAATACATTATTTTCACCACTGTGAGGATAGAGTAACCTCCAGAGGCACTCTTGGTTCTTACTACATTTGTGGTCAAAACTGTAATGAGGAAGATCACTCAAGAGGCACTTTTTATTCTTTTTACTTTTGTTGTCACTGCTGTGACAAGGGAGATCACTCCCGGGGCACTCTGTACTTTGCCTGCTTTTTAGATCACTATTGTAACAAGTGAGATTCCTCATGTGACTTCCTTGACTCCTGGTTCTCTGGGTGTCAGTATTATGACAAGGGAGATTTCTCCCAAAGAAGGCTTGACTCTTGGTTCTCTGGATGTCACTACTGCAATGAGGGAGATCACTGCTGAGGAATGCTTGACACTTGTACCTGCCCGGACCCCACCTGGCATGCCAACAACTGCTGTTACCTTCAACTTGACTGGAAAGTGTGATCAGTCCTTCATTCATCATTTCCCCTATGTCGATTAGGTGATAGGGGCTTTGCTTTTTGCAATCTTCTGGGTTGAGGGTTGAAATGCTCATCTGCCACAGTAAAGATCACACTGTTTTTGTGGCCTAGCGCAGCGACCCAAGAGAACCAACAGAAGAGCACACTGCTGAAGCGTGCAGAAGTAACACTGACCAGTACCCAGGACAGAGAGCTTATCTTCCATAATTCACAGGTGAGCTTTATGGGCCGGCGTATGTTCACAGAAACTGTACTTTGGGGTGAAGGGTTTGAGAGGTACAACAATCATAGATTGCCACACTCTCACACTGTTATCTCCACACAGGAGCAGTATCACTATGTACCACCACTCACAGCTTTTCTACTGCGGTAGAGGCCTGAAGGGGGTGAGTCAAGTTCAGGGAGTGCTGCAACCGTGCCCCAACGCGTCCGCATAGACCATGTGAGCATAACAATATACCACCCCAAACCTTTCTCACCGTGTTGTGGTAGGTGAGAACATACCCAACTGTTGGTTTTGTTCAGGATTGCGTGTGTTGCATTAATTATCTGTATGACAGTATTATTATGAGAACCTCCTGGGTGTTTCAGATCAAGTGGACGAAGAGTATGAGAGTGTACATAGATAAGAGACAAAGTGGTGCTGGCAGTAGGCAGTAGCACACTAAGTGGGTGTGAACTCTCCAAGTACCATAATGCGGGTATTAATATTATCACAACACAAGCTGCAAATGTGATCATTACAAACTTCTCTTTTGTGGACCATAGCCCTCTACATTTGAGCTTTCCAGTGGCAATGCTTTCCATGTCCTCGTTTCTACATGCCCTAAATATAGGCATAGTTATCAGTGTCTGTTAAGAAGCTTCACTGAAACAGGCTTTATAAGTTCATCAGTAGGTTTCACTTGACCACGTGGCTGATCTTGCTTGTAGCCACCTTCTTGCCCTGCCCCTCCACTGGAACTCCTCGAAGCGTCTTTAGGGGGATTGGAGGGAAAATCGTTGGTTTCTTGTAGGAGGAGTATACAAACTACACTTTCCTATTCTATCAAATGTAATTTCCTAACTATTTCTGTGGTAAAAGGTTGTCCACTGGGTACAGTGTGGTCGGTAAACAAAGGAATAGAATCTGAAGAAAGTGAAGAATTCTCGATTGGGTTGGGTTCAAGATTTTTCCCAGGATCAGAATGGGTGCCCTCGTTCAAAGGCACCTTTTTGCAATCAGGATCATCAAAGCCATTTGTCGCAGGGGAAAGGCAAGGGACCTCACTTCAGGTGCGCTGCATGAATCCAGTGGCGTATGCCTTCAACTCGAACAGCTGTCTGAGTAGCCAATAGTACCTGATATGGTCCTTTTCAAAGAGCTGCAAGGCAGGACTTCCTCTCGAAGTCCTTCACCAAAACAAAATCCCCAGGTCGAATGTGATGACCAGGTCCTTTGTATTTCTCAGGCAAAGCAGCTTGAACCTGTTGGTGAATCAAACACAGCTTTCGAGTCAATTGGTCAGAATAATCGGTTCATAGCGGGTACTCTATCTCACATATAGTCTTAGGTCTGGGTGCATGCCATATATTTGCAGTCTCCCCATGACAATCTCGTAGGGAGAAAGTCCTGTTCTAGACTGAGCCGCTGTCCTCATTGACAGTAAGGCTAATGGTAAGGTGTCAGGCCATTTCAGTTTGCTATGTGCACACACCTTTTCTAGTTTATTCTTAAGGATATCGTTATGATGTTCTACTAAACCAGCACTCTGTCCATGCCTCGCTGAATGAAATCTTTTATCTATTTGTAGTGCCTCACATACCTGTAGTATGATAGCCGCAATAAAATGTGGTCCATTATCGGACCAAATTACTCAGGGTAATCCACATCTAGGGAAATACTCTTTTAGCATCAATTTTGCAGTGGACATGGCAGTGGTATCCTTCAGAGGGAAAGCTTCAATCCATTTACTAAAGACACATATAACTAGTAACATATACTTGTAGTTTTGGCATCGTTCCATCTCAATGAAGTTGTGTATCACTTCAAATGGCATAGCGAGAGGCCCAAAGCTATCTTTGGGTTCTGGTGTACCCTTACAAATGTTATGTTGTAGGCAAATCATACAGTTCTGAACTCATCGTTCTGCAATTTTGGGAATGTTCTCGATATACCAGACTCTGTCTAAGTGTTTACAAATGCTCTTTGCACTAATGTGTGCTGGCCCTTGTGCCATAGTAAGTATCGCTGTTATATATGCGTTGGGCAGCATCCATCTCTGTTCTTCCTGATTAACCCTACACCCCCCCCTTATCCAACCCTGCATGTCTGTAACGCTCACCTGATTCCCATGGAGGCGCAGGTCGTGGCAGGAAGGTGTCTGTGACTCGAAAGGTGATGTGCAGGACTCGATGGGCTTCTGGGGTCGAACCTCTTCGCACTGTGTGACGAACTCGTAGGGTGAGGTTTCTGCAGGTGAAAGAATATAGGGGTTAATGGTCTGGGTTGTTTAATGTCTCTCTTCCTCTCTCTCCCAAGCTTCTCCGTAGAGCCCCCAGGTCAACGTGCTCACTTTAGATAGGTGAATGCTGGACTCTTCATCTGCGTCTGATGCAGGGCGCTGTTGCCAGTTCCTTCACTGGTGAAACATAGGCCTCTTGGACTCAGAGGACCTTTACCGTCGTTAATCGCACGAGCGGTGAGTTTCCAGACACCTTTTTAGTCTTTATAGTCTTTAGAGTCTTTAGGTGCAAGGCACGTTAACATTGAACAGGACTTCGTATGATGCTTTTCTCCCCTTTTGCTTGCAGGACTCTTGAGGAAGATGAAATAAAGCGCCTGGAAATGCGTGAGTAAATGCAAGCGCTCTAGCTGTTTTTTCCCTTGCAGCGTAGTTCGTGCTGAAGAGGCACCGGAGTATTTGCAGGCGTTCTATTGTGAAGAGCGCGATGGGCGTAAGTAAATACCTGTCTAATGTCTCTTCTTTTGTCTTTCAGAAGCTTGTTTGCAGCGCCGGGGTCCGTGGAAGGCCCGTAAGTAAATACGATGCTTTTATCTCCGCAGGTGGCGATGCAGCGTGAAGAATTCCAGAGTTCACAGAGTGCCGGTAAGTAATGACAATGCTTTTGTCTTTACAGGCGAAAGTACAGCGTGCCGAAATGACCGCAGCCGATGGATCAGGTGAGTAAGCACTGCGAGTTAAGACTGCCTTGCTAACCTGCTGTTTCTTGTCTCTGCAGATACTGCTGTCGACTGGATACAGGAATGGTGAGTATGATTCTTGCAGATTGAGGAAGAAAGGCTGGAACAGACTCGGTGAGCGTTCTGCTGCAGATGCAGAATAACGCGAAGCACGTTTCATCAATCGGGTGTGGTTTAAATAGCCTTGGAGTGATGAGGCGTCTTCCTCCACGGCCCCGCCTAGGTAAGAAAAGAGTTCCAGTTCCAGAAGCTTTCCCCATGCTGAATCCAGGGAATGGAGCTGCCCCACCCAGGTAAGAAAGTAGTTCCTGTTTACAGAGGACTTCTAAGTGGCTGGTAAGTAAGCAGCATGGTCTGCTGCAGGTAAGTCCACCCAAACATCTGCACACATATTATGAGCCCGGCGCTTCCAGTGCCGGGACCGATGATTCTGATGAGCCTGGTGGCACCGGGGCCAGGACAAGGTCCAAAAGGTCCCCGTGGGGACCGGCTGGTGCCTAGGATTAGGGTTAGGGGCCTGCTTCCAAGGACGTTGGGCTGGTCCTGGCTCCTTGGAAGCAATGTTCATGACAATGTCCCGAACCCCAATATTCAATCTCTTCCTTTTTGCCTTCAGCCTGAATCTCTTTCACACTACTAACGCCCTCCTCCATCATTCCAGTTTCACAACCCACTTAGCGGAATCTAACACATACATTTGTGAGTGTGGGTCGGTGGCAGTTTGTTTAGCTATTTTGTCTGCAAATGTGTTTCCTTTTCCAATATCCTCAGTCATCCTCTGGTATGCTGCACATTTCATTATAGCTAGTTGTTTGGGAAGGGCTAATGCAGATAACAGTTGCACTATCAAGGTACCATGCTAAATTTTTGTACAATGAGATTTTAGAAATCTCTGTTCAGCCCATTACCTTCCAAAGTTGTGAGCCACTCCAAAGTCATACTGACTATCAGTATAAATGTTAACACTAAGCCCTTGGGATATCTCACAAGCTCTAGTCAAGGCAACTATCTCCACAGCCTGTGTGGAGTTGTGTGGAATTCTCTTGCTCTCAATGATGTTATCTAAAGTGGTGATTGCATAGGCAGCAGCAGCAGTGCCAGCAGGTAGTTTAAAACAACAGCCATCACAGAATACCTGTCCATCTGGCGATGTCAATGGTGTATCGCTTAAATTGATTCTGCGTTTTGTATCCTGCTCAGTAAGGTACAAGCAGTCATGGGATGCATTATTAGTGCAATCCTCCTTCAAAGGAGGCAATAGCTCAGCTGGATTCAAAGAACAGCATCTCTTAATTTTGATGTGAGGTGCAAATAGAATCAATTCATACCTCGTGAGTCTAGTAGAGGTGAGATGCTGAATCTGTTTTCTATTTAACAGACCATCCACTGAGTGAGGTACCATTACAGTTAAGGAGTGACCCAGAACCATACCCTCACTTTTTCACTGAGGCAGCAGTTCTTTCTGATCTACAGGAATAGGGATAGGTTCCAGACTCTGCTTTGGGCTGTCCTAGTGAAACAAAACATCATCAGATATAAAGTCTTCAGTGAAATAGCAGTGCAAATTTGTGTCAAGAGTGTTTGTTTACCAGTGTTCTGTTGCTGACCTCCCTTATTACCTGCATTATTATTCTGTGGCTGGTTCTGTTGATTCTGGGCAAACTGATTCCTACTTAGACTGGACATGCCAATGCATGCTCTTGATCTTCTACTGATCGTCCCATTCGCTGCTCTCTGCTGAAGGGTCGGGCGCTGTGCCCTCCAGTGACCTTCTTGCCTACAATAAGCACATTGATTCACAAGCACAAGACCTGTTTGCAGCATAAACTGGCTTCTCGTTTGTGTATTCCCACCCAGGCTCCTCTCGCAATCTTTTGTAACAGTACCCTAGTCTTTAAATGTCCTTTCTTCTTCTCTATTTCTCTTTTTCATTATTGACTATATTTTCATAATACTGGACCATATGTAAAACCTCTGATTGTGATTTCGCCTGCCATGCACTTTCAGAAGTAGTGATCTGCGACTGAATGTCTGGCAATAATCCTCGCACAAATTTGTCAACAAATAATCTCCCAGGCTCTGTACTTAAGACTTGGCCACTAAAGTCTGAAAACACTTGTTCAAACATATTGAAAAATGTAGTTGCTCCCTCTGTCTTTCCTTGGATACACGCAATTCATTTATCCCAAATAATTCTCTTTTCAGGCACTAAAGTTTTAAGTTTCTTTAGTATGTGGTTTGCTAACATTTTAATTCCAGGGCTACCCACGTATCTCCCATGGCAGCTTGATCATCTATAGTCTTTATTTTCTTCGATAAGTCTGTGGGTAAAATTACAGGGAGCAGTAAGTCGATGTCACCTAAAGTGAAAACCTACAAATTCAGAACTGACTCTATTTCTTTGTAGAATCCTGTAGGATTCTTTCTAATGTCTAGAATTGATTGTTTAAGGGAGCTTACTTCCTGTCGTGAAAACGGAACAGGAACAAACTGTGAAATATAATTGGCTGGAATAGTTGTGACAGTTGCTCCCCCTACAGCAGGTACCTCTACCTTCAGAAAAAGAGTTTGATGAACCTCTCTCATAGGCAAATGCACAGTGGGGAATTCTGAACGTTTATTAATGAGCAAAGCCAAATCGAGTGATAAGGAAGTTAGCGCAGTGTCAGCAGAAAACGCAGGTTTGTAAATGACCATAATGTCAGCAGGACAACACAAATTATTTTTCAAACATTCATCTTGTACATATTCTATCATAACTTGTAATACCTTTCTCTGCATATGCGGATAATGTTCACTAAACGTATCATGAACTTCGACAGGTGAAATGGAGGCATCTGAGATCCATCTCTTGCACATATGTGCATTTCTTCACTAAGTGTTTTTGGCGGAGGCAAAAATCTTTTCTGCACATACAACATTAATTGTGTACCTTTTTCTAATGCTGTTAGGTGCAAATGATCAAATTCAAGTTTAAAGAAAAATAATTTTGACACATACGACATTAGTACGAGACAAGAAATTCAAATCCCGCAATTCCTGTGGCACAGCTGAATCAGTTAGGTTACCCCAAACCTCGGCTAAGTAGTTACCCATTTGTTCTATCAATATCTTTTGTTCAGGAATACCCCCATGATCTGATAGAGAATGCGAAGTTGCTGCCTCGTCACCCCCTTCTATATATTTTTCTGCCCAATTTCATAATTGCTTTTTTCGTGCAGGCGGTTTTGTGCTGAGTGTTACAATTCATTGATCACTAGCCGTATCATCATCTGTCTGCAGTGGAGTGCTGGAAGCAGTCGGTAATGACAGTAGGAGTAAGTTGTGTGCACTAAGAGGCAACAGAAAACTATCAGAATGTGTATATGGTGCAAGTAATGGTGATTGCGTTTGTGATGCTTGTGGCGACACATATGGAGGCGATGCGGTAGGAGACACTCCCCTCTCATTTAACAAATTATTTATCAATTCATCAGATGCATGTAAGTCTTTCAACAGGTATATTTTCTGTACTTCTAATTGGAACCCCCTATTCATCTTCCTCATACCATCTTCTTCTTTTCGCTAGTCACGTGCTAAAGCTTTACCAGCCTGTGTAACATGTTTACATGCATATTTCTCTCTTCTTCTGAGACTTTGGGTGGCTTCCTTTCGCCAATCCCTAACGATGTCAAATGCAGCCGGTCTCGCTTTCTTCTGCAACAATAGAGTTTCCAAATGCCCAATTCTCGCTATCTCAAACCTCCCCAATTTTGGCCACTGAAGTTCTGGTTCATGTCTGGTTTGACAATGTCAAATACTATTGAATAATATTGCTTCTATACCATATTTTATGAACACGTCATATACTGGTGACCCTGGTGGTGGCTTTGCATGACTCTGTTCCAAGTCTTTCAGTTGTCTTCCCCTACAACAAAGTGTTGCCCAACAGGATGACAACTTACTAAAACCTGGCATGTCTAAACAAGCAGATCTACCAGGCCAATATTTGTATGCATGTAAATATTTTACAATCAAAACAACATCAGGCAATGTCAGTTTGAAACAGACTCACCTGATTTCAATCAAAGAGGGATCCCCATCAAAGTATCCAAATTGTCATTGCTGGCCATCTTCCAAAAAAAACCCTCCAGATATCTTGCCGTCATGACCTCTGGGCGAAGCGTGGCCTTCGGAGATCGCAAGCAGCACTCGGATGAGGAATTGCGTCTCAAGATACAGGGGCCCCCAATACTTACTGGTCTCAGTCCATTCACTCAGTCCTCCCAAAGTGATGGGTCCTGATCTGAAGAGCCCCATATTGAGCACCTTTTTGTCAATCCAGAAATAGGAGGCCACTGCAAAGAAATGAAGACACACCAGTCACGATGAACAAATATATAAACAACTGTTTATTTGCGCTGGAGCGGTATCAGGTTTCACAATGCATGTATACAGGCATAGAAAAAGTGAGCTAAGAAAGGGGGGAGTGGATGTATTTTATACACATTTGGAATGCCATGATGAAGTTGGGATAGCTCATCATGTGATAATGGCGCGTGACCTATAGACCTACAGTAGTGGGCATTTTACCATGGCAACATGTGCTAGACCACTCAACGTCACTTCGCAGATAATTTACTGTCTGGGAAGCAGAGCATTGAGGGGTGTATGAGTATATCATGTTCCGAAGATAAGGTAACAGGGTAACATCTTGTGCTACTTTACCTATATTATTGCTAGACTAAAAGGTCAGTCTGTATTTCCACTCAGTAGCTCGATCATTCAGAACATCATATGCTGTGAATTATGATTCACTTTAATTGTCTGGATGCACATTCACAATTAGCTGCAGAAAAGCCAAAAGCATCAAGGAAGACAGGATGGCACTTAATTTACAGATTAACTACGTCCGTGCCAGTACTTCAAGGTTCTAAGTTAATAGACAAACAATGTGCTCAGCAGTTTCAACATTCCTGTGCTGGGGCATGTTTTAGCAAATATTTCGAAGTGGTGATTTTGTGAGTTCTCACCGCGTTCAGAATGAAAACTCGTAAATGAGAGCAAAGCAGCCAAGATGGTGTTTTCGGAAACCATAATGGCGCGGTTCAATGTGAATGTGCTTAGGCCACTGGTTTGGTGAGATGGAGGTAAAGTAGAATGTGGTACCTGCTCTGTTTCCCCATTGGCCACCTCTGACTGTAGGATGAGTCAAAGGGGAGTGAGAGTGCAGAGAACATGTGAGGCAAAGGGGTTCTCTGTATCATTGATAGGTGATGCTAGATGCCACAGACAGCTTTATGACCTCTCACAATTCACCTCTGACCTCACGCAAATCTTCTCTGACCCCTGAATCCTCCTCCCTGAGACCCCTCATTTTCACTACCTGTCCCTCCCTTGCTTCCCACACCCCCTTACCACTTCCTGCAAGTCCACTCTGATGTCCTTAAGGGCCCACAGAAATTGTTCATTTAATTTCATACTGAACCTTCCAGGTTGATGACCTGAGACCTGGTGATATTGAGCTTGTCCCCTAACGGCACAGTGGCAATGGTCGCTAGGGAGCCCACAATTGGCTCCTTAGGTGGGTGGGCTGTAGCCTGCACAATGCTCTGGGTGGCACAATGGTCAGCGTGGGCTACTCGCCTGTAGGTGTCACTAGACAAGGATGTGTGCCATGCAGGGCAGCAGGAGAATAACCCTCCCAGTGCACCATTGCTGGCCGTAGGTCACAATGGGACACACAGGTGAAGAAGGGCATTGTTAGTCCAGGGAGGAGATATGGCTGCATTCAGCTGGCTGAGAGATACAAGGATGATGGGAAGGATGGCAGGTGGAAAAGGAGGAGGCTCATGAGCCAGAGCGGATTTAGCTATGTAAGTTCCTTTGGGGCTATATGGCCCTGCAAAACCAGCCTGCTGCTGCTCCTGTGCCTCCTCATGCCCCGCCCGTGATGACACCAACACATCTCCAGGTACACCATCCACCTCCTTGTGTGCGTCCTGTGGGTGGGTTGCAGCTCCGACACAACATGAGGTGTCACAAGGGGGCAGTTCTGTGCCCTGGGTTCATTGGCAGTGGGGGCTGCAAGAGTGGAGAAAGGGACACATGAGGCAATGCACACACCAAAAGACATATACCACGACCGTGTGGCTGACACGGTCCTTCTGCAGGTACAACAGACCAGGCCAACGCTTTCTTATTTTGGAGGTGCAGTGAACATGCATTTGGTACACACATCCGAGGAATAGTAGACATGACACGACATCGATCTTCATGCCGTAGTGGTTGATAAGGTGAAAAACACCAAACGGGAATATGCTATTGCCTTTCGATGTGCAAGACCCTCTGGTAGTCCAACGTACTAATACAGCTTGTCACCCAGAGTTACACTCTTGTGGTGGGGGTTGAGGTGGAAGGTGCCAACTGCATGGTGGGAGATGTCACAGCAGGTGGTGAGGCAGGAGCATCCTCCCCACGTTGGGGCTGCAAAGTACCTGCCATGTGTGGATGTATCCATACTCCCCCTGAACCGATGTCAGGGAAGTTTGCATGCAGGAGTGCCGTTGGAGTTATCATGGGGAACAAAGGGGTTATTGCGCTCCGTAGAGTGTGCCAGTGCTTGTGGGCCTGCCAGTGTTCTGCAAGTCTGTGGTGAACACTCCACACAAATGCTCCTGTTGGATGAGGCACTGGTGTCTTCCACAGTGGCCACCCTCTCCCTGCTCCTCATGGTCCTCCTTCACTGACCAGTGGGTCCCTCATGTGGGTTTGTGAAGTCCCAGTCTCGACAGCATTTCCTGCTCCCTTTCATTTCAGCACTGGCACAGCTAACCATTATATGGAGAGAGAGGCCCATGGTTGCAAGGCACGCCCGCTACTGTCATGCCGCCATACTAAACCAAAGGTTACACCATGGGGTGCAAGAATTCCACTTTGGGTCTGTTCATGCTTTCCACACGTGTACAGGGAGTGCTGCATGCAGTGAGCATTTACTTTCCCATGTACTGATGGTGACATTTACATGCTCACACATGCAGATGCACAAGGTCATGGAAAGCAGCTTTGGCATGTTCATGTGCACACCTGCATATGCTGATTCTACTTGAAATGAGTGTGTTGTGCTGCATGCATTGAACCAACAGTACTGTACCATGTACTTGTCGACGTGTTGACATGCAGGGGATAGCTTGACCACATCAGTAAGGAATGTGACGAAGTGTACCTACATGGATACCTGTGCAATACGAGGCAACTTGCATATGGTGGGGGCTGTAGGGAAGGCATCGTATCACAAGTATCAAACAGACACAATGGATATAATTTGTAAAACCTTTATTGAAAATGTTGGGGTTGGAGAAACTCCTATTTCGCCCTATAACTAAGATAGGAGTAGTCTCCACCATCAAACGATAAACAAAACAGTCGTAGTGGAGTCTGTCAAATCAAACCAGCCTATGCTAACAAAATCTAATGCCTGCCCAATCTCTTCTACAAAAAGTGTAGAAAAGGAGAAATGTATGCAAAGGAAAAATCAGTGTTCAAAAGCATAAAGATAGTTGAACCAGCTCTCTTCCTCACATTAACCCTCACGGAGTAAGGCTGTGGATTGAGGCCCGTCTGGCCTTTCACGTTAAAGTCTCTTTCTTGATTTTCAAAATTGTATTCCTATGTAAAGTTTACAAAGGTCCCCGTCTGCCGGGCTCAGACCTTACAGCACACTGTTCACAAAGGTCCTCCTCTGACGCGCTCAGACCTCTCATATCACAGTTCAACCCAAACTAGCAAATGGGTTCACTTCCCCAAGCTTCTTCTTCTTCAGTTCTCCCTCAATCGGGCTTGGATGTCAAAGACTTTCAAGGGTGTGTGCTTCCTTTTACAGACCACCACAGGACCACTTTGAATCAAAGTTCAGGTATACTCTCACTTAATTTACTTTTGCTGTTTATTCACTTTTTAGCTTCAAACAATGTACCTTTCACAGAGACTTTCAAATGGGCTACTTGCTTTCGCCGGACCACTGTGTTACTTAGTATCGCTGATCTTACAGCTGTTTTTTACTTCAAAGTTAATTCTCAGGTCTGCCTTTCCTCGCATCTCATTCACACACATGCAGGCTTCACTTGTGATCTCATTTTGCAACTTCATTTGCTTTAACACACACCGGTTTCTCAGGCTGCTTGCCAACTCACTGGCTGTGTGCGTTTCGTTCTTGCTTTGCTGTTTCCAATTCACAAGTCAAGGCTAGTACCACAAGAATGGCCTCGCCTCCCCAACTCTGCTGTTCACCCAGGAGATTTGCTTGTGTCCTTGAAACACAATGCAATCTTCATTTGTGGGATCTGGCCTTCTCCATGTGTCTTTCGAGGCCTGTCGGAGGCAAGGACCTTCAATAGGAAACCCTTTGGGTTTTCGGCCCGCTGATCTCGTACTTTGGTCCATTGCTCTGCTCCAGTAGATTTGCCTTTATCACGAAAGTTCTGCTTGTGCTCTTGTTCCACCTTGCTCAGAGTGTGTCTTTGATGTTGCCTTTTAGTGGGGTCCCGCAAGGATCATGTGAGGAGAGCTGAATGTTATCAGGTGTATGCACTTAGTGTAAAGTGCCTGACTTTGCCTGACCTGATTAATGGGGCATGTCCAGTATGATATGAGAGAGTTAGTCTGGTTCCGCTCAGTAACCCTCTTTATGGCCCGGTGTTAGTGTAAAAAGGTGGGGGGGGAGAGTTTGGACAATCCTAAGGGGGAATGCCATGTCTCACCATTGGCTGTCTCATCCCTACTCCCCAAAGGCCCCTTACCCAAGTGATCCTCGCACTGGTCCACCCCCAGGAACTGGATCCAAAAGCGATGGCCATGTCCTGGCCAACTGGTTGACAAGTCCCTGAGGACTAGTGGGTGAGACACCCTTTGGTTTCTCACAGGGCCCACTTCAATGTATCTGTATGTGTCATGCGTACCTATGAGTCATACAATCAGGCATCAACTGTCCTTCATATCTGGTGTGCAGCACACATGGTCCACGGTGTGAATGCCTGACAGGATTGCTGTCAAATGGATTTAGGGGGCTGGCTGTTACTAATGCCTGGATGTGTTGGCTCTGACTCTGCAAATGCCATATAAATGCTTACAATGAGACACAGCAAGAATCATTCATGTTTGGAATAATGACATTTCCATTGAGAGACATCAGGGTTAGAAGGGATTGCTGAGACCTGGACAGCTGAATGGCTGAGTCCGGTCTGCATGCCTGCTGTCCATGGCTATGTCTGATTGACACATGTTTGTGGGACTTCTGCACTAAATAAGTTACATGTGTGCATTTTCTATATGATAGGATCTGCACCTACATGTATTAACATTCGTCATGGACCAAACACAGGTGAGTGGGTCACATGTGAAATGTGTTTGTTGACTGCATGTGTTCTACATTACTCCTGCGTGGGTCATGGCACTTATTCATCCTATATACATGACCTATGTGGGTGCATGTGGGTGATCTGTATACTGATGTTGCCACACACTGGGATGGGACTGGAATACTGGATGTGACAAGATTGATATGTGGATGTTAAGATTGGTTACGTGGCAACAGCAAAACTAACAAGTATGTACATGGCCCATTGCATTGGTGCAGGTTGATGTGTAAAGTGATGTTTAGTGAAAAATCTACGTGTGTCAATGGGGCAACTTGTTCACATGTTCACAATATGTCTCGCTCCAGGAGATGCCATCTCAAAGTTACAACTTCCGTCCACTCACAACAATTGCATGCCTTTGCAGATTAAAAGTCACAAGAGACGAGTAGTATTGATTACAAGATACTTTATTTAGCGCAGTACGACATGGTGATTTGGCAACGTGTGTGTGGTGTTGTACCTATAACAGTGAGGGATGTGCAGAGGTTGTGTTATGGTGCTGTGCTCTTACGTGTGATGATTTTAGGATGTGGCAGTAGGCTATTTGGGAAGGTGAGGTTCAGAGGATAGTGTGTTGCATTAGAGGATTGAGGTGAGACTGAAGGGGGAGTTGTGGGCAATTGTCCTCCCACATCACCGTTTGGCCTGTTGCTCCACCTTGGATGCCTGGAATACTGGGAGGGCAAAGCTGTCGTCCTCCTCATTGTATTGGCTGCCTATGGGCTGAGTAGCACTCTGGTGAGTATTTGTCCTGTGGGCAGGCTGTGGCACATGAGGCAGACAGCCAGTTGCCTGCGTGACCCTGTCCACCATCTTGGGTCTTCTCCTCTCTGTGCCATGCCTCGCCATCAGAACATAAAGTATGGTTGTCACTCACAGGTGTGCCTCATTTGTGGTCTCCATTGTTGTGCCCAGCTTGAATATGTTTTTGCGTATGTACATGCCAGTGCTATTTCTGTCATTATGCCAGCTTGACACTCCAGCGAGCTCCTGATTTATGATAGAGCGCCTTACATTGGCCACTGTCTGAACCATCAGCCTCTGCTGCTCCAGGAAAATGCCAAGTCACACTGGCTTCTCCACCCATGATGGCCCTGGAGATTGCTGCAGTGGTGGTGCTGCCTGTGGGGGAGCAGATGGCACCAGCGGCTCAGCCTGAAATTATCAGGTGCCCCATGGAAGAGGCATCCTGTTTAGAGTGACGGTGCAGTGAGTTGAGGTTTGTGGAGTCTCCAAGGCATTGGACAATGTGGTTACTTGGAATTGGTATGGGTCATGGGTCATGGCCTGTGTGTGTTCATGTTGTGTACCCTTTGAGACACTTACAATCATTGTTCAGTTTTTTAGTGGGTGCCAGAGACGCAGATGTGAGTGGCTTTGCCAAGGTGAAGTGCTTATCACAGATGTTTGTGCCTTGTGCAGTGTCTTGTATACCAGTGCAGCCCTCCTCTGGGGTCAGGCTCAGGGTTGACTCTTCCCTGACACCAGTCAGTCCCTGGGACCGGATGAGTTTCCTTTGAGAGCATGTGCAAGGGTGAATTTGGTGTACTGGAGTTTCACCCAGCATCTCTCATCCACCCACATCTCCATGAGATCCACGAGGGTGCTTGCTCGATGCCCAGGTTTTTGATCTCCTGCATGACTCTTACCTAATGTGCATGCTGCTGGCTCTATCTGGTGCATTGTCCAAGGGTCCGCATCATGGTTGTCCTGTTCCGGCCAAGGATTCACGCTATCACGCCCACCTCTCTTTCAGTGAAGTTCACCTTGCACCGTCCCTCATTCACACCTTCCATCTTGCTGGACAACACAACCTCTGCAGTGATTGCGGTCACTGGTGTGATGGTTTAGGTTGATTGTCAGTGGTGGAGGTGTTTGATGCTAATTGCGATGAGTGTGCCATTCTGTTTGGTAGTGGCAATCACATCTGCTGCGTTGGATGAGGTGTTGGGACCACCATATGTTCAAAACACGTGTTGTTTCCTATTGTGTGCCTTGTTTGCTTATTGGAGATCCACATGGTATTAATGGGGTTTCATGTGTAGTCAGGCCATTGGGTGTATTTTGTGTTTTTGTATGTTATGCAGTAAGTATGTGTCACTGTGTGGTGTGTATTTCCTGTCGGTGCTTTGTCAGTCTTGGCTTGTGTTGGTCATCTTGACATTGTCAGAGGACCTATGGCATTGATGTGACATTTGACAGATATTCCGTAATTCCATACAGTAATGTCCATGCCTGAAAATCCAAAATATAAGGTGCACATGTCGGTGGCGTACTTTGCAAGTGTCTCATGTGATTTATGGTTGTGTTGGTGGGTGTTTGATGGTTTCTGAAGTGCGTGTCGGTGGTGATGTCCATGTGTTTTGAGGTGTGTCCGTGGGTGTGTTTCGGTTTTGATGAGTGTGTCAAGGATGATGTGTGTCTCGGCGTGTGTGACTTCCCCATAGTGTACGTTTGAGGGTATTTACTAAGCGAATGCGGATCTTACAAGGTGTCTATGAAGGGTTGTAACTTAGTCCATGAAGTTCATGACGCATGATGTATTGTGGATTTGCGTGCTGGCGGCAGAGACAGATGGCAAAAGTATGTGGGTGTATGCAAAATATGTTTTCAGTTTGAAGTGAAAGTGTTTCTCATTTTTGGTTGGTTGCTTTCCAGCTTCATTTGCGCTGTCATGTGTTTATCAGATGGAGGCTAAATCAGCTATAAAGTTCTGTATGTGCCTGTGCAACTTACGTTGAAATTAGATCATAGTGTAAATACTGCAAGTTTGCTGTGTCTGACATTTTCCCTTCTTGACGTAACCCACACTGTACATATGCCAACATGTTTTTTCACATAAATTGCACTAAAGAAAAATGTAGTTAGTAAATCAGGCCCACACACAACCTTTGATTTGAAGGACGAACTTGGGTGACATTTTCCAAACAAAACCTTTATCACGCCCAACCACAGTCTGGACGTTTTGGGAAAGATTTGTTAAAAAATGAAAAACCGCTTGATGGATTTGGACCAAATAAGAAACAACTTGGGCACAAAGCGTTGATTCAATTTCCAGGACTAGTTTGGGGTAAGTCCTCCCAATATTTGTATTTGTATTTTATTTATTTGAATTGCGCACCTTGCCTGGAGCCATCTAGGCACATAAACTTCAAGTAAGCAAGGTTACACAGCAGAAAAAACTGTACAGAAAGGATATGTGGTGTCAGTCACAACAAAGACATATGCCGAGGATGCAGCTGTTCAGTTACATGAGGAGATTACATACAAAGGAAATAATATACAGTAAAGGTGCACGTTACACAAACAGGTACATGGGTGCAGTGAATATAAGAAGGTGGAGTTAAGCTTGAATAGGAGTGTGGTACTGGGTAAAGAGCTATGTTTTAGCCTTGCTTTTGAATGTGTGGTAAAATGGTGCAGCTCTGAGTATGTTAGGAAGTGTGTTCCAAAGTTTAGCAGTGAGGACAGCGAAGCTGGATCCCCCGGCATTTTGTAGATTAAATGTAGGCATGGATAAGGTGTGAGTGTGAGCTGATCTCAGTGGGCGGGATGAGGAGTGCGCGGTAAAGCGGTTGGCTAGATAGGCAGGGGCCGAGTAGGATCGGCATTTGTGGGTCAGTGCATGTGTTTTAAGGGATATTCTATGTGTAACAGGGAGCCAGTGTAGGCTGCGCCTGGTGTCAGAGATGTGAGCCTTTCTGGGTATGTTTAGGGCAGCTCTTATCGCATTTTCTTGTGATACCTGGAGCTTGTTGATATTCCTTTGATTGGTCCCGAGATATAGGGCATTGCAGTAGTCAATTTTGGCCATGATTTGGGTTCTAGCCAGGATGATACAGTTGGCTGTAGTCAGGAAGGGCCTGCATGCAGTGGTATTTCAAGTGTATGCAGATGCTGAGACTACTGCATTAGTTTGTCTTGTAAGAGAAAGAGTAGAGTCAAGGTAAATGCCTAATGTTTTTGTGTTATTGGAAACCTTAATGATGTTGCCGTCGATGCTAAGAGTTTTGAAGACAGGGTCTAATTTGTTAAGTCTATACTGGGAGCCGAGGATGAGTAACTTGGTTTTCTCATCATTTAGGCGAAGCTCATGATTAGCCATCCAGGCCTGGATGACCAAGTAAATGTCATTAAGGGCTTTTGAGTCCTTCACGTGATCACCAGTGATAGGGATGAGCATCTGGGTGTCATTGGCGTAATTAGTATAGGTGACACCCAGATAGTTGAGAATATCAAATTCACAAAGAGAATATTGTGAAGACATTGTAAATTGTGGGTGATACACAAGACCCTTGTGGGACCCCACACAGGACTGGTGAGGGGTCAGCAGATGCAGATGGAAAAAAGACCCTCATGGTTCTGTTTGCAAGAAAGGAACTAATCGAAGATGTGGCTTCATTAGAAAAGTGGGCAGCATTTTTCAAGTGGAGGCAGAGCATTTGATGGT
This sequence comes from Ambystoma mexicanum, assembly GCF_040938575.1. Classification (NCBI taxonomy): domain Eukaryota; kingdom Metazoa; phylum Chordata; class Amphibia; order Caudata; family Ambystomatidae; genus Ambystoma; species Ambystoma mexicanum. The sequence goes on along the minus strand of NC_090923.1, from coordinate 690,090,363 downwards.
TGACTAGGTCAAATGCTGCTGGCAAATCTAATAGGAGAAGGAGAGCAAGCTTACCATTGTCGTTTAGATCCTCAATTTGTGATTTAAGATCGATAAGGGTGGTCCCAGTTCCATGTCTAGGTCGGAAACCTGATTGACGGATGCCTAGGAGATTATTACTTTCCAGGTAATCCTGAATTTGTAGGTACGCTACGTGGTCCAAGATTTTCAGGAGAAACGGGACATTAGTAATGGGTCTCTAGTTGCTAGGATTGCTCGGGTCAAGAGTAGGATTTTTTAACAGAGGGATGACGCAGGCATTCTTAAGGTTACCTGGGACTATTCCAGATTAGAAAGAGGCATTGATAAAAGTGGTAATGAAAGGGGCGAGGTAATGTGCAACCTCTTTAATGATGGGGGCGGGACAGGAGTCCCCTTGACAGTTGGAAGGTTTCAGTTTTCTAATGATTTTTTCCACCTCAACAATGAAAAGAGGTGTAAAGTAGAAAGGTTTAGTAGAATGTATTAGAGGGAGTGTTATTTTAGGATGGAGGTTAGGTAACAAATCTGGGTGGAGGCTGTCTTTTTTGGCATTCATTTTGACTGTTGGCTATTTTGTCCGGAAGGGCATTTTGGATATTGGTGCACCAATCAGAGTCAGTAATACACGTGTCATTGGGCGCTACGGGCGATTCCCGCTCTTTTAAAATTTTAAAGAGCTCTTTAGTGTTAGATTCAGCCTGGGGAATACGGTTATTATACATATCTTGTTTAGCAAGGTGTATTGCTTCATTGTAGTTAGTGGAGGCTAGGCTTAGGGAGCTTTTGTTGCATTCTGTAGGATGCGTTTTCCAATGGGCCTCTGCATTTCTTTTTGTTTTTCGCAGATCTCTCAGGTGTGGAGTGAACCACGAGTTAAGATGGGCTCGGGGTTTAGGTGTACATAGTTTACGTGAAGCTATAATCTTTAGTGCCCTTTGTATGGTTTGGTTGTATGTATCAACTAGTACTGTGTGGTCAGAGCATGTAGATGATGTTCTATTAAGGAGGATATTGGGAAGTAGTTTCTCTTTGGTAATGTCCTTCTTGTTTCTGGTGTGAATAGAGAGGAGAATGTTGGGTTTTATGTATTGTTTACATGATTTGATGCAGAAGGTAATTTTGTGATGATCGGACCAAGTGCATGGGGTGATTGCCACTGAGTCAATGCTACAATTCAGGTCAGTCAGCCAATCAAGGGTTCTACCCTTATTGTGCGTAGGGGTGTGGATGTGATGAGAAAATCCTAGGTCGGTTAGGGTACTGGCAAGGTTAGAGGCCTTGGGATCGTTATGGTCTTGGAATCTTAAGTTTAGGTCACCCAATAATATGAGTTGAGAGGTTTTGTGTTATCTGCAAGAAGTGATGAAATATCATCTATAAAGGAAGTGGTAAGTCCTGGTGGGCGGTAGATCAGATGAATAGTAGCTGTGTGTTTAGGCAATATGGGAAGTTTAACAAATTGTATTTCGGCCGACGGAATCTGTTGATTGGAAATAGGCCTAAGTTCAAGTGATCTTTTAAAAATGAAGGCGACACCTCCTTTGGAGAGGTAAGAGTTCCTTTCTCATCTGATGATGGCGTAATTGTCAGGGGTGGCCAAGGATAGAGCCGGACCAGCTGCAGCGTGCAGCCAGGTTTCTGTAATCGCTAAGAAGTCTAGGTCATTTGTTACAATGAAGTCAGCGATATCTAACGCATGGGCTAGCAGTGATCTAGCATTGACAAGAGCTCCTTTAATCAAGATATCTTTAACGGGCTTGGGGTGGCAGGGCAAGTTTGTAAGGTTTATTGAAGGGTGAGATGTTGAAGCAGAGGAGTGGTTGAGTGTAGGTGTAGTGTGTCCCTGGGGTAGATTGTGTTTAGTAGAGATGTGGTGATGTGAAGGTAGATATTTGTGGCAGAATCTTGAGCCTAATCTCTTATTCCTAAGAGTAAGTGAGCATGGTTGGTTAGGCGTAGGCTTAGTGGCAAAATGTTTCAACCAGAGGGCAGGTGAGTTCAGGTGTGGATTCTTAAGGGTGATTGTGCAAAGGTTAAGAGGACGTAGGTATTGAGTGGAGGAAGCAAGTGTTGTAGGAGCAGGAAGGTGGGCGTAGTAGGCAGTCACATTAGTAGTGATAAGGTGGCGGGACGTCGTATACTGTATGAAGCCTGAGTGTACGGTATTGTAAACTGGGGTTATATGCTTAACGCTATAAGAAGTGGCCAGAGGTAAGAGTGTGCTACAAATTGTCAAAAAGTAACAATACATATTTATTATTTGACTGGTTGCAAGTTACAGCAGAGGGCGATGGGTATGATACAGTAATGGTAGGTGGTGAGAGGTTTAACGTAATATGCAGAGGTAAAGAGGTGCAAAGGCATTGGATGTCGTACCTATAGTGCGCTAGATAGTGGCAACAAATAGCGGCAATATGTGATCAAATGAGCATAGACAATGCAACAATAGAGTGGTACAGATGCAGTAGTTCTGTAATTGTAGTTGTAGTCACACAATGCAAGGAAAAATGTACAGCAATATGAAAACCAGTGCACGATACCCTGTAGATAGTTTCACATTGCGAAAATATGGATGTGTAGAATAATCACGGGACAGCTGTGCAAGATAGATTACTATTAATTCGTTTGGCAGTGATAGTGTTAAGCAGTACTAACAATTATTAGCAGTTTAAAAGTATGAACGTTAGCTTTCAGTCACTACATATGGAACGTGGGACAATCTAGCATGGTCAGTGCAATTACAACAATTTAGAAACAAGTTAGAATAGGAATCTGATGTGCATGCACTTGGAATCATATATAAATATAAAAGAAATCAGGATGAAAGATCCTACAAGCAATGTGCGGTTCTGAACATATACATTTATTTCAAGAACACAAATGTATTCTTATTTAGTATACACAACTTTCGATAAGCACGAAAGTGAAATGACAACGGACAGGTGTGATTCTATACAGTGGAAATACCAAGTATGTATCAACCTCTATGATGTTGAGGTAAAGGCTACACAACAGGGCACAGACACATATGACAGTCGGTTAGACCTATAGTTAGACCAAAGTGCATCCAGGACAGGGGATGGTCCGGGGCGTAGTCAACACAGAGTGCACACAACAATATCTACATAACATACACAAAGAGGGGTTTTGCAGTTGTGTCACGGGGGATTGACACGGGTGTGTTTCGGCCATGGTGGGCTGGATTGTAGCCTGTCTGGATAATGGCCTTCTTCAGGATTGACACCGGTTTGTGGTGCTGTCGGTAATATCTGTAGATGAGATAAGGCTTGTCAGGATCTCATGGTGATTAAATGATTCATGGATTATTGAATAATGGCTTAGTGATGCTGTGAAGATACATCACATGGTGTATCAATGTACAGCTTACCTGCTGCTGTGATATCAGTGGTGATGCTGTATGTGGGACAATCCTTTAATTGATTGCTGGATTGTGGTGCAAAAATGCACTCAGAGTAAGCAGTCGGTTCCTGATGGCTGTAGGAGTCTCAGGATCCAGTAGGCTTGATGAGGGCCTGCATAGGTCCCTATTCTATGTAAAAGGAGTGGACCATAGGGAGTCAGTGTGGTCCAAATTAATGCAAATGACTCAGCTGGGGGTGTAGTGACCCTAATTGGTCTCTGTTGTTGGATGGGAGAGCCCATGTGGGGGTGGGTTACCGCGTGCAACAAGTAGACTCAGAAGTTGGTGGGTTGGTGCTCCGCGTGATCTGGGGGGGTCGAGGCTAGGTGCTGGTGGAAGCTACCTGTGATTTAATAGTGCCGACTGGATGTGCAATCACGGGCACGGGACCCGTCTCTGTCTGGAAGGGGTGGAAGACCCATTAATGTGGTCCAGTGCGGTCGGGGTGCCACTCAAGTACTGTGGTGTGACTAGCTGCTGAGCTACAGCGTTTTCGTGTGGCGGGTCACAGAGGGTGGACTCGAGTCAATAAATCAAACATGCGTGCCATGTGGTTCGAGAGAAGGGCAGTGGCCGAGTGGTTCGTTTCAGTGTTGCTCTCTCCCTGGGGAGGTTGCGTGGTGGATACATGGAGTGCCAGAGTACCCAACTATGGAGTTCCAGAATATCCAGCTATTAAACTAGCCGTGGCTCGCTCCGAGTGAAGGCCAGGTGGTGGAATAAAAGCACGGCAAGTAAAAAGACCATAGCATCACGATCCGGAAACGTACCACGCTGGCACAGGTGCGTGTGTCACCGGGGGCTCTGCAGCATCGACTGGTTGCTGTGTAGTTCGAGTGAGCCTGCCTGATTATAAGCAAAACTCTATTTGACTCAGGAACCAATGAGAATGGAAGTTCGTGTCGGGAGTGATACGGCAGGGCCAATCGCTGTGTACCACGTGGTTGTGGAACGTCACCCAATGGGAGGTGCGCTGCGAGAAGAAAGTGAAAGCGGCCGCCACGGGTGATCAAAGGACTACTAGGGACCCTGATGGTGATGGGATATGTATTCTAGTATGCGAATGAGAAATAACTGTGGTGTCATTTCACTATGTGATGATCCTGTTCGTAAAAACAATTGGCAAACGTGTTTACGCGATCCACAAGGGTGAATCATGCTGTTCCAAGACAAATTATATGCGTGACAAATTGCAACAATTCGTGGACCCAAAATGAGATTTGAATGCACAGTCTATGGACGTGTGTCCCGCCCGCTGTGCATAAACCTCTGTGATGTGGCAGATGTTTGTTAAGCATTCAACGTGCATAAATGTTACATCTTGACACATTGTATATGGAACAAATCATAAGACTTAATGGAAAAACAAGGAGAGAAATGGAAAAAGGATGTGTGTCCTACCCAACGTGTAGTTTGCATGCATTAGTCTTAAGGCTGTTTGTAAAAAAACTGTTTTCAACAAAACTAGACAAGTCAGTGCATACAATCTATTCCTACTAAATTGTACAGAAACATTTAGAGGCCGATTCATGGAAAAAACGTGCGCCGAAAATCTTGGCGCAAGCAGGCGCAAGCGCAAAAAAAAGGCGCACGCGCACGCGTGCGATTCATGGAAGTCCCTGCGCGTGTTTACCTCGGGATGTGCGCCAAACCCGTGCATGGCGCACAAGTCACTGCAACATCCCGAAAGGCGTGCGCGACGCGCACAGTGAAAGCACACAACCTCGGCGCATACACCAGAAAGTGGGCGGAACACGGGGCGTAGCGCGCGGAATGGGGAACAACGCGCGAAAATAAGGGCGTAACTGGGGATGTACTGCAGGGAAGCAGACGGAACGCCCACACGCACTCGAACCACACGTATTCATGGAATCGAATAGGGCAAAGCCACGCACAGCCAAAGACACGCACAAGCCGAAACACGTCCGCCACACGAAGGCAGGCGGTAGCGTCCCTCCGCATTACAAAAGTGGCAACATACAGCATTTGGGCCTGTGCGAGCGGGGAACGTGTATTTCTGGGGTGCGCGGGAAGTTACACACGCGATTGAGCGGGGTACGTGTATTTCGGGGGTGCGCGGGAAGTTACACATGCGATTGAGCGGGGTACGTGTATTTCGGGGGTGCACGGGAAGTTACACATGCGATTGAGCGGGGTATGTGTATTTCGGGGGTGCGCGGGAAGTTACACACGCGATTGAGCGGGGTACATGTATTTTGGGGGTGCGCGGGAAGTTACACACGCGATTGAGCGGGGTACGTGTATTTCGGGGGTATGCCGGAAGTTACACACGCGATTGAGCGGGGTATGTGTATTTCGGGGGTGCGCGGGAAGTTACACATGCGATTGAGCGGGGTACGTGTATTTCGGGGGTGCGCGGGAAGTTACACACGTGATTCCATCAGGGTACGTGTATTACAGGGGTGCGAGGGAAGTTCCACACGCGATCTCATCAGGGTACGTGCATTTCGGGGGTGCGCGGGAAGTTACACATGCGATTGAGCGGGGTATGTGTATTTTGGGGGTGCGTGGGAAGTTACACACGCGATTGAGCGGGGTACGTGTATTTCAGGGGTGCGCGGGAAGTTCCACACGCGATTCCATCAGGGTACGTGTATTACAGGGGTGCGCGGGAAGTTCCACACGCAATCTCATCAGGGTACGTGTATTTCGGGGTGCGGGGGAAGTATCACACGCAACATCAGCAGGGTACGTGTATTCCAGGGGTGCGCGGGAATTTCCACACGCGATTCCATCAGGGTACGTGTAGTACAGGGGTGCGCGGGAAGTTCCACACGCAATCTCAACAGGGTACGTGTATTACAGGGGTGCGCGGGGAGCACCACACGTGAATTGCAAGTGTGGGTCTTCCCAGGTGTTCCCTCTACACCCTCCACGGACCCTGCAGGTGGCTCACACCACAGGGGCCTACCCTGCACATGTCCTGCAGGCACCCCATCCACCATGGCCATGCCCCCCAGCCAAACCACATGTCAACTTGCACTACTGCCCACCAACGCATGTCCCCCTGCACCCCCAGCCACCAGGGTCACCCTCCACCAGGCCCCCACCCATGTCTCCCACCACCCCCACCACCCAGCAGTGCAGGATCACCCTCCACCAGGCCCCCACCCATGTCTCCCACCACCCCCACCCCACAGCAGTGCAGGGTCACCCTCCACCAGGCCCCCACCCATGTCTCCCACCACCCCCTCCCCCCAGCAGTGCAGGGGCACCCTCCACCAGGCCCCCACCCATGTCCAACTCATGTCTCCCACCCCCCCACCCCCCAGCACTGTGGGGCACCCTCCACCAGGCCCCCACCCATGTCTCCCACCACCCCCACACCCGCCAGCAATGTGGGGCACCTGCCAGCAGGCCCCCACCCATGTCCAACTCATGTCTCCCACCACCCCCATCCCCCAGCAGTGCAGGGGCACCCTCCACCAGGCCCCCACCCATGTCTCCCACCACCCCCATCCCCCAGCAGTGCAGGGTCACCCTCCACCAGGCCCCCACCCATGTCTCCCACCACCCCCACCCCCAGCACTGTGGGGCACCTGCCAGCAGGCCCCCACCCATGTCCAACTCATATTCCCCACCCCCCCACCCCCCAGCACTGTGGGGCACCTGCCAGCAGGCCCCCACCCATGTCCAACTCATGTTCCCCACCCCGCGACCCCCTGCACTGTGGGGCACCTGCCAGCAGGCCCCCACCCATGTCCAACTCATGTTCCCCACCACCCCCACCCCCCAGCACTGTGGGGCACCTGCCAGCAGTTCCCCACCCATGTCCAACTCATGTTCCCCACACCCCCACCCCCCAGCACTGTGGGGCACCGGCCAGCAGGCCCCCACCCATGTCCAACTCATGTTCCCCACCCCCCCACCCCCCAGCACTGTGGGGCACCTGCCAGCAGGCCCCCACCCATGTCCAACTCATGTTCCCCACCACCCCCACCCCCCAGCACTGTGGGGCACCTGCCAGCAGGCCCCCACCCATGTCCAACTCATGTCTCCCACCACCCCCACCCCCCAGCACTGTGGGGCACCTGCCAGCAGGCCCCCACCCATGTCCAACTCATGTTCCCCACCACC